>NC_141376.1:30705370-31407239 GCF_017979445.1 Akebia trifoliata
GTCGATTGTCACCGATGCTTTTGAACGAGATGTTTCAATCCCTTACAACTTGTTCTACTGGTCATGATCGGACTTTTCGAAGATGTACTCCCCTCCTACAGGGAAATTCGAAACTTAGCTTGGATTTAAATTTAAACTTGAATTTACTGATTTCCAAAGTTTAGAATGCTCCTGTTATTGTAGCTCTGGTTTATGGATCATCTAGCTTCCACCGGAGTTGTTTCTCATCCTTTTTGTGTTAATGCTGATCTCATACTTATGATGTCAAGACGAGTTGCTCCCTTCGTCCCAGGTGGTAAAGAAGAATGGCACTCTTTCATCGGTAACCTTGATGATGAAGAAGTGGGGTGGATTGGTGCCTTCCAACCACTAGGGTCCCCTGTGATTGTCTTTGATGGCGCTCGTTTCCTTGTTTTGATTGGTCTTCACGGGGTGACACATTATGTACCACTTCGGGTTCTTCGTCAATTTGGTTATGACCAGGGTGTACTCATCCCCGAGAATTTTAATGAGTTGGTTGGTCCGTTGTCAACTGCGCTTTTGAGTCGACTCGTAAAAGAATGGGGTCGGGTTGAGGTTCTGAGTCGGCCCATCTTTGTAGCACACCAATTCCCGTATACTTGCATTGGATTCGAGAGCTCGTATCTGGGAGACCCTCGGTGTCGATAGTTCTTCGAACGCGCCCTGGTGCTTCCTCCTTCTTTGATTATCGAGATCGAGTTGAGGAGTCTCAGACTGATCATCGTCGAATTTAGGCAATTTGGCTCAAATCTGAGAAGAAGATAGAGAAGGAGATTACTCGACTGACATCTGCCCTTGCCCAGTCTGGATCTAGTGATTGTGGTGAAGTGGCTGGGCTTCGAGCCGAAGTTGCTGAGTTGAGGGATTGTCTTGCCCAGTGTCCTCATTTTGAGGACTTTGCAGCATATTTGGTGAGCCGTGATGCTTCCAATGCCGAGAAAGTAATGATGAGCCAGGCTGCCCGAATCCGTGCTTTGGAGGAACGCCTTGACTCTTGTTTCATCTCTCACCATGATGTTTGACTGATTGCACTATATTCCCACTTTTGTATTTTCTTGTCATTGACTGGATGTATGCAAAAATGTTGAAAGATTAATGTAAAGAAAATAGGTTTTGTACTTACTTGGCCTAAGGTATATCTATTGTTCTTGAAAACACAAAGTTTGTTGAATACATCCTAGATTTGTCGTCATTGGCCAAAATAGTAGTTTTGAAATACAATTTTGTGAAATGTCTTTATCAAATGAGTACGATAAATTCAGAGTTTGTAAAATCTTCGGTTATGACGATTTTGATACTTTTGCCAAACACAGGGGATACAAGTATCAATTATCTTTTGGTTTCTTTAGAGTCATCCCCAATGCCCTGGTGTTTGAAAAATTGTTATCTGTTTGGGTCATGGGTTTTTGGATGGATTTCACCGTTCACAGTTTATACTCTTGCGGGCCAGGAGTTTTTTTATTTTTTTATTTTTATTTTTATTTTTATTTTTATTTTTATTTTTATTTTATTTTTTATTTATATTTTTTTATTATTTATTAACCCTTATTATCCCTGGTGCCAATTACGATTTTCACCAGACTTGGTTTCCACATTTTTGCGCATCGACGTCCTTTTTGGGATTTTCATTGTGCCGGTGGCTCTGATCTTGCCATAGTCTGATTCTTTTACTCATAGCGCCCTTTCAAGTTATTACTATATCCTTTCAGACTATGCTTGTATTTTTAGATCTTTCCATTATAATCCTGTTCGGAGTCTTTGTGTCTCTGTGACTTGGTGACTCAAGTTGAGCTGCGAGATCGGCGACTCTACTCTTCTAGTGGCATTCTTTCTTGAGTAATGGATCTGGATTCCCCTCTCGAGTCTTCCAACGACTAAAAAAGCTTTGAGGTCCGGACCAAGTCGTAAGATCGTTGGTGCTGCCATTGTCATTGTGTTGCCCTAGAACTTTCCTTGATCAAAAAAGACTTTTGTTGGGACGAAACGTTAATTTAGGCTTGTGGTGGTGGAAGGTTACAAAAAGGTTAAGGTCTGGATGTATTTAGAGTGGTTTAGACATGGGATTTATCTATTTTTATTTCGAAAAGGTGATCTATGTCTCCTCCCAACGTCTCACGAACTTGTTTAGGCTGGAGATTTGGGTCGAGTTCAGATCAAGTGTCCGAGTTTTTGACTTTTTTGATTTTTTTGTATTTTTAGTCGTTCACAGTTTATCCTCATACGGGCCAGGAGTATTTTGATGCTTCTGATTTTCTCTTTGATTTTCTTTTCTTTTCTTTTGTCTTTTTTTTGTTATTTTTTTTTGTAGTTGTTCACTTGCCCCAGTCTTGGGTTAAGAAATGAATATGATGGCTCAAAAGGGCTGACTAAGGTTGGATAGTTTGTTTGGGATAGCAAAGATGGCCTTTCGTCACCTCAGGGTCTGATCTGAGGCGTAATATTTCTTGACAGTGTCAGCATTGATCGGTTGCGGGAAGACTTGTCCGTCCATCTCCGTAAGGATCAGAGCTCATCCTGTCATTACCTTCTGTACGATGAATGGTCCCTCATAGTTCGGTCTGAATTTTCCTCTAGCATCTTCTTGGATTGGCAGGATTTTCTTCAGAACAAGGTCTCCTGGTGAGAAATCTCTGGGCTTGACTTTCTTATTGTAGGCACGGGCTATTCGTCGCTGATAGATCTGTCCATGACAAATGGCTGCCAAACGTTTTTCTTTGATTAAATTTAACTGGTCGAACCGTACTTGAATCCATTCGACTTCATCCAACTCAGCTTCTTTTAAGATTCGGAGGGAAGGGATTTTGACCTCTACAGGTAAAACTGCTTCCATTCCGTAGACTAATGAATATGGAGTTGCCCCAGTCGAAATTCTGAACAAGGTTCGATAGGCGTGAAGTGCAAAAAGTAACATATCGTGCAAATCTTTGTACGTAACTGCCATCTTCTCTATAATTTTCTTGATATTCTTGTTGGCTGCCTCGACTACTCCATTCATCTTAGGTCTGTAGGGTACAGAGTTGTGATGGGTAATCTGGAGATCTTCACACATTTTGACCATGTCCTTGTTCTTGAAGTTCTTTGCATTATCAGTCACTAGCCCGCTGGGAAGTTCATATCTGTAGAAAATATTGTTCTTGACAAACTTCAGGACATTACTTTTGATGATGTTGGCGTATGAAGCAGCTTCTACCCACTTGGTGAAGTAGTTAATAGCCACTAAGATGAAGCGATGCCCATTTGCAGCTTTAGGTGAGATTGGCCCGATGACATCCATTCCCCAGAGTGAAAAAGGCCAAGGCGTAGTCATGTTATGTAGCTCTGAAGGCGGAGTATTAATCTTGTTGGTGTAGATCTGGCACAGATGGCATTTGCGAACATGCTGATAGCAGTCACTTTCCATTGTTGTCCAGTAATATCCCATCTGCATAATCTTCTTTGCTAGCATATGACCATTCATATAAGGTCCACAGACTCCACCATGTACAGTCTCGATTAATCGTTTTGCTTCTACTTCTGACATACATCGGATCAAGACCTCGTGGTGCGACTTCTTGTACAGAATGCCATTGTTGATGAAGAATTGCCCTGTCAATTTCTGGATAGTCCTTTGGTCATTAGACATTGCATCTACTGGGAGGGTTCGATCTTCAAGATATGCCCTGATGTCCGAGTACTAAGACTTTTTTTCTTCGGATTCTTCTACTTTGATGGGGAGACAATAGGCCGGCTCATCCTGAATTCCAATCTCAATTGGGTCGATAACCAGATTTTTTGAAATACTAATCATGGAAGCAAGCGTAGCTAGTGCGTCTGCGAACTGATTCTTAGCTCTTGGCATGTAGGTGAATGAGATCCAATCAAAGCGTGAACTTAGTTCCTCCAAATACTCGTGGTAAGGGACCAGTCTCTATTCGCGAGTCTTCCATTTTCCAATCGTCTGGTAGACTACTAGGCTTGAATCTCCGAAAACATCAACCTCATCTACCTCGAGATCTAGTGCTGCTTTTAACCCTGCTATGCATGCTTCGTATTCGGCCTCGTTGTTAGAACATTAGAATTTCAATCTGATGGCGATCGATACATGGAACCCATCTGGCTTGATCAAAACTGCCCCTATTCCGTTTCCTTTCTGATTGGCTGCTCCGTCGAAGTACATTTTCCAGCCTGGTTCTTCGTCATCATCATTGTTTTCAATCTCGGCAAATAGTATGGCTTCATCTGGAAAGTTTGTCTTTAGTGGCTCGTAGTCAGGCAATGGGTGCTCGACGAGGTGGTCGACAATGGCTTGTCCTTTGATGGCCTTTTGAGTGACATAAGTGATATCAAACTCAGATAACAGTAGTTCCCATTTTGTTGTGCGGCATGTTAGTGTTGGTTTTTCAAATAGGTACTTCAGGGGGTCCATCCTGGCGATAAGCATAGTTGAGTAGCTGAGCAAATAATGACGCAGTCGTTGAGATGCCCAGACTAATGCACAACAAGTCTTCTCAAGCGTCGAATATTTTGCCTCATACTCAGTAAATTTCTTGTTGAGATAATAGATGGCTTGTTCCTTTCGCCCTGATGCATCGTGTTGCCCTAGCACACACCCCATTGACGTTTCTTGTACTGAGATATACATCAGTAGAGGTCGTCCTGGAGTAGGAGGGACTAAGACTGGTGGATTAAGCATATATTGCTTGATCTTATCGAATG
Source organism: Akebia trifoliata (assembly GCF_017979445.1). Lineage (NCBI taxonomy): Eukaryota > Viridiplantae > Streptophyta > Magnoliopsida > Ranunculales > Lardizabalaceae > Akebia > Akebia trifoliata. Next base: position 30,710,087 of record NC_141376.1, read on the forward strand.
CTTCCTGACAGTCTTTGTTCCACTTTTTTGGCTTGTCTTTCCTTAGTAGCTTGAAGACTGGCTCACAGATAGGCGTCAGTTGAGCTATAAACCCACTGATGTACTGTATTCTCCCTAGAAAGTCCCGAACGTCTTTTTCTGAAACAGGTGCCTTCATTTCAAGGACATACTTAATTTTTGTCGGATCTATCTCGATACCTCTTCTGCTGACTATAAATCCCAGTAGCTTGCCTGATGTTGCCTCGAACACGCATTTGGCCGGATTAAGCCTTAAACTGTACTTCCTGAGTCTGTCGAACAACTTCTTAAGATTCACCAGATGGTCTTCTTCTATGTCGGATTTAGCAATCATGTCATCTACGTAGACCTTCATTTCCTTATGGATCATATCGTGGAATAAGGCGGTCATTGCCCGTTGGTAAGTCGCCCCTGCGTTCTTTAGCCTAAAGGACATGACTTTGTAGTGAAAAGTACCTCATGGTGTGATGAACGCTGTATTTTCTAGGTCTTCTTCTGCCATTTTTATCTGGTTATAACCTGAGAAGCCATCCATGAACGAGAATATGTCGTGCCCTGCTGTACTATCGACTAGAGTGTCGATGTGTGGAAGTGGAAAATCATCCTTAGGACTGGCCTTGCTCAAGTCTCGGTAGTCAACACATATGCGTACCTTTCCATCTTTCTTGGGTACTGGGACGACATTAGCTAACCATTCTGGGTACGTAGAAACAGCAAGAAACCCTGCTTCGAACTGTTTCATGACCTCATTTTTAACCTTGAGGGTCCATTCGGGTTTTAGTCTTCTCAGTTTTTGCTTGACCGGCTTGCTTCCTTAGGCAATTGGTAGCTTATGTACAATAAGATCTGGATCTAATCCCGGCATATCTCTGTATGACCATGCGAAGACGTCCTGATAGTTTCGTAATAGTTCGACCATTTCATCTTTCTGTTGTGACGTTAACAAGGCTCCGATCTTGACGATTCGTGGGTCCTCTTCGGTACCAAGATTGATTGAGTTTGTATCCTCGATGTTTGGCTGAACACCTCTCTCGTGACGTTCTACCAAGTCTTTGATTTCTTTGGGTGGGTACTCTATTTCATCCTCAGACTCTTCTTCGATCCCCATGAGGTAGAAGTCGAGTTCTAGATCGAAATCATACTCGTCCCTTTCAAATTCTATTTTATCTGAGTACTCATTTGATGGAGACAGATCCCTTGAAAACTCTTTTTTTGATTTTTTTAAGATATCTACTTTTTTACGATTTTGAAAGCTTTTTGATTTTTTTGGTTTTTGAGAAATTTTTGATTTTTTTACTTTTTGAGAAATATTTATTTTTTTGTGATTTTTTGGATACCTGAAATAAGATGAACAGTCATGCAAATTCATTAGTAAAGATAGGGAGCCCTCAAAACAGTCTTTACCCGAGGATGAGGGCTCGTTATGATCCTCGGGCAAATTGATGTCGCCTAACGGCATTTTTTTTAGGCCTCAACAACCTCAAGTGTCAATGGGAAATCCTCCCAGTTGTGCAATGTCTCCCATTTTCTGAGGGGGCGGATGAGATGAGCCGGTGATTCGTTAGATGATTTGGTTGGTGATTCGGAGATGACCATGATCTCTGATTGTTTGTTGTTAGATAAGGGCATAGTCCCTCCCAAGCTTGGTGGGATGACGACTGATGCCCAATCAATGCCCATTGGAAAAGGTAAGTCGTTTTCTTGGGGGGTAGTGATTTCCACTTTGGTAGATTCTTGAGCTGTCTCTGATGGACTTTCATTGGAATCCCCATTGAATAGTACATCAATGCTTTCTACGAAAGATGATTGGGACTCGACGACTGGGTCGTCTTGAATGTGCATTGGTATGAAATTTACCCCTTTTGGCCTTTTTGGAGGTTGTGATTCTGATAAACTGTCGGGTCTAGTATGTGATTTTGGGAAGCTAACACTGATGTGAGGGACTCAGCCCAGATTCCAGATGTTCGGTTCACGGTTTTGCTTTCTCGGTAGTCGAAGCTCTTTTTTCTTGTCATTCATTTCTACAATATCCCTTTTGTGGGCCTAAACCCCAGACCAAAATAAGGAATATGTTTTCTCGCTTCGACCGGTGTAGCTCTTCCTCTTCCTCTCGGTCCCAACCCTTACTTGGGTCAATAACCTGCCCTTTTCATAACCCGACCAATCATCAGATTTATTCTTGATAGCTTTGCCTTTACCTTCTCTCTTCCTTTCTCGATGTGATTGACAGTAGCGAATTGGTATGAATGGTAGAGTGATTTGTCTTTCGTCATCTCAATGTCAATGAATGGAACATCTGGAGCTCTCCTAGCTGGAATAAGTTTCTCTGCCAAGACTTATATCATCCTCTGCCCCATGATAAATTTGACTCTCTGATGCAACGAGGAAGATACAGCTCCGGCAATATGGATCCAAGGTCTGCCCAGTAACAAGTTGAAGGTCGTTGGTATTTCCATGACTTCAAATGTCACTTCAAAGGTGTAAGGACCTATTGTTATTGGTAGGTCTACCTTTCCTAGGGAATCCCTCCTTGAGCTATCAAAACCTCGAACAACCTTGTTGTTGGGTTTCACTTGCGACCAATCGGCGTTGAGTTTCCGGAAGGTTTCAAGCAGACAAACGTTGAGGACTGAGCCATTATCAATCAGTACTCTAGCAACCATCATGCCCTTGCATATGACCATGATGTTCAGTGGTTCGACGTGCCCCGTCCCCCCTCAGGCGTAAATTCATTTTCTGTGAAAATGATAGGGTTGGAGGCCATGATCTGGCCGACTGTTTGTTCCAATTGTGCTGGTGTCGTGGTCGAAGGTACATGTGATTTCCCTAGAACTCTTAGCAATGCCTCTTGGTGCTCTTCTGATTTTTGCATCAGTCCCAGGATACTGATTTGAGCTGGCTGTTTGTTCAATATGTCTACTATATTATGCTCACTCTTGAGAATGAACTTAACGAAGTCTGCAGCTTCCTTATCCGTAACTTTCACCTTTTCTTCCATCTTCTCATCCTTATACAGTTTACCCTTTCCCTTTGCTTTCTTTTTTTCTTCATCTGTCCCTTCTTTTACTGTCACTTCGACTTCTTTCCTGATGTTTTCGCCATTTTCTAGCAAATTTTGACATTTTCCTGCCCTTGTCATATGACCGATATTAGCCACTATTGTTTCCTTCATTGCTTCGACCCCCTGTGGTTGTGGTGATAGTGGTCTCATAGCTCGAGGGAACTGCCTGATCAGAACTATAGGAGAATGGTTTAGGCGAGTGTATAGTTATAGGGGGTGGATCGGGTTTCATATTGAGGATGAGGGGTAGTGGTGACGGTTTGGAGGCAATGGTAGTAGGAGGAGTGATGTGAGGGGCTGACGGAGTATATGGAATGACAAGCGGTAGAAGTGAGGACGAAGTGTATGGTATGTGAAGGGGTGGTTGAGTTGATCCTTGAGGAGTTGGTAGTGTGTATGGTATAACAAGGGGAGGTCGGGTCGAGCTTTGATGGTGGGATGATCCGCAAGGTATGACTAGAAGTGGTCGGATAGCAGTATTTTGATGGATGGGATGGATGGTAAGGTAAGCCAATCTGCGTGGTGGCAGTGAATTTTGGGCTGGATTTGTTGTATGATGGTTGATTGTGTTAACCATTGGTGTCCTTGATTCCTGGGTTAGGTGGACCTTGACTTTTGCGCCGATAGGTGCTATCAGATCTGAAGGATTGAAGTCGAGTTCTTCGCAAATAACGTTTACCCTATGCCCACTCCCCTCTCCGTTGTGAGTAGGTAGGGGTTTTGATTGATGTTCTGTTGTTGGGACGGGTTGGAAGACCCATCTATGATGAGAGTCTTTTTATCAATTAGGTTTTGTACTTGGTGTTTGAGCTGCCAGCATTGGTCTGTAGAGTGTCCTGGTGCACTGATGTGGAATTCGTAGAATAAATTAGGGTTGTATCCTGGCCCTTTGGCAGTCTCAGGATTTGACGGACATTTTGTAAGATACTCACCCCTGAGTAAGATTGGCAGTAATTCCGATAGTGTCATGGGTAACCTGGTAAACACTCTGTTTACTATGTTGGGTCGTGCCTGCTGATTCTGTCCGTATGGTGGTGCCTGCTGTACAACTGGTGGAGGATTTGCCCTGAACTGGTTTTGAAGTGGAGGATTCCATGTCGGCAGTGCTGGTGCCCATGAAGTTGTCAGTGCTTGTGGTCTCGGTGCTGGTGAAGGGATGAAGAGGGGTCGATTCGGCTGTACGTTATTGACCTGAGTTTCTTCCCTCTTCTTTCCTGGAGGTACTAGCTTTCTCTGAGAAGGGATTCCTGTAGTTGCCCCTAGACTCGTAAAGTAAAATATCAGATCGGTTCGAATCCCATCCTCAACCCGATCTGCCATTTGTACTAGATTCGAGAATGTGCCTGTGATATGTCCTACCAGATCAGTATAGAAGGCATGCCCTAGTGTCGAGATAAACGTAGTATTCATCTCTTGCTCTGTCATTGCAGGCCTCACTTGTGAGGCGGACTCTCGCCATCTCTGTGCGTACTCTTTCACCATTTTCCTCTGTTTTTTTGTCATTTTGGCCATATCTTTTCGATCTAGCCCTACATCAGTATTGAACCGGTAATTTTGCCAGAACATTTCGGCTAAGTCCTACCAGTTCTTTATGAGTGAGTGATCCAGTCCAGAAAACCATTTGAGTGCCGGCCCTTTTAAGCTCCTCTGAAACAATTGCACCAATAACCTGTCATCCTCGCTATACTGGCACATGGATCCACAATACAACTTCAGATGCGATAGCGGACACCCTACTCCGTTATATTTTTAAAACTCGGGACACTTGAACTTGGCCGGTAATTGAGCATTGGGGTAGAAGCATAGATCCTTGAATCGAGTTTCGCTCATAGTGTTGAGGCCCTTCATCCTCCTCATTTCTTCCTCCAGAGACTCAATCTATTGAGCCAGTTTTTCATCTGTGGCACTTTTGGCTTCCGTAGCCCTGTATTCACATTCATCGTCGAAAATGACCACAGGAGGTGGTCGATTCTGTGGGATATAGAGCGGAGGCCCTTGGTATTCTGGCACTACAGGTGGCATTGTGGTCTGTGGTCCCTGTGGAGGTTGCTCGGGTAACTCTTGATTAGACCCGGATGCGTGTTACTGTATCGTTTGAGCTTGTAGGATGCTGGCATTGGCTAACACAGTACTTACTATCTTCTCTTGCCTCTCAATTATCTTTAATAGCGATGTTATTTGCGAGTCGATACTTGATGTTTCGGTCACTGGAGGTTGTACTGGTTTAGAAGAACTCATAGTGATTGTAGATGATCTAAGAAAATATGGAGGTACTTCTGGCAGCTTGTATTTCTTTCGTTTGGCCACCCGTGAGTATAGAAGACCAAGCGTTACTATCTTGTTTACAAAAAATGAAGATGCATGATGTTTTATTAGGTCGAGTAAAGTTATTTATTATGAGTTTTAGCGGAAAAGTAATTTCTCGGCGTAGAGCCAGCATCAACACGGAGTTGGTAAAATATTTTACTAAAGAATTACATCAGCACGGAGCTGGCATCGACGCGGAGTCGGTAACATGTTTTACGAAAGAATTACATCAGCACGGGGCTGGCATTGACACGGAGTCGACATCAACACGAAGTTGGCATCAGCACGGAGCTGGAAAAATATTTTGAAAAGATAATTTAATCAGCACGGAGCTGGTATCGACACGGAGTTGGAAAAATATTTTGAAAGCGAAATTGTCTCAGCATAGAGCTGGCATCGACACGGAGTCGGCATCAACACGGAGTTGGCATCAGCACGGAGCTGGCATCGACACGGAGTCGAAAAAATATTTTGAAAAGATAATTTCACCAGCACGGAGCTGGCATCGACACGGAGTCGGAAAAACATTTTGAAAACGAAATTGTCTCAGCACGGAGCTGGCATCGACACAGAGTCGGCATCAACACGGCGTTGGCATCAGCACAGAGCTGGCATCGACACGGAGTCGGGAAGATATTTCGCAAAGGTAATTTCATCAGCATGGAGCTGGCATCGACACGGAGTCGAGAAAACATTTTGAAAAGTAATTTTTGTTATAAATTGAGTCGGAATAACCCATATTTTTGGTAACCTCCAATTCAGTTCTCTGAAATCATTGCCAGCCAGGTAGATCTCCAAGGAGGAGGCGGCGCACGATGGCACTCTTAAATCACCTTGTTCCCTGAATAGACGTAGTCTATCCCCCTCGTATCAATAGGGTAAGATTTTTTTAGGCATCGACTTTGATCAAGGACTGCAATTGGTGCTCTTTGAAAACTTTTGTTTTTTTTTCTTTTTTTTGAAGGTTGAATGCATTTGAGTCGATTGATCGATCGTTATCTTTGTTATATCATGAACTCAATTTGAAATTTGATATGGATCTGGTTTGTAGTGAATCTGGGTTGCGGATCCAGTTGGGTTATGGATCTGGGTCGTGGACCTAGTTGAAAATGGATTTGGGTCAGACCCAGTTGAAAATGGATTTGGGCCTGGGTCGTGGACCCAGTTGGTAAATGGATTTGGGTCGTAACCCAATTGGAGCGGATCTGGGTCATGGACCCGGATCGAAGTGGATCTGGGTCGTGGACCCAGCTGTATTGGATCTAGGTCGTGGACCCAATTTAGATGGATCTGGGTCGTGGACCCGGATCGAAGTAGATCTGGGTCATGGACCCAGTTGACATGGATATGGATCGTGTGCCCAGTTGAAAATGGATACGGGTTTGGATCTGGGTCGTGGACCCAATCGGATTGTATCTGGGTCGTCACCCAGTTTGAAGATAGATTTGAGTCGTGGGCCCCAGTTCGGATGGGTACGGGTCGTGGACCCAGTTTAAACAGATATGAGTGGGGACCCAGTTCACAAAATCATTTTGAGTCAAAAAATTCGCAAATTCTACCCCTCCCTTTTTTTGTGTTTTTTTTTTGTTTTTTTATTTTTATTTTATTTTTGAAAACATTGACTAACAAAATCCATTTCACTCGATTTGTCCAAAACTTGGGATTTTTTTTTTAAGGGGCACTAATGTTTGATCAATAGTTAGTGAGCCTATTCAAAAATGGACTGTCGAGTTCACCTTGTAAGGTCGAGTTCAACCTGGTCCATGTTAATGGCACGGATGAGACATCCCCTATTTTAACCGTACTCAAGACACGGATAGGATATCCGTTGTCTCATCTGTGCCTCTGGAACGGATGAGGTACTCAATGTTTCATCCGTGTTTCTGGAACGGATGAGACACATTCATGCCTAACCGTGTTATGGGCACGGACCAGAAAGAAACCCAGTTTCTGCAAATCACAGAAACTGGTTTCCTGGCCACTATTCTAGATGTCCCCCATTGTTTTAAGTCCTTTGCTCACTTTTTTTTTTCGAACATGATGCAACAAGCATTCCCTCCCCTTTACCTAAGGAGATATAAACGAAAAGTAAAATAAACCTATGTTCTAATTGCCACTCTTGGGCTTACAACTTGGGCTTCAAGGCCCGACTACAACACCTACAATTACAACATTGCTTGGGGGTCGATGTAACATCAAAAATTTGTGTCCTAGCTCATCTAGCCGGGCATATGCATGAGTTTGATAGGTGGTTTCACGGCTACCCAATCTTCAAACCTCGATGCATACCGAAGTACACATGTCGTTGGTTGGTGATCAGGTTTGATGTGTTCATTCCGGACACTTGAAATAACAATCTCAAGCCGTGGAACTACTAAGCATCGGGGCTAAATATATTGAGGGTGGGGTGGCTTGGAAGTGAGGCTATGCTCGCAAGTGCACACGTGCCATTTTTTTTTTCCTTCTTTCATTTTTTTCATTTCTTTTCATCGACCCCCTTACAATAATACAAGCGACAAAAATAAGTAAATATTACAACGTGTACATCTCGAAAAAAAAATCAAAAAGAAAGGAACATAGAAAACAACAAACGAACCACGTTAGTAAATAAACAAAATCTTTTTTTTTTCAAAACAACCGAGTTGTCACGAGGGATGAGCCATGGTTCCCCAGTGGAGTCGCCAGCTGTAGATACATGATTTTCTTCATTACGACGGTCACATCTGCGATGGTTTGGAGTCACCACCATTCATATTGTATGTGGGTGTGAATGGTCACCCGATGTATTTTTTTTTTCAAAAATGACATTTTTGCATTTTTAGTGACTCGCGATGGATAAAGGGTAATCAACCTTAGGATTCGGGTAAGTGGCTCGGTTGGAGAAAAGGGAAGGTGTTAGGCACCATTTTCTCCCCGCCAAATGGCGGTAACCTCTACACAACTCGATCATTTTGATTTTGACGAAATATTGGAGAATGAAGTGCCACGTGGAAGCGTTTGTACCCTAGATAGGGATTCATTCTTGGCTTGATCGTAGGGCCATTTCATTAATGGAAATAACCCTTATGAACCTTAGCCTTGAGGTCCAATCATTAAAAGGGATAAAATAAAATGGAAGAGGGGGATGTTAGAAGAGGGAAAAGGAGAAGGTTAGAGAGAGAGAGAGGGGAGGGGGAAGTCTAGAACCCACCTTGAAGCTCCAAGTTCACTCTTGTTTCTTCACTTCTTCTTCTTCTTCTATGCTCCTTAGATCCTTAGTGAAGTATGAGAGTGAAGTAGTCCTTTTTTAGAAAGTGGTATGAGAGAATAGTGGAGAAGAGATGAGTAGAGGAAATTTTTTTTTTTGTGTAAGACTTGGTAATAATTGGTAACCCTTTTTGGAAGGAGGGGAGGGGTATTTATAGGAGTTGTGAGGAGGTTTTGGGGGTATGATGGGGTTAAATTTTAAAAAGGATGATAATGGCATGGGTTGTAGGGGTGGAAGATTTGAAATTTAAAGTGGAATGGAGAGTAAATGTGTAATGAGTGAAATGGGTGAGTTTTTAAATCCAATGGGTTGGATCCTACCCAAATCCATTTGGGTAGAGGTGTTGATGGGATGAGATGATTGATGGTTGATGGGGGGAGTGGGGTATAAGAGGGTAGTTTAGAGAATGAGTGTTAGGTTAGTTGATGAGATGAGGTGTGTAGATTTTGGATAATAGGTTGTGTAAAAGGTTGTTAAATTGATTTTTGGGAGGAGAGAGGGGATGATGCCATGTGGCATTTGAGATGAGAGGATGAAGTGATGAGATTGGTTGATTGGTAGATGGTGGTTGTTTGATTAGAGAGAAGGATGTGGGTTAGTTGGTTGATGATGAGGGAGGTATGGGTTGAGGTGATTTTGTGGGAGTGTTTTAAGGAAAGTGATGGGTGTAGATGTGAGTTGTGATGTGGGTGGTTGTTGATGTTAGAGAGTGATGGTGTGTTAGGGTATGTTGAGTATGGGTTGTGCTGTTGGTGGTTCGAGAATGCGGATATGTTAGGTTCGGGTAGGGTATGGGTTGCGCTTATTTTGGAGCGCCGTCATATGGGTTCGCTGAGTTGTTTCGCGCCGGGTGCTGGGAGTGGTGCTTGGCTGCGGCGGTGCCGGGTGGTGATGCCCTGTGTCCTCTTTTGCTGTTGCGGGTTGATTGGTTGCTGTGGGTCCTGGGTCATGGGTTACGCTTATGGGTTCGGTAATGCGTTCGCTATGGGTCCTCGTTCGTGGGCTCTTCCGTGTTGGGCTTGGGTTTCGGCGGGTTGTGGGTTATCTACGTTTGTTTGTGGGTTGGATTTTTCGGGTGTGTAGGTTTCGGGTTTCCGTCCCTGGGCCCTTCCTTTGGCCCAGGGGTTGACGGTTTGTGGGCCTTCGCTGGGCTTAGGGTTTTTGGGGTTTCGGCGGTGGCGCGGTGAAGGGTACTGAAGGATAGGTATCCCCGTCTCACTTTTTGAATTTATCTATTTTGGCTTTTGTATTTTATTGATTTGATCAAAAGTGCCACGTGTTTGGCGAATTGGGCTTCTTGGGCCCGTTTGAAGGATTTCATCGATTTTTGAATGTAAGCGTGGAGCGATGATATTGAACACATGTGGGATGGGTCACACCCCTTCTCGTGGGTCCCTTAGACCATTGGGTGGTCTTAGGGACCTCGGTTCAATCCAAAATGTTGTTTTTAGCATTTTGGGCCTTAAAGGCCCGTTGGCCCATTTTGTCGGAAAATCGGTATTTTGCATGGAGCGGGGTAGATATGAATTTGCCGGATCCCTTTGGTGGACCTACTAACCCATTGAGAGGTGTTAGTGGATTGGATTTTGGCAAAAATGTTAGATTTTAATGCTTCGGGTCTTCGAGGCCCGTTGGCCAAATTTATTAGAAAAAACATTGTTTTTGGGCCCTTTCGAGTGAGGGCCCGTTCAAATTGAGGTGTCTACACAACTCACAAAGTCATTTTTTTTACCGAGTTTTACATCTCACGTACAATTTTTCGAGTTATCTCACGAGACGTCTCAAACGTATAGGAAAACTCGTCCGAGACGACTCGGTATTGGAGCTGAACGAGATGAGATGCGATACTGAGTTTAAAAACCATGCATGTGCGAGAGGCGATACACGCTTTAATGAGTGATGATCATCGTCATAAAACAAAAAAGGGGAAAAGATACTGAGAACACTAACAATTGTCAGTGGTGGGATCTATACACAATCAATAATCATACAAAATATGTAAAATAGATCTTCCATTGACACAGTAACTTTTACTTACGACACCCAATCTTCTTTATATGTATAGAATGGCAAAATTCTAAGTTGGGTACACTATTCATTTTAGTTCCCAAAACATACAATTCTAGTGAATTTGTCACTTTTATAATCTATGAACTCGTGAGTTCATCACTTTTAATATCTTTGAATTCATAGATAAAATTTAACGATTTTACCATATCAACAATCTTACTGATAACTTACCAACAAATACATTGATTATAAAAGTGACGAATTCACTAAGAAAACATGTTTTGAAAATTATAATGTATAGTGTACCAAAACCAGAATTTCAACATATTTTGAAAGGGATTAGTGTGTGATAATTAAGAAATGGTAAGTTGAAAAAATCTCTCCAACATGCTTAATGAGTGATGATCATTCTACGTAGAGACCAAAAAATAAGGGAGCAAGACAAAAAAAAAATAGAGTGCTAATTTTCTAATAGAAAATCTTCACTCAGTGAATACTCTGCTGCCGTGGCATGAACACGGAATCATAGATCTTTTTTCTCAAAAGTACAATTGTGTATCCCGAGGAAAAAATTTACAATTTCGTATAAATGACACATCATCCGAGTATTGACCTAGTGAAGACCTTCTAGCTTGAAAGTCATTATTCAAAAAATATATAAGTAACACTGAATAATTGATGGAGATGGGACCCGTTCACTACCAATAATCGTACAAGGTACATCCCAAATTTATTAGATTATATTTATTTTTCTTTTTTATAGAAAATTTTAATAATACCTCCCTATGAAATAGGACCTTGACTTTTGGTCAAATGAATAAGTTTATTCTTGCATTTGGTAGAGGGACAAACCTAATATATCACCTATTAGGACAAGGGATAAAAGTCTTTAGCATTAATAAAATTTGAAGCCAATCATAAATCATCTTCCCATCACCCACAAATGTTAATATTACTAAATCAAAATTTTACTATTGATTCATCAAATAAGATCTTCACTTTAGCTTTAGAAGTTGAAGCTGAGCATAAATACTTCATCACCCACGAATGTTAAATGTTTGATCCTTCCTTGGCGAGTTACTATTACAAAATCAAAATTTCACCATTATTTTGTCGATTGAATGGGACCTTAGCTTTCAGTCAAGATGATAAACCTTATCTTGCATTTTGCAGGGGATAAACCTCATATTGTCGATTGGCTCAAGAAAAACAAATATAAGTGATCATGCCATTCTTATTAGGGAAAATTACTTGAAGGACTTGGGGGAGGGATTTTTTTTCAAATAGTCCCCAAGTTTTGGAAGGTATCTTAATAGTCCATTTAGTAAGTTTTTTTTTTCTTAACAGTCTCAAGACCTCATCTCTCACATTGCTCACCATTGCATGCCCTACCTGTTTGAAGTTGTCATTTTTGTTAAAAAAAAATTAGATTTTTGGCATCTAAATCAAGTTTCGAAGACTCCATTCCGTCGAAAAGGATTTAAGAAGGGAAAAGAAACCACTTTCAAAATTTTTTTCACTTTTTTTCTAAGTTTTTGGGTGAAAATCGATCAAGAATAGTTCTTTTGGGTTGACATCATCTAAACAAGTTGTTATCTCTAGTTTTTAGTCAATCTTTCCATGCAATTAGTCGAAAAAACTCGAAAATTGAAAATGAATGGATTTTACCAGTGTGAGGTTCACCACTTTTTATTTAAAAATTGGTGAACTCGACAATAGATAAAAAGTGTCGAGTTCAATAGTAAATAGTGGTGAGTTCAACAATAAAAATTGTGAACTCGACATTAAATGAAAAGGCGTCGAGTTCGACAATAAAAAATAAAATAAAATAAAATTGATGATAAGACAATAAAAAGATTTACTGAATATCCTATCAAGCTACCTTGCAAAACTTAGGGGCTATTTAGAAATAAATCCCTTTGTCAAGGTTTTTTAAGTAATTTTCCCTTCTTATTATGATTTCAAGTGATGAAATGGGTACAAAGTTTAAAGAAGAAGTATTGTGTTAGACCAATTACAATCGTCCTTTAAAATTCCAAATATAAAGGCTTGGGCAATCGAACCAAACTCCAACCGTCCTTTATTTCGAAGAAAACACTTTTAAATCACTATTCATTACTTCATATTTGAAGAGATTTAAAACTCCACCTTTATCACTATTCACCTTTTCCAATAAACCTTAATTGTCCCATTTTTTTTTTAATCTCAATTTTAGCCTCCTCTTTTCATGTAACATGACTTAAATGTCACTTTTTTTTATTATTATTATAACTAGGTATCCCTCTAGACAGTTGACCGGGCACGTATTTGGGCTTTGCCCTCCACAGACCATGGTCTTGTCCAAGGAATAGTCTCAGGGCACGTGCAACACCCACACGTCACACACACCAGGTAAGTGAGGGTGCATCCTCACAGGTGGCCTTTGAGGAATTAATGCTTATACTAGGTGTCAAACTCACAACCTACGGGGCATTAACCACTTACCGGTCCGAAATTGCCATTGAGCCAATCGCTTAGGGTTTAAATGCCACTTTTGTCCTTTACACGTTTTAAAGTCTTTACATTTAATATTTTAAAAATCAAATCAAATCAATTAATCAATCAATCAAACTCGATGGTAATTTGTCACAAATTATATTCGATTGTGAACCACCAATTTTGCAAGATTTTCTTACTTATGAAAATAAATTAAGGTAATAAATATATAAATGAGTCTAATATAATTCTAAACAACTATTAAATTTGTTTGAAAAGTGTTATAATGTAGAGATTATAATTTGAGACAAACCTTTGCAATGTTTGGAGAGTGTGTTAATTTTTAATTAGGGTGTGACAAAAAATTTAAGAACTTAGGATGCAATAAGTTAAAGTTTGAGTGCCAATAACAGTTTTCTTATTTTTTTATTATTAATTGAAGTATAATAAGTAAAAGTTGGGATGCCAATAACAACACTCATTTTATATTACATATTTATTGAATTTGTTAATGTATTTGAATAGTGTTTTAAAATGATAAACACTGATTTGAAGGTTGAACCATTGGAGTAGAAAAATCGTTTGGAGCCTTAAACTTGATGAAGATTTTGAGTGCAATTTTTAAAGCTCTTGTTGGAGTTGCTTTTAGAGGATTAGGCGTCAAGAGTTGCAATTGTGAAGGCCCACACACGCTTAAAAAGAATGAAGCATAATGGTAAAGAAAAGTTAAAAGAGAGATTTATCAGCCAAACTATTGCATTTCATCACGGAAACTCCAAGGGAGCCTTACTTTATGAAGTTTGGTACTTACCAAACATCACTTTATCAAGTTTGACACTGAACAAATCTTAATGTGGGTATCCACATCATAAAATTCAAATTTATAAGGTTAATTTTTTACTCAACATACCTTGGATTGGATTCTAATCCCATTATTTCTAACATCCAAAGATATGATCCGACGTCATGGGGTTATAAAGGATAAAATTATAAGAACTTTAAAACACCTTTAGAAAAAAAGTTAATTTTTACAGTTAAATTTTAGTTTTAAATTTGGGAGTTTGGTAGTCATCCATTTTCAACACTTACGATCAAGTTCAAAAATATTTTTGATTTTTAATTTTTCCTTTTGAATATGAATTTTTCCATGAAATCTAGAAGGCTTGTTTGTTGGATTTCTAATTTGATAAATCATATTTAGTAAAATTTGAAATCTTACTAAATTAGTCATGGTAGCATGATTCATAAAGTATGGTTTGTTCAAGTAACCTGATAAAGTAAGGTAGTTTTTGTAATAAAATTGCAACAGGTAGGTTTGCCCAGTAAATCTCTAAGTTAAAATTGATCAAATAATCGATGCTTGTGGGATCCACCTTGAATTATTAAGTCTCAATAGTCAAACTCAAGACTAGACCTAATCATGCAATTAGACGGGGAGAAAAAAAATTACTTATTTTTTTTTTTCTTCTTTTAGAGGTTATTTGCATCGTAACTTACTTGTACAACCCAATAAAAATAATAAGGGATTTTTTTCAAAACGTGCACACCTTCTGTCAAAATTTCCATTCTAGTACATTGTTCATTTTAATTCTCAAACACATGTTTTTCCAATGAATTCTTCCTTTTTATAATATAATCAAAGAATTCGCTGATAAATTATTAGAGAGATCAATGATATAAGAAAAATGTTGGTATTTTATAAGCAAATAAAAAAAATCGGATCTGGATGTGGATATACTCAGATCCAATTCATACCCGACCCATCTTAAGTCCTAGATTAGATTATGTTTCATCATAAAATTATATTTATTTAAAAAATAAATATTTAAATTATTAAAAATTAATTATTTTATCAAATTATATAAAACCCGCTGACTTGGTTGAATTTTGTTAACTATGATAATATATTTCAAGTAATAGAAGAGTCATATTGGATTCCAATCAAATCCAAATAATTCATTGATTGAATTCCTACAATATTGGAATTTATTTAAGGAGTTAGAATGACCTCCAACTCCAAATCCAACTAACTCCGCTTCCAAACACTCCCTAAAATTTGTTGATGATGGGATCTGTACATAATAAATAGTCATACAAATACATATTAAATTGAGTTACAACAATGAAAAGAATCTTCTATTGACAGGCCAACTTTTACTTATAACACACCAATCTTCATATAGACTTATGACAAACATACAAAATACATACTAAATTTATTAGCTTAAATTCTTTTTTTTTTAAATATTAAAGAGAATTTTAGAAACACCTACCTACAAAATTGGTGATATTAAGTTTACCCACCTGAAAAATACTAGATTAGATTTATCCCCAAAATTAACAAACAACCCTGTGTTGATGCATTGATGGTGAAATTTTGATTTTATTCAAATTTCAATTTCGTAATTTAAGATTTTAAAAGGAATTTTGATTAAAATTAAATTTCAACATCAATTCACCAACAAAATGGGACATTGACTATTGATCAAAGGGATAAACTTAATCTTACATTTTGTTGGGGGATAAAATATCCCAGATGACAACAAGAATATTACTAAAATTCTAAAATATTAGAAGGCTTTATCATTTATAGAAAGAAGTTGAAGCCAAGCCTAAATCATCTTCCATCACCAACAAATGTTAATTGTTTAATCCTTCCTTAGAAAGTTAATATCAAAATTTGAATAAAATCAAAAGTTACCATAGATTCATCAACAAAATATGACCTTGACTTTTGGGCAGGGGTGAGGGGTGTCAAGGCTTGCATTTCACATGAGGATAAATCTAATATTGCTGATTTTGCAAGGAGATAATAGTAAAAATCCAAAATATTAGAAGCCTTTTAGCCTTCATATAAGTTGAAGGAGTCATGCTGGGGTGACACAGAATTTACTGTGATTCTCACCATTCTGACGTGGACATGCATACATAATCATAGATGGTTTTTACTCATATCGTGAGAAAACACATCTATTGTTATGTGCACATCCCACGTCAGACTTGTGAGAATCGCAGTAAATGCTTTTTGTCATTTCAGCTTTTTCCAAGTTTAAAAGCGAAGCATAAATCCTCTTACATCACCACAAAGGTTAATTTTTTTATCCTTGTCGACTTACTATTACAAAATCAAAATTTCACTGGGGATAGACCTCAAATCGTTGATTTCGCAAGGGGTATTACATAAATTCAAAAATATATAATTTAAAGATATTTATAAAAACGTGATCAAGTTTTGATGAAATTATTATTTCGCAAGGGGTATTACTAAAATTTAAAAATATATAATTTAAAGACATTGACGAAAAAGTGATCAACTTTTGATGAAATTACAATTCGGGCTCATTGTTCATATTAAATAGCAAAACGTGAACGGATCCGATAAAAGTGATAATTTTGCAGGTATCAAATGACTATCTCGCAGGTTTCACTACTTTTAGAGAGATCGTCACTATACAAACCAGCGAAATTGTCACTTTAAAACTGTGATCTCGTCACTTGAAAAACTTGGGATTTACACCTTCATGTTTTGGGAATTAAAATGAACAGTTAGCCAGAATCATAATTTCGACAAATTCGACTCACAAAATAGTATTTTATCCTTTAATTTAATTATATAACTCGCTGGATTCGATGTATTACAAATTGACTCATCAAGTTGTTTCCAATGACCTAAAGAATTAAGTCAATTCAAAATTCCATCAAGTATAATCATCTGAATTTCGATGAATAACAATGATCTCACCATCCACGTCTAATAAATTAATTAGTTCTTATACTCAATAGAGTTTTTTAAGTGCATCTTTTAATACTAAAGAATTATAATTAAAATTTATATTTTCTTTCTGAAAAAATAGTAATATAACTTCAAACTGTGGTCAATTTCTATCTGACTCAGTAGTTTCTTGAGTAATGGAAAATTGATTCCCATGAGTTTGAGAATAAAGTCACCTAGAAATTTATTTGAGTCGAAATTGGTGGAATTTACAATTGAATAACTATGATTTTACATGACCTGAATTCAAAAAAAAAAACTTCATATTGATCAGGCTTGCCTAGCAAAAAAAATAAAAACAAATCTGAGTGTTATAAATAGTTTTTTAAATTTTATAACTAAAATAAAAAAATAAAAAATTGTGAAAATTAGTAACTATAACTGCATACTCGGTCCAGTTTTTATCTGACTCAGTGCATTTACAAGTTACTTGATGAGTTGGTTCCAATGAATTTTAGGTTGGAGTCAAGTAGAATCAACTGAGTTTTGGCTCAAATCATCTCCACAATAGTTCTCTCCATAAAATTGTATTGAATTTCATACTGATTAAAAAAAAAAGTTATTTTTAGACTAATCGAAATAGGAAACAAAACCGAAATTCAATACCCTGACCTCATTTATATAGGAGTTTTGTTTGATCGTTACTACCATGATGAAGTAAGTGTGGATTTTGTACATGAAAATTCACATTAGTTAATTCTTTAAAGAGTCTAGGTCCATTGACTCAGGAATTAACTCACGATCCCAAACATACAAAGACAACATCCAATGATCGGTAATTATCCTCGTGAAGTATAATTAGAATATGTACTATTGAGATACACATAAAATCCCAACTATTGGATGTTGATGTTGTACATAACACCGTGTGATACTTCTTGAACTATATTCTTTAGGCAACAAAACCTGACAACCCATATGTTACAAACTACTTTGCAACACATTATATAACTAAATTATTTATTTCAAATTTAAAAATAATCTCATAAATTTTTATAGTATAATGAGGGGTGAGTATAGTTAATTATTTATTATTTAACAATTTTTTATTACAAAATTGCCTTTACATTATATTAAATATCATAACACACTATTAAGTTAGACTATCAATTGAAATTTTTAAAACCATCTCCTAAATCAATTATAAAGTTAATTTTAACCTTAAATACACATTGATATCGTAAGTAGGCTTTTTCTTTCTTTTTTTTTTTTTTTTTTGTTATTATTATTATTTTTTTAGAGAGGGAGGGGGGGTTTCTTCGGGTGAGGCTTGGATACACTAGTTGAAAAAAAAAATTATTAATGAGAGGACGAGATTACCTCCAAAAGGAAACGAAAGAAGAGAAACTATATTGCCTTCACAAACAAAAACCTTCTAAAAAGTCGATCTTCAAAGAAAACACCTCTAGACTCTCTAAACAATTTTCACGAATAACACACAAAACATGTCTATAGCAAATACTTAGTTGAACGCTTCATTCGATAGACTAAGTAATTGCAAAAGGGAATAATGATTTTCTGTAAGGATGATCTCCTTACACACTATAAATAAGAAATTTCTAAAGGAAAAAACAAATCAAACTTTTGAAAGAGAAAACCTTTGAAAGATTAGGATCTAGAGCCATTGTTGGTAGTTGAAATTGAGAAGGAATAGAAAATATGAGCCTACGTTTGAGTAGAGAACCAGAAGTGGGAGGAAAAACAACCAAAAACTTTTGGCCTAAAGAGAGGGACAATTACAATGCCCCCTAAGAAAACCCAATACAGAGCAAGTTCTTGTAGAAAAGTATGTATTCCTGTGAGTGCAAATCTTATATACAATAGATATTATATGAATGTTAGGCATGTGTGGATAGACTTTGCAGGGAGTCAGAAACACTTTAAGGGTGTTTGGATAAATAACTCATTGAGAGAACTACTTTACTTTAGAGTTATTTTTGTACTTTTTCACGAAGTACCGATAGTGCTTGAAAGCGCCCTTGATCCGCTTGGTGCGCGGATCCGCTTTTGACCCTTGAGGTTTGGGAGTCGCCACCTAGTTGTTAAGGTCTAGGAACCAAACTGACTCTAAAAAAGGCAAACTAATCTACGAAAGAGAAAAAGAGTCCGGGGATCACATTACGGGGTTGGAAGGTGTTAGGCACCAACCCCGCCCGGCCAAAGCCAGTCTCTACTAACTTCCCAAATATATCACATTGCTAAAAAACCTAGATAAAAATAAAAATAAAAAAATTTCATACCTTCCCGATAGCAAGGATTTTGTTCCCTCAGATTTGACAAAAATAGCTTTGTACCGTACTCCCTTGTTCGTTCTATCTCCGAATTTGATTTTGGATCTCCGAAGTAAGGTATCTCCTTATTTTTGGATCTGAACTCTTCAAGTTTGTTGCGGATTTTGGGATGTTTTTGGAAGGCTTTTAGGCGTTTCTTATGCTAAAATCGAAGGAGGGATGTTAGGTAAGGAGTTGGGACTCCAAAACTAGGGTTTATGGGAGGCTAGGGGGCTTTTAGACCTACTTCTCTTAGGGTTTATGATTTGATCCGAAAATAGGGTGTGAGCACCTCTATTTATAGATGTTTTTTTAGGGTTGATTTGGATAGAGTTAGTGTTTAATTAGAGATCTTTTAATTAGAGTTGTGTTTTAGTTAAAATTATTTTAGGTAGAATTGTGTTTTAATTAGAATTGTTTTAGGTAGAATTATTTTTTAGTTAGAACTCTATCAGATAGAGTTATTATTTAATTAGATCTCTATTATGACTTTTGGTCTTATTTGATTGACTTTTAATGTTTTGACTTTAGTCTTAATTGATTGACTTTTAATATCTTGACTTTAGTCTTGCTTAATTGACTTTAATTTTTGACTTTAGTCTCACTTGATTGACTTTAATACTTTGACTACAGTCTTGCTTGATTGACTTTAAATTTTTGGAGAACCCCCTTCCATTATTTCTTTAATTCTTTGGACCCCCAAATGGAGGGGTCCTTAAAGAAATATCCCACGAACCCTCAACAATTTTGCCTGAGAATCCGATTAATCGATTTTTTAGGTTAAAATTTTAAATTAATTTCATTAATGTTTCACTTTAATTATTTAATATTTTATTTATTAATTTCTAATTTTTTAATTATGAAAATTGTGAAATTACCGTTTTGCCCCCGGAGAGGACTTTTCACGTTTTAAGTCGGTTTTTAATGTTCTATGATGTTTTAGAATCAATTTTTCGTAAGGAATTCAATGGAAAATTATTTTTTGTTATTTATGAAGCTTTTTGTGTGAAATGGTTATGAACTTTATGAGGGGCATTTTCGTAATTTTGTCGAATTTGTGAAAATTGGCTAAACGATTTATTTGGTTTCGATTTATTATTTTATGTGTTTGAATGGGTTTTCCTAAGCGTAATGTAGGCTCTAGGGTTGTTTTGATGTTAGGGGTATTTTGGTAATTTGATAGTTTTTAGTGATTTTTATCGTGAAGCTTCTTTTTGTTGAAAAATGATGATTTCTATGTTTCTAGAGTCGTATTTTCCTAGCGTAATGTGGTTTCTAAGGTTTTGTTAGTTGAGATACCTCATCCGGATTTCTGAAACACATCTGGTAACAAAATAAAGCAATGGAATACACATCCATCATTGGGAATCATTGCGATCGGGTTGACGAGTTGATTAATCAGGCGGATGCAAAAATGGGGGTGTCTACAGATGCCCCTCTTTAGCAGAGGGTTGAAGCAAACTAGATAGCAAATCTATTTTGTTAGATAGTGCGATATCCGAATGCCAAAGCTAGTGACAGTTCAATTTGCAGCCTGATTTAGCAATTCGTCAGGGTGTTCGGATCCTTGAGCGTAAAACTCTCCCCGAACTAAAAGGTTGTCAGGTCCTCAAGCGTGAGCTTTCACTGACAGTGTCAGATCCTTGAATTTTAAAGAATTCTCCTTGACTAAAAAGTGCAAGTGTGAGTGTGTGTACTGTGTGAAACTGAGTAAAAATGTGCCAGGTCCCAGAGATCTTCTCTCACTGACAATAATGATTCAAAATTGAAATGTGTTTATGCAACGAAAGCAATCATAGCAAGGTTGAACAATAAAGTAATTGGAATCATAACTTCGTTAAATCCTATTTGAAATTCTTTTTTTAGAGCACGGAAAGGTATGAGTCTCGTTTATAGGACCTGAATCTATTGTAGCCAAGCTAACAATCCCGTTAATTCAATATGATTCAAACAAAGCTGGAGTCTCGTTTCTCGGACTCTAGATAAGGTTTACAGGAACTTAAACAATCCTATTAAATATGGAGTCTCGTTTCTCGGACTCGAGCTAAGGTTTGCAGGCACTTCAAAAAGCTTATGATTCAAAACGTTGGAGTCTCGTTTCTCGGACTAGAACTTAGGTTTATAGGCACTTCAAAAAACCTATATATTATTCAAAAAGTTGGAGTCTCGTTTCTCGGACTCGAACTTAGATTTATAGGCACTTCAAAAAGCCTATTCATTCTATGATTCAAAAAGTTGGAGTCTCGTTTCTCAGACTCGAACTTAGGTTTATAGGCACTTCAAAAAGCCTATTCATTCTATGATTCAAAAAGTTGGAGTCTCGTTTCTCGGACTCGAACTTAGGTTTATAGGCACTTCAAAAAGCCTATTCATTCTATGATTCAAAAAGTTGGAGTCTCGTTTCTCGGACTCGAACTTAGGTTTGTAGGCACTTCAAAAAGCCTATTCATTCTATTATTCAAAATGTTGGAGTCTCGTTTCTCGGACTCGAATTTAGGTTTGTAGGCACTTCAAAAAGCCTATTCATTCTATGATTCAAAAAGTTGGAGTCTAGTTTCTCGGACTCGAACTTGGGTTTGTAGGCACTTCAAAAAACCTATTCATTCTATGATTCAACAAGTTGGAGTCTCGTTTCTCGGACTCGAACTTAGGTTTGTAGGCACTTCAAAAAGCCTATTCATTCTATGATTCAAAAAGTTGGAATCTCGCTTCTCAGACTCGAACTTACTAAGCCACGTTTCTCGAGCTTAGATTTATAGGAACTTAAACAATCCTATTAATTCATTCTATGATTCAAAATCGAGCTCAAAGTTTGAAAGATCAGGCCTTTATTGGCTTATCATGTATCTGGATTCGTAATTATCATTGGGCTTCGCCGAACTTTTAAACTTTTGTATGATTTTCTTTTTATTATGTGATTAAGAACAAAAACTTTGGAATTAAATGACCTTCAAAAATGCCCCTAGTTTCAAAGTTGACTTTAATTGGGACTTGACTACGAGACTGATGGAATGGATTACGCTTGAAAAATATGGACTCTGATGTATGATAGATAGAAGAACTGACATTCTCTTAAATTTAAGACTCTTTAGATTATCATATGTGCAATAAAGAATTGATCATTTTCTTTCGAATTTCTTTTGAAAAATGCTTGAGCTGGACTTAAAAAATCTTGATAAATATTAGAATAAAAGATCTTCCTCTTCAAAGTGGTTGATGATTCTACATCTTCCATTAGCGAACACTTAAACAAGTAAACATACTTTTGAAGATCCTACAATGTTCAAGATGACTTCTGATTTTTTCGACTTCAATATTGTCTTTGTCGGATGTGAGCTCTTGGCTAAAAGACAAATATCGTGGCTTGAATGGTTCTGCAGTTTCTGCACAAGCTTCCTTCTGAATTTTTCTTCTTGACGGGACCTTTCCTCTCAGTTGATGATGCCCTAATTTTTACCTAGATCGCCTCTTCAGGTTTTCAATCTAGCGAGCTTTATTTTTCTTTTTCTGATGATGCCTTGATTTTTGCCTAGGTCACCTTTTCAGGTTTTCAACCTAGCAGGCTTTCTTTTTTATGGTTATGCCCTAAATTTTGCCTAAGTCGCCTTTTCAGGTTTTCGACTTAGCGGGCTTCTCTTTTTTTTCTTGATGATCTTGTATAACCAACTCGACAACTTCTCAGTTCCCTGCACCTTAACCGAGTCAATTAGCATTCAGGAGGACTTAATAGGTGGGCTTAGGATATGGTTTAGAAAGAAAAGATATAAGGCTCAACTTCCAAAATGCCCCTAGTTTATATTCTCTTTTTTCTATCAATTATTTTGATTTTTTTTCTAAATGCCCCTAGTTTGGCATTCTTTTTTTTTTTATCAATTCTTTTGATTCTTTTTTCTAATGCCCCTAGTTTGGCATTTTTTTTTTATTTTTTTTTTATTTATTTTTTTGCTAATGCCCCTAGTTTGGCATTATCTTCTTTTGAACATTTCAATAGGGGATTTTTCTTTTGGATGACACTTTCCTTAAGAGAATACATTTTTCTTTTAATGACCGGGCCTGAAGTAACTTCTCAGGTTGCCTACGTACCCCAAATATTTCTTTTTTTCTTTTTGGGATCAGGTCAAAACGTAGTTCATAATAAGATTCCCTCCCAAGGTTGGTCGGCATAGTTTAGAAAGAAGAGGCTATTGATTTTTTTTTTTTTAGGCTGCGAGGGGCTAAAGACGGTTATCTTTTTCTTGGTAAGACAGGAAAATGGTTCGACCAATGAAGGCCTCCTTTTGTGAAATACTACTTGATTTGGCCAAGGTTTTAGGAACTTGATGTCTTGATTGCTCTATCGAGTAAGGTCTTCTTTTGAGAATGAGTCTTCAATCTTCTTCTGAGAAAGAGTAATCTTCAGTCTTCTTCTACGGAGTTGAGTGAGACTGAGTTCTTTGTATTTGACATTGACTCGTTCAACTATTTCCAAACTTCAAAAGAAATCTCATATTCTTTTGTGAATGAGAACTTTCTTCACTTTAGTGAAAAACATAATAGATCCACTTGTAAGTCTTAGCATCTTTGTTGATGCTTTCAGCTATATCATCTTTGACCGATAATCTTTGACTTTGAAATCACTCTTGACTTGATCTATGTTTTTGTGTAATTCATCCATATATCCTTATGAGATCATGCAAGAAATATTGTTGAATTTCTCAAGTAAGTTTACTATTCTCTCATGTTCTCTTGAGGATAATGTATCACCAATTTGCACTTCTTGAGCGTACTCTTTAATTCCAATATTTATTAAGTTTAGTTAGTGAGCTTTAAGTCATTTCTCATGTTAAATCTTATATTCAAATCATTATTGCACGCATGATAATCAAAAGCTTCTTTATTTATTGGAATTGAAAAGAACATAGATTGACAAACCTTACTAAAACCCAAAAATAAAGATGACTAACTGAATTTAAAGACTGACGCAACTAAAGCTAAAAAAAAACTAAGACGACATCATTATGAATGGAGGGACGCAATTCTAGAGTCTATGCCACTTCAGTTATCTTCGATGGATAACTTGAACTTGCCTGCTTTTACTATCTCTTCATATTCCTGTCACATGCGGGACAACCCATTGCTTCAATAATTTCTCTGTTCTTCAGTCCTGTCACTGTCTTAGGGTAGTTGTGCTCATTCTGACATGGAGTAAATGTACTGTTAAGACCCATTGGGTGAATAAAGGAAACTGGGTCAACTGATTCGGGTTTGGATATTGATATTAGGTTCAGAGTAGGAGGGGGTTGATCTTGAAAGGTAGGCAAAGGGTTAGTCTTAACATTGGGAGTAGTAGGAGTGGGTATGGTGACTTTTCCTTGCTCAATAAGATCTTGGATAGCATGTCGGAGAGTAATACACCTGTCAAGAATATGACCAGGCATCTGATGGAATTCACAGAATTGCCCATTATCCATGTTTGGGGGAAGAGGATTAGGTAAAGGCTTAGGTTGTAAAGGTGCCAACAATCCCCTTTTCATCAATTTTTGATAAGCAACACTAAGGGACATTCCAAGATTGGCAAACTGTCTCCTAGGCTTAGCTTGTGAAGGTTGAGTAGCTTGTGGAGATAGTGCGAAGGAGGTGTTGGCCACTTGTAAGGAATTGACATTAGGTTTGAAATGTTTGGGTTTTGACTCAGACAAGTTACCACAAAAGTCCCGAAGAGTAAGCATCTTCAACTTGATTTCCAGCCTCAAGGAGGGATTGAAAAGTAGGCAAGTATTGAGGCATCAAGTACTTGGCATAATTTGGAGTGAGATTCCTGAGGATAATCTTGACTTGTTCCTTCTCTTGAGTCGGTCCCACAGTTGAGCGGCTTTAGCTCTCCATCGAGCAATGAACTCAGTGAAAGTTTCTCCGGGTTTCTATTTAGTAGTTTCTAGGTCTCTTCTTGTAAGTTCAATATCTGTGTTGAATGAGTATCGACCAATAAACTCCTTCATCAATTCATGCCATGTTCTTACCCGAGATGAGTCCAATGACATTAACCAGCGTAGTGCAGGACCTGTCAGGATTCTTTGAAAAAGTTGAGCCATCTGTTCTTCACTTAAACCCTGAGATTGCATTATGCCGACATATACTTTTAAGTGAGTCCTAGGACATCCAATACCGTCAAACTTCTCCATATCAGGCATTGTGAACTTTTCTGGTAGACGGACCGTGGGAAACAAGGTCATTGACCCTAATCCAAGAGTAAGATCATCAGGGTCTTTGATGTTCTTCAAAGCAGTTTCAACTTGAGTTATTCGATGAGCTAGGACAGGGTCGACGTGTAACTGATCATCTTCTTGGTTTTCAACGAGGTCAAACACATTCTGAGGTTCTATAGCTTTATCTTTTCCCTTTTCAATTTTCAGGGATTCAATTTGTGTTTGGACAAAGGCAATAATCTGGGCTTAAAAAGATTCCAAAATCTGACGGAGCGCAGCTTCATCCATGGTACTCGTTTCTTCTTGTGGCAATGACTGACTACTTGGCAATGGTACTCTAGAAAGACGACTCTTTTCACGGACCCAAAGTGGTACAGATGGAGGTTTAGAACGTTTAGGACCAATTATCACCTGATTGGAAGTAAACCAAGGTTAACCATTGACTCTAAAGGTTTGACTCTTAACCACATGATTAAAGTTTTGACATAAAATAGTCCAAGTCTGACGGAAAATCGAATCCAAATGCACCATAAGTCTATAGTGACCAAGAAAGTGAGAAAGGTTAGATGCTGGTCTACCCCTGATTGGGATTGAACCTTTGATCAGATAAATTAATTTGATCTTAAGATCGAATTTTTCTAGATAAAGGGGTCTGGATCTTTAAAAGTGAAACCAATTAGTCCAACTGATTTGGTATTGATCAGTTTGATCCATTTGTCAATTGGGCCAACTGGTTTAAGTGGTTCAAATTAATCAGTACATTTCACCGATTGGGTAGGACCGATATTGCGGGTTTTGTTTGATTATTCTGGATCGGTCTGCCCACCTACCTGTTGGTTGGATTGAATAAAGCAACCTAGGAACACCCATAGTCAATTCGGGTCGTGACCTATAGGAAGGCTTCTAGACTCTAGGTTTACTACGTGCAATGCATTTTTATCTAGCCACCCTTGCCCAAGCACACCTATATACCTCTCGATACGTGGTGACTTGGTTTGATATACCGTATAGGTGATAATCTAAAACCTCAACTCACTTCTCTGAAGCCAAAAACAGCCAGTTTGATCTCCAGTTGAGAGGTGGCGCACAATGCTGAGCAAGGGCCCACTTAAATACCTCTCGTCTAGAATAGACGTAGTCTATCCCCCTCGTACAGTAGGGTACAGCGGGGCAAGATCTTGCTTAGGCACCGGTTTTGACTAAGAAGTGCAATTGATATACTTAGATTACCTTTTATACCTACGGGTACGAGTCAAGAGTTGTAGCTTTCATAAATGGTTTGGCATCCCACGAGGGGACCGACCACGTACTAGTACTACGTTGGTAATCGGGACATGTGACTGTGTGGCTTACAATAGGACAAAGGCTCAGGTCACCCCAACATGGGTGCATCAACATACTTCTCAGAATCACCTGATTAGATGGTATTGATGCCCCCAGTTTGATATACCCTAAGGTACGTGACTGGAGTTGTGAATTTCATGAATGACGTCGCATCTCCGAAGAGACCGGGCCACGCATTAGTGCCACGTTGGCTAAATGGGACGTGTAAGTGAGTAAAACAGTAAACGTGCATGTGGTGTGTGCAAAACAGGGTGGGATGTGCCCGGGACCTTTTTCAAACAAATGGGCCCATGGATCCAATCAAACAAATCATACATTTAATCAAAACCAAAATCATTCAAATCATATGAATATTCAATTAAGATCACATTATTCCCATCACATAAGCACATTAACATTACGATCAACATCAATCATGTATTTCAAGCAAGATCATGGTAAATTAATCAATAAATATGTCACATGATAATGATCAAACAAACATTGCAATAGGCATAATTTTTATAATTTTTAAGGTCCAATCAATGATCACTTTTGGGTGATCCAAAATAAATCGAGATTCTAATAGGTGTTACATTGATGATAGAATGACAATGGTTGAGATGAGCTCACTCTCAAGAACATTAATTGTGCCAACATTAGATAAATTCAGATTTTCTGTAAATTAGGAAAATACAATCTGAACTTGCATCGATGATATCTAAGGCTCCCGATAACGAAATCGAGTGAACTCAAGTTCTAAATTAATCTACTCGAGGAGATCTAAATTTTATTAATAGGTGCCTAGACTTAATTCTCACCAGAATATTCTGTAAAAAAGTTTTAACGTTGCTGTCCCAACTTTCATTCAGAAATAATTCCAGATTTATAGATTGAACTTGCATCGATGATATCTAAGGCTTCCGATAACGAAATTGAGTGAACTCAGATTCTAAATTAATCTACTCGATGAGATCTACATTTTATTAAAGGTTCCCAGACTTAATTCTCACTAGAATATTCTGTAAAAAAGTTTTAACGTTGCTGTCCCAACTTTCATTCAGAAATAATTCCAGATTTACAGATTGAACTTGCATCGATGATATCTAAGGCTTCCGATAATGTAATTGAGTGAACTCAGATTCTAAATTAATCTACTCGACGAGATCTACGTTTTATTAAGAGGTTCCCAGACTTAGTTCTCACTAGAATATTCTGTAAAAAAGTTTTAACGTTGCTGTCCCAACTTTCATTCAGAAATAATTTCAGATTTACAGATTGAACTTGCATCGATGATATCTAAGGTTTCCGATAACGAAATTGAGTGAACTCAGATTCTAAATTAATCTAATCGACGAGATCTATGTTTTATTAAGAGGCTCCCAGACTTAATTCTCACTAGAATATTCTCTAAAAACGTTTTAATATTTCTGTCCAACCTTCATCATTCCATCAATTTGAATCTTTCATTATTTAGGGGTCATCAAAAAGTAATCCTTAATTGAAAAAAAAATGCAATTCCCAAAATCATCTACAATCAAGATAAAAAATAAATAAAAAGAAAAAATAAATACAATAAATCCAACTAAATAATAAAAAAAACTAGGTCATCTTGGCAATGCTCCCATACTTGGGGTTTTTCAAATTTGATCCTCAATAGTCCCCAGTGGAGTCGCCACTGAAAGCGCCCTCGATCCGCGGGGTGCGCGGATCCGCTTTTGACCCTTGAGATTTGGGAGTCGCCACCTAGTTGTTAAGGTCTAGGAACCAAACTGACTCTAAAAAAGGCAAACAAATCTACGAAAGAGAAAAAGAGTCCGGGGATCACATTACGGGGTTGGAAGGTGTTAGGCACCAACCCCGCCCGGCCAAAGCCGGTCTCTACTAATTTCCCAAATATATCACATTGCTAAAAAACCTAGATAAAAATAAAAATAAAAAATTTCATACCTTCCCGATAGCAAGGATTTTGTTCCCTCAGATTTGACAAAAATAGCTCATTGTACCGTACTCCCTTGTTTCGTTCTATCTCCGAATTTGATTTTGGATCTCCGAAGTAAGGTATCTCCTTATTTTTGGATCTGAACTCTTCAAGTTTATTGCGGATTTTGGGATGTTTTTGGAAGGCTTTTAGGCGTTTCTTAGGCTAAAATTGAAGGAGGGATGTTAGGTAAGGAGTTGGGACTCCAAAACTAGGGTTTATGGGAAGCTAGGGGACTTTTAGACCTACTTCTCTTAGGGTTTATGATTTGATCCGAAAATAGGGTGTGAGCACCTCTATTTATAGATGTTTTTTTAGGGTTGATTTGGATAGAGTTAGTGTTTAATTAGAGATCTTTTAATTAGAGTTGTGTTTTAGTTAAAATTATTTTAGGTAGAATTGTGTTTTAATTAGAATTGTTTTAGGTAGAATTATTTTTTAGTTAGAACTCTATCAGATAGAGTTATTATTTAATTAGATCTCTATTAGGACTTTTGGTCTTATTTGATTGACTTTTAATGTTTTGACTTTAGTCTTAATTGATTGACTTTTAATATCTTGACTTTAGTCTTGCTTAATTGACTTTAATTTTTGACTTTAGTCTCACTTGATTGACTTTAATACTTTGACTACAGTCTTGCTTGATTGACTTTAAATTTTTGGAGAACCCCCTTCCATTATTTCTTTAATTCTTTGGACCCCCAAATGGAGGGGTCCTTAAAGAAATATCCCACGAACCCTCAACAATTTTGCCTAAGAGTCCGATTAATCGATTTTTTAGGTTCAAAATTTTAAATTAATTTCATTAATGTTTCACTTTAATTATTTAATATTTTATTTATTAATTTCAAATTTTTTAATTATGAAAATTGTGAAATTACCGTTTTGCCCTCGGAGAGGACTTTTCACGTTTTAAGTCGGTTTTTAATGTTCTATGATGTTTTAGAATCAATTTTTCGTAAGGAATTCAATGGAAATATTATTTTTTGTTATTTATGAAGCTTTTTGTGTGAAATGGTTATGAACTTTATGAGGGGTATTTTCGTAATTTTGTCGAATTTTGTGAAAATTGGCTAAACGATTTATTTGGTTTCGATTTATTATTTTATGTGTTTGAATGGGTTTTCCTAAGCGTAATGTAGGCTCTAGGGTTGTTTTGATGTTAGGGGTATTTTGGTAATTTGATAGTTTTTTAGTGATTTTTATCGTGAAGCTTCTTTTTGTCTGAAAAATGATGATTTATATGTTTCTGGAGTCGTATTTTCCTAGCGTAATGTGGTTTCTAAGGTTTTGTTAGTTTGAGATACCTCATCCGGATTTCTGAAACACATCTGGTAACAAAATAAAGCAATGGAATACACATCCATCATTGGGAATCATTGCGATCGGGTTGACGAGTTGATTAATCAGGCGGATGCAAAAATGGGGTGTCTACAGTGCTACTTCTAGAAACTACTCTTGCACGAAACCACAAAAAACTATCAAAATGACGGGATTGTGACAAATATGCCCCTCATAAATTTTGAAAATTACAAGCCTACCCTCAAATATGCAATTGCAATAATATTATATTACTATACATTGATGTGATGGTAGCATTTTGATGTAGCAATTGGAACAAGTATGTCCCTCGTAAATTTTAAAAATTACAAACATACCCTTAAAAATGCAATTGAATAATATTATATTACTATCCATTGATGTGGTGGTAGCCTTTTGGTGTAGCATTTGGGACAAGTATCCCCTCATAAATTTTGAAAATTATAAGTATACCTTCAAAAATACAATTGACTAACATTATACTACCATCCAGTGATGTGGCGGTAGCCTTTTAGTACAAGTATTTGAATTTAGATTTCTAACTCCCCCAATTGTTCACTCAATGATTTATCCATGAAGGTTCCAATTACAAGATTGATGTGAATAATTACTATCCATTGATGTGGTGAAAACTTCTTCATATTTTTAGTGGTTATATTTATTTGCTCACAATATCTTCAATTTGTTTATAATTGTTGGGTGTTTATATAAATTTTTATGAATAAAAATAGTAAATATTTTTATTTCTTTTGGAGCATAATTTGTTAAATTATAATGTTAAAAATAGTAACTGATACTTATAAGGGCATTCTGATCATTTTAATAGAATCCATAATAGTTCCCAAATACAAATCTCTATTAAAAGTACTTTTGACAGCACTTCTTAGAACTTACATCCAATCACACAAAAGTTATCCACCTACTCCAGATAGTACCTCGAAAAGTATTTCTGAGAGTACTTATGTTCTAAGTACTTCTGGCTCTAATATCCACACAGGCCCTTACATATCTTCATAATGTCCTATTGATTAACCATCGCGAAAGTATGACTAAAAATCCTAAAGATGATCAAACAGGGCTTCCATATAGGTTTAGGACATAAAGAGCCCCTTCGTTTCCTATCTCCTATCAATACTCTTTGCTACAAAATGTGATAAGTCGAATAGGCCTTTTAGGTGTTACCAAGACTCTCTTTCCCTCTCTTCAGATGATAAATATTTCTCAGACAGTGTGAATCAAACCCATGTTTGACTCTCTTGGATGATTAATTCAGGTTTGGAAGATTGCGAGCATTGATGAAACATAATCAGATATTTGGCTCCATGTGCAACCCATAATTTAAGGGGAGATGGTGCAAAGCTTGAGAAGGATGTTGATACCCTGATACCTTGACATTTTTAAAACAGATCTGATCCAAATAGCAGTGATTCGAACCATTTCTTTCTACAATGTCTCGGAATCCCAAGGACTCAATTGCATGAATATGGAAGACATGGCATCTTATCTCATTCTCCTCATCTTGATAAATTGGTCAGCAACTTTGTTCTCATTCTTAGTCATCTCTAGACCCTCCAAGTGATCATCTATTTCTCTATTAATCATAGAAAAATAAACTTAAATATACTTAAGAGAAACATAAAACACTGAACACAGAATCTTCCATTTAATAAAAGGAAACAAAAAAAATATTCAAGATGGGAAAAAAATAAAATTGAGAACAATATTTTTAGATAAATAGCTAGAATGAAGTAGAAAAAAAATAAGTACTAATATCTTTAGATAATACATGTAAACATATCTCAATAGCCCTTCTTAATCCAGTTCATGATTCAAGTAAGTTGGGAGCTTTGATCTAAAATGAAACTAAGAACAAGAACACAACAGGCTGGATTGAATGACTTCATTTCCACTACAAGAAAATTGCAAATTAGGAACATGAGTGTAAAACAGTTTTAGGCTGTTTCTTAATAAAAACGGGTTTAAGCCGTTTTAGTATCCAAAACCGTTTTAAAAATTGCTTTTTATCGGAGAATACATAGACACTTGTGTTTAGGATTAACAATTTGGTAGGGACGAGAAAATGTGAACAGAAGGAATGAATGCTAAAGCTCGAGATTTCTCCAAAATGTGAACGGGGGAACAATCACTAAAGCTCAAGATTTCTCCCTTTTCTATCATCTTCAATCTTTGATTTTCTTTTTTCTTTTTAAATCTTCGATTTCGTTTTCATTCCCAAAACCCTAATGCGCTGCCACTTCATATTGAAATGAACCCTAAATTTCAAGATTTCTACCTACTTCATCATCTTCCATCTTCGATCTTCTATTTTTCAGTCTTCGATTTTGGTTTCGACCTTCACAAAACACTAATGCTTAGCTGTTTCAGATTGGAACGAACCCTAAAGCTCGAGATTTAGGATTTTCATCAAGAAACAAAAGAAATTCAGTAAGTTTTCTCAACTTTTTAGTTTATCTCTTAGTTTTTAGAAAAATTTACTCAGTTTTTCTCTGATTATCTCTGATTTTTTTTATTTCCTGTATTTTCTGTCCAAAAAGAATAGAGAGTTGTAAATTTCAACAACAAGATTCAACTAAAGATCAAACAACATAACAAAGAACATGAAACAAGATAGGAACTTAAAACATGAAAACAAGAAAATGTGAAAGCTGTAATGTAAAAGATCAACACAGGAAATTTATACTGGTTCGAACAATGTGTCCTACATCCAGTTTTCAACACCACCATAAGCCTTCATTATGCATCAACAATTTGAGATTACACACTCCTCACAGTTGAGAAGGACTAGCACATTCTGAATACAAATTCTCATACAAGCAATCAAGCTCTCATTCCCTGTACCCTATTACACTCGAGCTCTCAACTTTCCAAACAATCTTGAAAACTCTCTCACGAAGCTAGTTCTCTCTTTCTTGAGTCCTAATCTCTCATAATACAATATCATATAAAATACAAATAACAGCTTCTATTTATAAGACTACCTTTCTAAATAAATGCTAACCAAAAGTTGTTAAGGTGGTTATTGGTTTCCGGAAACAAAAAGTGGTTAAGGTTGGGAGAAATAACCACCACAAATTCCACCTTATTTCTTCAATGCTTAACCAGAACCAATAACCTGCTTATGGTGGTATATTCTTCATCAATCAGTGACTACCAATACTCAGTAAGCTTAGGCAATGCTTCAGCTTACTGAGTATAAGAACCTTAGTTCCAAGATCAGTCGAATTCTCTTCTGTTGGGAATTTCTCGAGTTCCAAAACCTTGTCTTCAATCATCTCTCGGATCCAAAACAGTCTGATGTCAATGTGTTTACTTCTCTCATGGTAGACTGGATTTTTGCAGAGATGAAGCGATGATTGGCTGTCTGAGTAGATGGTTCCTTTCCCTTTGATCATTCCTAATTCTTGCAACAGCTCCTGTATCCAAATAGCTTCTTTGAAAGCTTATGTAGTTGCCATGAATTCAGCTTCTATGGTAAACAATGCAACTACCGGCTGTAACTGTGATTTCCAACAAACACAGTTATGATTAGTCATAAAAACATAGGATGTTGTCGACCTTCTGGTGTCCCTGTTTGCTAGATAGTCTGAGTCAACAAATCCCTCAAGCATAAACTTTTCTGACTTCTTTTTATAGATTAGACCATATTCTACAGTTCCCTTGATGTATCTTAATAGCCATTTAAGAGCTTGCCAATGCTCTAAACTTGGTTTGGACATATGTTGGCTTAGGATGCTTAATGCATGAGCAATGTTAGGTCTGGTACTGACCATTAAGTACATTAAACATCCTAGAGCCATTGCATAAGGAACTTTGCTCATTTCCTCCTTTTCAGCATCACTCTTCAGGCATTGTTCAGTGGTGAGCTTAAAATGTCCTACCAATGGTACTGCAGCCTTCTTTGCATCTTGCATATTGAATCTCTTCAGAATTTTGTTAATATATCTGGTTTGCTTCAAGTACATTTTTCCATTCAGTTTGTCCCTTGAAATCTCAATGCCAAGTATCTTCTTTGTTGTCCCAAGTTCTTTCATTTCAAATTCCTTCTTCAGCTTTTCTTTAATGGTTCTGATAACATCCTTATCTTTGCCAAGAATAAGCATATCATCTACATAAAGTAGTAAGAAAGCAGTTGTAGGCTTTTCCAAGTCTTTGTAATAAAGACAGGTATCATACTTAGACTTAATGAAGTCAATTTCATGAGCAAAAGAATCAAATCTTCTGTTCCATTGTCTTGGAGATTGCTTCAAGCCATAAAGAGATTTCTTTAGTCGGCATACCATTTCTTTTCCCTTTTGTTCCACCTGAAAACTAGGTGATTGAGTCATATAGATCACTTCATCCAGAAAACCATTTAAGAAAGTTGTCTTTACATCTAGCTGCTCCACCTCAAGATCTAACTAAGTAGCAATCGACAACATAATTCTAATGGTTTTGTACTTCACTACAGGTGAGAACACATCAGTGTAGTCAACTCCTTCCACCTGAGTGAAACCCTTTGCTACTAATCTGGCCTTGAACCTCACTTATTCACCTAGCGTGATCCCTTCTTTCACTTTAAAAATCCATTTGCAGGCTACCACCTTCTGATTTTCTGGTTTGGGAACAAGCTCCCAAGTTTCATTCTTGGTCAAAGCTTCCATTTCCTCTTGCATTGCTGCCTTCCAAACCTTTTCATGTTCACCAGAAATGGCCTCTTCATAAGATTCTGATTCCTTCAAGTCACTTTGTTGAACCACAGAGAGGGCATAAGCAATGATATCTGCTTCAGCAAACCTGGCTGGAGGTTTGATGATCCTCCTAGTTCTATCTCGTGCCAATAAGTATTCATCTGTCACTATAGACTGCTCATCTGAAGTCTCATTCTCAGTAGTGTTTTCCTTTTCATGTTGAGCATCTGAGTTCACATCATTGCCTCTCAATTGTATCTCAAATTCAGAAAGATTATCATTATTTTCCTGTACACCTGCATCATGTAAATCAATGCCTTTCTCGGCTTTCAAGTGAGGAAATTCATTCTCATTAACTATTACATCTCTAGATATAATAGTTTTAAAATGATTATTTTCATGAATGTAAAACTTATAAAAGTGTACCTAGAAAAGTGTACTTAATTGATCTAGTGTCTAATTTGTCATTCTTTTGGTGTGCATATGCAGTGCAACCAAAAACTCTCAAGTATGTCAAGTTAGGTGCCTTTTCTGTCCATAATTCATAAGGTGTTTTACCCTCTATAGGTCTGCTAGGACTTCTATTCACAAGATAGCATGCAGTCATCAAAGTTTCCCCCCAAAAATGCTTACTTAAACCTGAACTAGTCAGCATGCATCTCACTTTATTTAGCAGGGTACGGTTCATTCTTTCAGCCACCCCATTTTGTTGTGGGGTTTTAACTACAGTTTTGTGCCTAACAATGCCATTATCTACACATAACTTGTCAAATTCCTTGTTAATAAATTCTAATCCATTATCAGTTCTTAAGACTTTAAGCTTCAAATTTTTCTGGTTTTCTACTTCATTTTTCCATTGAATGAACTTACTTAAACATTCATTTTTAGTTTTAAGTAGATAAACCCAAATATAACGACTGTAATCGTCAATAATGGATAGAAAATATTGATTACTTGAGTGTGTAGGAATCTTGCTTGGCCCCCAAAGATCTGCATGAACATATTGCAGAACTCTCTTTGAGGTGTGTCTTGCAGTAGAAAACTTTAGTCTGTGTTGCTTGCCAAGAACACAGGTTTCACAGAATGGTAACGAACTGGTCTTGAGGTTTCCCAAGATTCCTTGCTTGTGTAGCTCTTTGATGCCTTGTTCACTCATATGCCCCATTCTCTTATGCCATAGTTCCATTTCTTGCTCTTGATGTTTAACCATAGAAACTTCACCTGTAGTTGTTGTTTCACCCCTCAAAATGTACAAGCCATTTTATCAGCCTTTATGACAATCATAGAACCCTTTGTAATTTTCATTACACCATTGTCACCTTTGTGACCATAACCTTCATCATCCATAGAAGCAAGAGACATCAAGTTCCTTCTTAAATCAGGAATGTGTCTCACATTAGGGAGCATTCTAACAACTCCATCAAAATGCCTTATAGCTACTGTTCCAATACCAATGACCTTATAGGAATGGTCATTTCCCATAAACACCTTGCCATTGTCAACTTTCTTGTAATCCACAAAGGATTCTCGAGTTGGACACATGTGAAAGGTACAACTAGAGTCAATAATCCATTCCTTGGTTACTTGACTCTCTGAAACCATAAACAAGTCACCATCTGAGGAGCAGTTCTCACTTGATTCAGCCATAGCAGCTGAATCATGACCTTTCCCATTTTCTTCTTTATGCTTCCTCTTGAAACTGTAGCAATATTTCTGAATGTGACCTGGTTTCCCACAATAGTAGCATTTTCTTGAATCCTTTCCTCTTGACTTGGATCGAGAATGTGATCTTTGTTCTCCCTTTGAGTTGAATCTTTTCTGGTTTCTACCTCTGGCCAAGCACACTTCATCCTTTTGCCTTTCTTTCTCCACTTGTAACTCAAATTCTTTAGACTTAATGGCTCCAAGAACATCATCCAGGGCTATAGAGTCTCTTCCATACTTGATTGCTGATTTAACTTCTCTGTAAATTTCAGGTAAAGATTGTAATATAATTACTGCTTGGCTCTCCTCATCAACCTGAAATTTATGGTTAGCAAGTCCAAGAATAATTTGGTTAAAATTATCTAAATTGATATCTAAAGAAAGGGAAGAATTCATTCTGAATCCATATAATCTTTCTAACAAGTTTATTTTGTTAGAAACTGATGGTGTCATGTAAAGCTGCTCTAACTTTTGCCAAACTCCAAGTGCAGATTTCTCAGTTTGAACTTTTTTGATCACATTGTCTGCCAAGTGAATAATGATCGTGTAATACGCCAATTCCTGTATATCTTCAACTTCCTCTGGTTTATATCTTTCGACTAACTTCTTAGGATCTCCTAACACTTTAGATAGCTTCTAGTGCACTAGAATTCCTCGAAGTTTTTCTCTCCAAAGGCTGAAATTTCCAGTTCCATCAAACTTCTCAAGTTCGTACTTTGTTGAGGTAGACATGACTTCTTGATTGATCATTATGAATCTTTATTTTTCCTTGTTGAGGATAAATAAACCTGACTCTGATTTGTTGTAAATTTCAATAACAAGATTAAACTAAATATCAAACAACATCACAAAGAACATGAAACAAGATAGGAACTTAAAACAAGAAAACAAGAAAATGTGAAAGATGTAAAGTAAAAGATCAAGACATGAAATTTATACTGGTTCGGACAATGTGTCCTACATCCAGTTTTCAACACCACCATAAGCCTTCATTATGCATCAACAATCTAAGATTACACACTCCTCGCAGTTGAAAAGAACTAACACATTCAGAATACAAATTCTCACACAAGCACTCAAGCTCTCATTCCCTGTACCCTATTACACTCGAGCTCTCAACTTTCCAAACAGTCTTGAAAACTCTCTCACGAAGCTAGTTCACTCTTTCTTGAGTCCTAATCTCTCATAATACAATATCATATAAAATACAAATAACAACCTCTATTTATAAGATTGCCTTTCTAAATAAATGCTAACTGAAAGTTGTTAAGGTGATTATTGGTTTCCGGAAACAAAAAGTGGTTAAGGTTGGGAGAAATAACCACCACAGAGAAGTTTCAATTTTTCACCGAACAAATAGTTCTCTATTTTTATAAGCTTTAGATTATGATATCGATATAGAAGACTATCACAGGTAAGAATTCAAGAACTAAATCAAGCTCAATTTTAGGAAATTTAACCAAAAGTATAGTTTTTATTGCTTTTAAAAAAAAATTCTTTCAGTTTCGTACATGAAAGGTTGCCTTATGAGGCGATCAAACCAGATCCTCAACTATGCAACCTCTTATGAACCATAAATCAG
The DNA here is from genome assembly GCF_017979445.1 of Akebia trifoliata. Taxonomy (NCBI): domain Eukaryota; kingdom Viridiplantae; phylum Streptophyta; class Magnoliopsida; order Ranunculales; family Lardizabalaceae; genus Akebia; species Akebia trifoliata. The sequence continues at coordinate 30,748,030 of NC_141376.1, forward strand.
AGAACACTAGTAAGCAAAAAAGTCTTGTGGTTACTAGAAAATGGAGTTTTTGAACCTTCCTGAAATATCCTTAGGTCAAGCCCCTTTCTTGGAAGGTTTTGGACTATTTCGGGTTTGACCTAAGCAAAAATGGGTTATCTATAGTTATTTCTAAAATTTTCTAAAGTGAGGAATGGAAAATTAGAATTCTTTTCAAAAGTAAAGGACTTTTGATTGATTTGTGAAATGTTGTTAAGTTTTCATTAGATACGTCGATTTTGATTTTAATGTTTTATTCGGTGTTTGAATTTTATGAATATAGTCACTACAAACACTCACGAGTCAAACTCGTCTACTAGAGGTAACTTAGGAGTTTAAGGGGTTACTGCATTCACTAATGCTCTATTTGGAAAAGTTGTTTGTAAAATTGCTGATGCTGAATTAAGTTGATGAAGCTGAGAGAAAGTTGTTGTTGCTGTTGCTGAAGCAACTTGTTGAATTGAGTATATTATTTGATAACATACTATCTAATTATGTTGTTAAGATGTTGAACTGTTTGGTAACTTGCTGTCTAGAAATTACTGGATGAAATTAAAAATAATATTAAAAAAAGATATTATTTATCTGATATAAGTAATAATATGTTAACAATAAGTATAAACATAGAATTTAATATTAAAAATAAAAATAAAAAATAAAAATTCAATTTTATTTTTTCTGTACTAACATATTTAATGTCTATCAAATAAATAATAAATAAGTAAATAAAATTTTATTTCATGTATATATGGCATTATAAATTTGTTGAGCAATCTCATCTCGTACAACATTCATATCAACAACCAATTCATCATTAATTTCATTTTGTGTCGTATTAGATGTGTATCATCTATCAATGTCAACATTTTCATCCTCATATTATGTAAACCAACTATCAATAACTGATTGTTTTCAGATAAAATTATGTAAGGCCATGCACACACATACAATACGTATCTAACTCACAAAAGAGTACGAAACCATCCTTTTCAAAATTAGGAATCATTTTTTCAGTACACCAAAACAACGCTCAATAACATTTCTAGACGAAGAGTAATAATAATTGAACCACTCCTCCTTCGTTTTTGTTCCATTTCCTCTACGAAAATCATGAATTTGATATCGTGTATTACAATATGGTGCTAGATATCCTCGCATATTTTGATAATCCACATCAATCATGTAATATTTTCCTAAGGCAATTAAAATATTTTTTTCAATAAATTTAAATTATTTTAATGGATAGCAAAAATATCAAAAATAAGAAAATAAAATAACGTTTCATTACTAGTAGGAAGATGTGAGAAATTCAAACTCGGATCGCTAAGTGCAGATTGAAAGACTCGTCAATCGTGTGCGAACCTTCCCATCTAGTCAAAACAAAAGTGAACTGCATATTAAATGAACAAATAGCCAATACATTTTTTGTACATTCGGTCTTTCTTCCTGATCGAAATGGTATTTGTTTGTCAAATAGTATAACTGCAGGTATACGAGTCACGTCAATTGCACCCACGCAATCCTATTTCATTTAAAAATAAACATTAAATAATTATTATATTATTGATTATATTAATTTAAATATTAAATAATTAATTACCTTAAACCATGAAAAATATCGTCGATCTGCTAATATTTTTGGTGATGTGACACTCAAGTCAAATGTTTTTATTAAGTCATGGGAAAAATTATATAATACTTGCAACACGTGATGAAAATATCGACTTATCATTTCACCACAATGTTGGAATCTATCATGATTATTTCTATTCCTAACATTATGTCCAACTGCATATAAAAAAATTATAATTTGTTCTTCAACCCTCATCGCTCTACTATCATAAAATAATCTTCTATCTTTTATAAAATAATATAATTCATTAAAGACATACTTATCCGTATGAAAATTGTCGTAACAAGGCACTGGATTGTCTGAATCAAGTATTTCTCTGACATATGAATCACCAGAAAGTAGTGAAGTTCAATATGATTGCTTTATACGTCGATTCTTTGTACGATAGGAATGTCACAGTAAAATTATAAAAAAAAATTTGTGCTATCATCCATCTGTTATTGCATATATGTAAATCACATGATTATAAACATATAACAATTCATAATCATCTAATTATATAGAGTTTAAATGAAAAATAAAAAAAGTTAAACACAAATATTTCTACCAATCATAACGTAAAATTATTAAGTAAAAATGAATTTAACAATTTAATAAACTAAATAATGTCTTCTAACAATTATGATAATAAAAAATAATAATATCACTATTCAATTGTAGTATTTAATAAAATTTGTAATCATAAATCTACCTTATCCTCAGAAGATTGTTCATCACAAGATCTCATGAGCCTTTTCAGACTTCATTTTAATCCATTCTAATGCAGACATGCAGTCAATATCCATCAATCCAATAAAAATCTCTCTGTTAGAGGACTCTTTGAATAATTTGTCAACTAAAAACATTCATACTGGTTCACACCGATCCATGTCATGAAAAGTACTCAACAGGTTGGTGCATGAGATAATAAAAGTGTCTTTCTTTGTATTTTGCGTCATTTCTTGTTTATTCAAATCCGTCTCTATACTATCAACAATCACACAAAGCATTCTATAGACTTCAACATCGCCTATCTTTGTATTCCTTTTGGCATTCACACTTGTGGTAAAAGAGAGGTTAAACTCACTAGATCTCTTATGTCGTTTTCTAGGTATCTCTTCAACAGATTTTTTAATTAGATCAATTGAAATATTTGGTGTTGACCCTTCATTCACGTCATCAATATCAGCATTCAAATCATCGAGAGAAACACGACTATCTTGCATGATTGAAGAAGACGTATCGTTTGGAGTCATACAATATTTTTCAGTTGCAACGGTCTTACCAAATATTTGATCTAGTTCATCATCATACTCTAATGTTATATTGAAATTAATTGAAATATTTATTTAACTGATAAAGATATAAAACATAATAAATAAAAAAAATAACTAACTCATTTAATTTCAATTATCATATGAAAAAAAAATTACTAAAACATATGACTTTCATTGTTTATCAGTTGCTTCAAAGGATCCTGTATTTACATCTCATCTTAATCTAGATTTCATTCTAAGATTCTTCTATGCTTTCCATCTATCCTTCACGTAATTCCAGTGATGTTTGTATTGAACTTTGGTATAAAAATTTTTTGACTTTTTTTCAAAGATAGTTAAAAAATAATTATGTCCTTTTAATGTTAGACCCCTTCCTCCTTTACCATACTTTTGAAATACTTCAACATAACATTCCACCCAAATTTTATGTATTACTGAATCCCAATATGCCTTTACTGATAGTTAAAAAATAATTATGTCCTTTTAATGTTAGACCACTTCCTCCTTTACCATACTTTTGAAATACTTCAACATAACATTCCACCCAAATTTTATGTATTACTGAATCCCAATATGCCTTTACTGATAATTGACTAGACATTATCTTAATAAAAATTACAAAAGCAAAATTTAAATTTAAAAAAATTAAAAAAAAGAAAGTAATAAATTAATTCACACAAAAATTTGTCTATACATCAACATTATTAAGTTCTTGTTCAACTTACTTGTAGACATGTCACCAAGCACTCTAATTAAAAAATTACTGCAGCTCAACAGTATTATTTAAACACCAAGTTCTTTATTTATTTCTAATAAGAGGCTAGACAAGAGCTTATAGGAAGAATCTAATATCACTCTTCTCTTAATTCTCCTATACTTTTTTAGTTTTTAAATTTACTTTCTGTTCAAACTTTGTAAACAAAAGGAGTATTCTAATAGATTCAATACAAAATTAATTAATAAAGGATCATCACTTTCTTCCTTATTCTCTTTTCTTTTTATTTTTATTATTCTTGACATGATTTGTGACTAGACCTACATTAGAAAGGTTGATGAAGCCCAAATAAGATTATCTTAGATAACTATTTATTTTAATCATTCTTGAATACTTTATTGTGATACCAATTTCTTAAGTAGTGATCATTGAATAAAATGTTTATTCTCATAATTTTGAAAGTTTAATCTTAGATAAGTTTAAGTTAAATTATGTTCTGTTAGAGATTCGATGTTTTATCTTTGATTTCATCTTATTAAATATCATCACAGAATTTAAGATTAATATTTGGATTAACATATTTCATCTTTCGATTCAGTAACATTAGTTTTGTTAATTGGATCGAGATAATAAGTAAATAGATAAATTGATAAGGTGACTTATTTTTATGGATTTGATTGATCTAATTCTTTACATTGTGATTTCCATTCTTATTTATCTTAGAATAATTTCAATTTAGTTTCCTCTAGTATTTCAAATCGTGATTGTTTTAAGTCGAAAAATTGTTGGATCAACGTTGTCTTTATGAATTGATTATTACTTGTCAAGTTTTTTATTTTTTTTGTTGTCTTATTTTTATTGATAATCCGTACTAAATAGAAGTCAAAGGGATAAAATCCAAGAAAGATAGAGGAGTAGTGCAAATTTGATAATGTAGAGCTTTGGCACTAACAAATGCACATAGAAATTAAACAATTTTTAAAATAGTAAATATATTATAAAAAAAAAAATTTAAGTTGATTTACAATTACAATCAAATAGTAAATAAGTAATATACAATAAATAATACTAATCCTAGTGCTAGAGTCTCATGTTGAAAGGTTACCGCTATCATCAAAAGTTGTATGACTAACGTATGAGAGAGCCTACCATGTACAGCATTCCATTCACTAAGGTTGTGGTTATTTTTGGTTGTTAGATAGATATTGTGCATATTATATTTTCTGTTAGATGGATATTTTATTTGTTGCTACATGGATATTGTGATTAATATTTTATATTAAATGGATATTTTATTTGTTGTTAGATAAATATATACTACTAATATGGATTCATAAGCAGGTCATGGATTCAGATGTTGATACCACGAATACTATCAATTCAGCTGATACGGTTGATACCATCGATTCAAATGATGATTCCACTAATACTATCGACTCAAGTGTTTTAAGTATGGTCACTACAGGAGGCGTCTTAGGTTCCTTATTTTTTTGCGAGAATTTCTTATGTAGGGAGTCAAATAATAATAGTCAGTTAAAGGGGATTGATTTTGTACGGGAAACACTAGATGATAATCATGCGACGTGTCATTCATTATTTAGAATGGAACGATACGTATTTCTGAATCTATGTAGTATTTTGGAAGTTCGAGGTCTATTGAAGATGGAACGCTACATTACTATTCAAGAACAAATAGCGATGTTTTTATTGATAATAGGACATAATCAAGGACAAAGATTAGTTGCAAATAGTTTTGATCACTCAGTTCAATCGGTTAGTAAGTATTTCAACATAGTTCTTTTGGCTATGGTGAACTTATCAATGTCTTCAATTGTACCTTCCGATCTCAATGGAGTCTCTTCGCACATTCGTAACAATCCTCATTTTTTATCATATATATATATATATATATATATATATATATATATATATATATATATATATATATATATTTATATTTATATTTAAAAAATACTTGTTTCATTAATGTTTATATATTAATATACCTTAAAAATATGTAGGATTGTATTGGAGCAATAGATGGAAAGCATGTTAGTGTATTTGTACCAATAGCGGAATAATTACGATATTGAAGACATAAGGGACTCACACAAAATGTAATGGCAACATGTTCATTTGACTTATTATTCACTCATGTGGTGGTTGGTTGGGAAGGGTCGGCTAATGATTCACGTGTCTTCCTTGGGACATTAAATACTCCCAGTTTAAATTTTTCATATCCTCCACCAAGTCTGTATTTAAAAGTTTTTCAATTATATCTGTTTATATTCAATCATAAAAATTAATATATTTTTTTAGATAATAGGTAAATATTATTTGGTAGATACTAGGTACTCACTCATTGATGGTTATCTCGCAACTTATTGAGGTGTTCGATACCATCTACAAGACTATAGGAGATCACGGGCAAATGATCGAAATGAACTATTCAATCATTTACATTCTTCACTTCGGAACGTGATTGAACAAACCTTTGAGGTTTTAAAAATAAAATGGCCAATCTTGAAGTTGATGCGTTCATATGATTTGGACAAACAACGAAACATTATTGTTGCTTGCATGATATTGCACAATTTTATCAGAAAACATGCTATCGCCGATGAAGAATTTACTCAATTCGAATAAGAAGGATCAACGAAAATGGAAGAAGAGGGTATCATTAATCAAGAATATTCAGTTCTCCCGTTAGTAGGTCGTCAGAGTCAACAAACAATGAAAATACATAGGGATTTAATAGCTGATGCCATTTTTACTAGCAATCATTGATACATTTTCATATTCTATTTTTTTATTTTGTATTGTAATTATAAATACTGTTAAACGATGTTGGAATAAAGATTATATTGTTTTTAAATATATTTCGAAGATTCTATGCTTATTTATTTATTGTCTTTGTGTATGATGAATAGCATTGATGGCAAACTATATGTTTCCACCATGTTATTCATGTGGTTGAGTGATGACATTAGTCACAGCTAAAACAAAAAAAAATTATGGGAGAATGTTTTATATGTGTCTATCTTGGTAGGTAATATGGTATTAATATTAATGTTGGGTGCATATTTATATTTTGTGACATTAATATTAATTTATGTGTTATTTTACTTTATAGAGACATGCAAGGTCTTTTCTGTGAGTAGATAAAGTTGACATTATCAATGATAATATTCTTCAAGATAAAGCAACAGAGTCAAATAAGAAGAATGAAAAATATCTTTTGTATGCATTTGTTAGATGTATATTTTTCATATTTTTTTATTTCAGTTTTACTTATTATATTAACTATGATTATTATGTTTAAATGATGTTAGAATCTAAATGTGGTGGTTGTGGATGTGTCGTGTATATACGATGTAATGTGGATGTGTTATGTAAAATGTGAAATTTAGATTGCATGCTATGCAGGTATTTTGTTTATCAGGAAAATTTCATATGTTCAATTTTAAAAGGAGATGCTGTTGAAACTTTTATAGAATTTTATTATATTTATCTATATTTATTATAATTATATATTTATAGGGGTATTTTAGTAATTTTTGATGCATTATGTGTATATTATGTTGGATTGTGTATTATGTAAGTATTTTATTTATTAGGAATATTTTATATGTCTATTTTTAAGAGTAGATGTTGCTGAAATTTTTATAGAATTTTATTATATTTATCTATATTTATTGTAATTATATATTTATAGGGGTATTTTAGTAATTTTTGATGGATTATGTGTACATTATGTTGGATTGTGTATTATGCAGGTATTTTGTTTATCAGGAAAATTTTATATGTTTATTTTTAAGAGGAGATGCTGCCGAAATTTCTATAGAATTATAAATTTTTTTATATTTTTTTTAGAATTATAAATATTTTAAAATTAATACAATTATTTTTTTAATTTTTTATATAATTTTATTATATTTATATATATTCACTGTAATGATATATTTATAGGGGTATTATAATAATTTATAGGGGTTTTATGGTAATTTTTAATGCATTCTAGGTGCACTAGCAACCTTAAGGGTATTCTAGTCATTTTACCCTAATACAACAGATTCTTGAAGCTGTATCAAACAGTAATTACCAGATTCTGATCAACAGCACGACACTTTTACAAAGCTTTATCAAACAGACTTTTTAATGTTTCAGCTTCTAACAGCAGATTCTGACAACAAAAGCTGACAGTAGATTTAAGAAGCTGAATCAATCAGCACCTAAGGGTGCGATTGATTGCGCTTGTAAACGTAGATTCACGGGCGTTTGCGTCAAAACACTGAGATTTGCAATAATTCGTGTGTTTGATACCGCTTCAAAACTTTGCGTTTTGAATTTGAAAACGCAAATTCGTTAAAAAACACGGTGAAATGAAAAGCGCATGAGAGCCGCTTCACGTAACTGCGTTTTAAAATGCTGAAGTGAAATGACGAAATTACCCTTCGTCATTTATCCTATTTCCACGCACAGTCCGCGATAAAACCTTATACCGTCTTCTTCGTCTTTATCACTCTCTCTCTCTCTCTCTCTTATCGATTTCAACCGTATCAGTGACCCACCTCGACATCGACGACGACCATCATTCCGATCGAAACCCATCGACGACGGTGACGTGCTGATCGTTAAATCAAAACCCATTGAAGACGACTGTAACCAGCAAGCTTTCGAAACCCATTGACGCCATTTCTTGTTGAATCTAACTCCGATCAAGATAGCGACGTCGATCGAAGCCATTGAAGACCTCGTTTGCTATCGACGCCATTGACGACAACGATTTGAAGTCCGATCCAACGCAATCTCTCCGTTTGCCCTTTTTTCCATTGACACCATTGACGACTGTGAGCATTCTCTCTCTCTCTCTCCCTTTCTCATCGATTTCAATTATCATGACTAATTTTTGACTAAATTTCATATTGAATGTTGGATTTACAGCATAAATGTTTTTGTTAAGGTTATTTATAATTGCTAATTTCTTGGTAGATTTCTGTTAGGGTTATTTCAAATTTCTCTTTGATTTTTTTGGAATATTATTGTCTCTTTTATATTCAATAAATATATTTATTTTTTGTGATAAATTTTGAAGGAGTTTCAGGCATTTTTGTTATGTAATTTATGGACATTTTCTTTATTTTTTAGTTTCTTCTGGATCAGATTAGTGACACCAGTTGATTTTACTGATTTCTAGTCCAGAACATCTAATTAGGGTTTATTGATTGGATGGTTTAGTTTATAGTTAGTAATTTAGGGCAAAGATTTGTAAATGGGTTCATTATTCGGAATTTATGATTGTAATCTGTTTAAAAATTGGGGGGAAAAAGGAGGAGTGAATTGAGAACCATTGAACTAGTTTGATTTGAGTTTTGCTTTGTTAATCTGGACTCACTCCACCAATGCCCAAATTTAAATTGGCCAACTAATCCCCTTTGAAACTGAATTTTCTGGTACAAATTGATCCAAACTAGGATGAGTTTTTAATCCATGCCCCATTCTTAATACAAAGTTGTGAGATTCTGTGGCCAAATTCGTTCATATTGAAGTCGATGATGTGATTGCATGCTGCGATCTCATTCTAATTGCTACTCATGTCACATGAAAGAAAGTTTATGCAACAGTGGGTCCAGATCATAGTTAGCAAGCTTGTGTATTACGGGCATGTTAGGTGCATTTTTTCATTCTTTACAAACATATTATTTACCGAACTTTTCAATGATTGTGAAAATGCACGTATCGACTGTGTTATTTCACAAAATCACTTTGTTAATCCTACAGATTACAGAACCATATATTATTTATGTTTTAGTGTTGATTTGGATTTGGGTTAGGCTTTAGAGAGAGGGGTTTCACCACACTAATCCATACCCACCCCCTTCCCCTTCTCTAATTTATATTTATATGAGGAAAAAAATTACTCGTGCCTTAATTGGTAGATAAAAAAAATGGTTACTCTATCCTTTCTTAATGAATTTAATGACTAAAATGAGAAAGGAGATGGAATACTATCAACGTTTAGTTTAGTCTTTTTCTTTTAAAACCGCAAATTTTACTTTAAATTTTCCCATACCATATTTTTTATATTCCAAATTGCTCGTTATGATTCAGATGCCACATGCTTCTGTGGTATTAGAGTGAAGCTAATTCTTCTCAATGAGAAAACTCATTGAGAATAGGCTGCAAGTCTGCTGCATTAGCAACTGCTTGCTGAAGGCTAAAACTTTCTCTAACTGTTGCTACATTCCCTATCATTCATTCAAAATCATCCCGTCAGTTGATCACTAGAAACCTCTAAATACATGTTTGCTTAAGCTATTCAATATCTTCATATAGACTTTAGTCATGTGGTACTTTTTTTTCTTATTTTAATTTGGCCTATAATTTTATAGCTATGTTACTAATATATATATATATGGGTCGGGTTCAGCAACCAAAGTTTTCTCCTATATGGGTTAAAAGTCTTGGAATGAGTTGATTTTTTGTGAGGATGATCTCTATGGTGAGGAGATCATCATCACAAAAAATCAGCCCAATCAAGTTAAAAACTTGTTTTGATTTTGTTTTAAATGCATTTTTACATTTTAAACACATTTAAAAAAAAAAAATTAGTTGTTTACAAGCATTTGGTTGGTTTTTATAATTTATGGTTGTTTGTAATTTGGTTTATTAACCTTGTTTAATGTGGATTTGATGATTAATTTTGATGTAATGATTTTAAAATTTTTTTCAAGTATCTTATTCTATTCAAAAGATAGTTGATGGTAACGGTGATGATTGTTGATGAAATAGCTAGTACAACAATTTATTTTGATTTATTATATATATATATTTTGTGGTGGGGGGAATAACTTCACTATACCCAAAAAATGATGGAGTTGTCTGAGATACTAATTGGAACTAAATATTATAATGTCTGTGATGTTTCCGATTTTGACATTAAGAAAACTTGAATTAAGCTTTGGCCACCATTGTATTCATTAGTCCACTTTGAAATACTTACACTATCTAAAAGTTTAAATCGAAAGATACCTTTTTCATATGCATAATAATGTCAGTATGATTATGTTTTTAATATTACAATCTAGTGGGGGGATTGTAAGATGTATAATAATATTTGAAAGTGACATTTTTTGTTTCAAATGTTGTGTACCATATTGAAGAGTTGCAATAATTACCTTTTGAAGAGACTGAGAACACACACACACACACACACACACAATACACATACAACAATTACTGTATTCTGTACAGTCAAAGATTAAGAACACAGGGCTCCCTCACCGTGGGACTGAGAACTGTGCGTTCTTCCGGCTATCTATATGATAACCTGACATTGCCTCTTGGTTTCTCTCTTTGATTATACACTGTGCACAAATTGTAGGTTGAGATGGTGTAAGTAATCAAATAATTTACATGATTAATTGAAATAGACCATTTAATATTCTGTTCTACTATCGTCTCTTGTTATTACCATTGACAGATGGAAGATAACAATTCAAATAATGCAAAAGCAGATTGGACACCCAAACAACATGAAGTTTGGGTCGAGATCTGCTATGAATTAGTTAAGAAGGGGAGGAGACCGCATAAAGTGCTTGACAAGACCGGTTATGATTTCTTAGTTAAGGAGTTTAATAAGATAACAAATGTTTATTACGATAGAGGGCAAATGAAGAACAAGTATGATAGACAAAAAGGCATTTGGGGACGTTGGAATAAGATTTGCACGAATACTGGCGTCTCTTATGATGTTGATAATGGCATATTAGATGCAAGTGATGAGTGGTGAGATGGGTGGTTAGGAGGTACATTTCTTGTTAATTTTTCATTTTATTTATTTTAAGATTTTTGTCTATCCCACTTGTTGTAAAATAGGATTTTTTATTTTTTATTTCATCATCCAAAAGATGTAATATTTCGAAAACAACCTCTGAAATTTGCGAAACAATTGGATTTCATCTTTGGAGGCACATATGCCACTGGTAGCCGGATGTGGTCACCTGCATCTGGTACAATGCCATCTGCATCAGTACCTCAGGATGAGAATCTTGATGAGGATGATTAAGATGATGTCATGCCGACCCAGCATCCAGAGTCTCAGACACCTCTAGACTTTACTCCTGATGATACTGATGAGTTTGAGGATGATGCTACTCCTATTGTACCCTCACCCACAATCCACGTTCGACGCAGAAGTGGAGATACTCTACCACCTCAAAGTCGTAGGCAGAAGACGACCACTACTAGGCAAATTAGCCAGTCATTGGAGATGCTCGCAAATGCAGTCCACAGTCAGATATCCGCTTCTACCAATCCCACTATAATTAAGAAAGGCAGTATTCAAGAGTCGATCGAGCTCTTAGACCAGCTACCAAATGTACCTACCAATAGTGATCTCTATCGTTATGCATTGAAGATGTTTATAAAGAACAAACAATTCAGAGAGGTTTTTTGTGCATTACGATCAGCAGATGTTCGTCTTGAGTGGTTGGAGGGCGAGATGTCTGATTTTATGGCTGGAAAAGGCATTTAGACTTGTTTTATATGTTACTAAAATATTTTTGTGGGTTTTATGATGCACTTATAGAGTGCAATATACATTGGTTATTTTTGACTGTTGGATGGATATTGTATATATTATATTATTTTGTTAGATGGATATTTTATTTACTGTTAGATGGATATTGTGATTAATATTTTGTATTAGATGGATATTTTATTTGTTGTTAGATAGATATATACCACTAATATGGATTCATAAGCAGGTCATGGATTCAGATGTTGATACGATGAATACTATCGATTCAGTTGATACGGCTGATACTATCGATTCAAATGATGATTCCACCAATACTGTCGACTCAAGTATTTTAAGTATGGCCACTACAGGAGGCATCCTAGGTACTTCATTTTATTACGAGAATTTCTTACATAGGGAGCCACATAATAATAGTCAGTTAAAGGGGATTGATTTTGTGCGGGAAACACTGGATGATAATCGTGCGACGTGTCATTCATTATTTAGAATGGAACGACACGTATTTCTGAATCTGTGTAATCTTTTGGAAGTTAGAGGTCTATTGAAGATGAAACGCTACATTACTATTCAAGAACAACTAGCGATGTTTTTATTGATAGTAGGACATTATTAAGGATAAAGATTAGTTGCAAATAGTTTTGATCACTCAGTTCATTCAGTTAGTAAGTATTTCAACAAAGTTCTTTTGGCTATGGTGAACTTATCAATGTCCTTAATTGTACCTCCCGACCTCAATGAAGTCTCTTCGCACATCCGTAACAATCCTCGTTTTTTGCCATATTTTAAGGTAATATATATATATATTTGAAAAATACTTGTTTCACTAATGTTTATATATTAATATACCTTAAAAATATGTAGGATTGTATTGGAGCGATAGACGGGACACATGTTAGTGCATTTGTACCAATAGCGGAACAAATACGATATCGAGGACATAAGGGACTCACACAAAATGTAATGGAAACATGTTCGTTTGACATGTTGTTCACTCATGTGGTGGTTGGTTGGGAAGGGTCAGCTAATGATTCACGTGTCTTCCTTGAGACATTGAATACTCCCAGTTTAAATTTTCCATATCCTCCACCAGGTCTGTATTTAAAAGTTTTTCAATTATATCTGTTTATATTCAATCTTAGAAATTAATATATTTTTTTAGATAATAGGTAAATATTATTTGGTAGATGCTGGGTACCCACTCATGGATGGTTATCTCGCACCTTATCGAGGTGTTCGATACCATCTACAAGACTATAGGAGATCACGGGCAAATAGTCGAAATGAATTATTCAATCATTTACATTCTTCACTTCGGAACGTGATTGAACGAACCTTTGAGGTTTTGAAAGCAAAATGGCCAATCTTGAAGTTGATGCGTTCATATAATTTGGACAAATAACAAAATATTGTTATTGCATGCATGACATTACACAATTTTATCAGAAAACATGCTATCGTCGATGAAGAATTTACTCGATTCGAAGAAGAAGGACCAACGGGAGTAGAAGAAGAGGGCATCACTAATCAAGAGTATCCAGTTCTCCCATTAGTAGGTCGTCAGAGTCAACAAACAATGAAAATACATAGGGATTTAATAGCTGATGCCATTTTTACTGGCAATCATTGATGTATTTTCATATTCTATTTTTTAATTTTGTATTGTAATTATAAATACTGTTAAACAATGTTGAAATAAAGATTATAATATTTTTAAGTATATTTCAAAGATTCTATACTTATTTATTTATTGTCTTTGTGTATGATGAATAGTATTGATGGCAAACTATACATATCCACCATGTTGTTCATGTGGTTGAGTGATGACATTAGTCACAACTAAAACAAAAGAAAATTATGGGAGGATGTTTTATAGGTGTCCATCTTGGCAGGTAATATAATATTGATATTAATGTTGGGTGCGTATTTATATTTGGTGACATTGATATTAATTCATGTGTTATTTTACTTTATAGAGACATGCAGGGTCTTTTCTGTGGGTAGATGAAGTTGACATTATAAATGATAATGTTCCTCAAGATAAAGAAACAGAGTCAAATAAGAAGAATGAAAAATATATTTTGTATGCATTTGTTGGATGTATATTTTTTATGTTTTTATTTATTTCAGTTTTACTTATTATATTAACTATGATTATTATGTTTAAATGATGTCAGAATCTAAATGTGGTGGTTGTGGAGTGTTATGTATATACAATGTAATGTGGATGTGTTATGTAAAATGTGAAATTTGGATTGAATATTATGCAGGTATTTTGTTTATCAGGAAAATTTCATATGTTTAATTTCAAGAGGAGATGCTGTCGAAATTTTTATAGAATTTTATTATATTTATCTATATTTAGTGTAATTATATATTTATAGGGGTATTTTAGTAATTTTTGATGCATTCTGCGTACATTATGTTGGGTTGTGTATTATGCAGGTATTTTGTTTATCAGGAAAATTTTATATGTCTATTTTTAAGAGGAGATGCTACCGAAATTTCTATAGAATTATAAATTTTTCTATAATTTTTTATAGATTTATAAACATTTTAAAATAAAAATAATTATTTTTTTAATTTTTTATATAATTTTATTATATTTATATATATTTAGTGTAATTATATATGTATAGGGGTATTCTGATAATTTTTATACATTCTGGTTGCATTATCAACCTTAAGGGCATTCTGGTCATTTTACCCTACTACAGCAGATTTTAGAAGTTGTATCAAACAATCCACAGTCAGATTCTAATCAACAGCACAGCAGTTTTAAAAAGCTCTATCAAACAAGTTTTTCAGCTTTTCAGATTCTGACAGCAGAAGCTGACAGCAGTTTTAAGAAGCTGGATCAATCGCATCCTAAGTCAATTATATGTCAGCAATTAAAGTCTTCTTAATTTGTACATCAAATGCTATAAGACCATAAGTAAAATATTTTAAACGGATGAGGTAACTACTTCCAATGCCTAAAGAGCTGGATAAAGCATGAAATAACTTCATTAAAAAAATTTAAGATTGTTTAATTGTATGGCAGAAGAGAAAAAGTTATGTACGGCAACCTCAAATCAAAGAACTTTCTCGTTTGATTATAAATTTATCAAAAAATTTAGTGTCTCAAAATAAAATACATTAAACATGAACCCATAATCATCAAAAGCCTTATATCCAAAATTTGGGGCTGGATACAGTATGAATGGAAAGTTGTTATGCAAAAACATGTAAGAAAAATCAAATATTGGCTTCCTAGCTTCATGGTATCATACATTCTCAGAAAAAGGGATCTATGAAGTTCTTTTCAGCATACACTACGTGAAAACTGGAAAATTCGACATAAAAATTTGACAGGTCAAGGCCCATGAATTCTAGAAATTGAATTTTGACGGTCTAGCACAGTTGAAATTCTTAATGTTCCCAAATTTGACGGCTTAGAGTTGCCGAATTTCTCTCATCCTTCATTAATTTGACAGTTTCAGCCCGTTGGAAAAAAAGAAAATTTTGACAATGAAAATTTTGACGCCAATTCGGCCTCTTAATCCATCGAATTTTATGAAATTTGACGGTCCAAGGCCGGCAAATTTGGGTTTTTTTCACATTGTCACACTCTATCAAAGTTCATCCGAAGTGATCTATTTAAAGTCAACTAAACATAGAATAAAGGGATCATTTAGAAATTCAACTTTTGATTTAAAAAAGGAACCTCTCAATTCCACAGGGACCCACAAATTCTTGTTTTCTATCCAAGAGAAACCACATGATCGAGGTCATAGTTCAATCAAAATTATAAGACATAAAATAATTAGTTGAATTAAATCAAAATCAAGCATTCACTAAATATATCAAATTAAAATACTCCTTAGATCATCCTTTTCCCTCCTCCTTTATCTGGGCTTGGAACCGGCAATGTAAAACATTTAATTTTACATTGGCGGAGTTAAAAAAGGGGTTAGTTAACAACAACAAAAAAAAAAAAAAACAACTATTAGTTAAACAGTATAAAAATAAAAAATAAAAAGTACCATGTAAATTATAAAAAGAAAAACAGGTAAATAAATCTAAGGTAGTGAAACTAAATGTATCTAGGTTCCTCTCAAAGTCCCTGACTGGGAGGATGGCCATCAAGAAGCATGTTGTGGAATTGCTGAGCTATCTACTCTTCCACTTGGCTTTGGACATATCTTTACACCTGCTTCTAAATCTATCTCTGCATATGCATTCCTCTATAGCTCAACAATCCTCTCCCCATGTTGCCGATCATATTCCACTAGCATGTTTTGTAGATCAATCAACTTGTAATTTTTTAAGAACACCTTCAAAAGACAACCTGTAATCAATTACCAAAATCATAACAATTGAGAACACTACTGCAAAATCAAACAAATTCAACAAAAAAATGTGTTAAATTTGATAGGCAAAAGCCACAAAAAATAATCAATGGATTTGACTCATCAAATTTTGAATCCGACCAACAAATTTTCGATAGCATGTTTGACGCGGAGGACCATCGAATCTGTGGGAATTCAATGGTTTCAGTTCATCAAATATTGCACATTTTCACATAGTGCAACCACATTACCTGCTTATGAATGATTATCATATAGGTTTAAAGGATAAGATTGACTAGATTGGTCGAATTGCCCAACCTTGTCATGGTTTTTTCTAGTGAGGAATATCAAGCTATGGGATTGGGTTGAATTAAAATTGTCATTTTCATATAAACATGTTGGGTTTGAGCCACATGATGCATGACTTACCTGCCCGGGAAAAATGATGGGTCAAATCAAGTAAGTTTGTTGGTTATGGATTAAGTTTGGTTTCCGAATGTGCGTGGAAAAAGTCATGTTCAAGGCATGGGTTGAGAGAGGCAAGTAAGGTTAGAAGTGACCCAGATCTAATTCAGAAACTCAACTCATTAGTGTTTTATGTATTGGTTTGAACAAATGGGCGGACTTAATAAAGTTGGTCCAATTCAAATAAAATCATAATTTTTTGAAGAACTGTTGATTTTTTACATAACCAATTGTTCAACCACGAATCCAAGTGAATCAACAATTTTGCTGAACCATTTTAAAATTTATAAAATTTTAAATTTCCTTTTCCAAATATGATTTTGGAAAATGAAAATATAATTTCATTAATGAAAAGATCCTTTAATAATCAAACTTCAATAATATATATTTAATATCATATTTTTAGGAGCATAAAGAAAGATAAAATTTACACAAATTTTTTTCAATTTGTAATATATATGAATTGATCCACAACAATTGAACCCGGGTACCATCGTTGCCAAACAAATATGATTTTTTTTTTTTAGCTGAATTCAGTACTGGAAACGTTGCTAGTTACAGCCTTAGTTTCAAAACTCAACTCCGATCCAAATCGAGTCAAATTGATGACTTAAAGAGTCCAAGTCACCTTGAAATCCAATTAATTGGTCAAGCCGACTCGGCCAAGTTTCAAATCAAGTTAACGAGTTTTAAAACTTAGGTTACAACCACACACTGCACATCAGGTCTGTGTTTTCAACCATACCTGTTGAGAACAACTTGCACCAACACTTGGAAGAGAATATCAATATATCTTACAAGTCCTGGAAAAGAAAATTATTAGCTTCCAGTGTAGCAACTGAAACATGAACACTAGAAAAATTAAAAGATTAATGATATATGCAACTCAAGACTGTAGCCCCATTCTTAGTTTAAATTTTAAAAAATTGAAATGTTAAAGAATGGAAAACGTTATAATTTAATTAAAAACTCAAAATTATTGAGAAAAAGTTCATAATATTTTAACATTAATAAAATATTTATTTTAGTTTTCTGTAAAAAATAGTATGCATTAGTCTAATAACCGCATTGAGTTTCTGACCCAAGTTACTAAATGCATTTTCATTCTGACTCGACAAGTTGGTTCCATCAAGTTTTGGTGTTGAGTCTGGCAAGTTACCAAATAATGGGATGATATCATCTTATTTACTAGGGACAACTAAATTTCCAAACTATTTGCAAAATCGGTATAAAAAAAATTAAAAAAAAACAAAAAATTTTGATAGATAAGTTGTATTTCTATTTATTTAAAATAAAAAATAAAAAAATCAACGGTAAAATTGTGATTTTAACCCTATTGTAAATGCACATAGATAATTAAGGGGTATTTTATAGTTAAAAAAGGCACACCAGGTATAAGAATAGAGTCGTGATGATATGACTCGCCATGTGGCATACTCAAATGACTCCATGACGTGGACAACTTCGGGTACCGTAGATCAGTATTCCTTGGGAAACATGAGTGCACTTCCCCATAAAAAAAATGGTATCTCAAGGGAACCGTGTATCCTGAGGAGTACAAATCTATGGTTCCCAAACTTGTCCACGTCATGGAGTCATTTGAGTATGGCACCTGGCGAGTCATATTATCAAGCCTCAAAAGAATAACTATGGGATGTGCGATATCATGGGACAATATGCGCCAGTCGCGGTTGACATTGTTCTGCTAGCAACGGACATCTGTGAATGCGGAGACTTTGAAGCGTGGTGAGCAGTCCCTTCTTTGGTAAGGTTGTGAGTCTTTCACAATCGTAGATGTACAATTCTTTAAGGGAGGCAAGGTTTTTAAATCCATCTGGTAAGTATGTGAGTTTAGGACAAATCGATATATCTATATGTTCCAGAGAGTGGAGGTATTTAAAGTGTTCATCATTCAAGGCCAATGATACCAACTTTTTACACTCAAAAATAGAAAATGTTTTGAGGCCTTCCAAGTACTTGAACAACCAACTGGGTAGTACATCTAGAGATTCAAAACCACATATCTCTAAGGAGGAGAGAGAGGTGAAGTGAGACAGAGAGCTTAAGATCCTGTCATTGCAATTCCAAAGTTTAAGTGTATGGAGGCAAGAGAAATGACCTTCTTCTTGGGTTCTGACACCATCGACAAAAAATTTAGAGTTCCATATCTCAAGTATCTTGAGGGAAGGTAGCTTCCAGAGATGAGGGAGGGTTTGGTATGATTTACAACCCCTTATCACCACTTTCTCTAGTTTGGAGAAAGACGGATCTGCAATCCAACTCGGAAATCTTTTGCCATAATATCCATTGAAAATTAGCAATCTGAGATAATTGGGATGAGGTTTCAGCCTTTCAAATACTTCCTCCGCAACACTTGCATCACAATAATCATCATCATCATTGTCATCACCATGCCACCATGACAAATTCAGTTCCTCAATGTCTTGCGTATTCTTCCATTCGACCTCTTCTGCATTCAACACATTTTCAAGCCCGGTAATCTGCAATCGACCTCTATGGTTAATCAATTTCATTAGCTGTCCAATCTCATGCCCACTCTCTTTACCAACAATGAAACCTGACAGTGTTTGTAGACATGTTAATCCCCCAATTCCCTTTGGTGTTGAACTCATATAATAGGTCGGAAAGGTAAGATGTCGTAGGTTAATCAGGTTTCGTGTGTCCTTTGGTAACTCAACCAATTCACAACAATAATTAAGATCTAATGTCTGAAGATTATAAAGGCTGCTTGTTGATTCAGGCAATCTTTTTATAACATCAGAAGAAAGGGCAAAGTATCGTAAGTGTTTCAAATTGCCAATTGAATCAGGCAACTCTTTTATTCCTTCAACAATCTTCAAATGCAACACACGAAGGAATTTTAGTTGCAGGAATATATTACTGAGAACACTTTCAGTTTGAACTCTCTGGAATACTAGAAAAGAGTGTAGCCTTTTGCATTTATAAAACGGCTCAAAGAT
The DNA here is from genome assembly GCF_017979445.1 of Akebia trifoliata. Classification (NCBI taxonomy): domain Eukaryota; kingdom Viridiplantae; phylum Streptophyta; class Magnoliopsida; order Ranunculales; family Lardizabalaceae; genus Akebia; species Akebia trifoliata. Next base: position 30,767,968 of record NC_141376.1, read on the forward strand.
TGTCAGATCATTTTCCTTATGAGTAACGCATGAAGAATACCGAACCTTGGTAGAAAAATGAATTAGTCTGTCATCCTCCATTCTAAAACATTCATCTTCCGAAACTGATTGTGCTAGATCATGCATCAGGTCATGCATCTTGTAAATCAATTTGCCATCCTTTGCTTTCTCACATTGGAAGAACGACCTCCATAACAAATCATCAAAGTATTCACAACCCACATCTTCTATTTCCCTTTTCCCCAATTCCGATGTAATAAAACCTTCAGCCATCCACAATTTGACCAATTCCTCCTTTTCAAATTCATAGCCCTCGGGAAATATGCTACAATAAAGAAAGCACTGCTTTAAATGTGAGGGCAAATGATGATAACTCAATTTTAGAGTATTTAAGATATCTTTTCCTCCTTTCGGTAATTCCCACGTTTCACTGTACAAAATCTCACTCCATTTTCTTTCTTCTCTTGTACCTTGTAAAAGGCCTCCAAGGGTCTTTGCTGCAAAAGGTATACCCTTGCACTTTTTTGCAATTTTCTTTCCAACTGCCGCCAGATTTGGATGCTCATCCCAGCTCCCAGTTGGAAATGCATGTCTTCCCAACAATAACCAACAATCTTCATCAGACAAAATTCCCAAGGGATAACCATGAGTGGTACCCATGATCCTTGAAACTTTTTCACTTCGAGTGGTGACAATAATTTTACTCCCCCTTGCTCCATATCGCAAGGGAGTTCTTAGGAGTTCCCAATGATCGGGATCTTTGATCCATACATCATCTAATACAAGTAGAAATCTTTCCCCTCTCACTACATTCTGAACTTCATCAAGTGAGTATAATTCTTGCTTAAATCGAAGTCTTCAGATACACAAACCCAACATCTTAGGTCGAAATGCCTCTTAACTCTCTCATCGTTGTAGACAAGTTGAGCAATGGCTGTTTTGCCGACTCCACCCATACCCACTATGGGAATAACAGAGAGTTCATTTGAGACAAACCCCTCTGATACCAACAATTTTATTAATTTATCCCTGTCATTTTCTCTGCCAAAAACATCTGATTCGTATATCAAGGAAGAAGTATTCGGTCTTTTCCTGATTTGAAGTCCACTGACTCCTCCATATCCTTCATGAAAAAGATGGAAATCATTTCGTTGCTCTGAAATTCTTTCCAATCTCTCATGAATCTCCTTTATCTTATAAGCTATCTCATGTTGAAATAAAATTGGATTTGACGTAAAACAAGAGCAACAGATTCTGCGTACCTGATTCCTCTTGCTAGTACTTTGAATTTCTCCTTCCTCTTTGAATCGTAAAGCTTCGGTTGCAAACTCATCCAATAAGTCATCAGCTTCGAAAGCAGCATCTTTAACTCTTCTCATCCAATCTCTCAACTGGTTGCTGTGGAATTGTTCTTCCTCAGCATCTTGGAACACGGATTTAAGTGTCGAACGAACAATCAACAAATCTTCCAACTCATCTTCAACATCCCACGACAATGTAAACTCTTGAATGATCGAAGATGTTAGCTTTCCCAAGATTGGCTCAAGTGATTTTTCCATTCTTATTATGATAGATTGAAATGGGTACAGAGCTTAAAGGAGGAGAAGAAGAAAAAACTTGTTTTCTGTTACAGGATTCAGCGTCAAGTAATACTTTCTCTTAAAGAACTATGAAAATAGTTGTAAAGAAAAGTTAGTCTGTTGCAATTTACTCTCTCTTAAAGAACTATGCAAATACTTGTAAAGAAAAGTTCTCTTAACGTGTTGCAATTTCCTTTCTCTTAAAGAACTATCCAGTTGTAAAGAAAAGTTAAAGTCTAGTGTTCCAATTTACTTTCTCTTAAAGAACTATGCAATAATTGTAAAGAAGAGTTAAAATAGATCAAATAATTGATGCTTGAATATTTTAGTCTCAATAGTGAAGATTCCAAACCTTTCTTATATTTAAAAAAACATATAGTAGTTTGCTCAGCAAATAAATAAATAAATCAAGAGAGTTAAATGTTATTTGTTAAACTAAAAAAAATAAGTGTTGAATTGCTTTAAGTGCTGAAATTTATAAGCGTTAAATTTAAGTGCTGAAAAAGTTAATTGTTTAGATACAAAATTATATTTATTACACATTGCTGAAACTAGTAAATTATCTTTTTTACCCTTACAATCATATTATACATGATTTGCATGTTTCAAATGCCTATTTTTTATCAAACACAATAAAATACATTATTTCTTATAAAATTAAAATACAATTCATTTTTAAATAAAAAGTAATACTCAAATTTTCAATTTATAAATAATAATTTTATTTCTAAAAACCCACAAATTTCAAATTAAAAATAATAATGTCATACAAGTCATCAAAATTTGAAATCAACATTGAAAGAACTTAATTTTAGATGAATAATTTTCGATGGAAATGAAGGATGTGTAATTATAAAAGCACCCCATGAATTAATAAGGGCAACCCACACCATATTTTTTTTGTCTTATATGGGTTAAAGTTTTGGGAATGAGCCAATTTTTGGTGAAGGTGATCTGTATGGTCTAGAAATCATCCTCACCAAAAATCAGCCCATTTCGAAACTTCTAATCATGTCAAAACTAGCTTTAAAAAAATAGACGATTTACAGTTCTTGAACTTCTTTTGATACGGTTAGAAGTTTCGGGATGGGCTGATTTTTGGTGAGGATGATCTCCTCATTGTAGAGATCATCCTTACCAAAAATCAACTCATTCCAAAACTTTTAACCCATATAACAAAAACAATTCGGTCATCGTGTGAGTTTATTAATTTGTGGGGTGCTTATATACTTATCTATGGGATATAAGAAGAAATAGTATTTTAAGTATAAGGGTATACTTGTCCGTGCTGAAAAAAAACGAAGAGCATACTTGTCCGTGCCAAAAAAGTGAGGTGCTTACCGTTTCAGTGTAAAAATTAAGCATTAAAATAGTGCTGAATTTTTTCACTTATTTTCAGTTATACGTGCTAAAAATTTGGAGTAAACAAACACGTTAGTTTGACAAAAAGTGTTGAATTTTTTTTTTCCAGCCATAAACGTTGAAAAATAGCGCAAACAAACACGACCCTAGTTTTGCCAAACCAATTCCTATATAAATCACCAAAGAATTGCACATGGTTGGTGTCGCATTATGAAAAGTTGGTGTGACAATAGCAACTCTCAAAATCATTGGTAGAGAGAATAAGTAAAAGTTGGGGTGCCAATAGTAGCTTTCTAATAATAATAATAATAATACTAATAAAATAAATAAGATATTAAATCAAATTTTAATAATTTTAAAAGTGATTACTAAAAATAGGAAATAGATCAGCAGTTTTTGCAAAATCATGATTTTAGTATAATAATGACTGATGATGATGATGGAGATGGAAGAGTTATTTGCTATGATGTGTTGGAAAAAATCTACAATTTTTTTCAAATTTTTGTGATCGAGTGAGTCTCTGTGAGCTATGATTTAAGTAAGTCTCACAATTTATTTGAGGTGGGACCACTTAGAAACTTATTCTTCTCATTAAAGAGAATAATTTCATGTATTTAGTTGTCAAAAATCTATTTTGGGTGAATGACAAATTGACTCCAAACAACACCTACTAGCCATGGTTTGTTGTATGTGGTTTATAAAACTATTGAGTTTATTAGTGAAACTCTTTAGTCCCACATCGGATAGGAATAAGAAAATTGTCTAGTTCTTATATAGAACTTTTCATATCACTTAAGTGAATATAAGAGAGAGACTTGTGCAGGCACGCGTGCAAAGGGCCCATGACCTCAAGAAAGATTTGATCCATTGGTTCAAAAAATCCTTAATGCGTATGCAGGCACACGATGCGCACACAAGGGGGTGCAAATTTCGACAATTTGACTTCACGAGGGTGTGCGCGACGGGCCCACTTGGGCTTGGGCTTCAGATTTTCTTTGAAGGGGCACACCCCTTAATTCCTATCACCGTTCAGTAAGAACACCTCCTTTGATTTTTTTGAGTTGTCTCTTAAGAAACACACCTATCATTTTCTAAGAGATATTATGTTTCTTAGAACCTTCCTTTTCCTAAGAGACACCTTGTCTCTTTATATTCTATAAATAGGTCATTTCGACTTTTTTCTCATTTAAAAATTTCTCTTCTTCTTTGTTGTTTTAACATGCTTGCATTCTAATTTCTCGTCTGCATTCTTTGAGAGTACAATCATAATGTTCGATTCGCTAGACATGTAGATTGTAGTGTTACCTCTAAACGTGTGATCGTTGTATCTTGGGAGACAATTGTTCATTAATCAGTAGGCACTAAGTTGCGGGAACAAAATTATCTTAAAGACATTGTGTTCAACACAAGCCTCGGTCAAATTTTTATTTTGTTCGATTCTCGGGTATCTACCGGATAACATGATGAACTTTAATTGAATTGAAAAACCCTTCTTGCATCAATGACAAATAATAGCAAATAGATCCATTATGTTTTGGTATCAAAATGGTTCAATTCTATCCATACTAGAGAGAGAAAGAATCAAAGTTATTAGGAAGGTGATCGGTGATTCTTTATTCTTGTTTGGTGTGTCTTAACTAATTTTATCAATCTTTTATAAAATAAAACGTGGTGTGATCATTTTCACAAAATTCTTTGAATTTCTAGGAATAATTGGCAAAATTTTCTAGATATGCGACCAATCTATTAAATCAGTAAATCGATACATGAGAAAAATTATCGATTAATCACTTAAAGCAATAAAAAATTTATCACGAACTTCAACAAAAAAAAAAAAAAATTACATTCAAATCTCAAGAACAATATAAGACTCCTAGCAAGGTTGAATAACATAGGTTTTGGGGAAAACAAAAATATCATTTGTATAATCCTTAAAATTTTCTTGAATTTTATACGAAATGTTGATCAACTTATCAAAATTAACTGAACTGAACCCTTATCGAATAATTACTAAATCCAAACTTGGTTAGCTCGGTTGGATGTGATATTAGACTCGACCAGACTAAGGGGAGAGTTTCGTCTTAAAAACATGTTTGAGTTGATACATTAAAATTAAAAAATTAAAAAACTAAAAAATTAAAAGCTCATGTGTGAGGTGCCATACACGCTTTAACGAGTGATGATCATCATCATCAAACAAAAAGGGCGAAAGATACTGAGAACACTAAAAGTTGTTGGTGGTGGGATCTATACACAATTAATAATCATACAAAATACATAAAAGAGATCTTTTATTCACACACCAACCTTTACTTATGACGCACCAATCTTCTTTATATGTATAGAATGATGAAATTCCGAGTTGGGTACACTATTCATTTTAGTTCCAAAACATGTAATTCTAGTGAATTCGTCACTTTTCTAATATACAAACTCATGAGTTCATCACTTTTAATATCTACGAATTCGTAGATAAAATATTAACGATTTTGTCATATTAACGATCTTGTTGAGAAATTATCAACGAATTCATTGATTATAAAAGTGACGAATTCATTAACACTGTTTTGGGAGTTAAAATGTACAGTGCACCAAAACCAGAATTTCGACATAATTTGAAATGGATTACTGTGCTATAATTAAGAAATGGTGTGCTGAAAAAATCTCTCATGAAAAAGTACAAGAATTAGAACCACCCCCAAAAAAAAAACCCAACATGCTTAATGAGTGATGATCACTCTTCATAGAGGACAAAAATAAAAAAAATAAAAATAATAGAGTGCTGATTTTCTAACAGAAAGTCTTGACTCAGTGAATATCCGGCTGAAGTGTCTGTGCAATTGTGTCTCTCGAGAAAAATGATCTATGATTTCATATCCGTGATACGTCTTTCTAGGTTAGAAAATCATTCTTTAAAAAAAAAAAAAAAAAAAAAAAGAAGAAAAAGGAACACTGAATAATTCATGGAGATGGGACCCATTCACTACCAATAATCGTACGAGATACATCCTAAATTTATTAGATTATATTTATTTTTCTTTTTTTTTAAAAATATTAAAGAAAATTTTAATAATACCTCCCTATGAATAGGACCTCCACTTTTGGTCAAATGGATAAATTTAATCTTGCATTTTGTAAGGGGATAAACCAAATATCACCGATTAGGACAACAGATAAAAGTGTTTAGCATTAATAAAATTTGAAGCCAATCATAAATCATGTTCCCATCACCCACAAATATTAATATTATTAAATCAAAATTTTACTATTGATTCATCAAATAGGATCTTCACTTTAGCTTTAGAAGTTGAAGCCGAACATAAATACTTCATCACCCACAAAGGTTAAATGTTTGATCCTTCCTTGGTGAGTTACTATTACAAAATCAAAATTTCACCATTATTTTATCGATTGAATGGGACCTTGGCTTTCAGTCAAGATGATAAACCTAATCTTGCATTTTGCAGGGGACAAACCTCATATTGCCAATTGGCTCAAGAAAAACAAATATAAGTGATCATGCCCTTCTTATTAGGGAAAATTACTTGAAGGACCTAGGGGAGGGACTTTTTTTTTTAAATAGTCACTAAGTTTTGGATGGTATCTTAATAGTCCATTTAGTAAATTTTTCTTTTCTTAATGGTCTCAAGACCTCATCCCCCACATTTCTCACCATTGCACGCCCTACATGTTTGAAGTCGTCATTTTAGTTTTAAAAAATTAGATTTTTTACATCTAAATTAAGTTTTAAAGACTCCATTCCATTGAAAAGGATTTGAGAAGAAAGAAGAAATCATTTTCAAAGATTTTTTTCACTTTTTTTCTAAGTTTTTGGATGAAAATCAATCAAAAATGATTATTTTGGGTTCACAACATCTAAACAAGTTGTTATCTCAAGTTTTTAGTCAATTTTTCCATGTTAAATAGTTGAAAAAACTCGAAAATTGAAAATAAATGGATTTTACCAATGTGAGGTTCATCACTTTTTATTTAAGAATTGGTGAACTCAACAATAAATAAAAAGTGTCGAGTTCGATAGTAAATAGTGGTGAGTTCAACAATAAAAAATATGAACTCGACACTAAATGAAAAAGCGTCAAGTTCGACAATTAAAAAATTGATGACTAGACAGTAAATAAAAAAGAGATAAATTTTCCAACAATGAGGGACCATCAAGAAATAAAAAAGTTTATTGAATGTCCTATCAAGTTACCACGCAAAGCATAGGGGCTATTTAAAAATAAATCCCTTTGTCAAGGTTTTTTAAGTAATTTTCCCTTCTTATTATGATTTCAAGTGATGAGATGGGTACAAAGTTTAAAGCAGAAGTATTGTGTTAGACCAACTACAATCGTCCTTTAAAATTCCAAATATAAAGACTTGGGCAATTGAACAAAACTCCAACCGTCCTTTATTTTAAAGAAAACACCTTTAAATCAGTATTCATTATTTTATATTTGATGATGAGAGAGAAGATTTAAAACTCCACCTTTATCACTATTCACCTTTTCCAATAAACCTTACTTGTCCCATTTTATTTTATTTTATTTTATTTTTGTTTGAATCACAATTTTAGCCTCCTCTTTTCATGTAACATGACTTAAATGTCCCTTTTTTTTTTTTTTGATAATCAAGTATCCCTCTAGACAGCTGATCGAGCACGTATCTGGGCTTTGCCCTCCAGAGACCATGGTCTTGTTTAAGGAATAGTTTCAGGACACGTGCAACACCCACACATCACACACACCAGGTAAGTGAGGATGCGTCCTCACAAGTGGCTCTTGAGGAATTAATGCTCATACTGGGTATCAAACTCACAACCTACAGGACATTAACCGCTTATCGGTCCGAAATTGCTATTGAACCAACCCCTTAGGGTTTAAATGCCACTTTTGTCCTTTACACATTTTAAAGTCTTTACATTTAAAATTTTAAAAATCAAATCAAATCAACTAATCAATCAAACTCGATGGTAATTTGTCATAAATTATATTTGATTGTGAACCACCATTTTTGCAAGATTTTTTTGCTTATGGAAATAAATTAAGATAATTAATATATAAATGAGTCTAATATAATTCTAAATAACTATTAAATTTATTTGAAAAGTGTTATAATGTGGAGATTATAATTTGAGACAAACCTTTGTAATGTTTGGAAAGTGTGTTAATTTTAAATTGGGGTGTGATAAATAATTTAAGAAATTAGAATGCAATAAGTTAAAGTTTGAGTGCCAATAGCAATTCTCTTTTTTTTTTTTTTCATTAATTGAAGTATAATGAGTAAAAGTTGGAGTGCCAATAACAAAACTCTTTCTATATTACATATTTTTTTTAATGTGTTTGAATGGTGTTTGAAAGTAATGAACAGTGATTTGAAGGTGGGATCATTGGCACAGAAAAATGGTTTGCAGCCCTAGAATTGATGAAGATTTTGAGTGCAATTTTTAAAGATCTTGTTGGAGTTGCTTTTTAGAGGTTAGGCGTCACGAATGGCAATTGTAAAGGCCCCCACACGCTTAAAAAGAATGCAAGTAATTGTAAAGACAAGTTAAAAGAGAGATTTATCAGCCGAACTGTTGCATTTTTATTATTGAAACTCCCTTAAAGTTCTAAAAACTCCAAGGAAACCTTACTTTATAAAGTTTGTTACCCACCAAATCTTATTTTATCAAGTTTGATATAAACAAACTTTGGATTGGGTATCCACATCATAAAATTTAAATTTATGAGGTTAATTTGTTACTCAACATACCTTGGAGTGGATTCTAACCACATTATTGTCTCGCATCTAAAGGTATGATCTGATGTCACAGGATTATAAAAGAGAAAATTATAAGAACTTTAAAAAATATTCAGAAAAAAAAAAAAAAAAAAAAATTCATTGTTAAATTTTAGTTTTAATTTAGGAGTTCAGTAACAATCCATTTTCAACACTTATGATCAAGCTCAAAAGTATTTTTGATTTTTAATTTTTTTTTCCTTTTGAATCTAAGTTTTTCCATGAAATCTAGAAGGCTTGTTTGTTGGATTTCTAATTTGATAAATCATATGGAACCCTTAGTAAGATTTTAAATCTTACTAAATTAGTCATAGTAGCATGATTCATGAAGTAAGGTTTGTTCAAACAACTTGATAAAGTAAGGTAGTTTTTGTAATAAAATTGCAACAGGTAGGTCTGCCCAGTAAATCTCTCAAGTTAAAAATAATTGTTACTTGTGAGATCCACCTTGAATTATTAAGTCCCAATAGTCAAACTCAAGACTAGACCCAATCACTCAATTGGACGGGGAGAAAAAAAATACTTCTTGTTTTTTCTTTTCATTTTTCTTCTTCTTTTAGATGTTATTTGCATCGTAACTTACTTTTACATTCCAATTAAAATAAAAATAATAAGTGATTTTTCCCAAGACGTGATTTCTATCAAAATTTTGATTCCACTGATCATTTTAGTTCCCAAAACATACTTTTCAGTGAATTCTTCATTTTTATAATCAAAGAATTCGCTGATAAATTATCAAAGAGATCGATGATATGGAAATTGATTGTATTTTTTTTTTTTTTTTCCTTTTGGGAAGATAAGCTGGGGGTTAGGCAGACCCAACCAGCTAAATTAAATTAACAAAAGAACATTACATTCTCAAGAAAGAACATCCGATTTTTTTATTTTGCTAATAAAATTATTGTATTTTATTAGCAAAAAAAAATCGGATCTAGATGTGGATATACTCAGATCCGATTCAAACCTGACCCATCTTAAGTCTTAGATTAGATTATTTTTCATCATAAAATTATATCTATTTAAGAAATAAATATTTAAATTATCAAAAATTAATTATTTTATCAAAATATACAAAACCCGCTAATTTGGTTGAACTTTATTAATTATGAAAATATTTTTCAAGTGATAGAGGAGTCATATTGGATTCCCTTTAAATCCAAATAATTCATCTATTGAATTCCTATAGGAAATCAAACATTGGAATTTATTTAAGGAGTTAGAATGAACTCCAACTTCAAATCCAACTAACTACCGCTTCCAGACACACCTTAAAATTTGTTGATGATGGGATCTGTACACAATAAATAGTTATACAAAATACATATTAAATTGAGTTACAACAATGAAAAGGATCTTCTATTGACAGGCCAACTTTTACTTATAACACACCAATCTTCATATAGACCTAATTTGAAAATGATGTTATAATTAAAAGTTGGTGTGTTGTAGAACACACTTTTTTGTGAGGAAGAAATTGCAACAAATACAACAAAAACTGCACTTCAGCGATGAAACGTTGGATAGTATGTAAGAGAGTGAGCCAATGTTCTACTCAACATCGATGAAATATTGAACCAAAATCGAAATGGAAAGAGTCAACCTTAAACCTAGAGGAGGAGGTAGCAACAAAGGGACTGGTAGAAGTAAGAGCTATGCTGAAGGGAAAAGAAAAGGGGGGGATTGGCAACTCTCCAAGCAGTCCAATGGAAATCCTTCAGAGGAGGAATCTGGTGAAGCCTTTGGGGTGAGGTAGCTATAGCAACGGGAAGGTATCCCCTACGAGTGCTCGATGAAATGCCTGAGAGAGCAAGGGGGTGGGCACCCATAGAGAACCCACTCAGGGGTACAAAAACCAAGAGGCCTCCAATAACCACCTCACTAGATGATGTCAAAGGGGTGTCAGAAACCCAACTAACAATATACCAAGGTGATGGACCAAAACTATGCAATGTGGTCAGTGTGAATCCCAAAAATGAAGAGCATACCCAGAGAATATAGGCTATTCCAAGATTGATTCCAGTAGAGGGCCCCTCTCTTATGGGCAATGCTCCCAAAGATGAAAGTAGGACAAAACCCCTGTCTTGGGCAGGATTGGTGGGGACAAATGCAAAAGCCTCAGCCAGAGGTCAAGGCAAGCTAACCTTTCATCCTAAGGTTCTTGAGAGTAACCAGAGATTTATCTTTTGTCCCAAAAAAATGCTACGAAAAGGAGAAGATGAATGGAAAGGGAGTCTGGTGGGTCACTTCCTAGGGCATAAGTTCTTGTATGCTGTAGTCAATAATGTTATCAACAAACTGTGGAAACTAAGAGGGAATGCTAACATTTTTCGAAGGGCAACAAAATGTCCCTTTTTAAGTTTGGAGCTGAAGATGACAGAACCAAAGACCTGCTTCAAGGTCCCTGGTTTGTGGTAGGAAGGCTGATGATATTGAAGGAATGGACAAACACAATTGAGCCGAAAAAGCTGGAATCTGCATCCATCCCTATCTGGATCAAACTCCATATCTCCCAAACTAGTTTTGGTACCCTGATACCTTAGGATTCATAACCAATTCGATAGGGAAGTCTCTATTTATGGATAGTGCTATAGAAGGAGAATTGAGATTATCTTATGCTAGGGTCTGTGTGGAAATCTATGCTAACAAGGAGCTCCCAAACAAGATTTACGTGGAAGTGGAGGATAATGCGCATGCTAAAGTATCCTTAGAATACGATTGGATGCCCCCTAGGTGTCCAACATGATGCACATTTGGGCATGTGGAAGGACATTGCCCCTTATCTACTATAGCTGCCAAGAGAGACGAGCAAGGGCTGAATTCTGAACAGGAGAAGCTGACTAGGATAGAATTAGATTTAAGAGTAAAGAATGAGTGGACAACAGTCACCACAAAACACAATCGAAACACTAGATCTGACCAGTCAGGTCCAACACCAAGACAGGAGGGCAATCAGAGGGGGAAGGGAGGTGTGATAACAGAAGGAGGCAACTCCTACCAACAGGGCATGGAGTGGGAGGAACCAACTCAAGCAGGGTATAGAGCAAAGGTGATTGGGGAATCAAGCAAAAAGCTAAGATTTAAGGGAATAGCAATAGAAAGAAAACACCTGAGACAGAGGGGTATAATAAAAACAAAGGAAGAGAGAGAGTTGATTCTGAATCGAGGGGGGACAAAACCAATAGACATAACAACCACACCCCCTTGCAGACTGCACCACCAAATAGATTCATGGTGCTTCAAAAGGATGAGGATAACACAAGTATTGAAATTCATAAATGGGGTAATAAGGACTTCAACAAACTCCAAGTGGATAAAGTAGCCATAAAGCAAACTCACAAACTGCCATCCTTATTGTAGATCAAGGAGGCAATAAAAGTTATAAATGAACAAGGCAAGAATACAGAGGGGCAAGAAGAAGAGGGGTAGAAGAGGAGAAGGACACAGAGGTTACCCAATGAAGTGCGCCACATGGAATATTCGAGAGCTCAATGATTTTCTGAAGCAACAAGAAATGAGGACTTTCTTTAAGAAGAATCATATCGATGTTATAGGGATTGTGGAGACCAGTGTAAAAGAGATCAATAGAGATGATGTTTTGAGAAAACTGTGGCTAGACTGGGAGATGGAAGATATTTATAACACTGCCTTAAAGGGTAGAATTTGGGTAGGGTGGAACAACGGTGTGATCAATATGAACTTGGTTTTCAAATCCGACCAAATGATCACCTTACTAGGAAAGCACATTTTCTTCTGGAAAATATTTTTCTCTGGAAAATAGTTTTTAATTTGGAAAGTATCTTCTCTTGGAAAATATTTTTGGAAAACATTTTTTCTTAGAAAACATTTTTTTTAGAGAATAATACTTTTTTTGGAAAACACTTCTTTGAAAAATATTTTTTCTGGAAAATACTTTCCCTTTGTAAACTATTTTTCTTCTTTGAAAATTTGATTTCTATTTCGATTTAAATGGCCCGGTCCATCAGGATTGTTGGATCGAGTTGGGCTGGGTCATTTGCAAGAGATGGATTTTTTATTAGGTCGGTACACCCATTTTGATTTTCAAAAATAACATTTTTTTATCCTTGAGGACAATCATACACTCTGATCTCATCATTCACATACATCCATTTCATCATTCACATGCATTATGATCTCATCATTCACATACATTCATATCAATCACAAAGTCTCATAAAATTCCATTCAATGAACAACCCGGGAACATCCAAGATAAGTTCGAGTCGTGACCTACTAGGAAGGTTTCTAGACTCTAAGCTTACTACGTGCAATGCATTTTTATCTGACCACCCTTGCCCAAACACACCTATATACCTTTCGATACGTGGTGACTTGGTTTGATATACCGTATAGGTGATAATCTAAAACCTCAATTCACTTCTCTGAAGTCAAAAACAGCCAGTTTGATCTCCAGTTGAGAGGTGGCGCACAATGCTGAGCAAGGGCCCACTTAAATACCTCTCGTCTAGAATAGACGTAGTCTATCCCCTCGTACAGTAGGGTACAGCGGGGCAAGATCTTGCTTAGGCACTGGTTTTGACCAAGAAGTGCAATTGATATATTTAGACTATCTTTTATACCTACGGGTACGAGTCAAGAGTTGTAGCTTTCATAAATGGTTTGGCATCCCACGAGGGGACCGACCACGTACTAGTACTACGTTGACAATCGGAACATGTGACTGTGTGGCTTACAATAGGTCAAAGGCTCAGGTCGCTCCAGCCTGGGTGCATCAACATACTTCTTAGAATCACCTGATCAGATGGTATTGATGCCCCCAGTTTGATATACCCTAAGGTACGTGACTGGAGTTGTGGGTTTCATGAATGACGTCGCATCTCCGAAGAGACCGGGCCACGCACTAGTGCCACGTTGGCTAAATGGGACGTGTAAGTGAGTAAAACAATAAACGTGCATGTGGTGTGCGCAAAACAGGGTGAGGTGTACCCGGGACCTTTTTCAAACAAATGGGCCCATGGATCCAATCAAACCAATCATATATTTAATCAAAACCAAAATCATTCAAATCATATGAATATTCAATTAAGATCACATTATTCCCAACACATAAGCACATTAACATTACGATCAACATCAATCATGTATTTCAAGCAAGATCATGGTAAATTAATCAATAAATATGGCATATGATAATGATCAAACAAACATTACAATAAGCATAATTTTTATAATTTTTAAGGTCCAATCAATGATCACTTTTGGGTGATCCAAAATAAATCGAGATTCCAATAGGTGTTACATTGATGATAGAATGACAATAGTTGAGATGAGCTCACTCTCAAGAACATTAATTGTGCCAACATTAGATAAATTCAGATTTTCTGTGAATTAAGAAAATACAATCTGAACTTGCATCGATGATATCTAAGGCTCCCGATAACGAAATCGAGTGAACTCAAGTTCTAAATTAATCTACTCGATGAGATCTACATTTTATTAACAGGTGTCCAAACTTAGTTCTCACCAGAATGTTCTGTAAAAACGTTTTAACGTTGCTGTCCCAACTTTCATTCAGAAATAATTCCAGATTTACAGATTGAACTTGCATCGATGATATCTAAGGCTTCCGATAACGAAATTGAGTGAACTCAAGTTCTAAATTAATCTACTCGATGAGATCTACGTTTTATTAAAGGTTCCCAGACTTAATTCTCACTAGAATTATCTGTAAAAAAGTTTTAACGTTGCTGTCCCAACTTTCATTCAGAAATAATTCCAGATTTACAGATTGAACTTGCATCGATGATATCTAAGGCTTCCGATAACGAAATTGAGTGAACTCAAATTCTAAATTAATCTACTCGACGAGATCTATGTTTTATTAAAGGTTCCCAGACTTAATTCTCACTAAAATATTCTGTAAAAAAGTTTTAACGTTGTTGTCCCAACTTTCATTCAGAAATAATTCCAGATTTACAGATTGAACTTGCATCGCTGATATCTAAGGCTTCCGATAACGAAATTGAGTGAACTCAAATTCTAAATTAATCTACTCGACGAGATCTATGTTTTATTAAGAGGCTCCCAGACTTAATTCTCACTAGAATATTCTCTAAAAGTGTTTTTACTATTTCTGTCCAACCTTCATCATTCCATCATTTTCATAGGTCAATTTGAATATTTCATTATTTAGGGGTCATCAAAAAGTGATCCTTAATTGGAGAAAAAAAATGCAATACCCAAAATCATCTACAATCAAGATAAAAAATAAATAAATAGAAAAAATAAATAAAATAAATCCAACTAAATAATAATAAAAAAACTAGGTCATCTTGACAATGCTCCCATACTTGGGGTTTTTCAAGTTTGATCCTCAATAGTCCCCAGCGGAATCGCCACTGAAAGCCCCCTCGATCCGCGGGGTGCGCGGATCCGCTTTTGACCCTTGAGGTTTGGGAGTCGCCACCTAGTTATTATGGTCTAGGAACCAAATTGACCCTACAATGGATAAAAGAACTAATTTACTATAGAAATCTGAATTCGGGGATCATGTTACGGGGTTGGAAGGTATTAGGCACCAACCCCGCCCGGCCAATGCCGGTCTCTACTTATCCCAAATACATCTACATTGCTAATGACAAACCTAGATTAAAAATAAATAAAAAAATTTACCTTTTGATCTGCAAAAGTGTTATTCCCTCAGATCTGGTGAGAATGGCTCCTTGTACCGTATTCCTTACTTCGTTCTATATCCGGATCTGATTCTTGATCTCCGAGGTAAGGTATCCCCTTCTTGGATCTGGGTACTTCGAATTTGTTGTGGATGTTTGGGATGTTTTTGAGAGGTTTTTGGGTGTTTTTTGGGCTAAAATCGGAGTAGGGGTGTTAGGGAAGGAGTTAGGACTCCAAAATTAGGGTTTTGGGGAGACTATGGAGGCTTCTTTACCTACTTTTTCTAGGGTTTTTTCTTTTATACGAAAATAGGGTGTGGAGGCTCCTATTTATAAAGTTTTTAGAAGCATTTAGGGTTTGATTAGGGTTTCTTTTAGGGTTTCAATTAGGGTTTTGACTTAGTCTTTAGGGTTTTAGGGTTTTGACTTTAGTCTTATGAGATTGACTTGATTAGTTTTAGATTAGGGTTTGAATTTAGGGTTTTGACCTTAGTCTTATGAGATTGACTTGATTAGTTTAGATTAGGGTTTTGATTTAGGGTTTTGACCTTAGTCTTATGAGATTGACTCGATTAGTACCTTGACTTCAGTCTTGCTTGATTGACTTTAATTTTGACTTCAGTTTCACTTGATTGACTTTAATACCTTGACTTCAGTCTTCCTTGATTTACTTTTAATTTTTGGAGAATCCCCTTCTAGTATATCTTTAATTCTTTGGACCCCCAAATGGAGGGGTCCTTAAAGAAATATCCCACGAACCCTCAACAATTTTGCCTGAGAGTCCAATTAATCGATTTTTAGGTTCAACTTTTTAAATTAATTTCATTGATGTTTCACTTTAATTATTTAATATTTTATTTATTAATTTTGAATTTTTTAATTATGAAAATTGTGAAATTACCGTTTTGACCTCGGAAAGGATTTTTTACGTTTTAAGTCGTTTTTCAATGTTCCAGGATGTTTTGGAATCAGTTTTTCGTAAGGAATTCAATGGGAATGTTGGTTTTTGTCATTTATGAAGTTTTTGTATGAAATGATCGTGAACTTTATGAGGGGTATTTTCGTAATTTTGTCAAATTTTGTGAAAATTGGCGAAGTGGTTTACTTGGTTTCGATTTATTGTTTTATGTGTTTGAACGGATTTTCCTAAGCGTAATATAGGCTCTAAGGTTGTTTTGAGGTTAGGGGTATTTTGGTAATTTAATCATTTTTAGTGATTTTTATCGTGAAGCTTCTTTTTGGTTTGCAAGATGATGATTTCTATGTTTCTGGGGTCGTATTTTCCTAGCGTAGCGTGGTTTCTAAGTTTTGTCAGTTCGAGATACCTCATCCGGATTTTTGAAACATATCTGGTAACAAAATAAAGCATTAGAATAGACATCCATCATTGGGAACCTTTGCGATCGGGTCGACGAGTTGATTAATCAGGCGAATGCAAAAATGGGGTGTCTACACAGTCCCATGTCTATGTCTCTCGGAGATGATGAAAGGTCGAGGCTGATGAAAACACCCTCGATCCGTGGGGTGTGCGGATCCACTTTTGATTTTTGAGATTTGGGAGTCGCCACCTAGTTATTACTGTCTACGAACCGAGCATCGATTCAAGATGGATAAAAACAACTAATCTACAAAAAAAAAACTAAGTTCAAGAATCACGTTACGGGGTTGAAAGGTGTTAGGTACCAACCTCGCCCGACAAACACTAGTCTCTACTATTTTCCAAGAAGATTACATTGCTAAAAACCCTAAAATAAATAAGCAAAACAAATAATTAAAAAATAAAAGGAAAATATACATATAGGATCGCAACAATTTGTTCCATCAGAACTGGTAGAATGGTTCTTCGCAAAATACTCCTCACTTCGCTTTTGTCACTGGATCCGCTTCAGATCTCCAAGATAAAGTACCTCCTTCTTAGATCTGAGTGTTTCCTAAATTTATTGATAGATTTATGGGTATTTTGTGGAGAGTTTCTAGGAGTTTGTGAACAAAAACTAGGGTTTGGATGATAGGTAAGGGGTTAGGGCTTCAAAATTAGGGTTTTAGGAAGGCTAGGGAGACTTTTTGACCTAATTTTTCTAAAGTTTTCTTTGACCTGCGAAATTAGGTTGTGTAGGCTCTATATTTATAGATTTTTTTGGGTAGAGTTAATATTTGATTAGGTTTCTCTTAGATAAGGTAAATTAGGATTTTGACTTAAGTCTTATGAGATTTACTTGGTCTTTTTAGATTAGGATTTTAATTAGGGTTTGACTTAAGTCTTATGAGATTGACTTAGTTTATTTAAATTAGGGTTTTGACTTAAGTTTTATGAGATTGACTTGATTTCTTTAGATTAAGGTTTTAATTACGGTTTTGACTTAAGTTTTATGAGATTGACATGGTTAAGATTTTTAAATTAATTTTATTAAGATTTTATTTTACGTTAATTAATATTTTATTTATTAATTTCAAAATTAAAATTTTAAAAATTAAAAAATTATCGTTTTGCCTCCGAAGAGAACTTTTGCATTTCAAGTCAGTTTTCAATGTTTCAAGATGTTTTGGAATTGATTTTTCGTAAAAAAAATCAATGGGATTATTGGTTTGTGTCATTTACGAATTTTTTGGCATGAAATGATTGTGAACCTTATGAGGGGCATTTTCGTAATTTTATCAAATTTTGTGAAAATTGGCGAAATGATTTATTTGATTTCACTTTGTTGTTTTATGTGTTCGAAAAGATTTTTCTAAGTATAAGGGGGATCTAAAGATGTTTTGATGTTAGGGTATTTTGGTAATTTGATCATTTTTTAGTGATTTTTATCGTAAAACTTCTTTTTGTCTGAAAAATGATGATTTCTATATTTTTGGGGTTATATTTTCCTAACGTAGAGTGGTTTTTATAGTTTGAGATATCTCATCTGAATTTCTGAAACATATCTAGTAACAAATAAAGCATTGGAATGACCATCTATCATTGGGAATCGTTGCGATCGGGTTGACGAGTTGATTAATCAGGCAAATGCGAAAATGGGGTGTCTACAGCTGAGACCCTTCAAGTTCTTCAATTTCTGAGCTAAAGACAATAGCTTCCTTGATATAGTGGGCAAAAGTTGGGAGGAAGCTGTGAGAGGCAACCCAATGTTCAGAATTGTCCTCAAACTCAAAAAGCTAAAATCTACTCTAAAGTCGTAGAATTCTCACCATTTTGGGGAAGACAAGAAAACTTATATGAAGGCCTATGAGTAGTTAGAGAGGGTCCAAAAAGAAGTTCAAGAGTAGCCTCTGAGCCAGAAGTATACTGAACAAGAGAGAAGAATAGCCAAGAGTTACCATGAGATAGTTAGGAGAGAAGAAGTAGCAACTAGACAGCAATCAAGACTGAACTGGCTTAAGCTTCGAGACTCTAACATAGCTTTCTTCCATAAGTCTTTGGTAACTAGAAGAGAGAGAAACATAATATCCTCTATTAAAGCCAAAAATGGAGATCAGGTAGAAGGAAATGAAGACCTAAAGAAGGAGATTATTAGGTACTACAAAAATCTATTTGGAACCAGATCTGATAGCACCACAGATAACTATGGGTTGCAGTTGAAGCAAATCGATGAAGCCTCTGCAAATGAGCTAATCAAACCTGTGAACAAAGAGGAAATTAGATTAGCTATGTTCTCCATTGATGGGGACAAAGCCCTTGGCCTTGATGACTATTTTGCTACCTTAATCCAGAAATCGTGAAACATAGTCAAAAGAGATGTGATAGCTGCTATCAAGAATTACTTTCAGAGGGGGAAGTTGGTAAGGGAAGTTAATGCTACAACAATAACCCTTGTCTGTAAAATTGATAGGCCTACCTCCTTAGAAGAGTACAGACCTATAGCATGTTGCGATGTGATATACAAGTGCATCTCCAAGATTCTAGCCAACGGACTCAAAGGAACTCTGAATGAGATAGTGAGACCCTCTCAATCAGTATTCATCCAAGGGAAGTCAATCAGAGAAAACCCAAGGATGTCCCATGAATTGGTTAGAAACCTTCATAGAGTGAAAAATCCCCCTAGATGTGTTGCAAAAGTTGACTTGTAGAAGGCTTATGATTCGGTTGCTTGGGAGGCAATCATCCACTGCTTGGAGCTGATGAAATTTCTAGAGAATTTTATAGCCTGGATATGGGGGTGCATATCATCCCCTATGTACTTGATAGCCATTAACGAAAGCTTGAAAGGATACTTCCAAAGCAAAAGAGGGATCTGTCAAGGGGGCTCTTTATCCCCCTATCTGTTTGTGCTCGTGATGGAGCTGCTTTCAACTAAACTCCAAGATCTAGCCAATGAAGGGAAGTTGCATTTGATGGACAAATGCAAAGACCCCAAAGTTAAACACTTGATTTTCACTGACGACCTGATGCTATTCTTCAAAGGGAATAGCAAATATGCAAATGCTATTAAAGAAGTTATGGAATGGTTCAACAACATCACAGGTTTGAAGATAAACTTGAATAAAAGCAAGCTTTATTGTGCTGGGATTGGCAGCCAAGTAAGAGAGAGAATTTTCACATCCCTTCAAATTCTTGGAGCTACTCTTCTTGTCAAGTATCTTAGTTTGCCCCTCATCTCAACAAGACTCAAGGTTGTTGATTACGAGCCTATTGTTAGCAAGATAACTAGTAGGATCAAGTCCTAGAAAGCTTATTTTTTTCTTTTTTGCAAGAAGGATGAAACTCATCAAATTAGTGATATGCAGTATGCAAATCTATTGGTCTAGTATATTAATGCTCCCCAAGAAGGTGCTGAAAGAAATTGAAAGAATATGTGCTAGTTACCTATGAGCAAGGCCGAAAATGGGAAACAATATGCATTGTGTGAACTGGAAGAGAATGGCTAGGTGAAGAGAATAAGGTGGACTGGGATTTCATGACCTCAGTCTTCAAAACAAAGCGGGTATTGCTAGACAAGAGTGGGATATTGCCTCGAACAGGAAAAGCATATATGGGTGGAATGGATTCAAAAGAATCTAATCAAAAAAAACCACTTCTAAACTATGAGTATCCCTGGTAATGCATCGTGGATGTGGAGAAAGTTGTTGCAAATGAGAGAAGCCACCAAAGACATGATCACTCATAGAATTGGGGATGGCAGTAACACCTATATATGGCATGACCCATAGACTACTGAGGAAGTGATGCAATAAAGGAACTCCTATGACACCAAACTTCACAATGAGGCCAGGGTCAGCAATCTAGTTAAAGGAGGCGAATGGCACCTTCCTGCCCACCTAGCTACCACGTTAGGAGGGATATGGGATCAGATCAAAATCATGGATCTCGACTACTTAGAGTCAGACATAGTCATCTGAACAGCTAATTCTAAAGGGACTTACTCCATGAAGTTTGCATTCAAAGCCCTTAAAGAAACCAGACCTCAGGTTAAATGGCACAGTTTGGTATGGTTCCTTAACAACATCAAACAGCATAGTGCCACTACATGGCTTTGCCTTAGCAATGGTTTGAAAACTCAAGGCATCTCAAGGCTAGAAGGGTCATTCAGAACTCGTGTTGTTGTTTCTATAGAAACCATCTTGAATCAGAGGATCACTTATTTTTGGGATGTAGCTTTTCTCACGATTTGTGGCAAAGAATGCTAAGAAGATCTAACATACTCCAATCAAACAAAAACTGAAGAGGAGAAGTCGAGTGGGCACGCAGCAATTTCAAAGGTAAAACTTTACAGGCGGTCACTAAAAAATTGGCATTCAATGCTTTCATTTACCATGTGTGGGCTAAGATATGTAGGAGGATCTTCCAGAACAGCTACAACCCCTCTGAGCTTGTAGAGACGATGATAGTTAGAGATATTCGAATGAGACTTCAAAGCATCAAAGCCTCTGTGGAAGACAACCCATCTTCTAGAGCCTTTATGGACTCGTGGAACCTAACCCCTAAGTACATGGTCAGAGTGCCTTTGAAATGCAGTTGGACCAAGCCTTTGGAGTACTAGTTTGTGCTTAACACCGATGGGTCTCTAAAAGGTAATAGGGGAGGAGAAGGGGTTATTATCAGATACAGTGGTGGCAAGACGATAAAACCTCTAGTGAAGCAAAATCAAGGGGAGATAGTCTTATACCATGAGCTTCAAGTAATTCTCAAGGGAATGATAATAGCAAAAGAGGAAAACATCCAAGTGCTAGAGGTCATAGCTGACTCTAAATAGGTTATCGAATGCATTAAGGGGGGAGGGAGCAGTCCCATGGAGAGAGGAAAGGCTGGTTAAAGCCGTTAAGAAGAAAGTGAGCTACTTCCAAAGAATCGAGTTCACATTCTGCTATAGAGAATGCAACAAAACTGCCGATTTTCTTGCTTCTCTCCTTCCTTCTTTAGGCAGAGTTATTTTTTAGCATAAGGAACTCCTTCAGTGCCTGATAGACATTATATGTAAGGATGCGTCTGGGCATGCCTATGATAGGTTGTAATCCTGTTTTTTCTAGTTGGGGGTCTACCTAACCCCCCCCCCCCCCCCCCCCCCCCGTTAATCGACAAAAAAAAAGTACAAAAAGAGCAGTCAATTGATGTTGGTGGGAGTGGGACCTATGCACCACCAACAAACATACAAAATACATACTAAATTTATTAGCTTAAACTATCTTTTTTAGAAAATATTAAAGAGAATTTTAGTAACACCTACTTACAAAATTGGTGATATTAAGTTTACCCCCACCTGAAAAATACAAGATTAGATTTATCCCCAAAGTTAACAAACAACCCTTTTTGGTTGATGAAATTTTTGATTTTATTCAAATTTCAATTTCGTAATTTAAGATTTTAAAAGGAATTTTGATTAAAGTTAAAATTTCAACACCAATTCATCAACAAAATGGGACATTGACTTTCTGTCAAAGGGATAACCTTAATCTTACATTTTGTTGGGGGATACCCTTAATATCTCCCATGATAACAAGAATATTACTAAAATTTCAAAATATTAGAAGGTTTATCATTCATAGAAAGAAATTGAAGCCAAGCATAAATCATCTTCCATCACCAACAAATGTTAATTGTTTAATCTTTCCTTAGAAAGTTAGTATCAAAATTTGAATAAAATCAAAAGTTACCAAAGATTCATCAACAAAATATGACCTTGACTTTTGGGCAGGGGTGAGGGGTGTAAGCTTGCATTTCACGTGAGGATAAATCTAATATCGCTGATTTCGCAAGGAGATAATAGTAAAAATCAAAAATATTACAAGTCTTTTAGCCTTTATATAAGTTGAAGCCAAGCATAAATCCTCTTCCATCACCACGAAGGTTAATCGTTTGATCCTTGTCGAGTTACTATTACAAAATCAAAATTTCACCGGTGATAGACCTCAAATCCTCGATATTGCAAGGGGTATTATATAAATTCAAGACTATTTAATTTAAAGATATTTACAAAAACGTGATTAAGTTTTGACGAAATACAATTTCGCAAGGGGTATTACTAAAATTCAAAAATATATAATTTAAAGATATTGACGAAAAAGTGATCAACTTTTGATGAAATTACGATTCCGGCTCATTATTCATTTTAATTAGCAAAATATGAAGGGGTCCAATAAAAGTGATAATTTTGCAGGTATCAAGTGACTATCTCGCAGGTTTCACTACTTTTAGTGAGATTGTCACTTTAAAGCTGTGATCTCGTTAGTTGAAAACCTTGGGATTCTCACATTCATGTTTTGGGAATTAAACTGAACAATTAGCCAGAATTGTAATTTTGTCAAATTGAACTCATGAAATGGTATTTTATCCTTTAATTTAATTATATAACTCGATGGGAATTCTAATTTGATTCAATGTATTTCAAATTGACTCGTCAAGTTGTTTCCAATGACCTAAAGAATTAAGTCAATTCAAAATTCCATCAAGTCTAATCATCCGAATTTCTAGATGAATAACTATGATCTCACCATCCGCATCTAATAAATTAATTAGCTCTTATACTCAATAGAGGTTTTTAAGTGCATCTTTTAACACTTATGAATTATAATTAAAATTTATATTTTCTTTTTGACAAATAGTAATATAACTTCAAACTGTGGTCAATTTCTATCTGACTCAGTAGTTTCTTGGGCAACGGAAAATTGATTCCAATGACTTTAAGAGTAGAGTCACCTAGAAATTTACTTGAGTCGAATTTGGTGGAATTTACAATTGAATAACTATGATTTTACATGACCTGAATTCAAAAAAAAGAAACTTGATATTGATCAGGCTTGCCTAGCCAAAAAAAAAAAACAAATCTGAGAGTTATAAATAGTTTTTAAAATTCTATAAATAATTTCTTTTTTTTTTTTTTGTGAAAATTAGTACCTGTAACTGCATACTCGGTCCAGTTTTTATCTGACTCGGTGCATTTACAAGTTAATTTGATGAGTTGGTTCCAATGAATTTTAGGTTTAAGTCACCTCAAAATTCAATTGAGTCAAGTAGAATCAACAGAGTTTTGGTTCAAATCATCTCCACAATATCTCTCTCCATAAAATTGTATTAACTTTCATACTGATTAAAAAAAAAGTTATTTTTGACTAATCAAAATAAGAAACAAAACCAAAATTCAAAAACTTGACCTCATTTATATAGGAGTTTTGTTTGATCTTTACTACCATGATGAGGTAAGTGTGGATTTTGTACATGAAAATTCACATTAGTTAATTCTTTAAAGAGTTTAAGTCCATTGACTCAGGAATTAACTCACGATCCCAAACGTACAAAGACAACATCCAATGATCGGTAATTATCCTCGTGAAGTATAATTAGAATATGTACTATTGAGATACACATAAAATCCCAACTATTGGATGTTGATGTTGTACTTAATACCGTGTGATACTTCTTGAACTATATTTCTTTAGGCAACAAAACCCGACGACCCATATATTACAAACTACTTTGCAACACATTATATAACTAAATTATTTATTTGAAAATTTAAAAATAATCTCATAAATTTTTATGGTATAATGAGGGGTGAGTATCGTTAATTATATATTATTTAACAATTTTTTATTACAAAATTACCCTTACATTATATTAAATATCATAACACACTAGACTATCAATTGAAATTTGTAAAACCACCTCCTAAATCAATTATACAGATAATTTTAACCTTACATACACATTGATATCGTTAAGTATGCTTTTTCTTTCTTTCTTTTATTTATTTATTTATTTGTTATTTTTTTTATTTTTAGAGGGGGAGTGGGGGTTTTCTTCGGGTGAGGCCTGATACATCAGTCGAAAAAAATAATATTAATGAGAGGACGAGATTACCCCGAAAGGAAACGAAAGAGGAGTAACTATATTGCCTTCACAAACAAAAACCTTCTAAAAAGTATATCTTCAAAGAAAACACCTTTAGACTCTCTAAACAATTTTCACGAATAACACACAAAGCATGTCTATTGCAAATACTTAGTTGAACACTTCATTCGATAGACTAAGGAATTTCAAAAGGGAATAATGATTCTGTAAGGATGATATCCTTACACACTATAAATAAGATATTTCAAAAGGATAAAAACAAACAAACTTTTGAAAAAGAAAACCTTTGGAAAATTAGGATCTAGAGCCGTTGTTTGTAGTTGAAATTGAGAAGAAATAGAAGTGGGCAGAGAACCAGAAGTGGGAGGAAAAACAACCAAAAACTTCTGGCCTAGAGAGAGGGTCAGTTACAATGCCCTCTAAGAAAACCCAATACAGAGCAAGTCCTTGTAGAAAAGTATGTGCTCCAATGAGTGCAAATCTTATATACAATAGATATTATATGAATGTTACATATCTTCATAATGTCCCATTGATTAACCATCATGAAAGTATAACTGAAAATCCTAAAGAAGATCAAACAGGGCTTCCATATAGGTTTAAGACATAAAGAACCCCTTTGTTTCCTGTCTCCTATCAATAAACTTTGTTACAAAATGTGATGAGTCGAATAGGCCTTTTAGGTGTTACCAAGACTCCCTTTCCCTCTCTTCAGATGATAAATATTTCTCAGACAGTTTGAATCAAACCCTTGTTTGACTCTCTTGGATGATTAATTCAGGTTCGGAAGGTTGCGGGCATTGATGAAACATAATCAGATATTTGGCTCCATGTGCACCCCATAATTTGAGGTGAGATGGTGCAAAGCTTGAGAAGGATGTTGATACCTTGATACCTTGACATTTGTAGAACAGATCCGATCCAAATAGCAGTGATCCGAACCATTTCTTTCTGCAATGTCTCGGAAACCCAAGGACTCAATTGCATGAATATGGAAGACATGGCATCTTATCTCATTCTCCTCGTCTTGATAAATTGGTCAGCAACTTTGTTCTCATTCTTAGTCATCTCTAGACCCTCCAAGTGATCATCTATTTCTCTATTAATCATAGAAAAAAAAAAAATCTTAAATATACTACAGAGAAACATAAAACACTGAACACAGAATCTTCCATTTAATAAAAGGAAACAAAAAAGATATTCCAGATGGGAAAAAAAACAAAAAACAAAAATTGAGAACAATATTCTCAGGCAAGTAGCTAGAATGAAGTAGTAAAAAGACCAAGTACTAATATCTTTAGACAATACATGTAAACATATCTCAGTAGCCCATCTTAATCCAGTTCATGATTCAAGTACATGAATTTTTTTAAATAACTAATACATTTCACCATTTACAATTCAAGTTAGTTACAAAAAGAATTTAAAAATAAAATAAAGAAACAATTATGTAGCCGAGGTAAATGAAAATACCATATAAATTAATTAAACTCGCCACATTTTAAACTAGATAGATGAAATTGAATGAAAACATCATAAATAGAAAGATGAAAAACACAAAATCCCACCTAAAGAAATAGAATATTACATAAATTGGTTTGAACTCAACAAATACGAAAAAGCTTGTGAAGCAAACATATTAAAGAACATTGTGATACCAATAAAATAATGAGAAATCAATATCTCAAGCTCTTACATAGCTTGAGGTCCAAAAAACCTAAAATATATATATATGGGAACGGTTCAGCAGCCCTAAAGTTTGCCAAGTTTGGTGCCAAATATTTTTCAAAATATGGGTTAGAAGCTTTGGAATGAGCCGATTTTTTGTGAGAATGATCTCTATGATGAGGAGATCATCCTCACCAAAAATCAGCCTATTCCAAAACTTCTAAACCCATCAAAAGTGATTTACAAAAATTGGATGGTCCACGATTCTTCAACTTGTAAACTAGGGTTAGAAGTTTCAAAATGAGCTGATTTTTTGTGAGGATGATCTCTTCACCGTAGAGATCATCCTCACAAAAAATCAGCCTATTCCAAAACTTCTAACCCCATCAAAAGTGATTTACAAAAAATGTTTGGCACCAAACTTGGTAAACTTTAGGGCTGCTGAACCGCTCCCTATATATATATATATATATATATATATATATATATATATATATATATATATTATAAAATGCATCCCTATGGTAGTGTACATAGAAAATGCATTAAGAAGTAGGACCTACGGTAAAACAAAGGTGGACAACTATTTTTTTTTGGTGATGGCGATTCCGGACCCATAGGCCTGACTAGCAAGGGCGAGGCAACTAGCCTCTTAGAGCACCATATCTCGTACAAATCTCCCAGGTACATGCAATACCCCACAAACCACAAATACCAGTTAATAGGGACAAATCCCTGCGGGTCGCCAACGAGGGGGCTTGAACTCAAGACCTCTCCCTTTTTGAGGAATGCTTTGCCCACTATGCCCAACACTCGTTGGTTAGGTCCCTACAACTATATGGAAACTGCTTCCTTTGAGAATGTGCACGTCCACTACTTCTAATCTGTTGCACCATTCACACCCAGGGTCATCCCCTTCTTTTCTAACATACGCTTGAAAAAAATCAAACGTCTCCCTTCCATGTCCCTGGCTATTAGAAATGGTGCCCCAAAAAGTACTTGAGCAATTAGTTTTAGTATCAATAAAAAAAACTCAATATTCAATAATGTCATTATATATATATAAAGGGTATATGACCAAGTTTCATTAATCATGAGATGTCTAATGAGGTATGAGATATTGCAAGGTCCTCAAATATCATTGTAGGATAACCCAAGTGTTTGGCTTGGGACAGACACGAGATATTTGGTCATCCAGATCCTTATATCTGAAAATCACAGTCAAGAATGAAACTAGGCACTTCATCTGGTTAACTGCCAGCATGTTGGTGTGATCTCATTAGATGAGAATCAGCGAGATCTTGAGCTAACATGATCGAGATACACACAACATATGGGTGCTTCATTGTACACTGACTAATTGCATGTAAGAGAATTCCAGGTTGAAACCTACTACCTATTTGAATTCTCTTACATCATAGACAAAATTCAGAAGCTCCTTAGACCTGACAAACTCATTTACTACAAAGAGAGGATCTGGTTGCTTTAATTAATATACTTAAGCGGGTACAAATAATGATGGGTCATGAAACAATACAAATTAGGTGATTCCGTGAATCTCTTGACCAATGGCGAGTATCCAACAAGGAATTTGTACCATTAACATTGGGAGAAATCAAAGTTTGGGGAAAGGTGACATTAGATAATTAAATCCTGCCGGTATTATATTTTCGAATATTTTAATAAACAATATCTTCATGATAACATTATTCTTTACAAAACATAACTCAAATAGGTTTAGCCCATGAACTCTGATGTCCCCATCAATTGATGCAGGACAATGAGGGAAAATGATGAAATATGGGGGATTAGGGGATCTAATTTGGGATTTGGGTAAGGATTTACAAAAACAAGAAAACAAAAAACAAAAAAAAAAGTTTATAGGGTAAAGATTAAAGATTAAGAGAATGGGGAAAGGATTAAGGGTTGAAGAAAATGATTTTTAAGAAATCAAGGTTCAAGAATCAAAGTTAAAGAATTTAAGAATCAAAATTCAAGAACTCAAGAAATTAAGAATCAAGAATTCAAGATATCTTGAAAAATCAAGAAAACATAGTTTATGGATTGGTTTCTTGAAATGATAAACAGCTTCTTGATGGATTCTTGATCACTTGCAAATAAACAGAAGAAGAAGATAGAAGATGATAAAAAGATTAAAGAAAATGATATATTTTCCTTTAAATCACCCCAATGATTTTCATAGCATCAATCATATTCAAATGCACCAACAATCAAAACAATAAAATGATTCTATTTTTTTATTCATTCATCAACTATCTAAAATCAATTATAATAACCACATATATAGGCTAGACTCAAAATCTTACTCCTAAAATTATATAAAAATTGACACATTTGACCTTGAGATGCAAATCTCGTGTAGAATTGATACTCTATCAATATTTTGACCATAACTTTCTCAAAACTCGTCAGAATTGCAAAATCTTGGACTCGTTGAATAGGTAACTGAATAACCTTTCAAACGACACCAAAACCAACTTAATACAATAAGTTTTGACCCCTGAAAACAAGGTCTAAATAAAAGTGACTTGAATAGTACCTAAACTTAAATCAAATTCCTAAACTAACCTAATAATGAACTTCTATAATAAATAAGACTAGAAAAATGAAATAGGCCCATAACTAAAGTCCAATAATTAAAATAAAATAAAATCCTACAACTAAAACATGATACAAATAGGTTAGGCCCATGGACTCTGATGTCCTCTCATCAAAAATACTGCTCGTATAATATATACAAAATTGGATGAGAAGTGGACAAGTTTGTCGGATGAGAAGCATTGTAAAGAATGAATTTTATAGCATGAGAATGTAAGAATCGCAGTTTGCACAATATTCTTAATTTGGGTCTTGAATTTGTCATTTTTTATATCAAGTTTGCTCAAGTTTTTCCATAAATAAGAAGGAACTGATCGAAATATAAAAAAGTAAACAAGATTAAGAAAGACATTTCCCTATATATAGAATAACTTCCTTAGGCAAGAATTTGAAACAGCATTAGCATCTCTTGAAGTATTGAAGTATAAAGACATCTTTTGTTCATATTTCCCCATCACATGTTACCATGAACTTCTGATTTTTGAACCTTACGTAATGGAGAACCTAAATATATGGAAAATGTACACAATTCAGTCCTATAATATATACCCTTGATTGGTTTCTTAAGGTCCATAGTTGCCTATATTTCCCTGTTTTGTCAAGATTTTCATAATCTCTTAGATGTTATATGTTTAATTGTTTTCTCGCTAGGAAAGCAAGGGATCAATCGTTAACAAAGGTTAAGGTGGGTTAAACGAAATTGGAACCTAGGTCATGGATCAACTCTCCTCAAGACTTTACCAACTTAGCTAAGTGACAACTTTGCTTAAATGTTTTTGATGACAGCGGGTCCGGACCCGTAGGCCCAACTAGCAAGGGCGAGGCAACTGGCCTCTTAGAGCACCATATCTCACCCAAATCCCCGGGCACATGCAATACCCCACAAACCACACATACCAAGTAAGCAAGGATAAATCCAGGTGGGTGGCCAACAAGGGGGCTTGAACTCAAGACCTCTCCCTATTTAACATGTTACATTTTATTAGTTAAAACTCAAAAATAATGAAGACAAGCAAGGAAAACTAACGAGTTATATACTTCTTCCCAAAATGAAGGTGAATATCAACTTCAGAAATATTGGCATTTAATATATATATAATTAGAAGAGTAGTACCAAACCATCATGGTCTAAAGTATAGACTGTCATACCATCCCTCGCAAGTTCTCTTGGGTACAATAATAAGTATCAGCATTTTGTGTTCTTGACCCCGGTGGTCCCTATAAGTAACAAAACCCACTTCAGGATAACATTAATAAAACTATATAGAGATTACTTAGCACAGAAAAAAAAAAAAAAAAAACCATATAGATGCGCATGAGCGAAGTTCCAAGCCATATTCATCATGATCATAGCTAAATGAGAAAGAAAACCTTAAAAATCTCATCATTTAAAATGTAATATAATTTAGATGTAACAAAAAATCACATTGGTTATATATTTAATAAGCATACCATTGCATGCAAGTTGCGGTGAGTGCCATAATAACCACCAACGGCTGGAGTTCTTAACTCCCATTGTCCCTATGAAATACATGAAAATCCAGTTTATTTACTAGTCAAAAATGCAGAAATTAAGGTGAGCTAACTAACTAATTAAGCCATACCATTTTTTGCAAACTATCTTCAGCATTGCAACAACTATTAATAATTGATTCTCTAAAGCCCATTCGTCCCTACAGATATAAAAACTAGCTTTATATTTTTAATTTTCATCTAAACTATAGTAGAATTAAATACACATATCATACTCAATATGGTTAGAGGTATAGTTTGCCATACTACCTTTTGCAAGTTCTCTTGAGTACCATAATAACTAGCAACTATTGGTGCTCTTGGCTCCACTTGTCCCTATAATTAAGCATCAAAACCCACTTAAAATCTGATCAAATTAATACATATGGTAACAATTAAACTGTGATACAATCTCCGGCACACTAGTTTGAGTGCCGTAAAAACTAAATAATAATTATCACTCAAGGTATCTAAAAGCCCTAATTCAAACATTGGGAATATAACACAATTCTAATTTCTAAGTATCGGTATGCCATACCATCACTTGAAAGGCCTGTTGCAAGCCAGCAACTTGAACTTCTTGCCTTAATTGTACCTGCAATATGTAAAAGGAATTCAGTTTAAAATAGCGCATAACACCAACACAATCACAACATAAATATAAACCCATCAAAATTCTACTTACATTTGCTCTTTTTTTACTCTTCTCCATTCCAGATTGAATTTTCTTGGGACCCCCTTTTCTCTTGCTGACCTGAGGATCAAGCACCCCTGCTATAGATGTTGGACTATCACCTTGTTTTTCTCCATTATTGTGCAGGCTATGAGTTGTCGAAGATCTGGGCTTTCCAGCACTCTTAATAGAATCATTCTCAGTCACACATTTTTTAATGCCTTCTTCTAGAACACGCAAGGCAGAATTGTAGCTCTCTTGAGATAACGACCCTTCCTCTGCTAATCCGATAGCTCGTTTGCATAAATCATTGTAGCGTTGAGCCCTAGATTGCACTGGATTAGATCTTTGACTTAAAGAATGCCTATTTTTTGCATCCTTTGTCCACCGTTTCAAAATATAGTGGGATGGGATGTTGAACACACCTGAAAATTGGAGAACAATCATCGCATGTCTACAAAGAAAGCCGATGAATTCAAAAGAATGACATGAACGTAAACATGAACATGAAACATGTAATTTTGTTGGGTATTTTAAAAACAATCCCCCTGTAAAATTGGTGATATTAGGTTTACCCCCTTGCAAAATGCAAGATTAGGTTATCCCCTTGACCGTAAGTCAACGTTGATTTAATAGTGGGATTTTGATATTTTCCAAATTTTGATTTAGTAATTTAAGTATTCAAAGAGCATTTTGAAAGGAAAAAAATCAAAATTTCATCGTTAAATCATCAAGAAAATACAACGTTATCTTACTGTCCAGGGGGTAAGCCTAATCTTGCATTTTGCAAGGGGTAAACCTAATGTCACCAATTTTACAGGGGGGTGTTTCTAAAATACCCAATTTTGTTTCATTGTATTAGATCTTTGACTTAAGGAATGGCTATTTTTTGCATACTTTGTCCGTCGTTTCAAAATATAGCGAGACAGGATATTAAACACACCTGAAAATTGGAGAACAATCATTGCGTGTCGACAGAGAAAGCCTTTGAATTGAAAAGAACGACACGAACATGAAACATCTAATTTTGTTTCATTCCATATCACTGTGTAGTCTTGCTGCTGCTCCAAGTCTGTCACCCTAAATGTTACATTTGCCTCGTCTTCCTTCTCTTTTACAGGATGACACGCATGTGCTCCCATAATCTCAACTTGAAATTTCTTAAATAGTTCTCTAGTATAAACTGATGACATTTGTTTCTCATAAGGTGATGGGGACTTCAATGGGGGTGTTGTCTGCCATGATTCAAAATCTGCTTGGGCTTCCTTTTCACACCTATCATGTAAAGCTACTTCATATTGTTCTACAAATTCTTTCAACGTGGATTTTCTAGTCACATATTTATCAAAGAATGAGTTTATGCTTTCACATCGTTGTGACGTAGACATCCCAGCAAAAAATATCTCTCTCATATAAGTTGGCACCCATTGCTTGTGATCTTCATACAAAGATTGAATACATTCATTGTCTCTGAGCTCAAATCTATCAATCATTTTCCACCATCTTCTTTCAAACTCCTCATCCGTCCATGACTTATAGATGCATTTGTTAAATTTTTCTATAAAACTTTCATGTTGTTTAATCACATGACCAAGCTTATCAGAGATCTTTCTCATAATATGCCACAAAGAAAAACAAAGTTTGGAATTTGGGAACACCTCTGCAACAACTTCTTTCATTGCCTTGTCTTGGTCAGTTATTAGCACTTTTGGAGCTTGTCCATCCATCGCTCTAAACCATGTCTTCATCAGCCACAAAAAGGTTGATCTACTCACATCTGCGATTAATGCACAACCAATCAACATGAACTGCCCATGATGGTTCACTCCTACAAACGGAACAATTGGCATTCTATATCCATTTGTA
Source organism: Akebia trifoliata (assembly GCF_017979445.1). NCBI lineage: Eukaryota > Viridiplantae > Streptophyta > Magnoliopsida > Ranunculales > Lardizabalaceae > Akebia > Akebia trifoliata. The sequence goes on from NC_141376.1 coordinate 30,800,959, forward strand.
ACATATGTAGTATCAAAAGAAACTACATCGTTAAAATTGATATAATCATGTCTACCCTTGGCATCAACCCAAAAGACATTTCGAAGATGTTGGTTTTCATTCAAATCCAATGCATAGAAGAAGTTGGGATTCTCTTCTTGCATATGGATGAAAAACTCGTGCATAGCTTGTGCATCTCCTGCTTCCAAACCCAATCGTCGTTCTTTCCCAAAATCATTTCTAGTTTCATCCTCAAGACAACAAACACTTTGATGATACCCACCACAATTTACTGAAACCTCACTCTTCATTACTCCAACGGAATGCAAGTTACGGATCTTATCCTTGTTCGGAGCGATATCCTTATGGCATCGAAAAAAATGTGAGTGTTCTTGCAAAAGCTCATGGTTATGCTCTTTAACAAAAGAATAAACATACCATGTACCATCCGTCCTTCTCTTTACATGCATTGCCGCCTTACAATCTATCTTTGCAGTAGGCCTTGGTTTGCAAACCTTATCACTAGCTTGCTTAGTTCCATATCTACAACACACAAATTTTGCATCTATAAATTTATTAGAACACCTAGAACGACGACTATTTCTTTTGCAAACACCGAACCCTTCCCGTCTAGCATAGTACTTGTAAAATTCAAAAGCTATCTCATGAGATTCAAACTCCATCCCCACATAAGGCTCTAAATTTTCATCACCTCCTTCACTAGCACCAACAACAACCGCAGAACAATCTTTGGCGGGAGAATTCACACTCGAATCAAATTTTTCAACAACATTTAATCCATCGTCTCCATTACACATTGTGCTTGGTTTGATAACATTTTTTGTGGTGATGGGGTCCTTCCCTTGATCATCCATCACACTTTCTCCTTCACCTGGACGTCGTTCGAGATCTATATTCATGGAGAGAAGTATCAACAAAAAAAATATATATATTCTAGAAAAAATCAAGAAAAATCAGTAATTTTTCCTCTTCAGTAACAAATCTCCCATCAAAACACCTGAAAAAACAATTTTGTAACATAAATTAAGAGCCAAAGATATAAATTGACCGAATTCTGACCATAAATTGTTCTATTAGTGGATGATTTACAGCTCTAATTAAGAACATAAACTACATTGAAAAATCAAATCAAATGGGGAAAGAACCTGTGAAACAAGCAACCATTGCGAACTTCGTCGGAATCTGACACCATATTCCCGGAGTGATTAAATATCACCGGATTCCGGCAGCCGTACGTCAACAACCGACCGTCATCACGTTCGATTTGGAGTTAGGGTTTCAGATGTGAAAAGAAGCTTTTTTTTTTTTTTATTAACTCTTTGTGAAACGTACCCGCGCGGGTAGATAATTGTTGTCTCGTGCGAGTGAGTGTTGATTCTGTAACGCCGTGAGCGAATTACCCAAAAAGCCCCGAGGAATGCTTAGTCCCACGCTCTTGACGAGGAGCGTGGCAGTAACGCTCTTCATATTGCACACACGTCACGAGAGAAAAATCCAAAAAAGTTTAATTTTATTATAAGGGTAATACAAAAAAAAATTATTATAAAAAAAACTAACACATTTTTTATAATTATCAAAACAAATCCAAATCAATGCTTCAAGTGCCGAATCTTTTTTTTAAATGGCGCACGCTCTATGACGTTGGCTCACAGCCCAACAAACATTTGATGTGACACAATGACATTAACAATAGAGAGAACTTCTCTCTTGTCCCCTGCCCACATATTTATTTTCTTAGATTTCAAATCTTAAAAAGGGTCGTTGGGCCTACATTAACAATCCAACAATATAATCTTTTAGATTTCATGAAAATATTTATATTTAAAAAAATATTATTTTTCAAGCTTGATCCAAGGTGTTGGAAATGGACAATCACCAAGTACCCAAATTTAAAAATAAAATTCAATAATGAAAAATAACTATTTTTTTATTTTTTATTTTTAAAGTTCATATAATTTTTTCCTTTACAATTCCATTGCATCAGATCATGTTTATGAATGTCACAAGGTGATCAAATCAAAAGGTTTGTTTTTTTTCACTATGGGCAAGAGAGAGAAAGGGACATCAGGGGCGTTGGTCAAAAACAATTGTCCATTTAGCATCACTCAAAAAATTATAAAATTATAAAATTAAAAAAAAACATAAGCAATTTTATGATTTTTTGAGTGATGTTAAATGGACATTATTTTTTGCCAACGCCCCTGATGTCCCTTTCTCTCTCCTACCCATAGTGAAAAAAGCAATTTTTTTAATTTGATCACTTAGTAACGTTCATACACATGATTCGATGCAATGGAGTTGTAGAGGACAATATTATATGAACTTTAAAAAAAAAATTTTAAAATAGTTATTTTTCCCCAAGTAAATTTTATTTTTAACTTTTGGGTGCTCAATGATCGTCCATTTTCAACACCTTGGATCTCGAAAAATAATATTTTTTTTAATATGAATATTTTCATGAAATCTAAAAAGCCGTGTTGTTGGATTGTCAATGTGATAATCAATATGGGTGCAAGTACCCTTTTTAAGATTTGAAATCTAAAAAAATAAATATGTGAGCAGTGGGCAAGAGAGAGAAGCTCTCGCTATTGCTGATGCCATTGTGCCACATGTCAAACAAACAAAAACAATTGGCACTTTCAGTGCAGAAATTTTATTTTATTTTTAAAATAAAAAAATTGGGCACTTCAAGTGCCGATTTGAGTTCGTTTTGATATTTTAAAAAATGTGTTACTTTTTTTATAATATTTTTTTAATAATTTTCCCTTTTTTTACACCCTACAATTTTATAAATGCTAGTGTTAAAGGCCCTCATGATTTTAGTTGAGGCACCCATTTTCATAGGGATGCACCTGTTGAATTGCTAAACTATTGACATTAGTTGGGGCACCCGTTTTAATAGGAGTTTTGGACCTAAAATTTGAATTTTTCTCACCTTCTTCACTTCTTGTGTGCCACCACCACTGTGATAAACCAGCTTACGAGACCACTATCGTGCGCCATTACTACTATTATCCATCTTCTTCACCTTCGTGATCCCATTTAATCACCACAACCACCATCATTCGTTGCTCCATCTTATTCACCTCCGAGTTTTAAACCAATGTTCTAATTATTCACCTTTTCTTCATCTCCATTCAGGTTATAACAAAAAAAAAAAAGATCAATTAATTTTTTCAAAAAATAGTCAATGTCAATAGGGATTATGTAAACATTAGATTAGATAATATGTTTGTTCAATGTCAATAGGATCCTATTGACCCTGAACAATTTTTATTAAAAAGTAACATGTCGACAAGACAAGATCCTATCGACATGAGATAAACAAGTATTTTGTGCAATGTCCACACTTTTAAAAAAAAAAACATTTCAAATTTTGAGAAAATCCTATTGACAATTTTAAAAAGAAATAATTAAAACAAATTAATATAGTGAGAAAATAGAAATTCACCATTGAAGAGTTCGAATGTGGTGGATACCGTCGTGGGTGAAAGAGGGCAAAAGTGAGGAGATATAGTATGGGTGCCCATATCTAGCCCATACTTATTCTTTAATACGAGATTTTTTTTAAAATGAGAGCACGAAAGCTAAGTTGTTGGGCACCCTTAACATTAGCTTTTTATAAATACCATAGATAGTGTAGACACTTCAACTTGCATGGCTCCTATCGAAAAGGCCCAGGGAAAAGTGTTTTATAATCAAAAGGATCAAAGGGCCCAATGCTCAAAAATGTCACATTTTGCTCTAATAAAATTGCTCAAGGCCTTTATTTGATTTATGGATTCACAAACAACTCACTTTTAATTTCTCATTACACCCACTTTTAAGCCCATCAGTTTTAGAATCACAATCCCTCTCTTAAATCCTAAGCCAATTCTAATCCCTAAATAATTTCAAACTTTAACCTAACCTAATTTTAAACCCTATTTTAAGCTCAACCCCAATTCCAAACCTTTTGTCAAAACTATCCCCAGCACCGCACCATTTCAAAGCTCACCTCATTTCAAATCCAACCTCATTCCAAACTCCTCAGTCAAGATCCATTGACCAAGGTCAAGATCCATAAAATATCAAAAATTCATTATCATCAAATGGACACATGTCACCACCACAATCAATCTCCCAAAACTATCCCACCAAGCCTCATCATTAACCTCATAAGCTACACACCACATACCCCATCCCAAACCACATTTCATAACCTAACGTAACCATCTCTTCCAAAATCTCATCACAAGTTACCCCCATGTTAGATCACATTTCATTCCCTTAATCAACTTACCTAATTCATCAAAAAGCTACATCTCCTTACTTCTTTGCTACATGTCACCACTGCACTCATTTTCTCAAAATCAAATCACGTAATCTCTTATATTAATTATTCTCTCAATCAATAATCACACCCATCCTAACTTGACAACCACTCAACCTAAGGTACGGGTTGTCCAACCAACCCATTTGGACCATATCTATGGACATGGGTTAAAAGAAACTCATTTATCCTTTTTTCACATTTACCCACCACAAACCTCAAATTCCAAGACTTTTCTCTCAAATCCCATGTCCCCCCCCCCCCCCCCCATAAACCACCTTCGACCCTTTCGACCCAAAAAGATATCTCAAACCTCTATAAAAACCCTCTTTCCCATTGAAAAATCCATGTTATCAAGTCCTTCTCAAAAATCTTAAATTCTAACAATTTTCTAACTTAAATCCCATCTACTCTTCTTTATTATCTTATTCTCTTCTCCATCTTAAAATCCTATCTCGAAAGAAACAGATCTTAATTAAGGACTAAAAAGAAGAACACAAGCTTCAAGGTGGATTAGAGTAGGAATTTAAGTATTTTTCCATCTCCCTCTCATACCTTACCCCTGTCTCTTTAATTTTGATTTAGGAAGTTTTTGAGATGTAATGAATACTCCCCTACACCTAGTAAATTTGGTTTCGGCTAGGTTGAAAGTGTAGAGGTAGAAACCGTTTTCAAAACAAAACATTATTTTCTTTAACCTTACACATTTTGCACACACCACATCAAAATATTTTGAGGCAAAAAGTATTTGGCCCCTCTTTCATAAGAATAAGCCAATAACCATCAAAGGCTATACATTTTAAAATATGTACCCTTAATCCAAGATGTGATTTGGGCCCCCTCTCTCAATGAGGTGATCCTTATAATCTATGACAAAATCAACATTCTCTTATGTTTAAGGGTACAAAATCATATTTTACCAAGTTTTCTCATTTTATTTTTCTTAAAAATGACTATGTTCTCAAGGCTACCACCTAAAGTGGAGAAAAAGGGGTGCCTAATACCTTCTTTAATCTCTAATCAGACCCCTTAACTAGACTCTAGGTAAATCGATTTCTTTATCCATTGTCGAGAGTCAGTACAATGCCCAAAAAATCATTTTTCAAAACTAATTTTTGAGTGGCCATTCACACTCATTTTCTACAAATGAATGATGGAGACTCCAAACCACGTAATGGTGATCCTTCGAACTCGAAAAATCACATAGCTACAGATACCTCCGTATGTACTTATCAAGAAAAAAAATACCTCTTTATGTTTTCAAATAGAGTCAGGCCAGCATGAAATAGTAAGATTTAAATCTTATTAAAAGACATTGGATCCATATGGATAATCATGTTGGTAAAATAGCACCATAGTTCTCTAGAATTCTTGGCATAAAAGTCGTATTAAATAAAAATGCAGTAGAACAAAAAAAACGTTTTTGACTTGACCCAAGACTTTGGGAATGAATGGCCATAGAACATCAAAATTTAAAATTAAAATTGAATTAAAAAAAAGACTTGTTTAATTTATTTAGTCTTATTTTTTGTTTAAATTCTTAAAGTTAATGCTTTAGATTTTTGTCGCATTCGATTATGTTTTTGGATGCCATACAGTTAGGAAATATCCTTATTGGCTTGATATATACTAATATAAAATGATATAAATTTCCTTGATTTCTCTTCCCAAAATATTCATCTTCAACCTCTTAAACAAGATGATGACATTGATGGCAGTGATGATGACAAAGACGATGAAGATTGTAGATGCAAAAATGTTGCACTACCTCGAGATCTACAACCTCCTTGGTGATTTTCTGCCATGCCGTCTCTAGATCTAACACAACCTGACAAGTCATTTTTCTGATAAAATGTATTGCAACAACGACACATGACCCAATTATGGGCTAAATTAATTTCTCAATTATAGTAGCCTAAATCTCCAAACAAGTATACCAAAATCATTGGAGTGCATCTTTAAAAGATTTATATATATATACACCTGGGAATATTCCAAAAGTATATGTACATCCCAACCCCAAAAGGAAACATCCGAAATTTATAGAAACACCAAAAGTAAATCCCCAACGGTGAATACCCAAAAAGTGATAACCCTAACCTTACAACTTACATTTCTAACGTACTACTAATATTCTATAGTAATCCACATCATGTTAGTTGATCTATCCTCCTGGATCTCTACCATTACAATGAACACAAATCTGATTACATTCTCATTCTCTGGTATCGACTAAAAATACCTTCTTGCAAAATCCTCCATCGCATCCAACCAAGCCGGTATCTTAACTAAATTGGATTTAGAATGAAAATCACCAATATGTTTGTAGGATCACAATATGTTTGTAGAATGAACGAGTAATCCATGTTAAAATCATAACTTATAGGCTCAATATCAATATAGTTTTCGAATATATATATGTAGGAATGTCTCATCACACTATGGTGTGGTTTGTCAATTAATCCAAGTAATTATATAATATTTATACATTTTACCATAAGTGGATATAAAATACATCAAACTCATTCTATCTAGATCATCTAATACCCATATGTTATAAAATTGTAACTTTTCTCAAACTTTACGAACTACACGTCATTTCTTTATTTCTCAACTTCCATGTTTACAACATGTTTACATGTCTAAGTTTCTAGATTCCAGTATTCTCAAAATATAAATCACATTTCACATCTCATCAATAGAAACTAAACACATCCATCACACTAGAATTATAATACTAACAAGTACAGTGTTGTATACCAAAACGTTAGATTTCACAACTAATATACATGCCTCAGTTAAGGAACTCATAATTACCATTGAGGGACATTAAAATTAGTTTTTGATTTTACGGTCCGTCTGACCGCAAGTGGTTCGCCTTTTGTCCGACTCAGGTTGACCTTTGATTGAGATATCCCACGATCATGAGGATCCTTCTTCACCTAGGTCAATCAAGTTGACTACTATAAGCTTCTCTCGATCATAAGGACCAACCATCTTCGTCGTGTCTATTAGGCTAGCATGTGCAATTTACAGTATCACTAACTTATAAACCCACTTTTCTTTCTCATTATAACCCAAAAATAAATAAATAAATAAATTATGAATACTCCTGACCCAAACATAAATGCACGGGCCCTCCCTAGCTAAAAATAAATAACACTGGATACTCCTGACAAAAAACATAAACGAACAACGGCCACTTTCTCACCCAAAGTCAATGATTCTGTGTACTAACTAATCCCAACTACCCATTTGCTAATATTTTAGCATAGAAAATCTTACTTCATAAGCTCTGACGTATATTACCATAATCATTCTTACAAAATTGATTAATACCATCTTCCAAAGATTAGGACACCTTAATTTTAATTCCTAACTAAGTCTTAACATTTCTCTACTAACTTCCTAATTTGTGACGATGCTAACTCATCAAGTTTGAGTTTGAGTTTTATTTTTTGATAAAAACGTATTTCCTCAAAGAATCCTTATTGAACCACGTTCAATATCACACAATCAATTCAAGTTAGACCTACTACTATATTACCAAATATAACATATAGTAATTTCTAAAATACATTTGAGTATATGTCAAAATATTGTTAATGTTTTAATCGTAAAACCGATCATTTGTAATTATAGTATATCACATGTATAATATGAAAATTTTGATTTTTAAAACTTCATAGGACAAGAAAAATTATTTAAAAAGTAATTTCACCCAAATTGGGAATCACACGGGTCCCACAAAGCTTTTGACAAAAATATCATTTTCTACCTTACATGTCACCGACGGTAGCAGTGGGCTATTTTTTGCCGTGGCAGCACAGATTATGCCTACGATGGGTGGGGGTGCCACCTTGCTTTCACTTGTAGTTTCAGCTTTTCACAGAAACTTATTGTTTCTTGTGACTTGTTGCGAGCTTAATTTCGTTGTGTTCTACACATCATTCATCAATGATTTTAACGAATATAGTGATAGTAGAGCACTTAAATTTAAAATCCATCTCTTTAAAAATCAATCACATCTACCAAGCAAAATTATAAATTCGTGATTACAATCATACAATCGTAAATAATGAGAATTCATGCAGAAAGTATATCATATATAAATTTTCAAGATATACAATATATGTCACAATAACATAGTGAGTAATATTGAAAGTATTCAGGAAAAAAAAAAAGGAATTCTACTAACATGGTTAGTATGGAACAAAAACTGAGAATACTGGTATACCATAATTATTATAAAACTAGAATAACTAAAATCAATTGTGTATTTAATAAAACTGAGAGGGAAAGAAATTCTACCTTAACGGGCTAGTGTTCTTCCCTCTAATTCCTATCGAACATGTCAAACCTATTGATACTAGATCAAATGCTCCTTTGATTCGGATTTGCGTAAAACCTTGAAGATTACAACTTGACAGAGTTTTAGACAAGAATTAGTTGGGTATTATAAAGATAAATAGAGAACGAATCTGCTGAGTTCTGGTAAAAGAACAAGGTGAGGGGTTTTCGAAATCTTTTGAAAGAATCAAAGAGGCAAAGTCTTTCTTATGGTTTATATATTATGGTGAATTTAATAACCATGGTTAATCAATCATGTTTTGGTAAACCATAGGTAAACCTATCCATGATTATCCCATGGCACTTGTCTAAGGGTATGAGAGGGGGCTGACATGTGTCCCAAGAGAGCTTGGTTTTGAGACCATAGTTAGCAATTCGATAGACGAGAAAAAAAAACGATACGAAAATAAATCGGGTACTATTTAGAATAGCGATGCACCAGTTCATTCGAAAATTCGGTGCAAAATGCAAGATGGTAAAAATACAATATGAAGATAGTTTGAGAATGATTCGGATCCAACAATTTTTAAAACTTTCAAAAATTCAGACATATATAAATATGATATGACCTAATAATTAAAATCTACTAATCAAATTATCAATACTTAAATTAAAAATATCTTAAGTAAACAATCCACAATCACATTCATCCAATAAAATATATATTCGCAATTAAAGATTTAGTTTTAATCCATCTAATAATCAATGTAAATGAATAGTATAAAACATGATATATTAATTAATGTTAAAACCATCATGTCCCATGACCTAATTAAATTCAAAGAGAAATTTCTTGTCATTTCTAAAAAGTTATTAATGCAAGGTAAATGGATAAATAACTCATCAAAAAAAATATTTTCACGATTAGGTGTAATTTTATCTTCTTTTTCAATCTTTTCACGATCATCATCAATGTATTCTGGAAGCTCATCAAGTTGTTCAAGATTAATTATTTTTGTATCACGTTTTTCAAGATCGTCACAATTAGTCTTCATCTTTGAACTCATCATTATGTAAATAAAATCTTCTAACATAAAAGGTATCAATCTATTTCTCATCTTCGTTTGTGCAGCTTCAAATGCACTACAATTTCACTCACATGATGAAGAACTATATGGTTGACTTAAGATACGAATTACAATCTTTTAAATTATAGGAATCGCTCCACCATTTTGTGACCATCATATACCTATATGTAAATTTAAAAAAAATGAAAAACACATTATTTTTTATTTGTAATTAATAAATAACTTGAAAATAATATAATAAAATACTTACAAGGGTGAATTATTTCTATCTGATCTCTTGCCAGAATAGTAAAAATATTTGAACTTTGAGTATTATACTCTATTATTTTTGTACTAAATGCCCTACGCTCATCACTAGTGTCAAACATTTTCTTAACAACAAAAAGTAATCTTTTTCTAACTTTCAAATTATTATATCTAATTTTTCTACTTGACATTAACAATGGATTCAAAAATGTAGTAACCGCATGAACATTATGAAGAATATTTATATCTCTTCTTGAATTAAATAATTCTCATAATTTTATGTACCTTGATTGATTATTATCACATTGATATTTTAATGACTCATTTGTCCTTTCCATTGCTTCGTACAAGTAACCTGTAGTTGATCCTTCACCATCAACCAAACGAAATACTCTAATTATAAGCTCTAATGTTGAAATCACTTCACTTCCATCACTCTAAAATGTAGTTCCTTGAATTATATTTGTTATTTTCTTTGCCATCTTAGAAATAAAATATTTTATGTTTCTCCACTCAGGTGATGCAATCATTTGGCGCAACTCATCTTTAACTTCTAAAATCAATTAAAGCATCAAAAAAATAATATGCAAATCTAGTCTTACAATGCCTTTTTAACTCCCTTTCATTTTTCATCTTTCTCGTCAATGCCAAGACTACAGTATACTTATACATATAATCCATTATTTCTTTTGCATCATCGAAAATCTTTTGAACCTAATCAACTTCCTTGTATATATCTTTAAGAAGTAATTGTACTCTATGTGCACATCATGTTTTAAAAATATGTGAATATAATTTCATAACCATTTGACTGATACTTTCATAGTTAGATGCATTATCCGTGATAATTTACACAACGTTCTTCACTCTAATCTCTTTTATGGTATTACAAAATAAGTCTCTAAGATACACATCCATCTTTTTTTTACTTGACTCTTCAAATGATTTTAAAAAAATAGCCCATTTTAGAGAATATGCAATCATATTTATAAAAGATAGTCCTTTCAAATCAGTCCAACTATCAAACATAAGTGTACACCCTAATCCCATTCGAATCTAACAATCTTTAATTTTTGAAACATATTGATCAAGTTCTACCTTGGCATTGTGTACTAATTTTGTATGTAAAGATGGCACTAAATAATTAACACCATAATTTGAAAGAACCCGGCAAAATTTAATAAATGATGCATCTTAAATAATATTAAATGAAATATTATTCATAAAGAATGATTGTGCAAATGTCCTATCTACAAATTCTTTATCTTTCTTATGACACATTGTTGGCATTGTAGTTTGATGTAAGTCCGACGTCGAATCCTGTTCCTCAAATTGTGATGAAAAGGATGTTGTCTTTCTTTTTTTGTTAAAATCGGCGTTCTCTCTAATAATTAAAAAAGCTACTGCTTGAATGTTATCTAATACACAAGGACAACATACATTATCCCATCCTGGTTGTTGAGACTAATGGGACTTCACTCTTGCCACTCCCCCAAGATAATCCTTATTACAAAATTTACAAATGAAACGTCCATTTAGATCATTCACATATTCCTAAAATTTATCATTTCTTCTCACCATTTTTTTTCTACAATAGTAACACATAATATTAATGAAAGAACCACTTTCATGTCAAAAGTGAGCAACACACTACCCTTCTAAAAATCTATTAAAAGAATATAAGCCATTTAAATAATTTCATACATTATTGTTAATAAACATTTCTTTAAACAAACAATAAGGATTGAGGAGAGAAAATAATATTTATAAAAATCAATTTCCTAAGATATAACTGTAGACATGAGAATGTTCACCTTTGAACCTCAATGTTACGTTGTTTGAAGTCGCCACCATTCTTTTTTGGAAATAGGTGTGAATAGGCACCCGAATTGATTTTTTTGGAAATCATTTTTTCATGGCATTGTAGTGACTCTCATTCTTGGAAAAGGTATGGTCTTACCTAAAATCTAAGTAAGGAGATTCGATTAGAGAATGGGGATGGTGTTAAGCACCCCATTCTCTCCACCTAAGATGGTTACCTTTGGATTTGGCCATTTTTGAGAAAAGATTAGCATAACAAGTAAAATGCATGGGATGCATGAAGTGGGTGGGTGCACATAGTGTTTATGTATCTCTTTGGAAGAGGATTTGATGTTGGTGTTGACATAAGAAATATCTTATGGGAGAAGATATTCTATGGAGTCAACACACTTTTGCATGAGTTGAAATGTTGGTTTATGATTTTAGAGAAGTTCTATGAAAAGTGTTCTCTTAGATCTATAACCTTAATACATGCATTTTAGCTAGAAACTTAGTGTTTTAACCCCATCAAGAGAGTTACACATTTCTTCATCATAGCCAAACATGTGTGATGTGTGTGCATAGTGTACATTATGATGTATGATATGAGAATTTAAAAAAAAAAACTTCAACCTCCATCTTTTCAATCAAACCGCCTCAAGCATTTCATGCCCAAGGTTGAGGTTCAACCTACTCGAGATGAAGGAGGGTTCTCCATTACATCCTAAAGGTTTCTAAAAAGAAAAAGAGAGAGATAGAAGAAGAAGATGCAAGTTTAAAAAATAAATAAACAACTATTATCCCACCTTGTCCCTTTGGAAGTCTTGAATGAACTTGAGCTTAAGAGATGAACTTGAGAATTAAAGGATGTAGTTTAGGATGGGTGGAGAGAGTTAAAGGTTGAGAAATGAGAGGTGAGTAGAGAATTTGATAGAGTTTTAGGTTGAGAAATGGGGGTTTGAGAGCATGAATTGTTCTTAGAAAATGAGGGTATTTATAGAGTTTTTGGAGAACTTTTGGGGATAAAGTGATCCAACCCTAAAAATAAAGAAAATGGACATGAGGTTTAGGTTGTTTCTTTTTGGATTTTTCATTTGTATAAGGGTAAAAATGACATTTGTGAAGAAATCTTAAAAGCATTCTTTGATCTTTGATTTTTTGGTAAATAGAGATGAGAGAACAAAAGTACTTTTGGGAGGGTAAATAAGGGAGTGACATGTGTAAAGGTGGAGTGGTAGGTAAAAAGTAGACCTTGGTTCATTTGTAAATAACAGATAAAGCAAGGGTAGAGGTATATTTTTTAAATGGAGCAATGAGAGAACAAAAGCACTTTTGGGAGGGTGAATGGGAAAATGACATGTGTAAAGGTAGGGTGGTAGGTAAAAAGTAGACATTTGTTCTTTTGTAAATAACTCATAAAGCAAGTGTGGAAGTGTATTTTTGAAATGGATCAATGGGAGAACTCCATGTATGTACTTAAAGATTCCCACCTTTTGAGGGTATGATTGGAAATTCTCTTACCTTTATAGATTATTATCAAAGACCAAATAACCTTTTTGGTTTGACTAAACTTTTTTAGAAGGGAATTATTGAGTTTTCACAAAAGGGAAGTTGACCCTCCAATTAGATGATGCATTGGGTATTGGGGGCTTATGAGGTATCAACATGTGTCATTTTGTGAAGGGGTGAGAGAATGGACTTGGAGTGGGTTTGGTGTTGGGCTTGGGTTTGGGTTAAGATATGGACTTGGGTTTGGGCTTAGAATGGACTTGACTTTGGATTTAGGATATGGACTTGGGTTTTGGACTTGGGTTAGGTTTGGAATGGACTTTGGTTATGGTATGGGTGATGGAGCGGTGAATGGAGAATGATTACGGATTAAGGACAAGGTTGAGCAGACAAACTATATGACATGATGTATGTATGCATGTATGCATGAAAATGATGCCACGTGGCAATGCGGGTCCATTGAGAGGCTTGAGTCTAACTCGGAATCAATTCGAGGAGATTTGAATTTTTCTAACGGGTTCGTGCAAATTGGGGTGTCTACAATAACCTTTTAATATTCTTCATCTTCAAGTTTTGTTTCAAATAAAAAATATGGGTTTTCAATTCTCAAAAGAATAAAATAATATTTTTCTTATTAATTAGATATTTGTAATTTATATTCTCCATCAGTAACACATGCACAAAGACAAAGACAAAAATAGAGAGAAATAATTCTAAAATAACAAAATACTATTTTTAACATTAAAAAAGAATATGTGCTAGCTAACACCTACCATTTTTTTGTCATTATTATTTTATTGCATTTCTTTGTTTTCATTATCAAATTATTGTTTTTAAAAGATTTTTAACTAATTTTTATAAAAAGTAAAGTTATTTAAAGAAAATTAATTAATTTTTTTATTTGGGAAAATGTGTAAGAAAGCAATCATAAAGCTGTCTCAAATAAATTAGTTTTTATTTGAAAAAAGTGTAAGAAAAGCAAACATAAAGCTGTTTCAAATAAATAAGTTTTTTATATGAGAAAAAGTGTAAGAAAAACAATCATAATACTTTTTCTCATTCACAAGTTCATACTATAACACACACACGAACACTAGATTACGCAAAGAGAGAGAGAGAAAAGCAATTATAATGCTGTGTCTCATATTCTCATTCACAAATCCATACCATAACACACAAACCACCATTAACACACACACAAACAATAGACTATGTAGAGAGAGAGGGAGAAAGAGAAAGGAAATTACCTACAGAGGATGCGTGGAGCCGTAGAACTAGCGATGGAAATTTCACTGAACGACAGACGACCAATGAGTAAACTTCACGGTGGGGGCGATTTTCAACTTAGGATTTTTTTTTTTTTACTTCTCTTGAGTCTTGAAGCGAGAACAATGAAAGATTATGTATTTTAATAGAACACTTATGGAACATACGAACAAGTTGTAATCTAGTCATTGGAATTCAAATATCCGTGTATTAATCTGAATCTTTGAATCCAACGGCAATTCTGATCAAAAAGAGGAATCTATGCTTGATTCACATCTAATTCGTGAATAAATCGGGAATTTACTACCTATGCGTGAGACATCTAACTCATCTTGACCCTAGTCAATCTTAATTGACTTGATCAATTGACCTAGTTCATACTTTTAACCCTAGTTCTAGTTTAGTTAAATTGTTAACTCAACCGGTAGGGTCCACCTTAATTTGACTAGGGTTTGTTTTGTTGACTTTGACTTTGGTCAATACTAATTGACCAATTTTGATTGATTCAGAAATTCAGGTTTCCAGACTCTTGACTGGGCTTTATTCTTATCGGATTTCGACGTGCGAATATTCTATTTCGAGTAACTTTTTGACACCTATCTAATGATACCATCCATTTTTCAAAACTCCCAATCTTTATATCTCTCGTCCTTAAGTCTTAGTCCCACTTGTCTCACTTTTTATGTTAATTCTTAGAGTACATTTCTTTTTAACAAGTCTTCCGAAAATGTTTTACTCCAAGCTTATTTTCTGATAGGTTTCCCAATCCTTTTATTTTACATACTTATCAAAATATTTCCTCGAGATTCATAGTAGTATGGACAGATCTTCACATTTTCCCTTACTTCTGTGAATCTTCTTGGGTGTACCTATGCCATAGAGCTTCTAAAATTGCATACATATGATTAGCATGAGGGTGCCCCTTTTATAAATAATGGGATATAATCCCTCATTTTAAATGTTTCTAAATTCATACATATCCTCATTAAGTAATCTTAGTTAATTAAGATATATCCCTTGTAGAATTGTTATCCCTAGAATTAGGGATTTTGCCTGATTTGTGATGGCATTCGAGAGGATCCCCTCAACTTGTTCATCAAGGCCTAAAAGCCCATCTTTAAGGTTCAATTAATAAAGATTTTACTCCTGATTATTGAATAATTCTCATGTTTTAACCTAATGCATTGCATAGCCCTAATTTAATCAATATTTTCATAATTTCTTGTTAATTCAATTGTGGGCCAGATTTAAATTATTTATTTCTCTACAAGCCAAAGACAAGTGAGTCAACTGAACAACTCAGCAAGGTTCATAATACAGTTGCAACTTTGGATCCAATACTAAAACACAGACCAAATTTCAGGTCTTTCTAGCCCAATTGGTACACGCAAGCTGGCCTAGATACCCTTATTATAAATAATAAAAAAGGTTTTTCTAGCCCAAGCTTACCATGGTGTAACAGACATAAACTGGTACGCAACGAATTTAAATATTGATATATTATGGACGAGCTAACTTGGTTTACACGAAAGAAATTAGGTTTTAAAGTCATCCAATGATAAAAGATATTAAAGATCTTCGAAGAGTGAGGATAACCCTAATTATTCCTATAAATAGAAACCAAAACTAAATCAAAAGGGACAGCTTAGATAGAGAAAATTTCTAAAGCTTCTTTTTTATAGACTGCAATTCTTTGTAATTGAAGAAGGAGGATTTGTGTAATCAAGCTTCAGTTCAAGATCAATACAAGATTTCGTTTTTGTTCGCTTTATCTATATGTTATTTAGATTTATTACATTGACTTACAATGATGTGTGGCTAATCCCTCCATTAGAGTGGTTGAGGAAGCCACGAGCAAGATATTTGATAAGTGCCAAAAAATGCATAATTAATGTCAATTATTAGGATTTCCAACCTAAAGTATTGTTTTTAATAAATAATTCCCTAAGATAGGTTTTAAATTCAATTTTATGGTTTTAGGTTAATTAAGACATTTTTTCTTATTTAAATTGATTTTTGGGAGAATTTAATTTCATGTAATATTTGTTTTACAAGTATTCGAGGAGACCAAGCCAAAGATGGAGACCTAAGAAGTAGATAAAATCAACTTTTGGAGTCAACAACGAAACTCCAGAGTCAAATGCGCAAGTTTGATCATGGTTCAATGAACCCTATACGTGGCGCGATGAATGTAGAGAATTAATTAATGAACTTTAGTGTATGATTATGATCAGCAAGAAACGATAAAATAGAACTCTAATGTTAATATGTTATCCAATCATCCAAGATTGCTCTGAATCTATAAATAAGACTACTCTCCAAAGATTGAAGAATAACCCTTGAATCTCTCTCTCTCTCTCTCTCTCTCTCTCTCTCTCTCTCTCTCTCTATATATATATATATATATATATATATATATAGGGAAATGTTCAGCACCCTAAGTTTTACCACACACTTTAACAAACATTTTTTGTCCTACATGGGTTAGAAGTTTTGGAATGGGCTGATTTTTGGTGAGGATGATCTCTATGATTAGAAGATCATCCTCCCCAAAAATCAGCTCATTCCGAAATGTTTGGCCCCATGTTTACACGTTGAAAAATCGTGGACCGTCCATTTTTTGTAAATCAATTTTTCTGGGGTTAGAAGTTTTGGAATGAGCTGATTTTTGGTGAGGATGATCTCCTCACCATAGAGATCATCCTCACCAAAAATCAGCTCATTCCGAAACTTCTAACCCATGTAGGACAAAACGCGTTTGTTAAAGTGTGTGGTAAAACTTAGGGTGCCGAACGGGACCCATATATATATATATATATATATAGGTTTAGTTTTAATTTTTGTAAATTGGAAGACAATAATTGTTCAAGAATTATTTCAAAGAAGCAATAAGATGAGTATTTCCAATTATTTTTATTTATTATTTTCTTAGAATGAGTCTTAGCTAATGTCCCAATTTAAGGAGATTGATGAAGCTAAGATGAATGCTTAAAGTTTAATTTATTTTTCTAGTTCTTGATTTGTTTTAATCATTTTAGTATTCTTTATTTATTTCTCCTCATCATTTATCTCGGGTGTGATCCGTTACTATTGGAGAAATCCATTATATTGAATGCTCGTTGTGATGTAGGGTCGTTAGAAAATTAAACTTTTGAACAAAATGAAATATTACCCAATTCTTAGATTTATATAAAATAAAATAAAAAGAGTTTTTATTATTAAATTTTTCGAATCAAGAATCTTTGCTGATTTCTAGATTTAAGCTATCCAAAAAGAACTTGAGAATAAAATTGGATTTATATGAATTATTCTTTGTAAATTTAGTTTCCTTAGGTGTTTCCAATTTATAAGATTTTTTGTATTTTAATTTAAGTTTTAATTAGTCTTAATCTTTGTTTTAAAAATCATTTACAAAAAATTAGTTGTTTTAAAAAGGTAGGCGATAATTTTCCTAAGTTTTAGATTATTTTGGACTGTCCTCTTTTCCTCGTAGATCAACCTTTACTTGCCCTATCAAGTTAAGGTTTATAAATTTTATTTTTTCGGTATTTCCTAATGAGCTACAAGTGATACTTCATCAACATCATTGCAAGAGCGACAAACTATAATCCAGTTAGATACCTTTAATTTATGTTTCATGAAGTTTACATTTTTTTCATTAATTCATTTTATTTAGTTGAATCTCATATCTTCATTAATCTATCTCAACTTTGATGGTTTAAACTTAGATTAGATCAAGTTAAATCATGCTATGCCAAGATGATTAAATTGTTATTTTGTGATTTTCTAACAAAAGGATCTATAATTTAATCATCTTGGCATAACATGATTTAACAAATTCTGACAAAACCCTAATCTCTGAAATACTAGTTTGTTAATTAGATTGAGATAAAAGAAACATGAGTAAGGTATTTAAATGGGTTGTTTGTCATGGTGGAATTAATGTCTCTTAGTTCTTTAATTATTGCCTATGTCATTCTTGCATTTTTTTTATTCTCCATATTTGGTTAAGTAATTATTCCAAGATTGTTTTAAGTTATTTGTTTCCTTATTGTTCAACTTCAAAAATACGAAACTCAGTTGTCTTTGTGGGTCAACCCTTGCTTGCCAAGGTTAATTATTATTTGTTTTGCATCTTTTTCCTACTTAATAATCTGCGACGAACACTTATACATTTTTAGTTTCGTCCTACTTCTACACAAAACTACACATACCTACCTCCCCAAAGCTCCAAACTTGGTACAATCACACGTCATCCAATTTCCACATGCATCTAAGTGGCACGAGTCATCATCCAAAGACTTGTAGATTTTACCCCTCCACAATGCCCTCTCTCGAAGTTTGAGCTTTCATAAACTTTCCCTTCTCAAATTTGAAAGCCCTTAAAAGCTCAAAAATTTTAAATTTGAACTCCCTTTTTTTTCTCCTGAACATCAACAATTTGGTTTCACACTTAACACATGCCACATTTTGATCCAGTTGCAGGACACACAATACTAACCTTCTTTGTTGGTTTCACATTTCAAAGACGTGCATTTAATGTCTATCCATGCTTCCCTTTACCATTGGCCTACCTTCGCACACTTTTTGATAGACTGCATAGGATTTGCACGGTCTGATGTTTCATTTTTCCGAATTGACGTCCCAATACCTCTACTCTTCACATAGAATTTCCCTATTGGTTCAACTCAATATAATGTTTGCCAGGCCTTTTTTTCGTGCAGAAGGGGTTCCATCATACCTCATTATTGCCTCGCCTCCCCAGACTTTTTTCAACTATCCTGTTTTTACAAAAATTCTCGAGGACCTTTGTCCTATAAATACCCCAATTTTTTTTTTATCAATTTCCTTCTTTAAGGCTCCATTTCCTTCTTCATTATCTTGCTCTTCTTTTATTATTCTCTTTTTTCTACAATATCTTTACCCTCCCCTCAGCTTATAACATCCTTCTTAGTCAACCTTCCGGGAAACTTTCTGACGGCTTCACCTCTAAGGTCAGCTACTAGAGTTTGGACAACGCATCTCTCCCCTTTCTTCAAAGTTACAATGACCAAAACCCTTCCCCAAAACCCTTTTATCATATTCATTTGTTGTTTACTTTCAAACCTTAACTATGGGGAAAATGCCTTATACACCTGCCACGGAGGTATTTAGGACCCAATTTAACATTCTAGTTCTCTTGGGCACCACCTATGTGGCTCAGCTTGACATCAATGAAGTGTGGGATGATAACACCACAATGGTATTTTGGGGTCAGTTCCGAGCTGACCTTAGAATACTTTTGAGTGCCTTGACTGGTAAGGTCTTGAACCACTACAAAAAGCCCTTGGCCAAATGACAAGAAACTTCTACTATCTGATTCAAATGATTGAGCTCATGAATTCTCAGCTCAATTAAGACCAACAGCGTGGTTTAGCGGACATCCGAGCCCAATTCCTTATGAGGCAAGTCCCCCAAGAGGCTGGGGTATAACTACATCCTTAATAGACAAAGGAGAGACATGTTGTTCCAGTTCTTAGATTCAGACAAGAAGTAATTTCTATACCAAATACGATTGATGGGCCCTTTTGAGTATGGGTAAGAGGTTTAAGCCCTATGACGCCCTGCCAAACACTAACAAAAATCCCCATGTCAGATCTTAAGGTACTAGGTGGCACCTCTAAATTTCAGCATGCTCTCCTCTGTTTATGTTAGCATTTCAAAGCGTTCAACCTGCACCTAATAAATGACATACATTCTTGTATATATACATACAAAAATATAATACTAGCGGAAGCCTATATACATCTAATAACGTACGATAGATCAGACTACGGAGGAGCAAACAAAATACAACATTATACAAAATTCCTCACTCTAACAAAAGTCCTAACACTCAAGACAGAATCTATATGACTACCTGGAGGAATTGATACCATTAGGGGGTATAGCCCTAGTACTCACCAAGTGACGGACTCTGGTTGTCTATCTGACCAACCAGATGATCCTCATTTGTGCTCTATACCTACATCGTCAAGCTTTGAATCTGAAACTAAAAAAATAGAGAAGGAAAGGATGAGTAACAATGGTTACCTAGTAAGGAAGAACACAATTTCTACCAATAATCTCTTCTAACATGAACGAATAAGCATACTAAATTATTTTAAAATTTATAAAATTTTACAAAAGAAACTATGATTAACTGGTACATATAGCCAGGGATGAGCAATTAAATATTTTAAAACTAACATTACATCAATCAACAGTACTCACTATAGCATTTTCTTTATATACAAATCTAATTGACCAAATAGAAACATTAAACATGCATTTAATTTAATATATCAAAGTAAAGCAACAGATACATAATACACTATGGTGGAGTATTGAAATTAAAGAGTTGGGATTCACGACTAGATCGCTCCTAGTCGGGACGTGATCTTACAATTCTTCTCTGGCTTTTAATTCCTGATTTTGTGGCCGATCGCTGCACTTACCACACTTGGTAGATCATTTATCAGGCTCAAGCTAGCCGTTTGACGTGACCGTAAGCAATGAGTCTCTTTTCGATGTGTCAGAACATTCGACTACTATAGATTGTTAGTGATAACTGATTAATCATCTTCGTCTATGCCTATCAGGCATGCATGTGATTCCCAAATATACAAACCATTCGTATACGACCACCTTTACATTACAAGTTCCCTGGTAAAGATATAGAGGAATAAACCCGGATTCCACTTGTGACTCCACTATCATACGCGTCTCATACCACGTATGAGCTTGGTGGTCCCTACCGTACATCCCATGATAGTACACCACTCCGGATGATATGACGTACTATCCCTTTAAGCATTCACAAACTCTTTAACAGCTCACAAAATAGTTACATATATATGTTATTTTCATTTGAAAATAAAAGAGAAATTAACAATACAAGATTGAGAATGGATATCCAGTTTCTTACTATGCAACTGTGGCCAAATGACCTAAAATAAATAACATAACGAAAATGTAAACAAAGCCTCGCGCTAACAGAAAGTAAATAAACATGCAACCAGTAATATTATTCCTGGATACCCGTTCACCAACCTACACACAACACAATAATATAAAATGCAGACATCATCCCTCGGGTGTGATTCTGACATTTTACCGTTTTCATATCCTTTTACCCTTTTTTGAATTTTACAATTTTCAATATCTCAAACCAAATATCCACTTTCTGATATTCATCAACTCAATATGAGCTCATTGAATATTAAATCATTTTTTTAATTCTAAAATTTATTTTTATCAATAACAATGAAAAAGTACAAAACTTATATTAAAATGGGGTCCGAGCGGTGTACAAGACCCAACTGACGGAAATAACCTAGTGAGATATCCTACCCATATATATTTTGTTATAAAATACAGTTAAACATATCAAACATGCAAATTCTGGCATGAATTTGAAATAACAAAAGAATTCAATATTTTGGAAATACATCAAAAATTTCCTGATAAAATTTTAAATGCAATTTTCACAATCTACGATTACTAATAGAAATTTAGAGTTCCTTACAGTCTCTAAGCGATAGGATCGAAATGCGTGCAAAAAAATCGAGGTGATCGACACAGAAATCGAGATGGATTGAAGTTCGAGACGACTAATTTTTTAATTTAACCCGGTGGTTTCGAAGATTTCAACGCTGTCGTCTTTTCTCCCTTCTACGGTGGAAAACGGTTTGACCCCGAAATGGATAAAAGCCGAAGTCGAAGTTACGAAACTCCCGTATATATATACGGCTGTTTTTTATTACGATACGGGGTCAAAAAGACGATAAAATGAAAGGAATTTGGGTGGATTTTGTAGAGAACGAGGTTGCGGACGTTTCTCCCTTCTGCGTCGGTCGTCGACGATGAGCCGTTTGCGAGGGATCTTAGGTGGAAGGTTTTAAAAAAAGTAAATTTAAAAAAAAAAAATGTTGGCTGTTGGACGGGTTGGAGAAGACGAATTAATAAAAAAAAAATTAAAATTTTATTTATATAAAATTTTGGACAAAATCGATATTTCACTTATTATTTTGATCGACGATAATTTGACCATCCGAAGTCCAAAACTGACAAATAAATACTATATTTCGTCTAATTTTTTGTTCTGGATCTAATGGTGTGGTCAATTTTTATAAATTCTATCTCTAGCAAAAATTTACATTTTTTGCCTGAGGTGACCCCTAAAATTGATGTCATTTTCATTTTTGATGATAATTCGACTTCTTGATCTCCAAAAATGACAAATAAATCGTCCATATTCAATAATTTTTCGTTACGAACCCAATGATGTGATCAAATCTTAATAATTATTTCTCGAGTAAAAAGTCACTATTTTAGCCTAGTCTGACTCGGTAATCGAGGATTTTGCAACTTTTCTATTCGGACTCATATTTGAGCATGTTTACAGGCTAAATTATGTTTTTAATCCTTTTGAATCCAATGGTGAGGTTAGATTTCATTACAAATGATCAGAAACATCCTAAAGTTTTACCCTTAAGTCCCACTTTCAAGATTTTCTTAAAATTTCACTATTTTATTTTCCTCGAGATACGAATCAAAAATTCAAGGTTTTACAAGCCCCGTTTGCAAAACAACTATTTTAATATCCCTCATCCTTTTTATTTGACTTCCCTTTACTTTCGTCTAAACTCCTTCATTTTCTTACCAACTCGAGTTCCTTTTTGCAGGTTGTGGAGGCCGATTTTGTAATAAATCAACCTCGATCACGATTTCAACATTCAATCCACAAAATAATAATAAAAACATGGAAAAATATAAAAGACAGATTTTTACGTGGTTCAGCAAACGTGCCTAAAGAGTCGTTTCACTATAAAACTCACGGTTATATGGCCTCCTCATTTTCCATCTACCTTCTTCCTCTTCTTTACAATAGCCTCCAGGCCTTTAAATAGAAAAGCCCTAAAAAGAGTTATAACCCTAATTAGGTTACAATTGACCATATTACTCCATATTCAAATTAATTATTACATTAAAAAAGAAAAGAAACGTCTTCAAATGATGCTATGTATCCACCTCGGGATGTGTGTTGATGGTGTGAATGGACGATTCGGATGGATGATGATTTAATCCATTTTGATCTAATCCCTATTTTTCTCCAACCGAGACCTGAACCCATGGTTGGTTTGTGATCGAGCCACTGTGCTAACCCTCGTATCTCCGTACTTGACTCGAATCCCTAGATGCCACATGTTTCCCTTTGGTACCTAGCAAGAAATATCCTCCACAATACCCCTATCGAGGGTTTGGACTTTTAGTCCAATTACCCAAGAATAAAGGAATGGTATCATATGACATGTGACCACGCACCTTATAAATTGTCATTTCAAGGTCTAAGATTTGTTTAGTCAATGTCCATGCTACCCGCCTATTTTACCTTCAAAAGTGTGGTGACTATAATGACCTCGATTTATCTCAAGGTATTTTTGTTTTACAAATACATTGTTTATTCTCCCATTTTTTGTCATTTTTCGCTTATCAATTGGTCTTGGTGCCATTATCCAAAGCCAATAGATATAACCCCCTATGGTCAGGTTTTGAACAAAAATCAATTAAACTCACCCCGAATGGTTGGACTTGCCTCCCTTATGAACTAGTCGTTATTAGAAACAAAAACGAGTTAGCCCTACCCTCGTTGGTTGGGTTTGATTCCCTTTACGCACTAAGAATTTCGTTGTGTGCTGATCCCCTAACGGTCGGGATTTGATCCCCTCATGAACCAAGGCTTTCGTTAAATAATAGAAGAACCGACCGAAGTCCCATATCAGGCTTGGATCCCGAAATGATCCAAGACTTAGATAAGTAATAGAAGAACCAACCAAAATCCCAGATCAAACTTAAATCCTGAAACGATTCAAGACTTAGATAAATAGTAGAAGATTCGATCGAAATCCTAGATCGGACTTGGATACCGAAATAATCTAAGACTTAGATAAATAGTAGAAGAATCGACCGAAATCCCAGATCGGGCTTGGATCTTGAAACGATCCAAGACTTAGATAAATAGTAGAAGAATCGACCGAAATCCTATATCGGACTTGGATCTCGAAATGATCAAAGACTTAGATAAATAGTAGATGTACAAACCCCACACGGTTGGGCTCGACTCCCATAATGACCTAAGGCTTTTACTAAATCGACCCCATACAGTCGGGCTCAACTCTCATGACAGGCCAAGGCTATCGCTAAATCAACCCCCATACTGTTGGGCTCGACTCTCATGACAGGCCAAGGCTTTCGCTGTAGACCAACCCCCTTACGGCTGGGCTTTGCATTAAGTGGTCTTGCACGACCGATTCAGGATGTAAATCAGACTCCCCATATGAGTCGGGAGTGGCGCTAAGTGATCCCGCACGACGGACTAGGATGTGGACCTGACTCCCCATATGAGTCGGGTGTGGCGCTAAGTAGTCCTATGCGACTAAATTAAGATGTGGACCGAACTTACCATATGAGTCGAGTGTAACGCCAAGTAGTCCCGCACGATCGACTTAGGATGTGGACTAGACTCCCCATATGAGTTGGGTGTGGCGTTAAGTAGTCTAGCACAACCGACTTAGGATGTGAACCGAACTCCCCATATGAGTCGAGTGATGTCAAGTTCATTTGCAACCTACATCTTCAAAATAACATGGACACAAAACAATAATAATTGCATAAAACAGTCAGGCAATTAATTTTCAGTCTAGTGTTGTCAATCCATGTCATTGCCTAAAGCAATGTAATTTGATCGAACCCCACTTATAAATTGATTTCCGAAGTTAAATCCATTGGACTTGCTGAGTCAAGGCCAATGAGTCGAGGTCAGTCTCTCATTAACAAATTAGTATTTCAAATTAGACCCCTATTTATACCATATGACTCGGTGGGTCGCGGTTAAAATGAACCCTCACATATATTTACCACTTTAATCATATGAGTTCCCCAACTTGGGTAAAATCCCAACCCTTGATTCAATCAAATTCTTGTGTTTATAAATCGAATTATCTGATTTAATGGAATCCCTCCACTCGATCGAGTTGAACATAGAATTAGCTCCCAAGTATACCATTTGGCTCAATGAAGTCCCTAGGCTCAATCGAGTGGAGCACAAAATTAGTTCCCAAGCCTTATTTGTCAAGCGGACCCACTATCAAAAAATTTGCTTGACATGATTAAGCCCCCGAACAATAAATTAGCTCAATGAGACTTTGTGAGAATTAGGGATCCCCTATCCTTTTCATATTTATCCATGTTTGAAGATGTAGCTCTTATGCACATTAGATTTGGCGAACATTCCAAACGTCCCAATAAATCCATAAATCTTTTATCCTTCAAAGGACTTTAGCACACAAAAATATTGGTATGCACATAAAGCATCCAATTGACCCCCAATTCTTACCTTTATTCAAGTTCTATTTGGGACCAATGTTACACATCAACTACTAATGTGCATGCGCCACACACCATCTCAACTCTTTACCTTTATCCATTATATCCCTACATATTGCTAAGTAGGTTAGGGGTGTCAATGGATAGCCGAAATCCGAATTCGAATTCAAATTCGAATTCGAAAAATCAGATATTATCCGAAATTTTTAGATTTTGGATTCGGATTCGGATGTCATTTGAATATTCGAATGCGTTTGTGGCGCCCCGCCAAACGCTAACACAAATCCCAAGGCCCAATCTCGAGGTACTAGGTGGCACCTCGAAATTTCGGCATGGTCTCCTCTGTTTATGTTAACGTTTCACGGAACTCAAACCTGATAAACCAATTTATGACAAAACCTGTATATAAAAACGTAGATACAGGAAAATAACAGCGGAAGACTAATTACATCTAACATGTAAGTAGATCAGAGTGCGGAAGATTTATCAATATACAGGCTTACCAAAACACTCTCACTCTAACAGAGGCCTAAACTCTCAAATCCAAAATTACATACATCCTGGATGAAACTGACAATACTAAGGGATGTGACCCTAGTGCTCACCAGGTAATAAACTCTGATCGTCGATCTGATCGACCAGATACTCTTCAATCACTGACTCTACGCCTGCCTAGGTAGCTGCAAGTGCTGAAACTAAAAAAAATAGGAAGGAAAGGGTGAGTAACAATGGTTACCCAGTAAGTTCACAGCCAATTCCTACTAATAACCCTTCCTAAGCATGATCGAATAAAGCATACTGAACATTTTCATACATGCAAGATTTTACAAGATAAAATACGATCAACTGGTACGTATAGCCAGGGATGAGCAACTAAACAGTTTTAAAAATTACACATAGCATCAATCATCCATACTCATCATACATTTTTCATTTTATGCAAATAAGATTGCCAACATTGAAATAATAGACATGCTTCTCGTTTATAATTCAAAATATAACAACAGATACATAATACAAATGGTGGAGTATTGGAATTAAAGAGTTGGGATTCACGACTGGATCGCTCCCAGTCAGGACATGATATTCCCCAATAACATCGTAGTTCCTGATTTTGTGGCTGGTCGTGTCTACCACGCTTGCGGAACCATTTATCCGGCTCAGGCTGGCCGTTTGACGTGACCGTAAGCAATGGGTCTCTTTTTGATGTGTCAGAACGTTCGACTACTACTAGATTGTTAATGATCACTGACTAATCATCTTCGTCTATGCCTATCAGGCGTGCATGTAATTCCCAAATGACACTCCACTCGTATACGACCACCTTTACAATATACGTTCACTGGTAAAGATAAGAAAGGAATGGACCCGGATTCCAGTTGTGACTCCACTCTCATACGCGTCCCATACCACGTATGAGTTTGGTGGTCCCTACCGTACATCCTAGGATAGTGCACCCCTTCGGATGATGTGACGCACTATCCCTTCAGGCATTCGCAAACCCTTTAACAGCTCACAAAATAGCTACGTACATATATGATTTTTCATTTAAAACAAAAGAGAAATTAACAGAATAGGGTTGAGAACGGATATCCAGTTCCTACCATGCAACCGTGGTCACCCGGCCTAAAAATAAATAATAGTACTCAGCGCACGCGCTAACATAATCGGAAATAAACATGCAACCTTTTCATTAATAACCTGGATATCCTTTCACCAACCTACACACAACATATAATGTAAAATGCAAACATCACCCCGCGGGTGTGATTCTGACATTTTACCGTTCATTCCTTTTTTCCATTCTCTCAACATTCTCATTTTTCATCCTTTCAAATTAACCATTCATTTTCAATCTTTCAAAGTCATTCTTTTGGTCTTTCCATTGAAAACTACCAAAGTTTATTTAAAAACAAAGTCCCAGCGATGCTCGGGACCAAGGCTGTTAAAAATAGAGAAAGCTGGTAAAAATTTGGCTAAGTGTCAGAAATTCAATTTTTCAAAGTTCTCGAGATTGAAAACGGATTTTTCGAAATGAAAGTCTCGATCACGAGATTCGCAACCATATAGTTTTCGTAATATAATTCAAAGTAATATGAAAGTTATTACATTTTGAAAACTTGCCGAAAACGTCGAAAAATACGTTTTGTTCTTGAAACCAAAATTCGGATTTTGATCCTTTGAGATTTGGATCTTAAAACCATTCCCATTGTTCCGAAATGGGGGGTAAAACCTTAATTTCATTAAAGAACTTAAAGTAAATGGAAAGTAAAGAGGTCAAGCCAAGAGTCAGAACACTGTTCTGATCAAAACTGTGTCTGTCAGTGGCTGTCGGCGGCAGAATCAGGATGTTGTCGGTGGAACCAACAGTTTACTCATCGGAAATTGTCGGTGGGACCGACGGTTCTGCCGACAGTATAAAATTTTCGACGATTCTTGATTTCGTCGGTGGCAGAAGCAACATTCTGTCGGTGGGACCGACAGAATGCCTTCGGTAGGTGCCGGTGGCACCGACCCTTCCCACCTACAGCCTGAACCTCACTCGCGATTTTTGGGTTTTTCGATCCCTTTTTCGATTTCTTCTTCCATTCTTCGAACCATTCGACCCACCCACGATTTTGTTATCAAAATTCGATAAAGCATAAACAAAACACCTACTTCTACCATGAATTTGAATCAAACACCAATTTCTACAATTTAAATGCAAACAATAAGTTTTGTTTCAAAACCCTAAATGCACATTTCGGAAATCTAAAGCTACCAATAAGAATTGGAAGTCCCTTACTTGTTTGTGGACGCCAATGGTGATGAATCAACACTAAGGATCAATGTTAGGCGGCTCGAAGTTCCGAAAGTGGTTGAACTCGGGTGCCAACGGAGTGGTTGGTTGTGAAACCCTCTTTGAAGGAGTTCTCCCCGCTTCCTAATGACCAACAACGACTCTCCTATGATTTGGATGAGGTTCCAAGTGATTATACAAAAACCCACTTGCTGATTCTTGTGGGAGACCAAGAGAAAGAAGAGGAAATGGAGGTTGGATGGGGTGAGGACGTAGAGCTCGACAACGCCGACGACTTTGCCTTCTTCGTCGAGGTTCAACTCGGACTTGATTGGGATAGATCTTGATAGGAATGGGTTCAAACCCTAGGTCTAAAAGATGGCTGAGTTGAGTTCTTTGGAAAAGAGTGAAGAAGTGAAATGAAATAAAAGAAAGTGAGTTCTCTTTTATAAGAGGGCTGAGGGTATACTTGTAATTTACCCAATCATTTCTAGTTTCGATCATAACTTAACCATTCGGACTCGGAAAATGACAAACGAGTATACCGTTTCGAATAATTTTTCATTGCGGACCTAACGGTGTCATCAAATCTTTCTGATTCTCGCTCTAACGAAACTCCACTATTTTGGATCCCACTTAACACGAAGTTCGAGGATTTTATAACTTTTTCCTCCGAACTCGAATTCGAACTTGCTGATAAGCTAATGTATATATTTCGATCCTTTTGAATCTAATGGCGAAGTCGATTTTCCTTAAAATTAATCATAGCAATATTCGAGTATTTTACTCTAAGTCTTTCATTCGATATTTTCCTCCAAATCTCACCATTTACTTTCCTCGAGATATGAGTTGAAAATCTGGGGTGTTACAGCGTTTCGGATACGAATTCGGATATCACGATATCCGATTCGATAATATCCGCTCCAATATAATATATATACCATGTATTTATGTTTTACAACAACAGTTTTACATATGTATATATGGTGATGCGTACTCGTGTTATACAACGAAATGTTTTCTTTTAAACTTCATCTTCTCTAACCAGCTAAACGAGACAAACCACAGGGACGGATTCGGAACGATGAATTTCGATCGAACTCCGCAACACTGTCTTCTCCGGCCGGCGATCATCAGGTACCCCTCTCTCTCTTTCTCTCTCTCTCTCTCTCTCTTGCTCTCTCTCCGATCTGATTCGAACCAGTCGTATTTTTTAGGATAAAATCTGAGGGTTTCGAGTTTCGACTGTGTGAACTCCGACACATCTTCTCCGGTCGAAGAGATTACAGGTACATATTCACTCACTCTCTCTCTCTCTCTCTCTCTCCGAACCAGTCGGAGTGATTTTTCGGGGGTTTCGACTGTGCGAACTCCGACAAATCGAAGACGATGGTATTTTGCAGGGTTTTTTTTTCGAATTGGATATTATCGGATATCCTATATATTTTTTGGATTCGAATTCGAATTCGGATAGTATTGTTTTTTTTCGAATTCGAATTCGGATATAGTAGTATCCGATCGGTTACATATCCGTTGACAGGCCTAAAGTAGGTCACCATATATCAAAAATGATATATAAGGTACACACCCAACCAACTTTTCTACTTGCTTTCTTGAAAAACATGTAACCATGTAGGTTTAGAAATACATGGCATCAAAGAACAGTTACATCATCAACGAAACCTTCGTTGATATTAAGTTGCACAGAGACAATGATTCCATCCTCTACATAAACATCTGCAACTTCCTGATTATGAACATTTACAACAGTTCCTCGCCTGATCAAGAGTTTCAATGAAGACGAGAAGCCACACTCCATATCTCCGTATCTAACTCCACAAAACCTGATCGATCTTTGTCTTTCCTGTAACCGGAGCTGCCATTAATGGCTGCCTTACACCCTCTCTTCTCTGTTTTCCTCTTTCTCAAAATTTTGTTAAGGTGTAAGGGCATCTATGTGATGCTACCTCTATTTCAAATTTTCATTATCTTCTGTTGTGCATTCTCCAGCACTCCTAACGAACCAGCAACAGGGAGCTCTCGATCGTTCGATCGGCAATAAAGTTGAAAATTTCAAGGTTGGCTGAAAAACTTATCGACAGGTTGAATAATCCAGCCATGATACCCGCTGCAAGGTAAGGTGAATCGGGCAAGAAGGCAATCGAAACAGATCTGTTGACACTCTTTATGCAAGCCATGGCTGAGAGATCCTACGATCCACACCTCTTTCGCAGAGCGAGCAAACTCAAACACGGATCGACTCCTCTCTCTCTCTTTCTTTTTCAATATCCCTTATCTGTTCGTAATTTGTCCCTTGATAGAATCCAATATAAATCATAATCTCCGTAAGTCTTGTATTGACGGCAATCCCTACTTCTCATTGAAACCTCAACCGTATACGTGATTTCTCATGATTTTTCCTCTTCGATTCCCACGAACAGTGCCAATTGTGGAGCGATCACAAGTTCAACATTCAATCAAAAAAATAATAATAAAAATATGGAAAAATATAGTAGATAGATTTTTTACATGCTTCAGCAAACGTGCCTATGTCCATGGGCTCGAAGAGTCGTTTCACTATAAATTTCACGATTACATGGCATTCACACCTCCTTTTCCCTAATACCTTCTTCCTCTTCTTTACAATGGCCTCCAGGCCTTTAAATAGAAAAGCCTAAAAATATTTTTAACCCTAATTAGGTTACAATTGACCATATTATTCTTTACTGTAAAACTCCAAGTTTTTTATTCGTATCTCGAGAAAAAATAAATAATAGAATTTTGATAAAATCTTGAAAGTAGGACTTAGGGGTAAAACTTTAAGATGTTTTTAATCATTTTTAATAGAATCTGGCCTCACCATTAGATTCAAAATGATTGAAAAATATACTTTAGCCTGTAAGCACACTCAAATGTGAGTCCGAACAGAAAAATTACAAAATCCTCGATTACCGAATCGAATCAAGTTAAAATAATGACTTTTTGCTAGAATAAGAACTATTAAGATTCGATTACACCATTGGATTTGTAACGAAAAATTATTGAACATGGACTATTTACTTATCATTTTTAGAGATCAGAAAGTCAAATAATCGTCAAAAACGAAAACGACGTCAATTTTAAGGTCCCATTGGGCCAAAAATGTAATTTTTTGTTAAAGATATAATTTATAAAATTTGACCATACCATTAAATCCGGAACGAAAAATTAAATAAAATAGAGTATTCACTCACCACTTTTGGAGTCCAGATGGTCAAGTTATCGTCGATCGAAATAATAGGCAAAATACTGATTTCGTCCAAGACTTTATATAAATGAATTTTTTAATTTTTTTAATTTTTTTGCTATTCATCATCCTTCTCACACGTCAAAAACCAGCCAACGAGATTTTTAAAAAAAATTAATTTTTTTTCTCAATTTTCAAACTCTAATTCATCGCGAGCAGTCCAT
The DNA here is from genome assembly GCF_017979445.1 of Akebia trifoliata. Taxonomy (NCBI): domain Eukaryota; kingdom Viridiplantae; phylum Streptophyta; class Magnoliopsida; order Ranunculales; family Lardizabalaceae; genus Akebia; species Akebia trifoliata. The sequence continues at coordinate 30,833,105 of NC_141376.1, forward strand.
CTTCGACCATCGACGCAAAAGGGAGAAACGTCCGCAGCTTCGTTCTCTACAAAATCCACCCAAGTTCCTTCTATTTTCTCGCATTTTTCACCCCGTATTGTCAAGAATCAACCATATATATATACAGAGATTTCGTAACTTCGACCTCGGATTTCATCTGTTTCGATATCAAACTGTCCTCCATCACAAAAGGGAGAAAAGACAACGGTGTCAAAATCTTTGAAATCACCGGGTTAGATTTGAAAATTAACTATTTCGAAGTTCAAACCACCTCGATTTTCGTGCACTAAAAGAGTCCTCGATCCTCGGAAGATGCAGATCCGCTTTTGATTTTCAAGGTTTGGGAGTCGCCACCTAGTTATTACGATCTAGGAATCAAGTATTGACTCAAAATGGATAAAAACAACTAATTTACAAAAAGAAACAAAGTCTGGGGATCACGTTACGGGGTTAGAAGGTGTTAAGCACCAACCCTGCCCAACAAACGTCAGTATCTACTATTTTCCAAGAAGATTACATTGTTAAAAAAATCTAAAATAAATAAAATAAAATAAAGATAAAAAAAAATATATCAATACGATTGCAACGATTTATTCCCTCAGAACTGGTAGAATGGTTCTTCATAAGATACTCCTCGCTTTATTTTTATTACTAGATCCGCTTCAGATTTCCAAGATGAAGTACTTCCTTTTTAGATCTGAATGTTTCCTAAATTTTTTGATGGATTTCTAGGTATTTTGTAAAGAGTTTCTGAGAGTTTGTGAATAAAAACTAGGGTTTGGATGATAGGTAAGGGGTTAGAGCTTCAAAATCAGGGTATTGGGAAGGCTAGGGAGGCTTTTTGACCTACTTTTTATAGGGTTTTCTTTAACCTATGAAATTGGATTGTGGAAGCTCCTATTTATAGATTTTTTTTTAAGAATTAGGATTTTGACTTAAGTCTTATGAGATTGCCTTGGTTTCTTTAGATTAAGGTTTTAATGAGAGTTTTGACTTAAGTCTTATGAAATTGACTTGGTTTAGATTTTTAAATTAATTTTATTAAGGTTTCACTTTACGTTAATTAATATTTTATTTATTAATTTCGAAATTAAAAAAAAAATTTAAATTAGAAAATTATCGTTTTGCCCCTAAAAAGAGCTTTTGCGTTTCAAATTGATTTTCGATGTTCCAGGATGTTTTGAAATCGATTTTTTTGTAAGAAATTCAATAGGATTATTGGTTGATGTCACTTATGAAATTTTTTGGCATGAAATGATTGTCAACCCTTATGAGGGGCATTTTTTTAAATGTGTCGAATTTGATGAAAATTGGCAAAATGGTTTGTTTGATTTTATTTTATTGTTTTATGTGTTCAAATGGGTTTTCCTAAGCGTAAGGGGCTCTAATGATGTTTTGATGTTAGGGGTATTTTCGTAATTTAGTCATTTTTTAGTAATTTTTATCGTAAAACTTCTTTTTTTCTACAAGATGATTTCTATGTTTTTGGGATTATATTTTCCTAGCTTAGTGTAATTTCTACAGTTTTGTTAGTTTGAGATACTTCATCTAAATTTCTGAAACATATCTAGTAACAAAATAGAGCATTGGAATAATCATCCATCATTGGGAACCGTCGCGATCGGATTGACGAGTTGATTAATCAGGTGAGTGCAAAAATGAAGTGTTTACACGCACGTGCTTCAATTCCGTCGCCTAGAAATTGTAAGGAACTCTCAATTTCTATTAGTAATCGTAGATTGTTAAAATTGCATTTAGGATTTTATCAAAAAATTTGTGATATGTTTTCAAAAATTTAGAATTTAATTGGTTATTTCAAATTCACGCCAGAACTTGTATATATTTGATATGTTTAATTATATTTTATAACAAATTATACGTGGGTACGATATTTCACCGGATTATTTTCGTCAGTTAGGTCATATACACTGCTCGAACACCGTTTTGATCTAAGTTTTGTACTTTTTCAATGTTATTGATAAAAATGAATTTCATAGTTGAAAAAATGATTTAATATTCAATGAACTCATATTGAGTTGATGAATATCAGAAAGTGGATATTTTGTTTGAGAGATTGAAAACAGTAAAAATCAATAAAAGGAAAAAAATGTATGAAACGGTAAAATGTCAAAGTCACACCCGAGGGGTGATGTCTGCATTTTAAATTGTTGTGTTATGTGTAGGTTGGTGAATGGATATCCAGGGATAATATTATTGGTTGCATGTTTATTTACTTTCCGTTAGCGCGGGGCGCTGTTTACTTTTCCGTTCTGTTATTTATTTTAGACTAGGTGACCATAGTTGCATAGTAGGAAACTGGATATCCATTATCAATCTTGTATTGTTAATTTCTCCTTTGTTTTGTATATATATATAGTTATTTTATGAGCTGTTAAAGAGTCTATGAATGCCTGAAGGGATAGTACGTCATATCATCCGAAGTGGGGTACTATCTTGAGATGTACGGTAGGGATCACCAAGCTCATACGTGGTATGGGACACGTATGAGAGTGGAGTCACAACTGGAATTCGGATTTATTCCTCTCTATCTTTATTAGTGAACTTGTAATGTAAAAGTAGTCATATATCAATTTTTAAGAGGAGGTATTGTCGACAAAATTATATGATCTAAAAGAACTAGTGATGAATATAACTCCACTTTTTAATATTATAATTAAAAAATCGTACCTTCCAAAATTTCGTCGGAGACGAGTACTTCCTCCTGGGTCACAATCCTTACTCGCGACTGTAATAGAGAACATTGTCTCCTGATATGTCTCATCTGACCACATACGTAACATGTCAACGATCCTGTCTTCGTAGATCTCTATGAAGCAGGCAGTTGGTGGACTGGGGTCTGTAGGCTCTAAACCTGCTTTGTTGGTTCCTTTGGCCCTGTTGACATCATTGGAGTCTCAATTGTTCTATGACTCGGTGATAGAAAATAACTCGATAGTGGAGTAGGAGCTCAGTACTGCGGATATGCGGGTCCAGAGCCACTCAGTATCTTGGTCGGATCTGATCTGGAAGGAAGAGACGTATGGGGTTGACTGATTTGTCCCCGAGATATCTGTAATTCCATTCCTTTTCGCTTTCGACCGCTAGTTCGGTCTGATTGTGGTGGCATAAGTATTTCATCAATCTTGTTAAAATCCAGTAGTCTTATTGTTCCTTGAGTTGGCCCATCTAAAATTTTTCTTAGCCATGGATCTTTAATCAGTTGACGTTGACCCGAACATTGCTCCCCTTTATGTCCTAACTTACTACATTCATAACATGCCACTATTCTTTCTTTTGACGGATTTAATATTATAAGTTATTTTTTGTAAAACTCTTCTATCTCTTGAGTGGGTATTTCTATAGTCTCGTTTCTTATGCATGGTTGTTTTCCCCACAACCTTGCTAGTTTCGTAATTATTTGCCTTTTATTGGATGCTAACTGCCTTTCTTCTTTAAGACGGTACTTGTATTGTCCCTATTTCTTCTTGTAGTCCTCCCTGTGGTAGGATATTTACTCCTTGATCCATTTGGTCGAGCCTTTCTTCTATCCTTAAAATAGTGGTCGAGCCTTTCTTCTATCCTTTCTAATCTTTTTGTTAGTTGACCCACCATAATCATTTGGACTTCAAACATCTCCGATTGTCTTCTTTCCAAATGCGTCTGACTTTGAGATAGCTCAGAGACTGTTTCTATCAACGTTCTATCTTGGTGAGTTTACTAGACCCAGGTAGATCTTCCCTACCAGTTTGACTCTTTGTCACGAGTCTAGTTGCACCTCTATTTCCTTGCATCTTTCCTAACCTGCAAATTCAGTAATCTTCATTTTATCAAAAGCAAGGAACTTCTCAGAATCATGCCAACATCATTCTCATGAAAGCATTAACTACTAGTACAATAAGGAATCTAGTAATGAACATCATTTTCATTACTAACAGAATGAACCTAGAATACTATCATACGCTTATTAGCTCTATAGACATCTAGACACTGAAGAACTCGTAATTCCAATACGGAACTACTGATGAGTTCGAATACTGAATTCCTAGTGACACTCTATGATTATCGATCTAATATCTGTGGTATCAGTCAGTTCTCCAACACACAGCAAATCTATATCCCATACGGATCTAATGTTATGCTCTGATATCATCTGTGGCCCCCGTCAAACGCTAACACAAAGCCCCATGTCAAATCTCAAGGCATAGTAGATGGTGCCTCAAAATTTTGACATGATCTCCTCTGTTTATGTTAGCATCCAAAGGCGTTCAACCTGCACCTGATAAACAACATTCACAAGTTTCAAATTTCGAATGTGATCAATTCAATGTCCTAAAATTCGGATTTTTACTAAGTTGATCCAACCGTGCTTGAATAACACTTGCACACTCAAAAAATCCAGTTGAATCACAGGTTCGCTTCACTAACTAGGTGAATGACTAAAAGCAGTGTCAAAGCATGCGTTAGAGGTTTTTGAGCCATTGGTGACTTAAATATTTATGGCTCGTTTGAATTTGACTTTATCCATTGCACATAAGCTGAAAATATCAAAATAATAAAAATTCAATGTGAATTAAAAATTTGAAGTTAAGTAAGTAACCATATAAACGGGTGAGTCGAAAACCTCAATACCTTCCTTGAGTCACAATTGAACATCTAGACCAGAATATTTGATTCATATTGATCAGGATCTTGAAAGTCGATTTTAAGGCCCTAATTACAAAAAATTTAAAGATAAAATATATTTAAATCCTCTAATTAGAGATAATGCATTCATAATTCATATTTTTTGTTATTTTTTAATTTATTTTGATATATGGCTTAATTTTGATTAATTATTTGTGATAGATCACCACGAGATCCAAAAGGATGAACCAAGCAAATCGCAAGAGTTCACTGCAGCTAGGAATCCAAGACAAAGACCTAAACCAAAAAGCAGGCCCATTGGGTTGTATCGGCGATGCAGTGAAGTCGACAAGTTAAACCTCGAGATTCGTGCAATTTAATGACAACTTGATTTGTGATGTAATAAGTTAGGGTTTGGATTTTTGTTGATGTACATGAATGTTCCGATTTAAGAAATCCTAGTCTGACTCAATAAATAGAGACCAAACTATAGTAAAAAATGAGTTTCCATCTTTTGTTCTCTTCCTCTTTCTTTTTATTAATTATTTTTAGATTTAGTTTTAGTTCTTGTTCAACTTTGTAAACAATGACTCAATATGTCAGTTTCAAGCAAAGATTAATAAAAGAAATATTCCTCTTTTCTCTCTTATCTCTTCTCTCCTTATTTTTCTTTTAATGTCTGCTTTTATTATATTTGCAATGATTCTTGGCTAGACCTCCATTAGAGAAATCGATGAAGTCAGAACAAGATCATCTTCGTAAGTTTATTGTTTTGCATATGTTTTTCATTGTTTAACTATGATGATAACTTATTAAGTAAAATCATAATATCTAATTTTTATTTTCCTGATTTTGATGATTTAAACTTAGATAAGTTCAAGTTAAATCATGTTTTCTTAGGGATATCATAAATAATATGTTGATTTCATCTTATTAAGTTTAATTACAAAATTTCATGTTTAAACAGGTTAAATCTTCCGATCCAATAATATTAGATTATTGACTAGATCAAGATAAAAAAGACAAATACAAATAAACTAATGAGATAGCTTGTTCTTGATGGATTCGACTAATCTAAGTTTATCTTCCCTTGCAATCTTTTTATTCAATTTTTTATAAATCAATTTTGGTTATCTTAAGTCTAATTGTTTTAAGTCATAAGTTTTTTAATCAACCTTGTCTCAATGGATCAACTCTTGTTTGCCAAAATTATTTTGTTCTCTGTCATTTCATGTGATAATCTGCGACAAACACATATTTTCCCAGAGTCAACTCATCAGTCAAAATCCATTTTAAATTCAAAATTGACTGAATGAATAGTGAATGGTGTCGACTCCATATCATGTTGTTGGTTTCATCAAGAATCCAGTCGCCACAATAATACAAACATGAGGGATGGGATACAAGTTGGTATGATGGTTTTTCTAAGAAACCGGGAGATCTACGCAGTATTCAATTCAGAGATTATCGTACACATGGATGAGAGAATTTGTTTGGAGCAATGTTCCAGTGTAGAGAAGTAATTTGATGCAGTTAGGCTAATAGTTAGTACTATTTTTCTTTTATCAAATTCAGTTGAGTCCAAGAAATGAAGATCAAATCAACATTTCATTTATGTTTTGCAATTTAGTTTAATCGATAGTTTGTGGCCCGCATCTGTAACCAAACCCCAATTGGTCTCCAATCCATCATCCATCCATCCTCACTAAAACCACGACAATCTATCTAATGCCAGCACCCAACACTAACTGCCCATCTCACCACCAAATGGTGACTCTTCTTTCAGATGGCCAAATTGTTTCTGGCCACGAAGCATTCATGCCAACTACATTGTTGTTTGCAGGCATCTTCCAGAAGAACCCATATCATGTAAAGCTTTGCACTATAACATAATCAATGGCTATATCTCTAAATCCCACACAATCAAAAGCCATAATCCATTCAAAGAAAATTGAAAATTGAAGAAAAAAGATTTGTACTTGATTAGGGTTGGGAACCCAGAAAAAAACACCATGACATCACTGATTTGCAAAGCTCTTTCTAGAAAAGAAAAGAAAAGAAAATCCAAGGATAAGGTTTACATGATAAATCATACATCAACCATCTCCGAATCAAAGCTCCACTTCCACCTCAAACCCAACCAAATGTTTCGAATAAATAATCTATCGCATGAAACATTACTGAAAGATCACATCATATACAATAGGATTAAGATTTCCTTCCCACCAAAGCAAGCAAGAATTATCCCTAGAAATACCCAGTGCATGTAAAAAAAAAAAATTACATTCTAAGATACAGCAAGGATACAAGTCAAGACAAAGGGACCGTACCGTCCATGGATATTCTACACGTGGGAAAAGGCAGGGGTCAGCACAGCCGGTGTCCGTTGCTTCCACTAGATATGATCGATCTTGTAGTCAGGAATCAATTGGTTCACCCCTCTCATCAAAACATACAATTAAAGCTTTTGATTGTATGGGTCATGACGAAATGGGCTCGTAAGGATAGGAGAGCCAAGGATGCTTCAAAGCTTCTGACGCAGTTGTACGCTTCTTTGGGTTTATTTCGAGGAGATGACCAACAAAGTCAACAAAGCCTTGATCACCCATGGGCAACCGATGCCGTAGGGATGTCTTTTTGGGAATCAGGTATTCTAGCCTGCTCGAATCCTGAAAAAAAAATGGGACAAAGAAATTAGAAATGAGGAACCAAATGATGCCACCACATCAACCAAAAGGACAATAATGGCCTACCAAACGTCAACTAGGACAGTCCTCTATCCCATCAATGATGTTCATTTGAATTGTCAAGTTTGTGTATACAAATGTATATCATGGACAATGCAGAATATAGTTAAATATACCCAGGATCATAGTGTCACCAAAGTCTCTGACTTATTGAAAAAGTCACAATTAAATCGTCACTTTTTTCCTTCATGTTTTAATCACGATTTAATTGCATCTTTTCAATAATACACAACTCTTACGAACTTCATGAATAAATCACAAATTTCATGATTAAATCACATACTTTGCGATTAAATCAGAAGAAACGAAATATAACATTGATGCACTAGTTGGAAAATACGACCTTGATGAAGATGATGGTGACCATTTTACTAATAAAACGTAAGACACTAGTAATGTAAATGAGGATGGCTTTTTTTACCAATTGATAAATCCTAACTCAGACTTATAATTCTTATCTTTTTTCTTTTTTTTTAATAAATATTTTGAACAAATTAAACCTTATCTATGGTGTAAACATGTGGTTAATAGTTGCACTGGGTAACTACTTCAAAGAACATATAAAAAAAGCAGAACAGTACTACATCTAGATGCGTTGGACAGCTAAATTACTTAAGTCCTGATCATTTGAAAGCGAAGTACACAAAAGAATGAGTGAAAATATTCTGTTATCAAAAAAGTTACCTGATTCCGTTCATAAAGCATATGGTTTTTGGTGAAATATTTGTATGTATCACGTCCTTTGGCAAGCATGCCTTGGTCGATAGGACCAATAATACCTATCACACGAGCCAGTAAAGTTGCAGGTGAATCATTTTGGAAGAGAACCTGCACCATGCAAACTTCATATTAAGAACTTTTTCACCCATTGACCATTGATGCCTAATGCCAAAGAAGTTGAGAAAATGATTATCATGCTAGAAAAGCTCAATACATCATGCAATGGGTTGGATTTTATTAGAAATCTGAAATTAGTGGGTTTGGACCATTGGAGTAGATCCGAATAAAAATATGGATCAGATATGGTTGATGTCCCTTGACCCAAGTCGGATATAGATCCTCCCCTACATCCGCCTAGATCTGAATGATAGATTGCTTTTAAAATTATATTTTATGTTTTTCAAAATATCTTTTATCTACTACTTCAATATAAAATGAATAATTATAAAATAAATGAATTATAATAGTAAAATAGAATAATATAGAAATTAGAAAAGAAATATAGGATATAGCAAAAATAAATGTGAACAGTCCAAAATTATCCAACCCAACCGACCCAAATCAAGTAATTCAGTCAGGTCGGATCCGGATTTAGTGAAAGTAATATGATTCGGATATGGTTTTAGCTAATAAGATCCGATGCAAATTAGGATGGATCCAAATAAAAAATTCAGATCTGGGTATGGATATACTCACATCCAGCCCAAACCCTACCCATTTTAAGCCCTACCCTAGATTAAGCTTTGTTGATGGATTGATTGGCACAACTTACATTTCCTGTACATAGCTCTGCCAAGATACACCCAAGTGACCAGATATCTATCTTTTTATCATATGGAAGTCCCAAAATAACCTCGGGGGCACGATAGGACCTAGACTGAACATATGAGCAAAGATGATCTGTTTGGAAGCAACTACTTCCAAGGTCAATGACCTTCACCTCACATCTACTGTAACTCTTCACCAAAATATTCTCCGGCTTCAAATCACAATGAATTAGGCCAAGGCCATGCAAAAATTGAAGTGCCTCCAAACACTGAATCGTAATTGACTGCATGGGGAAATTCCAAGACATCGTCACATAAAATATCTCAAAGAAAGAAAATGCTTCTAGGTTTAGGAAGAAACTAGTATACTACGTACCTGCAGCCTTGGCATTGTAAAGTAAACCTCTCCTCCAGATTCTCTATTGAATTTGTGAAATTCATATAAGTTCGCCTTAAGAAGTTCACATACAATCAACAAATGCTCCTGCACATGTAAAAGGATCAGTTACCAACCACCCTATCAAGTCAGAAAAAGAACATTATATTGCAGATTAATGCCAAGTTTGACAGGAACAGGAGTTCACAATCAAGTCACCAGGTAATGTGCTATTTTTATTTATAGATAAAAAAGAAAGCAATTAATACAAAGTAGATTGAAAAGACCTACGCAAATAAAGAAAAGGAAGAAAAGAGCCTAAACACAGATTTAGGATTCAGAGAGATTACAAACACGCTCCCAACGAACGAGGGAGTCCTCAAAGAACACCACTTTGAACTCCTAGAAAACCTTACACCAAAGGAAAAAAAACCCCATAATCGATAACAACAACTCTTAACTATATTGAGCATTCCCTTCGAAAGATCTAACATTCCTTTCCTTCCAAAGACCCCAAATGATGGCAAACAGAGTTAAAATCCACAACAGTCTCTTGGAAAGACAGAAACTCACACCCAATTGCAATCACTCCCCAAAGACATCCAAAACTGAAGCTGGCAAACAACACTCCACTCTAAACAGAGAGAAGAAATGATCCCACACCTCTTTTGCCACAAGAAAATGCATAAGAAGCGTAATGTGCTATTTACACATTTTCAAACGATGAGGCAAAATGTGAGCTTTCTAGGAATAGCAATAAGGACAAAAGCTTTCAGGCTTATCATTAACTAGAGTAGCCCATGCCATAGCAGGTTAGTGGGTAAAAAAGGAAAAATAATAACGTTGAAGAGGTATTATTAAGAAAGGGGAGATGGGGAAAGACAATAAAGTAGGTTAAAGGGGTAAAAGAGGAAAGATAGTAAAGTTGGAGGGGTATTATTGAAAATGAGGTAAAAGAGGAAAGGTAGTAAAATTTGACGGATATTATTGAAAAAAAAAGAGGGGGAAGAGAGGAAAGAAAATAAAATTAAGGGGATGAAGAGGAAAAGCAATAAAGTAGTTAATGTGAACCCACATAAAAGTTGAATGGAGCGTTTATCCCCCATAATTGTAGCAAAGGTGGGACCTATAGTTGTGTTTTATTATATAGATGTACATGTTTACACCTATCAAAAAACACAATTATTGTACGTGCGCACATGGGAGAGGAAGAACAAGCCACCTCAAGGGGAATAAGTATCTGCACCTGCAAAGCACGAATGCCCACAAATATAGAACGTGAAGTCTTTGCCTAACAAGGGCTTTTACAACGAAGTTTTTACACTCAAAGCAAAAAAACAATAGGTAGCTCTATCCTTCAAAAGGTGTTACTTATATGATAAGTTTGCTCACCTTGCTGATGATACCTACAATATATTGCAGTAACATACTCGGGAAAGATGGGTATTTTACTAGCAAACCAACAAGAACAGACAGGTGGTGATACTCACAAGGCATGCACTAAGAAAAATTGATTATAAAACATTATGGTAAAATATACCAGAAAAGTATTATTGTCTTCTCTAGCATCTCCATCTCAAAATTCTGTTAAAGATGTATCTCAAGTTGGATAATACACAAAAGAGGGCCATTTTGTAATTACTTAAGGGGTAGTTCAGTCTTTGTTCTCTTGAATATAATGCATAGGTGTCAGTATACGCTGATGAGAATTTCAACATGGCTCTCAAACTTTATGGATAAACGTGCAAAGCTCGTTGCATTAGAGAAAAGATGTACTGTTCCATTGCTCAAATTTCAATATAATCTTCCTTTATCAATTTATTTTCCTTCTACCAGAATATTCGAATCTTTTTTTTGAAGGATAACAATAGCAGTAGTAGCTCTCTCGATAAGGGTCTCCATCTCAGTACAAATTCTTGGAAGGTTCTGCACCATCTCTCTTCACAGATGTGGGTTTGAGGGAAGCACATACAATATCATAACACATGAATTGTGTTTGCATTCAACCATCCGTTGCAAAGAGTTTTAAGGATAAAATAATGTAATATATAATATACAAATTTGCATTTGTGGCCCTTGGTAAAATATAGTTTTCTGAAAAGAAAGGAATAAACAGACATTCAAAGTGTAGAGGTGGTCATCAAGAGTTTGATCCTAATGGTTCTTAATCTTGCTAACTTCTTTTTTCATACCCTTTTGAGAGACTCCTTGTCCTTATAGGTCATTGCTTATCTTTTGTTATACTCTTCTTTTTACCTATCAAAAAATGGAGGCGCGATTTCAGAGTGCTAACTTCCATATTTCAATCAAGTTGAAAGGAAAGTTTTATAAGACTGCAGTAAGTCAAAACAATGACTAAAGAGCTAAATGTTTGGCACTAAATAAACATGTTCACAGAAAGAGCATAAAGCAGATGAAAATGTTGAGATGGATAAGTGTAAAGACCAAGATAATAAGAAATAAACACAAAGCATAGGAGTAGCCCCAATAGATGATAAACTAAGTGAAATTTGATTGAAATAATTTGGTCTTGTGTTAAAGAATGAGAGGGAAAAAAGAAAAAAGAGGGAAATAAAAAAACAATGAGGACATGAGTAGTGAGCGTAGATATGAAGACCTTCGATTAATAGAAGAAATGTATATTTGGATACAATGATAACAAATTTAAAATGTGTGTGTGCGTGCGTGCGCGGGTGGATGTTGGTGTGGGTGTGTATATGTACTTTATACATTATATCCAAGCATTAAACAAATGTAGTATAATAATTTTTACTTATATATCACAGCATACTTTAGCCAAATATTATTATACATTAGAACAGATGTCGAGATTCTTCAATCTTAAAATTTGAGATGCAAAAGGTAATATAATTATGTTAAACATCAACTTTAGCCTGCCTAAGCATAAAATATAGCTCTAATGTAATAATTGTTAAATGCAATGTATCTTAGTCTAACCTATCAAAAAATAATTAGTCTTACTAGGTGCGTTGTAGGGGATTCTAATTGCTGTGAAATTACAACAAATTTTTTTAATATATATAAATGTGAGTTTTATACATTATCAAAAGGTTAGAGGTCAGTATCTTCAAGGTTAGGAGCAGGTACAGAAACAGAAGAAAGATAGGAACAATATGACTACCTATTCTCATTATAGATCCTATCCAATTAATAACCTGCAATTTTGTAGGATATTTATGCATCAAATATAGTATATCAAATGTATCTGCCTTTACCAAGAAGAATTGGAAAATTTCAACCATACAGTAAGCATCATAATACGTATTGATTTTTCAGTTTACCCATGAATATCATAATATAGCTATTATTAAACATAGGTTGGGGTTCGGGTCTTATGGAGTGTGGTTGGTGAGAAAAAAAAAATCTTCAATAACAAAATATCACACTATCAAGTGCATAGAGAGATTTTAAAACTATAGAGACTGGAAACACAATAAAATTGGAATCTAAATCTATTGAAAGAAAAGAGGGAAGGACAAAATCAAGAAAAAACAAGCATCTAAAGTCAGCTACTAGCTTGAATAAAAATAAATATTTTAGTCAAAACAGTAAACAAACTTAATAGCAAGTTCAAACATTCAATTACCCGATAATAGAAGTAGTCATACAAGCGCAGAATATGGTATTTGTCAGCAGGATCATTCTTGTTGACAAACTTGAGAAGCTTAATTTCATCAAGGCTCTGATCAAAAAAATCTTTGTTGTTTTTTATAATTTTCACACAAACATCCATGCCCGTGTGCAAATCGTGCGCTTGTATAGCTTTACTGAAAGCAGCTGACCCTAGATATTCTGTAACATGATAACGCCCAGCAATCACTGAATTTAGAACAACGTGGAAATTCTTGTCCTCCTCGAAGCCAGTTCTAAGGAACAAAAATATAAATCAAGTGAAAGTGTTAGGAGATTGCAAAACATTTGAAAAGAACAGTGTAGCATGCAACTCAAAGCATAAACATGATATTTCTAAAACAGGCCATGAAGGAGAAAAACATGAAACTGACAATTTTTTAGAGCTGCTATTGGCACCCAGACGTTTACTTATTGCACTACAATTTTTTAAATTATTTATCACACCCAATTAAAGATTAAAACAAACCATGAAGAGCTTTGGCATAAGGTTATTCCAGTCTCTAATGGGAAAATGGCTTTGGAGATTCGGGGTGGAACAGGAAGGGCTTTGGCATAAGGTTATTGCGGCCAAGTTTGGGGAAGACCACTTTATTTTGGAAAGCAAAATGGCAAAAAATACATATGGGTGTGGGATTTGGAAAGGAGTCCTAAAAGTTCTTCCTCAATTCAAAAAGAGGGTGACCTATAAGGTTGGGAGGGGGGACAAAGTAAGATTTTGGAAGGATACTTGGTGCGGTGTGGAGTCTTTGAAGGAAAGATTTCCCTCAGCTTTTGCAATTTCAAGAAACAAAAATCTTCTCGTTGCTGGCTTTCGAGTTTCTAACTCAGAAGTTACAGGGTGGGACTTGGGTTTCCAAAGAGCTTTGAATGATTGGGAGGTTTCGGAGGCTATGGAGTTATAGGATATGAGAATTTGGAACACAAATTCCAAGGGATTGTTTTCAGTAAGAGACTTTTATGATGACCTCAACAAGGTTGGGGATCCTATCTTTCCTCACATTGTTGTTAGGGGTCCAAGGTCGCTTTTTTTTGTTTGGACAACAATTCAGGAAAGAATTCTTACACTAGACCAGTTGAGGAAAAGGGGTTTTTGTGGCCCGAATTATTGTTGTATGTGCGGAGAGGACGAAGAGACAGGGAACCATTTGCTTCTTCATTGCAAAATGGCTAATGATGTGTGGGCAATTTTTCTTTCTCGATTTGGAGTGGATTGGTGTTTGTCCCGCACTGTTAGAGGGGTCTTTGAAGAATGGATCTAGTTGGGAACGAGTTTCCATTTCTCAAAGAGGTTAATTTGGAATTTAACCCCTTTTGCAATTACTTGGGTATTTGGAAGGAAAGAAATGCTCGAACTTTCAAAGGAAATGTTCATTCTAGCCATGAGATTTTCATTTCGGTTCTTGGTCTTCTCTTCTTTTGGTGCAAGGTGTTTAAGGAGTTCAAAGGGATTTTCTTCGAGGATTTCCTTGTCCGGTGGGAAAGCGTTAACGTTATTTCCGATCTTTAGTCTCTTGCCTTTGTCTTTTTGTTGTATTTGCGGCTGTTTTTGTTTTTCTTTCCGGGTCAGTCACCTCGACCTTCCCTTTCTTTGTTGTTCCTTTTCAATTTATCAATCAATAAAAGAAAACATTACAAAGGTTTGGCTCAAATTATCATCTAAGCAGTACAAAACATTATAACACTTGTTCAAACAATTTCAACAACTGTTTACAATTATGATTAGGCTCATATAAAATCTAAAACCCAAAAAAATAGAAATCTAGAAAACAAAACGAGAGAGCTTCTATAGGCACCCCAACTTTTACTTATTGTCGACCATTTACATATTTTCATTATTTTTTAAGGAGGTGTAATAAGTAAAAGATGGGGTGCCAATAGCAACTCTCATATTTTTACACTTAGGACAGTATGCAAAATTCCAAAGAAATTGTATAACTGGAAGCAAAACATGCCGGCCGTGAAGGAGAAAAAAAAAATGAAAGTGGCAATTTTTTTTTACACTTGGGACAGTTTGCAAAAATTCAAAAGAAATTTTATAACTAGAAGCAAAACATGCCTGTTTTTTCTGTGCACAATCTTGAGATCAAAAGTTTCAAATTCCTCCTCCTGAGCCTTTATCTGCCGTACTTGCTCTTGCACAGCTGCCGCTTCTTCATCCTCCAATGTCGTTCCTGGATCTTCTTCTCTTGCATCACTAGCTTTGTCATCTTCACCTTTATTGACATGTTCTCTTTCAGCACAATCATGATTCGAGCTCGTCGATGCAGTAGAATTTGCTGATTTTTCAACATTATCATTGTTTTCATCCCTAGAACTATTGGCTGGTGAAGAATCACTACTCTTCCGCCTCCATGTCGCAAGCATGTCATCAGTCCTCATCAAACCATTCCCATCACAATCCTTAGTTTCATCTCCTGTGACAGAGTCGGCCTGCAACAAGTCCCCACCTCTCAAAGGGGGCGGAAAAGAAAAACCACCATCAGGATAATTTGCCCCCAATGTACAAACACCTTTATCATGCCTCGTAATGTATTTATCAGAATCTTGTTTAACTGTCCTCGCTTTATCCTTGTTTGATCTGTCAAGATACCTCTTACCGGTGTCAAGTTGAGAATGTCTGGAGCCGCTAATACCAACATCATGATCGTGAAAGTATTCTAGATCCCCTTCACTACTTCCTCCAACCAAACTTTCTCGTACTTCACTACCAATATCAGCTGCATCACTACTAATCCCCACACCTATTGATCTGACCGAACCATGTTGGTCATCGTCCATGCAGAGGTCATCCGGCCGAGGCCTTTCACACTCATTCAAAACTCTCCCGTTACCTAACATAATGAGTTCATTTGTCTGAGTGACAAATCCTTGCCAAACAGGTTCTGCACGCATCAAATTCAATTCTTCTTCATCCATCAATTGTCCATCATATTGAGCTATTAAATCATTTTCATCATTCCTTCCATACATTTCAACCATTGAATGCCCTAGAGGATCATCTGGAGCAGAAACTTGTTCAATGTTTTTTTCATGAAAATATTGCTCACCAGAGAAGTAAGAGTCCTCCTCAGCAAAAGATTGGTCATCGTCTTCATCTTTCGTTGGACCTCTTTCTTGCGGGTCTGGAATGCTTCCGTGCCCAATTCCCTTCTCATTGTCACTTGGGTAATCAATTTCATGAGCTAGAAACCATGTCTCATCTTCGATAGGCTGTCTCATGTATCCCACATCATCATCGTCGTCATACTCATCAGAGTCCCAATACTCATTTGGATAGTCTATCAATTCACTTAACCCATCACCCACAGTAGCAAAACCAGAAACCAACTCAGAGGTATCCTCAGCAATTCCCTGACTTACTGATAGCCAGCTACTTCCAACATTCCTTTTTCCCCCTGTAATAAATTTTTCAAGGATTAAAGATAAACCATGCCTAGAAGACAATGACAAATCAATATATATATATATATTCGGCAGCCAAATTTTTGTCTTATATGAGTTAGAAGTTTCGGAATGGGCTGATTTTTTGAGAGGATAATCTCCTCACCATAGAGAGCATCCTCACAAAAAATCACCCCATTCCAAAACTTCTAACCCGTATGGGACAAATTTTGGCTGCCGAACATTGCCTTATATATATAGGATCAAAGCCAAATATTTTCCTATATGGGTTAGATGTTTCGGAATGGGCTCATATTTTTTGTGAGGATGATCTCTTCACCATAGAGATCATCCTCACGAAAAATCAGTTCATTCCTAAACTTCTAACCCCATCTAAAGTGGTTTATCAGCTCATTCCAAAACTTCTAACCCATATATGAAAAAATTTGGCTCACACACACACACACATATATGTATATATATAGGGGAGCGTTTGGAGGCCCTAAAGAGAGACAAAACACTTTTTCAATACCTGGGCTAGAAGTTTCGGAATGGGCTGACTTTTTGTGAGGATAATCTCTATGGTGAGGAGATCATCCTCCCCAAATATCAGCCCATTACGAAACTTCTTACCCCATCAAAAGTGGTCTATGATAACTGAACGGTCCACGATTCTTCAACTTGTAAACTAGGGTTAGAAGTTTCGGAATGGGCTGATTTTTTGTGAGGATGATCTCCTCACCATAGAGATCATCCTCACAAAAAATTAGACCATTCTGAAACTTCTAGCCCATGTATTGAAAAATGTTTGGCACAATGTTTGCGTCTCTTTAGGGCCTCCGAACGCTTCCCATACATATATATTCACAAAATAATTCTTGGGATAAGGCTTTGATGTTGATGATGCCAATAGGATCATAAATCAGGGATAACATTGAGGAATACGACAAATCTTGGCATTGGCAAGGTAGACCAAAGACTATACCAAAAGAAAGTTTGAGAAGCAGTTTTAAGTCAAAAAGCATGCGCTCTCCTTACCTGGCTGAGAGCACAAATAATCTATGAAGCTCCTGTTTAAACACCAATTTGGATATATATATAACAGATAGAAGAGTTGCATGACCCAACTGTAAGCACTAGATACTAGACAACAAATGTTGCAACAAAGAACTTTTACCACTTCACAATCAATCAGACCGAACAATTTCAAATAAACTTAAGGTACCTAGATAAAGGACATGCATATACCCTGATAAAAACAATTTCTGAAACAGACCTAACACCTTGCTTTACAGGGTAAACCAGAACTTAAAAAGTTAAGACTACCTACACTGTCAGTATTTTTATGGACAACATCCACTAATCTCTTGCTTTTCTTTCTTTTCTTTACTTCTTCCTTCCTTTTTTGACAAGTAAAACATCTGCTACTCTTTTGGTGTCACCCATTTTAAGTTGGTCTTTGTTTGGATGCAAGAAAAGTGTCCCCAACAACACATGTCAATCAATTACACAGCGGTTAAATCCCATACTCTTAAGAGACCTACCTAACTCCGCCTGTGTGGAGTTTTTTTACACTATATTGCCAGTCCCAAGCCCGTATAAAGGAGGAGAATTAATGAAAGGTTGGCAACCGGTCTAAAAACTTCACCAGTCACCACCTCCTAAACATGAATCTCAAAGAAACCTACCTACCTACCTAAAACCAGAATTATTTATGTTTATTAAAAAAAAAGTTGTCAAAGCATGATAGTGAAAGAGATGAAAGTTCGATCTCTTTTGTGAAAGTAGGTGTTTTAGAGGCTTGTTTTAAGAACAAGAATGGGTCTCCATCAGAGACAAAAAAAAAAGACCACCAGAAGATCCGGTATAGTCATGGTTGAAAGAAAGGTTCAAAATGCCATTCCGTTCTAGTGGTCTGGTATCTTGAAAATTGAGCGAAACAAAACATTCTGAACAATTGCATTTCAATAAATAAATACTAGTTTTTGTTCATAAAAATTAAATTAAATATGATTTTAAGTTAATAAATGGTAGTTTGGATTAAAATTGCAATTTTCATATCGATCTGCATTAAAAATATTTTCAAATATTCCAAAACATAGGATTCCTCTAAACATTCCATTTTCTGAAACATTTTATGCAAAATGTTTCCCTCCCTCCCTCGAACTGTTTCTATTGGATGGAACCACAATAAAATTGGGAAGAAGGGTCTTCTCCCTCTCTAAAATAGATTGTATAGGATCTTTGCTTTTAACTTTTTTTTTTGGACTTGTGATTTCTAAAATTGGACAAATATGTCTACTTTCATCTGTTCGTTTCTTTTTTGTCCGAAAAGTTAAATAACTGGTAAACAACTTTTTTTGTACGCTAAAGAAATCGAAACATTGCAACACATTTGAAATTTAGAAACATCTAGCAAAACAGTTTTGTTAAAATATGCCAAAAAAGAAGAATGTTTCAACAAAATCACTCTGAAAAGAAACAAAATGAAACTTTGAACCTATCTGAAAATACAATTATGCCTTAGATGATACATAGGAGATTACATCACCTCATATCAAAAAGTAATAGAAGTAGTTAAAAATTATCATGGCATACGTATCATAAAAACTAATCATTTCATGAAAAATCATGTTTAGCTTAATTAAACATTATAAGTAGTTTAGTGCAATGTCTCTTGGCATCAGTTTTTTTTTTTTTTATATGGAGATAATTTGAACAAAAAATTTTGATAAATCGACCTCCATAACAACTTATCACAATGAATCGTTCGTATCCAATTATAATTTCATCTCATTTTCTCAATTTAGTGAGACATTGAACAAGGCCAAGATTTTAAACCTTGAATATAATAGTGTGCACAGTAGGGGTGCACACTGGATCGGGTAAATCCGAGAACCGAAACCAATCCAAAGCCTTTTGGATTGGATTGGTTCGGATTGAGTATGGTTTGGTTCGGGTACAGATTGTAAAAAACAAAAAACCGATTGAATTGGTTCAATTCCGGATTAGGAGTATAATAGAACCGAACCAATTTTTATATTCATTATATATATATATTTAAAAATAAAATATAATCTTAAAAGACAAAAGATAAAAACATTCAAACAATACTCAAAGTCTCAAACCCCTTTCTTAGTTTCCTTCATCTATTCTCTCTTCTTCAAGTTCTTTGAAGAAAACCTAACTGTTCGTCTCCCTCACCTCGCCACCTCGTCGGAAAACGAAAAGGTAAAATTAGCTTTCTTACTTTATTTTTTAATTTTTTTATGATTTTTATTTTTAATGTGTTATGCGTGATGCTTTGTTTATGTTGAAATAATATGTTGATGCTTTGTTTATTCGTGTTATGTGTTATGTGTGATGCTTTGTTTAATATTTATATTGCTTAGTTTTAAGTTTTAACTATTTTAATCTTACTATTGAAAATAATAAGTATTAGAACTGTTTGGTTAAATTCCAATTTTGCCACAAATCTGAACCAATCCGAACCATGTGCACCCCTAGTTCACAACTACACCCAATACTTTGGTTTCCATAAATGGAAATATCTAAAGAAGTCTCTTCTCAAATGATTTCAGTCTTAAGTTTTATTATGAACTTAAGGTTTGCATGATTGCACCCGGATCCAAAGTTCTTTTGTGAACTTAAGGTTTGAGTGATTGGACATGGAAAATGGGAGAGAAAATAATTTCCCTTGGAAAATGCAATTTTTAGGCATATGATTACTGATGTAAGACATCTACAATTCTAAGTAGTTTCCTAATTCCATTAGGATTTATTTCTATTTTCTAGTTCTATTAAGATTTCTATTTCATAGTTATGTTAAGAGTATAATTCCTTGTTAGTTTCTAATTTGTTTTAAATTCATTTTTATTATTTAAACAATAATTAGAAATCTCTAATTTGAGTTCTAATGCGATTAATAGAAAGTTAGTATTATGTTATAGATAGGTTAGGAATGTTAATTTTTAATATTTTAGTAGGATTACAAGTTGTTATGATAGAGTTGTCTATATAAGGAACTCCAAATCCGAAAATCAATCAATTAATTCAATTATCTTTATCTTTTAATTACTTTTTAGCTTTATGTATTATTTTCTTTCAAGCTAATGTTTGTTTATCAATTGAATCTATTGATTCAAATTGATTTGAGTGTTCCATTGGACACAACCTATCGAATCTATTGATTCACACACTTCCGTTATGTCAAGTGGCATCAGAGCTCTTACTACGATCCACAAAAGATGGTTGCTAAAGGTGATTTTATCACAGAATCTTATCTAGAAGCCCAATTCGAGAAATTTGAAGAAAGTGAACATCTCAATTGTATTATCCGCAACTTATTGCCAGTACAACATGTTGATCCTTCAATTCGACATATTCTTTTCTGAACTACATGAAAGATACAAGATAAGTTGTGCTAACTAATTATAGATAATGGAAGTTCGGAAAATATAATTTCAAGTCATATGGTTGATGCACCCAAGCTTCCCACTACACAACACCCTAGACCTTATTCTATAGGTTGGGTAAACGATAAACGTAAAAAAAGTGTATCCAGCCAATGTTCCCTTTCTTTTAGCATTGGGAAATATAAGGATGAGGTTACATGTGACATCATCCCAATGAGAGCATGTCACATCCTCTTGGGAAGACCTTGGCTTCATGATAATGATGTTACATACCGGGACAAAACCAACACCTATTCTTTCATGAATAATGGTGACAAAGTGATCCGACACCCTTCTTATTCAAAGCCCAAGGCTACCCAACTAGGCAAGGAGAATAGAACATGCTTTGTTTCTACCAACGTCAATAAGGACTTAAAGGAAACAAGTCAAGTGTTCCCGATGGTAGTGCAACCTTCCAATCGAGACCTTCCTACTCAAATTTTTCATCAAGTGCAACCCCTCCTTGACAAATTTTCTCATGTTTTTCCTTCGGAAATGTCAGATTCATTATCTCCTATGAGAAATATACAACACCACACCGATTTGGTGCCCGGTGCAAATCTCCCAAATCTACCCCATTGTGGGATGAGTCTGAAAGAACATAACATATTGAAGGAACAACTGAAAATAACCTTAAACTTCTACTAACAAGTACAAAATCGGTGTCGATAGAAGATTCAAGAGGTATGAAAAATGAGATTTGGTCATGGTTTATCTTAGTAAATATCGTTTTCCGACCATAATTTACAAGAAAACCAAGTTGAAGAAATTTAAATCCCTTCATATCTTGAAGAAGATAAACGATAATGTTTATGCGAAGAATTTGCCTAATGATATGCTATGGTCAATTATATTCTTTAATCTAAGTCTGAAGAAAGGATATCATTGGAAGTGGATTAGAGTGAGATGAATAAAAAACAAGGAAAAAAATGCCTTCAAGAACAACTTGAGGATGAGTTTTTTTCAAAGAAAGGGGGCCTGACGTAGGACATCTGCAATTCTAAGTAATTTCCTAATTCCATTAGGATTTATTTCTATTTTCTAGTTCTATTAGGATTTCTATTTCATAGTTATGTTAAGAGTACAATGCCTTGTTTGTTTCTAATTTATTTTAAATTTGTTTTTATTATTTAGACTATAATTGGAAATGCTTAGAAGTCTCCAATTTGAGTTCTAACAGTATTAGAAAGTTAGTATTATGTTATAGATAGGTTAGAAATGTTAATTGTTAATATTTTAGTAAGACTACAAGTTGTTATGATGGAATTATCTATATAAGGAGCTCCAAATCCAAAAATCAACTATTTTTTCTCTTTTAATTACTTTTTAGCTTTATGCTTTATTTTCTTTCAAGCGTACCACTTGACGTAGCAAAAGCGTGTGAATCAATAAATCCGATAGGTTGTGTTCAATGGAACACTCAAAATCAATTTGAATCAATAAATTCAATTGATAAACAAACAATAGCTTGAAAGAAAATAAAACATAAAGCTAAAAAGTAATTAAAAGAGAAAAGATAAGTGAATTGATTGACTGATTTTAGGATTTAGAGCTCCTTATATAGATAACTCCATCATAACAACTTAAAATCCTACTAAAATACTAAAAATTAACATTCATAACCTATGTATAACATAATACTAACTTTCTAATCCTATTAGAATTCAAATTGAGACTTCTAAGCACTTCTAATTATAATCTAAATAATAAAAAAGAATTTAAAACAAATTAGAAACTAACAAGGAATTTTACTCCTAACATAACTATGAAATAAAATCCTAATAGAACTAGAAAATAGAAATAAATCCTAATAGAATTAGGAAACTACTTAGAATTGTAGATACCCTACATCAGTAATCCCTTAAGTTCAATTTTCCAACCAAAGCAATTTTCAATCCGGGGAGGGAAAATGATTTTCCCACCTCCTAATGGTATTCTCTCACGATTATGGGGGTGGCAATGAGTCGAGTAGTGTCATGAACACACTAAAATTAACAGATGGCTTTAAACGGAATTGAATGGAAGAACAATGATTGGCTTTGCCAACCCCAAATTTTTTGGATAAAGCTTTGGTGTTGATGATCAAATACTAATTTTTCCAAAATTGAAAAGCATCCACAACAATACCACATCCCAAAATGTTCTCATTTGGAGACAAAACACATTCAAGAATACTTTAGAAACTCTTTAGTGTCCCAACAACAATAGATCCCTTAGATGGCATCATCAACATTATATTATTAACCAGACAGTTTGTTTTTTTTAAATAGACCACCTGCTTCCCTAAGTAAGATCATGGAGCATGAGCCTTTTTATATACAGATATTCATCAAAAATACTGTCATTTCACTCATGTTATCTCAAAAGACAAACTGAAAGGTGTTTTCATGTGGAAGAGTTTTTGATAAAATTCCACAAAGGCACATAAGTCACCTACAATTACAGTTTAAGGGATTGGGCAACACTTTGCATCACCCAATCAAACTCAGGATCAACCGTTGGTGCTTAAAAATTCAGACATGGCTCGAACGTCACAAGGATCACCTGACTCAATACAGATTCATTTGGATTAATCATGAATTGTTTGGATTTCTCAAGTTGACTTTGTAATCCATAATAGTGTACATTGGACTCCCCCCCATTCTCTCTTTATTTGCAAAATTCCTAAGGATCTTGGATTCTTTATTTGCAAAATTCCTAAGGATCCTGGATTGAGATAATTGTGTTGGGAGATTTCAAGAGATGATTTCACAGCGCCAATGAAAGAATTCCTGGAAGGGACCTATATTGATTTCTACCCCAACAATACTTTGTTACTCTAGCTCCTAAGAAGCATGGTGCGAAAGATATCTCGAAACTGATAACTTCAAGAATTAAAGTGATATTTTCCTCTGTCATTCCTCTTGAGCAAGGAGTTTTTGTTAAAAGTACACAAATCTTGGGCGGCTAATAAATCTATAGATTCTAAAATCAAGTTAGCTAGACCAGACACCTTCTACAAAATTGACTAGGAAAAAGCTTATAACCTTGTCAACTAGGCCTTTTTGGATTATATGATGGAGAGAATGTTTAGTGGGTGGGAAAAAGGGGAATATGAACTGTGTGTCTACAACTTCTTTTGCCAATGGGTGTCCTGCTAGGTAAAAAATCAGAAGGACTGAGATAAGGCAATCTTCTATCCCCTTAATATTGTTATTGCGGCACTAGGGAGACATATATTGAGGTTCATCCAAAGTAAAGACCTCTAACGTTTTCTCGTAAAGGAAGTCATATGGCCTTCCACCTACAGCTTGCATATGACATCATGATATTACAAATAATTGTCGATGCTGGACATTCCCAACCTTGGTTTCTTATTGGCCTTTTTGTGTTGCCTTGAAATGGTTTAAGGTCTGGCTATCGATCTCTCAAAAAGAAAAGTGTTTGGGGTAGGAAGAGTTCCTAATATCGACTCTTCAGGAAGTGGATTTGAAATGTGTTTGTTCCCCTAAGGAAGGAAGGAAGCCGATTAGATTTACAAAACTTGAAGCTCATGAGCATCGACATATTGGGAAAGTGAGTATGGAGATTTGAAGTGGAAACTTGTAGTCTTGAGGATGATCATCCTAGACAAATTTGGGAGCAGGAACTTTGATCCAAGAGAGTTTGAGTGTCTTTGATTGATTTTACAGTCAGTAAGGATAATAGGATACGCTTCTAGGAAGATGGCTGGTGTTGTATTTCTAATTTTATGACTCAGTATCCTGATTTATATGCTATCTCAAATAAAAAGACTAGTCAGTCCATAAGTTTTTTATCTGGACAGGGTGATGGCAAATCCCGGGGCCTCGATTTTAGAAGAAATTTAGGCAGTCAGGAGATAAATTCCATAACTAGCCTCATTCAAAAAATCATCGATATTCCCATTGCCCCATTTGACAAGGACAAGCAAACATGGAAGAAGAGTCACAATGGGGTTTTCACAGTAAGATCCTTCTACTCTATATGTTCAATGGTCCATGTAATTTCAAATTTCTAAAATCTTCCATATAAAAGGATCCAAAATTCCCTCTAAGTTTGCATTATTCATTTAGACAATAGCTACAAGACCTTGACAGTTAACCATCTCATATCATGTAGAATTATCATAGAAAATTTGTGCTCCATCAGCAAAAATAATGATGAATACGAGAGCATTTTTATAAGCAGATAAAAAAGCAGGCAGCCCTAACATAAACAAAATATTTGCAAGAGTATATACAACTATAAAAGAAAAATAAATGTAAACCTAATTATGAACAAACCTGAAGAATTGATTTCTTGCCCAACAGGAACGTCCAAAAATGATCCTATCAAGAACGTATTATCTGCGCTCGTAAGCTTTGCTCCCGATCCATGGCGATCAAACTTTTCCTCACAATGAATATTCACAGACTTGTCCTCCGACTTGAGCTTAACAGGTGGCAATCTTGGTAGCTCTTCTCTATGATTCTCCATCACGAGTGGCAAATCTAAACAACCAATGTTATTTTGCTCCGAAATTCCTTGAGATTTTCCAAAAAATAAAGATCTTCCAACCTCATTAACCTGTTCTTTCATTGCTACCCTAATATCCTCACTTTCAACTCTCTTCTTTCCTTCTTTCCTATTATCTCCAAAACCAAGAACACCACCGTAATTGTTCGATTCGTCATCCCCTTTGGGAAATGGAAAAACAGTCTTGATAGAGCACTCTTTCCACGGATCCGAAGAAGACTCCGTAAATTCCCGTTCGAGTTCCACAATAGATTTACTTGTGCTTCCAGCCCACAATACTCTATGTTCCCCCGATAAACCTGAACTATTTTTCGATTGTTCAGATATTTGAAGCTC
This sequence comes from Akebia trifoliata, assembly GCF_017979445.1. Taxonomy (NCBI): domain Eukaryota; kingdom Viridiplantae; phylum Streptophyta; class Magnoliopsida; order Ranunculales; family Lardizabalaceae; genus Akebia; species Akebia trifoliata. The sequence goes on from NC_141376.1 coordinate 30,858,678, forward strand.
TGAAAAATTATTTGCAACAATGCTACTATCTTGCTCAGGCGGGTCAACAGGACCATTAGTGGGATTAAATTTCCATGAGAACAGATCCGAAGAGGTATCCTCAGACTCAGTAGTGAAAGTGAAGCTCTTCTCAATCGTTCGAGCAGATTCGATAGATTTATTCCATTTAATTTCAGAACCATTTCTACTAGTTCCACACTCTATCTCCTTAACAATAAGTTCTTTTGAAGCTTCGAGATTACTCGGAAACCCCATTTGTTTCTCCGCTGATTCGCTCTCTTTTTCTTCTTCTAATGGATTACAAAGATCAATTTTTTCCGAAATCGATTTCTGAAGGGATCCATTCAAATCAGGGCGGTTACTGAGCTCCCCAAGTAAAGCAGATTCAGCCCGAGTAAATCGGTTTCTTCGTAAGAAATCCAAAATCACGTCGACCGAATCCGCCATTGTCGATTAAAACGTTAGAATGATGATTCTTCGGAACCTGAAAACAAATTTTTTCGAGTTCTGTTAAAATATTAAAACCCTGGCTTGAAACCCTAACTAACAACTTTCACAAATCCAATTTTCCGAGATTTTGCTGAGATCCAAAGTTCAAAAAAAAATGTAATTTTAAAAAACTGGGAACTGTACGGACGGCTGTGGAGAAAAGAAACCCTAGTTTTTAACGACGAAGAAGAGCAAAGACGACATTAGATTGAATAATAAATAATAAAATAAAAATTGGAGACGAAGGAGATGAAGGTTTCGTGGACTTACAGATCAAAAGAGATGATCGATTGGAGGAAAAACAAAGTAAGTTAATGAGATTTCTGCAGTTTTTGTCTGAATGGAGAGAGTACTGGGTATCGTTGTTCCCTGTAGAATCCATCGACATCAAACCCACCACAACATTTGCTCTCTCGCTCTCTCTCTCTCTCTCTCTCTCTCTACTTTTTAGTATATTTTTTTTTTACTTAATTTTTTAAAATTTATTTAAGTCCAAATATGTCAGGAATCGAAAATAAATTACAAGGTCTGTGTCACGGCTCACGGGCCTAGATCCGTCCTGTTGTGTTTTGTGGTTTCAAAAATCGTCTGAGAACAGGATGACTCGTCCGAGTCACCTTGAATTCTTCTTTTTTAGTGAGATTCTATTGCCACACCAACTTTACTAACGCCACCACAATTTATATGTAAGTTACCAATAATAATAAAAAGATATTTACAAAAACATGCACAACTTTTATTCTAATTACGGTTTTGGTACACTAATTATTTACGAAAACATGCACTCAATATATTGCTCACTGTCACGCATCTACGAACTCGCAAGTTTAAAAGTGACGAACTTACGAATTCGTAGATGTTAAAAGTGACTAACTTACGAGTTCGTAGACACGTAAAAACTAAATAGTGTGTCGTTGTGCATGTTTTGAGAATTAAAATGAACAATATACCAAAATCGAAATTTCAGCATATTAAATGCACAATTTGAAGATTCACCCAAAAATTAATACACATTTAAAGTGGCGTTAACAAAAGTTGATGTGGCAATAGAAGTCCTCTTTGTTTTTTAACAAAGGTACGTATGCCTCTTAGAGCATCCAAGTAATCATCAGGATACGTGTCTTCCCTTCCCCCTACTACACACACTGATAATCCTAAGATGAATCCCTAAGGGTGGCTTCAAGGGGGAGAAGGGGGGGATTCGAACTCAGATGAGACTAAAACTATGAAACCTCATGTTCAAGTCATCTCAACATCATTCATGAATCAACAAGACAAAAATTTCAAGGCCTCATTTTTTCTCCTTCTCTTTCTTCGTCTTCTATCTTCTATTGCTATGAAGTTTGGAGATATCTGGGGAGAAACTCTTATCTCAATCAAGATAACCATCATGTTGAACACTCATGTTGTCTTCCCAATATAGTTCAAGTCAACCCTATCCCAATATAGCTAATGAAAGCATGTTAATTCACTTAGAAGCACAATAATTAACTCTTTTAAGAAATATTTAGATACATTATAAGTTTCGAACATGATACACCATCAAAACTCTCCAAAAAATTTCGGAGTTGATTATACTTGTCCAATATTCTAAATCTTTCTAAATGATTTTGTATTTTCTAGCACTTGTAAGAACAAAGAAATCTTGGACTGCATAAGAAGGTTTTAACACTATATTTATCACACCAAATATTATCGCATAACACACTATTAGTGGATGATCTCTAAACTTTAGATATAGCCATTTTCATTATAGAAAAAAGAGACTAAAACTCCATCACGATTCCAAGTCCATTATAAGATTTGCTTAGAAAACATTAAATTTAAAATGTTGGTTTTGGAGGTGAAAGTCCATCAAAAAGTGAGTCAAAGTTCACAGGTAAACAGGAGTAAAGTATATTAAATGAAAACATTTGGCTTGGTAAACATAGGAAAAATGTTCTTCCATAAATGAAAACATTTATCAATTCCATAATATATATATATATAGGGGACGGTTCAGCAGCCCTAAAGTTTGCCAAGTTTGGTGCCAAACATTTTTCAAAATATAGGTTAGAAGCTTTGGAATGAGCTGATTTTTTGTGAGGATGATCTCTATGATGAGGAGATCATCCTCACCAAAAATCAGCCTATTCCAAAACTTCTAACCCCATCAAAAGTGATTTACAAAAATTGGACGATCCACAATTCTTCAACTTGTAAACTAGGGTTAGAAGTTTCAAAATGAGCTGATTTTTTGTGAGGATGATCTCTTCACCGTTGAGATCATCCTCACAAAAAATCAGCCTATTCCAAAACTTCTAACCCCATCAAAAGTGATTTACAAAAAATGTTTGGCACCAAACTTGGCAAACTTTAGGGCTATCAAACCGCTCCCATATATATATATATATATATATATATATGTGTGTGTGTGTGTGTGTGTGTGTGTGTGGGTGTGTGTGTGTGTGTTTTTCCTTAAATAAATTGTTTGAAAAACGATGGCTTAGATACCAATCTACTTAGGATCTTAAAACTTTAGAAATATATATATATAGGGTCCCGTTTAGCAACAAACATTTTGGCAAAACATTTTTCAAAACATAGGTTAGAGGTTTTGGAATGGGCTGATTTTTGGTGAGGATGATCTCTACGGTGAGAAGATCATCTCACCAAAAATCAGCCCATTCCAAAACTTCTAACCCCATGTTTACAAGTTGAAAAATCGTAGACCATCCATTTTTTGTAAACCATTTTTGATGAGGTTAGAAGTTTTGGAATGGGCTGATTTTTGGTGATGATAATCTCCTTATCGTAGAGATCATCCTCACAAAAAATCAGCCCATTTCAAAACCTCTAACCCATGTTTTGCCAAAATGTTTGTTGCTGAACATTTCCCATATATATATGGGGATCATTCGAGGGCCAACGTCAAAACCAACATCGCAATCAATCAAACGGTGGATATCGCAACAACACATGTTCTATTAAGCTTTAATAAAATTACAAATTTCTCCCCCAAAACACATCGCACGATCCCACCCCTCTCCCTCTATCACACTCATTATCCTCTCATACAACTCACCAATAGCAAGAAATCCTCACTCTCTCTGTTATTCTCTATAGATTTTCCATGGTCTCATCTTCTTTTCTCTTCTCTTCTCTCTCTGTAGAAAAAAATCTCTATAATTTTTTTGGCTTTCTTCGATCATCTAATTGATTAAGGAACAAAATAGGAATGTTGCCTCTATTTCTCTCTAATGAGGAGTTCAAGTGATGCTTGAACGACGTATTTTTTGTTGCAAAGAAGGTTGATTCCTTTATCTGAAACCTTCAATGCCGACTCGAGATAGTAAAATTCCAAGTAGATGTAATCACCAACTGATCCAAACAAGCTTATGCATACTCAAGCAGAAATGCATCTCTTTTTTCTTATTTCACCAAACTAATGGCTTTTTCTTCCACTCTGACTGATAAGTTTGTTCATAAAGTGGTTGCACTAGCGAAAATCAAATTATAATTTTATTTTAATCGAATTAGGGTTTAGTGATGATGAATTGTATAAGAAAATGAGAGAGTAGGAGAGAGGGGTTGAAAGAAATGATGTGTCACGCCCCAAAAATCCAACATAAATCCTAAGGATTCATCTACTAGATCTCGAGGTGTGAATAACAAACCCAGTTCATTTTAAGATATAATAATAAATAACAATTTATGTTTTAATTATAAGGCAACGAAAAAACATATCTAATAACTGTAATCAACGTTTACATAAACTAACATCAATCATAGTCCATAGTCAAACATCAAAGACATAATCTCTCCAAACAGATACAAGTTTCTCAAAATATAAAGCATAAGCAACTGTTGAACCTTATAACAATCCTTAAGTATAAGGAGGCTACAACTTATCATCATAAGTCTTCTCAAGAATCTTTTCTTACAACTCCTCATAAATTGATTCCTCGATGATTGTGTAATCTGAAATAGTGAATGGTAGAGTAAAAAACGGAGAGTTACTCAACATAAAATACATCGTTCTAACATCTAGTAAAATCATGCAACATATAATCATGTTAAACATTTAAATAATACATGTTTTATCATAACTTAGTATTCTAATAATAACTAAATAAAAAATAGTAAGTAATTGTAATATTCATCAATCTCTCATTTTTTTCATGAAAAAAATGTATTATACTTTCAAAGGTTTTAAAATATCTAGTTATCATTGCACAATAAGGAGAAATACATAATACAAACATGATAGTGTAGTCAATGCAAGTGTTGAGGAACACATCAATATGACAATCTCAGTATGGACAATCGATATCTCAAACTTTTCGTGATGTGGAATCTCGATTTTATATTTGATTTTGTGATAGATCGTTGCTACCACATTTAGGTGATCATTTATCCAGTTTAGCTTGGATGTTGACCAATGTCAAAATACTTGAACCAATTATGTTGGTTATTTGTTTGATAACTACAAACTCATAGTAATCACTAACTAGTCTAGGAGAGATTCATCGTGTCTAAACCTATCAAAAGGCGATACATGTAAACTTCGATTATCTCTACACTATACAAAGATCGTTTTTACACAAAAAATTCATCAAGAAAAAAGAAAAAAATTCTTGAATTTCACAAGTTGTACTACTCTTCAAGGTATCTCATACTACCAAGGAAAATAGAATCACAAGTGTTATCCTCGATTGAAACGCCACTTCTAGAAATATAGTAATGCATCATTCTTTCTAGGCTTTCTATGACCATTTTCTAATAAATAAAATAGTTTTATTGTATTACATATATACAATTTACTTTTATCAAAAATACAAACAATGAAAGTGTCCTCTAGTCATTTATATTAATCCATCCATCAATACATCCATTCATCATTTCCACGTGGACGTGGGATCGTGAGATATTCATTCATTTATTTATCTTTTATGTAATAGTTTTGGCTTAAACCATTGCATATCTCTAGACTCACTATCACATTTAATTAGGGGAGAACTTGAATTTTCATTATTTATCCGTCAATCAGTCAATCAATTATCTATCTTCCTAAATATCTATCAAAGTACAATTTTTTAGAAATATTTGTGATTCTATGGTATCAACCAAATCCATATGATAATCTTTATTGAGTAGAAAAGACTCGAAAAATGTGATAAAATAATAAATAATTAAAGTTGTAAAAATTTGGTTAAGTGTAGGAAATATGATTTTTCAAAGTTCTTTAAATGTATAACGACTTTTTAGAAATGAAAGTATTAATTATGAGACTTGATATTATATAATTTTTTAAACTTAGATTGAAGGGAAGGTCAGAGAAAATGGGAAAAATCTTATAAAAACATCGAAGTCTGTATTTTGTCTTAAACCCAAAAATTAGATTTTGATTCTTAAATTATTTCTAAATAATGGGTATTCCATTATTTTTATTAAATAACTTAAAGCAAATAAAAAATTTAAATTAAATATGATATTTACTTAAATATTTTTAATGAAATTAAATTGTTGAATGTGTCCAACATTATGCTTAAAACGTATCTGGCACAAAAAATAGCGATTAGACCATTATAGTGATTAGAAGTTGCTATTATAACAATCGAAGAGTTGAAACATGCGTTCTTCGAGATTTCTTCTTGAATTTTTTCCAAAAATTTCTCCTAAATTTATTTTACAATATTTTCTTCCCTAAAATTTGTAAGATAATGTGAAAACAACTTATTTAACATAAATAAAAGTAAATCTATGAAATCAAATACCTAAACATGTATGATTTTAAGTGAATCAACCTTAAATAAGAATACTCCAACAAAATACTTTTGATTAATTTATGTTTCTTAAAAAAACTAATAAATAAGATAGAAGGAAATATGTCTTACTTGTTTTGTGTCTCTTTCAATGCATTTTTCTCAATATCAATTCCCAACATTGTTTATTGTTTGAAATCCCAAAATTAGATTTTGTTCCCAATAAAATCTGTTTGACTTGAATTGAAACATAGTGACAAAGTTGGGATTCGAGAATAATTCGGCAAGAAAAAGCTTTATAAAAAGTCAATAAAGTTAGAAAAACTAAAAAGATAAAATATATATATATATATTAAGTTTAAAAATGTAAAATAAAAAATGTATTTTATATATTAAAGGAAAAATGATACTTAAAAATTACTAAAACTAAAAATAATCCATGATTTTTTGAAAAATTTGGGATTAAATCACAATTAATCATGACTTTTTGGAAAATGAAATATTTTTATTAAATTCATGATTTAGTCATGATTATTTTTAAAAATTATAGATTTTTGTTACTCTAAATTGAAGATCTCGATGAGATGAAGCCTTTTCTCTTATTTGGAGACTCTTCAATCTCGCTTTAAGGTATTCGAATTATCACTTGAAGGTTTAGGGTTTGGGTGACTTACATTGGAGAAGAAAAAAGAAAAAATCTGAGTATCTCTTTTAAGTTTGGTGTTTATATGATACCAATGATGAAATGATCATTTATGTAATTTTTTTTTTTATTTTGTTAATAACTTAACGCTCGAGACTTCGATTTGCACTAATTCATTTTTAATAGTTTATTTGCATACTTATCGAGGCATATATTAATTTTTTTGTTTGAAATTTGATTCTCATATATTTATAATCTGAACCAAGGTTACCTAATTCACTAGAAAGGAGCTGAATCGTGAACTAGTTCAAACTGAATCAGTTCGAGGTATGGTTTGCTCTTAGTTCGTGATATACAACGACTCAAATGAATTGGTTATTTAAGTTGTTTTTATGTAAGAAAATACTCAAGTGACATGTAATGCGGTTATGCACGTTGAATGGATTTGAATATCTTTCTTTGACTTCAATTCATGTTAATTTTTTTGTATCCCCTCAACATATTGATAATATTAAAGATATCCCCTAACTTTTCAAATTGATAGCATACCTTTTTAACCTTTGTCTTTATTGATAGACTAATCACAAATGAATAAAAACTTTTATCTTCAATTCAATTTGTAAATAAAAAAGGGTTAGGATTCCTCGACTCCTAAGAATGACTCATGAAAAAAACACATGATCCCAACCCTTTAAATGAAAAATCCAATGATTGAGATTTATCCTCTGGATAAGTATCTCCAAAATTTGTGTTATCAAGATATTCATATATCTCAACCATTGGATTTTGTGTTTAAAGGGTTGGGATTATGTGTTTTTTCATGAGTCATTCTTAGGAATCAATCGATCCCAACCCATAAAAAAAATCTGATTTTTTGTTTCTAAAATATATACCATCTTCATATTTTTTTAACTTTATTCATGACTTCAACCTTCAAAGACCCTCATCTCTGTCTACCCCTAGGAATTGGGTTCATTCTTGACTGATGAGCCATGAATTATGAATCCGAATTCGAATTGAATGAACCCATGAATCAAGTAACATAGATTTGAACTATGTTTTCCAAATGTTTTAAACATATTCCCTTAAATCCTTCTACAAGATTAATTCAAATATTAATTAAAATTAGTGATCAAAAAATTTAATTAAAATTCCCCGACATATATATAATATATAAAAAATAATTACCTCGAAATACGTAATAAATGTTTAAAACATTACACGATGAGAGAGTAATTGGTGGGTGAGGGGGGGGATAACGTAATTTAAAAGTAATCTGATAAGGGGAAGAAAGTAATTTGAATTTTATTAAAATCTATTTTAAGTTGCCAATTGCTAGATTTTTCATAGATCTAACACTTTTGGTATTTTTAACCAATAAAATAATGATTACGATATTTTGGATGTGATATTGGTTATCACGTTGGCCTTCGAATGCCCCCTATATACCATATAGACCATCCTCACAAAATGGGTCCATTCTAAAATTTGTAATTCATAGAAGTCAATGATTGCTAAAATAAGGTTGTCTCTTGATCCCACTACATATATATACACACATTAGAAAGGTTAAGAAAGGTAAAAATGGACAAATAATGAAATTGAAGGGATATTATTAAAAAAAATTGAGGTTAAAGGGGTAAAAGAAAAAATAATAAAGTTGGATAGGTATTATTAAGAAAATTGATGATGAAAAAAGACAATAAAGTGAGCTAAAGTAGCAAAATAGTAAAATTAGAGGGAGTTATTGAAAAAAGGGAAGGAGAAGAGAGGAAAGACAATAAAGTTAAATAGGTGAAAAAGAAAGGTAATAACGTGATTGAGGTGTATCCCACAAAATTGTAGTTGGACAGGAGATTTATCTCCCACAAAATTCTAGTTGTGTGAGACATTAAAATGAGCCCTACAATTGTATTTTATTATATATATATACTAACGGGTGCTCATGTCTACGGGTCATTTCGTGCATTTGTTCTTTACGTGTTAATATTCCTTATTTGTTGAAGATTTAAATAAATGGTTAAAATAACAAATCCAATTAAATCAAATAATTAGCAATTAAAAGCCACGGTCCTCTAGATTTCATGGAAAAATCATATTTTGAAAATAATATACTTAAATTTTTTTTTTTTTTTTTGCGTTTGATCCAAGTATAAAAAATAAATTAATTCTTTTTTCAAAGTTGAAAATCCAACATAGCCCTATAGATTTCATATAAAATCTTAGATTAAGAAAAATTAATTCAAAATAATAAAAATGTATTGATCTAAGGTGTTGAAAAATAATATTTTTTGTTAAAGTTGGCATTCCAACATCACAATGCTATAGAATATTAAAGCACATCATTCAAACATTACAACGGTTTGGCTCAAATTATTATGTCAACATTGTAAAACTCATCCAAACCATTTTAGAAGTTGTTTACAATTATGATTAGGATCCTATAAAATATTAAAATCAAAAAAAGGAATCTAGCAAGAAAAAATAGAAAGACTACTATTGGCCTCCCAACTTTTACATAATCTCAACCCATTGCTTATTTTCATTATTTTTAATTGGGGTGTAATAAGTAAAAGTTGGCATGCCAATAGCAATTTTCTTTTCAAAATATACTCAAATTACAATCTCATGCCCCTGTAATCACGTTGGGGAGCTAATATAAAACAATCAAATTGCAATCCATACCCCTATTTTCATGGTGGTTAGTTTTTCAAGTAATCACACGGGTAGTTTTCAAAAGTCAAAACCCAATCAAATTACAATCCACATCCCTGTATTTATGTTAGTTAGTTTTGCAAAATTTTAAAAAAAAAAATCATCTTACTATGTAATCTTCATAATTTATATTTTAAATTATTAATAGGTCCTTCTAATTTTATTAAGAGAAGGCCGAGTAATTTTGGTGAAAAACACAATATAAAAATGAAATAATAAAAAACTTAAAATTTTTATTTTTATTTTAAATTACCTAATATTATAAGAATTCAAGCAAGCCTTCTACCAATGTTGACAAGGAGTGAAGCTAGGCGGCAATTGCCCACCCTGGATATATATATTTTTTAATTAAGAGTTTTATCCATGATCCTGCTTGGTCAAACTAGATTTTGTAATAGAATGTGAAATTACTAATGATAATACCTAAATGGGGGTGAATAGGTATTCTGACAAATCAAATCTATTTAAAGATTTAACTAAGCTATAGCAACAATAGATAATTAGATTTGTAGAAACAACATATAGTACTAGAGTTCAGAAAAATTCAAACCATACAAGAGGCACAAATATATAGTAATTCAGTGACCTCGGTTCCTACTCCACTCTCGAAAAGCTCAAAATTTTGAGTTAATGTCTCTTTATTCAATGCTTTCAGATTACAACAGCTTACATAGAAAAACGAGCACATCGCCATAATACTCTGCTAGGAATTTTCACCCATGCCGTTCTAAGACTTCACAACAAAAAATCTCAATGGATAATAATAAATAAAACAACTTTTTCTCTTTCTCTAACTCAAAATATTATCATAAGAATGACCACAAAAGTAGAAAGAAGATATGAAAAAAATCAGAACTTATCTCTCAAATCTGAAACATATTTTACTTTTCTTTTTTGCTTGATGAGAAACTTTGAGAGCTCTCTCCTATTTATAAAAGAGAAGAAGGAATTGGGTTTGAATGAGAAACCCTAACAAACTAGGATAAAATTTGAAGAAGTCAACAAATTTGATGAAACTAAAAGATCAAAATAATCTCAAAATATATGCTCGTTTGAAATAAATTTTGAAGAATTCGTAAGACTGCTTCTAAGTGCTTAGTCGATCGAACAGGTCTGGGTCGACTGAGTGACCAAACTCAAGAGCTTTGGGACTTTTGGGTTCGATTGATCGAATAGTCTTGGTCGCTCAAGTGAACAGAAAATGAGGTTCTCAAGTTTCGAATTTGGTCGACTGAATATGTTTGATCGCCTGAGATAGAAGAAAAGAAAAAAAACTCAACCACGGGTTCGATCGACTAACCAAGGACACTCACACACTAACTTGAAATTCTTCAATCCATTTTTTGATGAGTGTTGAACTTGGTCTTGACATTCATTCTTCTTGACCTTGAATCTTCTTCTTGAAACCTCTTTTGAGTTTGATCTTCAATAGAATTTTACTTTCATAATCTATCTTCAAGTTAAGCACTACGATCTTATACATTGATTGATTACAATAGATAAACTTACAAGAAAATCAATTTACAGAAGAAATCATGAATGAGATCAAATCTGTCTACAGAATGGGTTCATTATTGTAGGAAATATAAATCAATACAACCAAGTTAAATTTTGAAAAAAATTCAGTCCAACCATCAATTAGTTTAAAATATTGACATAATACACCTTTCAAAACATTGGATTTCTATATGAATCAAAATTTTCAACCAGGCCCAAACGAGCTTGAAATATACTAGCCCAAACCTGATCCATGGTGGGATTCAGTTCATCCAACTTGGATTGGGCTCATCAAACGAGCTTGAAATATACTACCCCTCCATATTTTTGCAAATATTCAAAATACCCCTATGTTTAATGAGATGCTACATTTGATGGTCTTCAGTGAAGCAACAAGAGAGAGGTAGTGTGTAATATGAGAAGGGTAATTATAAAAGTACCCCATGAATTAATAAGGGCAACCCACACCATAGCCAATTATTTTTGTCTTATATGGGTTAAATGTTTCGGAATGAGCAGATTTTTTGTGAGCATGATCTCTATGGTATGGATATCATCCTCGCCAAAAATCAACCCATTCAGAAACTTCTAACCTCATTAAAACTGGTTTACTAAAAAAATGGACGATTTATAGTTCTTGAACTTCTTTTGATGGGGTTAGAAGTTTCAGAATGGGCTGATTTTTGTGATGATGATCTCCTCATCATAGAGATCATCATCACCAAAAATTAGCTCATTCCAAAACTTTTAACTCATATAAGACAAAATAATTTGGCTATAGTGTGGGTTGCCCTTATTAATTCATGGGGTGCTTTTATAAGAGAGTTTCTATTGCCACACTAATTTTTGCTAACACCACACCAACCATATGCAATTCTTTGGTGATTTACATAGGAATTGGTGTGGCGTTAATAAAAGTTAGTGGACAATAGTAGCTCTCTATTATAATTACCCTTTTTGAAATCAAATATGGTTTTGAAAAAAAAAATCATGTTTTAAGTATTTCCTATTCAGGATTTTTTATGCCCTTTTTAGTAACTACGAAAACGAGTTCATGATTTTCACATTTTTTTCTCGAACGAATCACGTGAAGAGTTTTTTTCGTTATTTATTTTGTTTATTGAGGTCCTTAATTCCCTTCTCGATTGTACTATACAAAATATCGATATATTTTCACTTCCTTTTGTTATTCTCGCTGAAAAAAATTAGTAAGGTTATTACTGATATTATCAGTTGAGTTAACTACTATAGTTTGCCCACCCTGGAAGAAAATCTTGGCTTCGCCCTTGATATCGACGATTCACGATTCGACTCAAATGATTTAAATAAATATATGTAATTTAACTCACAAAATAGTCAAGGTTCTTTATCTTTTTTTAAAATTAATAATTATATTTATCTTTTATTTTCTAGGAAAACGTTAAATATATAACTCACTAAAGGAGCAGATTTGTTAGCAAAAAAAAAAACTTAGTTTAACTCACTAAATAGTCAAGGTTATTTATCATATTTTAAAAAATTAATAATTATATTTTACTTTTATTTTCTAGGAAAACGTTAGATATATAACTCACTAAAATGAGCTGATTTGTTAGAAAAAAATAAAAATAAATAACTCAGTTGAGATTTTAATAATTGAATCAATAAAGTAAAACACCGTTAGAAACTTTAAAGGAGAGAGAATGATGAAAATGAAGGTCTCCCCAAGTCCTAGAATTAAAAACTTCTTTCCATTTTACATATTAAAAAAATTTAAGAAATCAAAATGGTAAAAGATTCATACCTTTGGGAACATGGATATCTCCAAACTTCACATATGCAAGGCTAGGGCTGTCAACGGATAGGTATCCGATCAAATAGTGCTATATCCGAATTCGAATCCGATCGGATATTACTAATAAACATTCAAATTTCAATTTGAAAAATATATCGGATATCCGATCTGATAAAAAATCCTACAAATTGGGTTTTACTCTGTGTGTAAGAGAGTAAAATTCCACCTATTCAAATCTGTAAAAAAGCAAATTGATTTTCTTATTTTTTTTACTCCAAAAGTTGTAATATTCCACCCATTTCAATCTTAAAATCGAATAAAATAGGGTTTTACTATTTGTGTGTATGTGTGTGTGTGTGTGTGTGTGTGTGAGGGAGAGAGAGAGAGACCTTTAGATGCTCATCGGTCAGAGAAGACATGGTTATGGAGCTTGCACAATCGAAGAAATGGGTTTTACCTATAGAGAGAGAGAGAGAGAGAGAGAGAGAGAGAGAATATGTATGTACCTGGATGCTCGCCGATCGGAGAAGACGATGGGTTATGGAGCTCGCAGCTTCGCATAGTCGAAACTCACCCTTACCATTTACTTCGACTGGTTCTCTGGCGTTTGAGGTTGAGAGAAGATAAAACTTTAAAAGTTAAGTTTTGCTATATAACATTATATATATATGGGAAATGTTCAGCACCCTAAGCTTTACCACACACTTTAACAAACGTTTTTTGTCCTACATGGGTTAGAAGTTTTGGAATGGACTGATTTTTGGTGAGGATGGTCTCTATGATTAGAAGATCATCCTCCCCAAAAATCAGCCCATTCCAAAATGTTTAGCCCCATGTTTACAAGTTGAAAAATCGTGGACCGTCCATTTTTTGTAAACCATTTTTGATGGGGTTAGAAGTTTTGGAATGAGCTGATTTTTGGTGAGGATGATCTCCTCACCATAGAGACCATCCTCACCAAAAATCAGCCCATTCCAAAACTTCTAACCCAGGTATGACAAAACACGTTTGTTAAAGTGTGTGGTAAAACTTAGGGTGCTGAACGGTACCCTATATATATATATGGGAAATGTTCAGCACCCTAAGTTTTACCACACACTTTAACAAACGTTTTTTGTCCTACATGGGTTAGAAGTTTTGGAATGGGCTGATTTTTGGTGAGGATGATCTCTATGATTAGAAGATCATCCTCCCCAAAAATCAGCCCATTCCGAAATGTTTAGCCCCATGTTTACAAGTTGAAAAATCGTGGACCGTCCATTTTTTGTAAATCATTTTTGATGGGGTTAGAAGTTTTGGAATGAGCTGATTTTTGGTGAGGATGATCTCCTCACCATAGAGATCATCCTCACCAAAAATCAACCCATTCCGAAACTTCTAACCCATGTAAGACAAAACGCGTTTGTTAAAGTGTGTGGTAAAACTTAGGGTGCCGAACGGACCCTATATATATATACATGTATAAAAGTTTTGATGTAAAACATGAATATATAATATATATTATATCGGAGCGGATATTATCGAAAAGATATTGCAACATTTGAATTCGTATCCAAAACTCATTCAATTTTAAAATTACATCTGAATTCAGATTTGATATCTGAAAATTTCGGATAATTTTCGATTTTTCGAATTCGAATTCGGATTTCGACTATCCATTGACATCCCTATGCAAGGCCTCCCTATTTACAAATGGGATTGGAGGGTGAAGACACAATACCTCTTGAATCACCATTACCAACTGCGATGGAACAAAATATTTATTAATAGTGATTCAGATAATCCATCAATCACAAAATCCATATATACTAAAATAAGTATAACAGGCCAAGAGAGAGAGACTTAAGCATAAAAGAAACGTTATTTTAAAAAACTTACTCAAAATACCACTCTCTTTGCAAATCATTTCCTCCCTCCAGCAGTTTTCATGTGGTCATTTTTTAAAAATAATTTTGAGTTTCAAAAATAGAGAGGGGTGGTTTAAGAGTAATGTAGGGTGGAGAGGTTCCAGGTAGTTAGTTGGTTGGTTTTCGGTAGTTTATTCGTTTAAGAGGGAAGTGATCTCCACCGTAAGATCTATGCCAACCCATCTCAACCGATAAATATGTTTATTGGGTGGGGGGGCAAATATTTGGCCAACGTATTTTGTCCTATATGGATTAGAATTTCTAGAATGGACTGATTTTTTGTGGTGATGATCTCTATGGTGGGGAGATCAACCTCACCAAAAATCAGGCCATTCACTTCCAACCCCACGAAAGTGGTTTACAAAGAAAGGGTCAATTCATGATTCTTCTACTTGTAAAATGCGGTTAGAAGTGTAGGAATGAGCTAGTTTTTGGTGACGATGATCTCCTTATCATAAAGATTATTCTCACTAAAAATCAGCCTATTATGAAACTTCTAACCCATGTAAGACAAACACGTTGCCCAATAATTAACTCTTGACCTTGATCCATAGCCACATGCATCTTCTTTTGGTTAAGGAGATAAAAGTGTAAAAAAATAAAAATTGGAGGGGTATTATTAAAAAAATTAAAGTTGAAGGATAATAAAATAAGTTAAATGGGTAAACAAGAAAATATAATAAAGTTAGAAGGGTAAAGATGATAGATAATAAAATAAGAAGTTCATTCACCACACATTATAGCTGAATGAGAGGTTTACCCCCCCCCCCCTCCCCCCACCCCACCCACAATAACATAGCAAAGTGGGTGTTATAGTTGTGTTTCATTATATAAACTAAAGTTTGCTCGTGCCGTAAGCTTAAGGAGATAAAAGTGAAAAAAAAAAAACTTAGAGAGGTATTAATAAAAAAATTGAGGTTAAATAGGAAATTTCTATGCACATTTGAGGGAAGTCAAAAGTAAATCTATGAGAGACTTATCGAGCAGACCTATCTATTACAATTTTATTACAAAAACTCCCATACTTTATCAAATTTGTTACGTGAACAAACCTTACTTTGTGAATAAGGCTAGCAGGACTAACTTAAATAAATTTCAAATCACTAAGGTTTGTTAGCCCACATGGTTTATCAAATAATCAATCCAACACCATATCCTTCTAGATTTCATGAAAAAACTCATATTCAACCTAATGAAAATTCAAAAACAATTCTTTTTAACTTGATCGAGTGTTGAAAATAAATGGCTACCGAACTCCCTATTGAAAACTAAAATTCAATGGTGAAAATTAACTTTTTTATTTCCTTCAAATTTCTTAGAATTTTATTATTTATAACTTTGTTGCATCAAATCATGTTTTGGATGCCACAATTTGATTCTGATAGGATCCACTCCGAGGCATGTTAAGTAACAAATTAACTTTGTCACTTAGAATTTTATGGTGTGGATCCCCACTTCGCTTTCCCGTGTAACAAACTTGATAGAGTAAGGTTTGAGGGGGTAACAAACTTAATAAAATTAGGTTCTCTTGGAGTTGTTAGAACTCCAAGGATGCTTTTGTAATAAAAATGCAACAATTAGGTCTGTTGGGCAAATCTCTCTAAATATAAACCACTTCTTTATTATGCCTGTCATCGACTTCAACCCATAATTTTAAATCTCATCCGATATGTCTCAGTGTCATCCACCAACGAGACAAATAGAAAGTCAAATGTATCGGATGAGATTTAAAATCTTAATTCATTTTTCTCATGTTTGAACGAGACGACTCAAATATATCGAAAAACTCGTCCGAGATGACTCGATCTCATTCATGGACTGGACGAGACAAGACGTCAAAATAGTTTTAAAACCATACTTCTACCTTAAGTCTATTATCAAATGTTAGTTTGAGCGCCAAAAAGCAGAATTAGACTTGAAAAGGATCGCCAAAGGCAACATTATATCTACTTTCTAAGTTAAGTGGCACACTTTTTGGGCTTTGTGGGCCCAATCCCTGTAGACCAACATATCAAAATCAGCTGGAGTAATGATTGGTTCTGGTTGGATTATAACATTTTATAATCATAAAGTCCATTAATGAAAAATACCAAATCCAACTACTAATTATCACTAATCGGTTGCTTTAGCAGAAAATTAAAATAAAATTTAAGCAAAAATACAGACTCACGAGGCTCAATTTTGAATGAGATATACTGGTGGACCCAATACTGATGCAATGGTTGGCCCAAAAGATGAGGAAACATATCCATAATAACAATATTTTATTTGTAAACATATTTAAAACATATATGGTCCTATCCATGGTCAATATTTTATTTTTCGAACTCAATATTTTGTTTTTAGCTCAAAATTTTGACTCAGTTAGATTGTCCAAGTTGAAAACTTGCAAGTTGACTCTAATGACTCAAATAATAGTTTTTGAAATTTATTTATTTTTTAAATAAATTAAGAAATTATATATTTGTTCACCACAAAAATATTATACATACATTAATTAACTTGGTAGTCTCTCTGACTCCACTTATAATGCATTTTTTGGCTGACTCAACCAAGTTGCTGAGTTGACAAACAATTTATTGAGTTGCTTGTGTGAGTAGGTTCCACCGAGTTTCCGAGCCACCTCGAAATCCCACCGAAAATTTTAAAATTATGGTCCTCACATCATGGAAGAGAAACTCTTCTAAACCAGTTTAAACAGATTTTATAAATATGTATTTATATTTAAACAATTGATAATTTTTTTTGCATAAATTGGATGAAATAGATGTCCAATCACAATATCTCAATTTATATAGATAATCGATGGGATTTTGAGGTAACTCGAAAACACGGTGGAACCTACTCACATAATCAACTCCATAAATTGTTTGTCAACTCAGCAACTTGGTTGAGTCAGCCAAAAAAATGCATTATAAATGGAGTCAAAGAGACTACCAAGTTAATTAATATATGTATAATATTTTTGTGGTGAACAAATGTATATTTTCTTACTTTATTTAAAAAGTAAATAAATTTAAAAAACTATCATTTGAGTCATTTGAGTCAACTTGCAAGTTTTCAACTTGGACAATCTGAGTCAAAATTTTGAGCTAAAAACAAAATATTGAGTATGGATAGGACCATATATGTTTTAAATATACTCACACAATCAACTCATTTGCCATTTGCAAAACACCTTTTTTATCAATAAAAAATAAATAAATATATAAAGGAGAACTACCTGCACCACACTAAAGTTACCAAAAAGTCTATGCTCTTTAGACATAATTTCCTTGTTAGGACACATTACACCCTTTTTTACCAATAAATAAATAAAGGATAACTACCTGCACCACACTAAAATTACCAAAAAGTCTATGTTCTTTAGACATAATTTCCTTGTTAGGACACATTATGGATCCAAGAAATAAACTTTCGTCTAAAACCTAGACTAAGTTGAGGAAAAATTACTTAATAAATGTTGTAGTAGGGACATCTTTTTAAATGCACCCTAACTTTTGGGACGGTATCTCAGGAATATACTTAGTAAAATCTTTCTTCTTAACGTCTACTCACAATAATAATACATCAAACTCAAATCGTTGAGATTAACCATTAAAATCACCGATCTCGACTAATTGAATTGTGATCTTGATGATTGCAAAAGGTTGATATCAACAACTTGAAATATTAATCTCAACTATTCATGTTAAGCGTCAAGGTCAATGATTTATGATGATTGACCTCGACATTTATAAAAAGTCAAATCTCGACAATTCCATCAGAGGTTGATCTCAATGAGTTGAATCATCAATCCATTTATCTCACCAATTGAAAGAGGGGAGAGAGGACATTATGGGAAAATTTTTTTTACCAATTGACTTATCAAATTATCACATAAAAGTTAGGGGGTGTTCAGAAAGAAACCCCTCCTTCAAGGTTCATTGAGTAAATTTTCCTAATCATGTCCCATAAAGCACATCAATAATCTAAACATGGAGACATTGGAAGAAAAAAATACAAGTTAAACACACGATTATATTTTTTTTAAGGCTTGATATAAGATTTTGAAAATAGACAGCTACTCAAATCTTACCAAACTTCCAAATTTAAAATTAAAATTTAATAATGAAAAATAATCTTTTATAGATTTGTTTTTTTTTTTATTTACGAAAAGTTCATAAAATTTTGTCCAATGCAACCATGTGGCATCCTGTTAAACACTAACACAAAGCCCTATGTCAGATCTCGAGGCACCAAGTGGCACCTTGAAATTTTGGCATGGTCTCCTCTGTTTATGTTAGTATTCCAAGATGTTCAACCTGTTTTACCTGATAAACAAAATCTACAATATCCTATATATACCTACAAGAACAGAATAACAGCGAAAAATCTATATATATCTAGCCATGAAGATAGATCAGAGTACGAAAGGATAAACAATATACAGAATTATTATGAAAATCCCCACTCTAATAAAAATACGAACGCTCAATACAAAATCTATAATACTCCTGATCTAACCGACACTACTAGGGGGTATAATTCCAATACTCACCAGGTAATGTACTCTGGTCGTCTATCTAACCCACCAGATGGTCCCCACTTGCTGGTTCTACGCCCGCCTCGCCAACTGTAGGCTCTGAAACTAAAAAAAATAGGAAAGAAGTATGAGTAACAATAGTTACCCAGTAGAGAAACAAATAATTTCTGTCAATAACCTTCTCCTAATATAAACAAATAAACATACTGAATCATTTTAATATATGCAAAATTTTACATAATAAACTACGATTAACTGGTACATATAGCTAGGGATAAGTAACTAAACATTTTAAAACTGACATTACATCAATCAACAGTACTCACTATAACATTTTCTTTTTATACCAATCTAATTGACCAAATGAAAACATTAAACATGCATTTCATTTTATATATAAAAATAAGGCAACAGATACATAATACATAATGGTGGAGTAGTGGAATTAGAAAGTTGGGATTCACGACTAAATCGTTTCCAGTCGGGACATGATGTTACAATTCTTTACTAGCTTTTAGTTCATAATTTTGTGGCATGTCGCTATACTTACCACGCTTGGTTGACCATTTATCCAGTTCAGGCTGGCTGTTTGACATGACCATAAGCAATGGATCTCTTTTCGATGTGTCAGAACGTTTGACTATTATAGATTGTTAGTGATCACTGACTAATCATCTTCGTCTATGACTATCAGGCGTGTATGTGATTCCCAAATATACAATCTATTCGTATACGACCACCTTTACATTACAAGTTCATTGATAAAGATAGAGAGGAATAAACCCAGATTCCAGTTGTGACTCCACTCTCATACGCGTCTCATACCACGTGTGAGTTTGGTTGTCCCTACTGTACATATCAAGATAGTATATCACTTCAGATGATATGACAGACTATCCCTTCAGGTATTTACAAACTCTTTAACAGTTCACAAAATAGCTACATATATATTTTTTTTTGCTTTTCTTTGAAAATAATTAAGAAATTTCCTTTAAAAATAAATAAGAAATTAACATTACGGAGTTGAGAATGAATATCTAGTTTCCTACAAAACAACTGTAGTCATGCGGCCTAAAATAAATAATAGAACATAAAAGTAACAAGCGCCTCGCGCTAATAGAAAGTAAATAAACATGCAACCAATATCGTTATCCCTAGATATCCGTCCGACAACCCACACATAACATCACAGTGTAAAATGCAGATATCACTCATCGAATGTGACTGATATTTTATCGTTTCATATCTTCTTTTTTTCCTTTTTTGATTCTTGCACTTTTTACGTTTTCAAACACATCATTTATTTTTCGAATTCGTTAAGTCAAATATTCATTTTTCGATATCCAATCCTTTTTCACACTTTGAAATTTATTTTTTATCAATTAAACTGAAAAATTACAAAATTTATATCAACATAAGGTTCGAGTAGTGCATAGAACTTAACTGGCCCACACAAAATCAAGTGAAATATCTTACCCACGTATAATTTGTTATAAAATATAATTAAACATATCAAATATGTAAGTTCTGACGTGAATCTGAAATAACCCATTGAATTCTATATTTTTGAAAACACATCATAAATTTTTGATATAATCTTAAATGCAATTTTCACAATATACGATTATTAATAGAAATTAATAGTTCCTTACAATCTCTAGGCGAAAGAATTGAAGCACGTGCACAAAAATCGAGACGATCGATGCGAAAATCGAGACGGATTGAACTTCAAGATGGCTGATTTTTGAATTTGACCCTATGATTTCAAAGATCTTGATGCCGTCGTCCTTTTTTCCTTCTAAGACAGAGGACGGTTTGAACTCGAAACTGATGAAATCCGAGGTTTAAAAATCAAAAATCTCGTATCACGTGTGACTGATTTTGATAATACGGGACGAAATAAAAGAAGAAATGAAAATATATTGGGTGGCTTTTGTAGAGAATGATGCTGTAAACGTTTTTCCTTTCTACGTTGGAAGTCAAAGACGGATCATTCGAGACAAATTTGAGTTTAAAAGTCGGAAAAAAAAATAATTTTTTTTAAAATGTCACGGTTGATTTTTGAACAAATTAAATGATGATGAATAATATTTTTGATTTAAAAAAATTATTTATATAAGTGCGGGACACAGCTAGTATTTTACCTATTGTTTCGTTCGACAACAACTTGACCGTCCGAACTTCAAAAGTGACAAATGAATACTCTATTTTATCTAATTTTTCGTTCTAGATCTAATGGTATGGTCAAATTTTATAAATTTTTTCTCTAGAAAAAATTTACTTTTTCGGCCCAACGGGACCCTAAAATTGACATCATTTTCTTTGTTTACGATAATTCGACTTTTTAGACTCTAAAAATGACAAGTAATTAGTCCATTTTCTCCAATTTTTCGTTACGAATCCAATGGTGTGATCAAATTTTGAAAATTCTTACTCTAAAAAAAGTCATTATTTTGACCTAGTCCGACTCGAAAATTGAAGATTTTATAACTTTTCTGTTTGGATTTACACTTAAGCGTGCTTAGAGGTAAAAATATGTTTTTCGATCATTTTGAATCTAACGGTGAGGTTAGATTTTATTAAAAATAATCAGAAACATCCTAAAATTTTATCCTAATTCCAACTTTCAGAATTTTCTCTATTTTTTTTTCTCGAGATACAAATCGAAACTTGGGGTTTTACAAACCCTATGGCATTCGATCATGTTTTGGGATGCCACAAGTTAAGCTCAACGACCCTTAGTAAGATTTGAAATCTTTCTAAGTTAGTAATTATAAGGCTAGACTTACTTTATAATATAAAAGATATATATTGCCACATATTAGAAATCTTAAACTTGATAGATTTTGTACAATACAAAATACATAACAATTCAACATCTTATAATTTCCAATGATCATTGTCCCACCAAAATAAAAATAGCTAGCTTCAATTAACACACCAACATTTACTTATAACATACCAATTTACATGTAGACAAGACAAGTTAGTGATGTCTAAACAGGACGACGGTTTGAAGTCTAGTTCAAACACCCGTTTAATAAACAAGTTAGATGGGTCAATATAATTAGAACCTGAGCATGATTAAGCTCAACCCAAAACCATTAACTTTGTGTTATCTTCGAGTTGTGGTCGCGGTCGTGTTAGAATTGTTAACCCTAATTTAAAGGTTTTGATTTAATTCTTTAAAAATCAAGCCCAACTGACCCATTGATAAATTGTCTTCCCAATATATTATAATTTTCCTTAAATAATATAATAGGCTAAATTAATTATCTAAAATTTTCTACACTTCTCTAGAACTTCAAATCTTTTTAAAAGATTTCATCTTCTCTAATACTTATAGGAACGAGGAAGTCTCAACTACACAATAAATTGAGATACTAATTATATTGATATGCAATTATGTTGTATTCGCCAAACCAAATATTACCAAACATCACACTCTTAATTGAGATCTTTAAACTTTAGATTTTGAACATTTTCATTACAAAACAACAAGGTTCAAAAAAAAATAGTTGGAATCAAAGTTCTTTCTAAGATTTGCTTACTAATCATTATATCTGCTATGCTGATTTTTTATATGAAAGCCTATCAAAAAGTGGGCCAAAGTTTTTAGGGAAGAGTGATTAAAGTATGCTAAGTGGCAAGATTTGGAGAGAGAAAAAATGAAGCGGCCAAATATTACACAAGATATCTCCAAGGAGGTGTCCCAAATATTAATAAAAAGGTAGGAGTGTGAAATAAATGCAAAAAGCCACACATCATGTTACAAGCGGGTTCTTGTGGAATCATGATTGTACAATTTACTATTTGGTGACCATGTTCAAGAAGTGGTTTTTAACATCTAGAGGCAAGATTGATGATTTAATAATGTTTTTAATTTTTTCTTTGTGAAATTTTATTTGATATATATCATAATGCCCCTCAAATAAGAATTAGAGTGTTGGAGAGAATGAGTGAGAACAAGATAGTTGAGGATGGTAATTTTAGCTTTTAAAAAAAATATTGGATACTAAGAAAAGAGAATTAGGTTAGAAAAACCATAGTGCTTGGAAGATAATTTTGTAAAAATAAAATAAAAAATATGACTATTAGGAAATTTCAATGCATAGTTGACGAAGAAAAGTCCTTGCAAATAAAGGAAGTCAGAAGCAAATTTGAGTCATTTCTCACTTTTGTTGTTTTGGACTTCTTGTGTGACGCCCCGCCAAACGCTAACACAAATCCCAAGGCCACTTCGAGGCACTAGGTGGCACCTCAAAATTTCGGCATGGTCTCCTCTGTTTATATTAGCATTTCACGGAACTCAAACCTGATAAACAAAATCCAAACAATACTGTATAAAGCAACAAATCCACGATGAATAAGAAATGGAAGACGATAGATTTTATGAACAACAAAAAAAATAAGGTCAGAGTTGCGCAAAAAAGTATAAAGTTATATAGGATTACAAAATTTTCCTCACTCTAACATAGACCTAGCACTCGGTCCCAAAACACTATGTATACCTCTTAGGACGAACAGACTCCTAGTAGAAGTAGTCATGATGTTCACCGAGTAACGGGCTCTGATCGTCGATCTGACCGACCAGATATTCCTCAATGGATGGCCCAACACTCGCCTCCCCAACCACAGGCTCTGCAACTAAAAAACAATTGAAGGAAAGGGTGAGTAACAATGGTTACCCAGTAGGTCCACAAATAATTCTGACTAAAAAGCATGCAAGTTTTACAATTGAAACTACGATTAACTGGTACATGTAACCAGGGATGAGCAACTAAACAGTTTAAAAATCCAGCATAGCATCAATCATCTATACTCATTATACATTTTTCATTTATGCAAACACAGTTGACAACATTGAAATAGTAGACATGTTTTTCAGTTTATAATTCAAAAAAATAACAACAGATACATAATACAAGTGGTGGGGTAATGGAATTTGAGCGTTGGGATTCACGACTGGATCGCTCCCAGTCGGGACATGATGTTACAACATAAATATGGCTTTTAGTTCCTGATTTTGTGGTCGGTCGCTGCTCTTACCATACTGGTGACCATTTATCCGGCTCAGGCGGGCCGTTTGACGTGATCGTAAGCAATGGGTCTCTTTTCGATGTGTCAGAACGTTCGACTACTGCTAGATTGTTAGTGATCACTGACTAATCATCTTCGTCTATGCCTATCAGGCGTGCATGTGATTCCCAAATGACACTCCACTCGTATACGACCACCTTTACAATACACGTTCGCTGGTAAAGATAAGAAAGGAATGAACCCGGATTCCAGTTGTGACTCCACTCTCATACGCGTCTCATACCACTATGAGCTTGGTGGTCCCTACCGTACATCCCAGGATAGTGCACCCCTCCGGATGATGTGACGCACTATCCCTTCAGGCATTCACAAATCCTTTAACAGCTCACAAAATAGCTACATATATATATCATGTTTTTCATTTAAAACCAAAGAGAAATTAACAGAACAGGGTTGAGAATGGATATCCAGTTCCTACCATGCAACCGTGACCACCCGACCTAAAAATAAATAACAGTACTCAGCGCACGCGCTAACATAATCGGAAATAAACATGCAACCCTTTCATTAATAACCTGGATATCCTTTCACCAACCTACATACAACATACAATGTAAAATGCAGACATCACCCTCGGGTGTGATTCTGACATTTTACCGTTCATTCTCTTTTCCCATTCTCTCGACATTCTCACTTTTTATCTTTTCAAATCAACCATCCATTTCCAATCTTTCAAAGTCGTTCTTTTGGTATTTCCATTGAAAACCATCAAAGTTTATTAAAAAATAAGGTCCTGACGATGCACGGGACCAAAGCTGTTAAAAACAAGAAAAGTTGGTGAAAATTTGGCTAAGTGTCGAAAGCTCAATTTTTCAAAGTTCTCGAAATTGAAAGTTAATCTAATTCAAAGTAATGCGAAAGTTATTACATTTTGAAAACTTACCGAAAACGTCGAAAATTACATTTTGTTCTTGAAACCAAAATTTGGATTTTGATCCTTTGAGATTCGGATCTCGAAACTATTTTCATTGTTCCGAAATGGGGGGTAAAACCTTAATTTCATTAAAGAACTTAAAGTAAATGGAAAGTAAAAATTAAAGAGGACATTCTGTCGGCAGATGGTCGGTAGCAGAACCGGGATTCTGTCGGTGGGACCGACAGTATAGCCTTCAGCAGATGTCGGTGGGACCGACGCCTCCTGCCGACAGCATAAAAATTTCTCGCGGTTCTTGGGTTCGTCGGTGGCAGAAACCTCATTCTGTCGGTGGGACTGACAGAATGCCTTCGACAGGTGCCGGTGGCACCGACCCTTCCCACCGACTGCACTGAATCATTACTCGAACTTTCGAGTTTTCTATCCCTTTTTCAAATTCTTTTTTCATTCTTCGAATCATTCAACCCACCCACAAGTTTATGGTTAAAATTTGATAAAACACAATCAAAACATCTACTTCTACCATGAATTTGAAATCGAACAACAACTTTCTACGATTTAAATGCAAACAATAAGTTTTGTTTCAAAACCTAAATGCACATTTCGAAATCTAAAGTTACCAATAGGAATCGAAAGTCCCCTACTTGGTTTGTGGACGTCGAATGTGATAAAATCGCACAATGATTAAGGTTGGTGGTGAAAGAGTTGATGTTGAGCTGAGTTTGATGTAAAGAGGACGAGGGTTTGCAACTCCTTCGACAACGGCACTCTCCTCCACTTCTACCCTAGAAGATGAGCCTCTACTAATAAGGTGAAGCTCCGAGTGTGAAGATACCCTAAGTTACTCGCTGATTTCTGATAGAGGGTGAGGAAACGGACGTGAATGGGTTAACAAAGAGGGTGAGGTTGTAGCTATCGTCGTAGCCGACAACTTTATCTTCTTCGTCAGGGTTCAACGGTCATTCGCTCTCAACGGATCTTAAGGAAAAGAGAGGAGAAAATCCTAGGTTGAGAAAATCTGAGTTTTTGGTTCTTTAGAGAAAAGGGAAACAAATAAGAATAAAAGTAAGTTTACTTTCTTTTATAAAAAGCTGATGGCATACTTGTAATTTTTCCATCATTTCTAGTTTCGACCGTAACTTGACTATCCAGACTCGAAAAATGACAAACGAGTATACCGTTTCGAATAATTTTTCATTACGGACCTAATGGTGTCATCAAATTTTCCTGATTCTCACTCTAACGACACTTTACTATTTTGGATCCCACTTAACGTGAAATTCGAGGATTCGTTAACTTTTTCACCCGAACTCGGATTCAAGCTTGCTTATAGGCTAAAGTATATATTTCGATCATTTTGAAACTAATGGCAAAGTCGATTTTCAACAAAAACGAACATAACATAATCCAGATACTTTACTCTAAGTTATCTTTTTAGAATATTCTTTGAATAAATACTATTTGATCTCCTCGAGATACGAGTTAAAAACACGGGGTGTTACATCTTGGTCATACACTAAGTGTTTCTTTAAATTTATTACCAATTATTATTATTGTTGGGATATTCGGACTTGTACATCCGACTGACAAGGACAAGGTAACTAGCTTCTTAGAGAACACCATATCTTGCCTAAATATCCCTAGATACATGAAATACCCTACAAACCACACATGCTAGGTAAAGTGGGATAAATCCCTATGGGTGACCAACAAGATAACTTGAACTCAAAACCTCTTTCTTTTTGGAGGGAAGCCTAGGTCACTACGAACACCCAACACTTGTTGGTTTATTATTGAACTATAAAATGGCATGTGCAAATGCACATGTATATGAAAAACTTATTTGTAATTTAAAATATTAATTAAAGGGGGGTTTTGAAGATTACATAGTAAAAAGGGATATTTTTGTGATTTTGAAAACTAACCAATGGGATTTTGGGATAAGGGGTGCAATTTTCTTGGATTTTGATTAAAATGACCCTGATTATATTAAATTTAAATATAAAATGGGGGCATTTATGGATAGTCCAATTTTGATGTCGAACCAATTAAGATATTGTTAATTGAGCCTCCCAAAAACGATTATTAAGTGACATACTTTTTTTGGCTTCGCGGATCCAATCCTTATAAACCTACATGGCTACAAATCAAAATTAACTATATAATGATTGGTTATGGTTGGACTACAGTATTTTATGATCATAAATAAAGAAAAACCTCAAATCCCACTACTAATAATCATTGATGAGGTATGTCGTGGGACAAATGTTGAACATTTAAAAATATAAATCATTTTTTAAAATTTTTTCTTAAGCAATGAAATTGAGGATTTCTATGGGAAATAGTTTAGTCCCACATCATTCACAACTGAAAATGTGCGAGAAGTGATAAAAGTGGGAAAATTAAGACATTTGTCTTAATTAACTTACCTTTAAAGATTTGATTCGACGTTTCGTGTGAACAAGCGATTGGACGCTTTGCGACAAGGAGCTAGGGTGTCTTAAAGTTTTCGATATTTAATGACATCCAACGAATACGGTTGATTTGTTACATCTGATGGATCGGGTGCAGTCTGGATTACTAAATCTCATATCAGACATGATCCAACAACTCTTGAATCAAGAGACATGGGTCATGACTCTTGGTCAACAAACACAGATTTGGCTATAAATAACCAACCAAAAATCATATTGACACAATGAAAAATCATGTATTTTCCTATTTTGGAGCTTAAGAACTTAACATCATTAGTTCTTTATTTTTTCTAAGTGTTTCAAGCGAGAATGGATCTTTGGTAGCTCCAATTTCTTGTAGCGCTTTTACAAGGTTAAAAGAGTGCCACATCAACCACAATTTATAATTCATGGTTGATAAGTATTTGAAATTTGGAGGTTCAGTGACCATCCATTTTCAAAGTCATGGATCATTAAATTGTTTTTTTATATCAAATATGATACAAAACATGAGCCGAAGAGATCTGATATGTTATTTTTTTTAAATGATGTTTTGTGAATTGTAAAAGAAATGCTACAAGGTGCTACAGGAAAATGGGGTGACAGAGGATTAGTTCTCGTTCCAAGCTAAATCGGATCATACATAATCCTGTTTAACAACTAAAGTGTAGGCTTCATTGTATCTTAAAGGCAATTCTTCATAGACCCATTTTGTACTTGTGGTTCTAACTAATAGGAGAGAATAATTGTTTAAAAGAGACCAAATTTATTCGAACCATAAAGTTAAAAGAGATCTTCCAACATTTCTTTCATCAAAATTTTCAAATTCCAACACCTTTTCCAACAATTTTAAACAATTATTTTTTGTTCAATAGAGACTTCAACATTTCATTCTCTCCTAGTCATGAACCAAGATTTGCCTTTCCATGACTACTTCAACGACAACACTTCACTAGATGGAAACATAAGGAGCTCTTCTTCCTTACCACTTTGAACATAGCTTACGTTCTGGAAGATGATCTAGAACCAATACCAGATGCAACACCAGAAAACAATAATGAATTTAAGAAGAAACAAAAAAAAAAAAAAAAGCTAATGATTTCTTATGCAAGAACCATATCCTCAATGTATTCTCCAACTAGATTTACGACATCTATGACATTGTCAACTCGACCAATGAATTGTGAAAAGTTCTGGTAAACAAGTAGACGATAAAATAGGCAAGTAATCAAATTTTTTATTAGATTAATTTGATTATAAGATGTCCAACGACAAATCAGTTATGTCCTAAGTACATGAATTGCAATTGATCATTGGAAATCGTAAATTATCAGGATTGATCTTTTAAACTACTTTCAAGTGGGGGCCATCATTTCAAATCTTCCCTAATCCTAAAAAGGTTTCAAGAAAAAGATGAAGCATAAGGAGAAGAGGCATATTTTTGAATCTTTGCATCATCACTTTCACATAAAAGAAGATGCTCGTAATAGGGAACATAAGTATGAACAATTAGAAAGATCAAAAGTAAACATGGTAAAGGGTGATAAGCCCAAGAAGACTAATTCAATATTAAAACCTAAGAAAACTGCCTATTTCAAGAATTTTTTTTTTTACAATAACAAGAAGAAGAATAGTAAATGTTTTTACAACAATAAACCCGAACATTATGTTCGAAAATGTTGACATCAAAAGAAACAATTCAAGAAAAAACTAATGTAGTGGTGGCTACAGACATAATAGTTGCAACAATTTTTTATGTCCATAAACAAATAAATTTTGGATTAAACAACAATAGCTGGTGGGTTGACACTGGAGCAACATAATACTTCGTAATGATAGGAGTCTCTATACAAGTTATGTAACTTGTGGAGAATGTGCAAAAGTAAATATGGCCAACAGTACTCTCTCCAACATTCTCGACGTTGGGTTTATAAAATTTCAACTCTCTTTTGGTAAAACTATCAAATTCGTCAACGTATTTCATGTGCTAGAGATCACTAAGAACCTTGTCTCATGAGATTTGCTTAACAAATCATGTTTTAAACTTGTATACGAATCGGACAAGCTTACCTTGTCCAAGAATGGTCTATTAGTGGATCATGGATACTCTTGTAAAGATATTATAGACACCCCAAATTACATAGACCCCTCTCAAAAAGGCCTATAAAAATGACTTTTTTTTTTATAATCAAAGGCCTAATTTTCAAAATTCTCATAATAAAATGGCCCTAAACCTTTTAATTGGCCCAAGGGCTCACAAATACTTTTCATATTTTTTATTTGATCATTGTCTTCTCACCACACTCTATTTTAAACCCACCTAAACCAATCCCAATTCAATTCCTAAATTTACACCAACCTAATCAAATCCAATCCTTAGCGAATGCCAACCTAAATCAATATCTAAATCCAACCTACAAAACCCCATCATTTTAAAACCTAAACCAACTTACCCAAGCCCATCCCTAACTTAAGTCCAAATCCAACATTTATTCTAAGAATTCGTGTCCATTTGATCGAAGTCAAGGTCCACAAAATATCAAAAGCACATTCTCACAAGATATGGGTGCATGTCACCACCACAATTAACCTCCCAAAATCTATTCTAACAAACCAACCTCATCATCACACACCATTCTCCCACCACACATGTCATTACCAAATTCCATCACTTTCTTCAAAACTTCCATCACAAGTCATCCCCATATTATAATACTCCCCTTTTCCTTATTCAACTCACCTAACTCATACATTTCCATACTCTTTTACCACATGTCATTACCATACTCATCTTTCCAAAATCAAACTATTTAATCTCTTACATTAATCATTTTTTCAACCAAATACTACCACTTATAATCTAATCACCACTCAACAAAGGGCATGAGTTGTGTAGATACGTAGGCTTCGAAACCTTTGGGAAGGTCTGAGTTCATTTACATGGGTATAAGAGTCGTCATTATTCAATAAAAATGTGAATGAATATTGTAAAAAAGAGTTTAAAATTTAGTTTTTTTAGCTTGTAGGGACTCACATATCCAAAGATAAGAGGGGAAATATCTACCTAGAAATCTAAGATAAGGATGTTCAGTTGAGGGACAAGGAAAGTATTAGGCTCCTTCCATCCTAAGATGGTTACCAATAGTTGACCATAGGTGAATATTAGAAAAAAAAAATTTGGATTTTGAAAATAAAAAAATAATAAAAAATTAAAAGATGAAAGAACTATGGTCTAACTTTAGAAAACTAAGAATTTGAATTAATAAGCAAGCTAAAACAGAAATGTTGCTTGTTAAATTTTTTTGTTAATCTAGGATTTTGGTGGAAATCCACATGGATTTATGTGCTCACTTGGGAGCATCTTTTTGTTGGTTTAACATTTAAGAGATATCCATGAGTTAGACACCGCAATGAAAAAATTAGGAATCATATGTATGAGTTTTGTCCTCTTTGGGACTATTTTTTATTAACATAGAAAGTTAGGTGTATATCTAGAAAGATCCCCCACCTTTGACCCATAGTTACTTTAGAAAAAATATTGTGATTTGTGTGCATATAATGTATGCATATAATGAACTTAGAAAGAGAAAATTACCTTAAGGGGGGATTACTTTCTAGCTCTTAAGCCATTATAAGAAAGAAAATGAGAAAATCTCTATTCTAAGAATTTAAATTTGCAAGGAAAGTAAAAACAATATAATCTAGGAATTTAAAGCTTGTTAAAAAGTAAACAACAATTATTCTAATGCTCTTGAGAACTTATTTAAGACATATAAGAAGAGATTACCTCTAAGAGATTTTACTCTCTACCCCATGTCTCAAACTAAAACAAACTAAGATCTACATTGCTAAAATAAAAAAAGCTTAAAAATGAAATTGCTTAAATGTAAAGAAAGGGAGTAAATATAAAAAGGAGATTTAAAAGGGGATTACATAGGAAAAATCTGAAAATTATAACTACACCTACCTTGATCTCTTCTTTGGGGAGAATACATTGAATTCCATCATGTACGAAAAAAAGTTCAAAAATGGTAGCGATCATGAGAAGAAGAAATAAATAGGGATCCATTGATTTTGATATGGAATTTCAAGCTTTGAATCCAATGACAATTTTAAATAAGAGAAGAAAATTTCAAATTATCATAAAGATAATCAATAGAGAGAATAAGTAAGATTCCATCATACATGAAGAAAAATTACAGAAGAGTGAGTGAATACTAAAATAAATCTTCAATGATAGATTAAATGACAGGGGAACATAATTAAGTTTTTTCAAAAATATTAAAGCGCAGAAGAGTCTTTAGATCAACATTGCACTAACGGGTTGGTGTGCACGAAATCATAGATCTTCACTTATGTGTCGAGGAAAAACATATATGGTTCTGTGCACATTTCTACGTAGTTTAATATTGTAAGAAGTCAGTTTAGCATTTTTAAAAATACCTTGTTATATTTTTGCAAGATTGAGGATTGCTAGCACTAATGATTATGATTTTAAAAGTCAGAATTTTATTTCATGTATGAGTCATCTCTTATAAGATAAATTATTTAACTCGAGGTATAATTATTTATTAATAAATATATTTATATAAAAAGAATTATATTTTTAGAAAATTAAGTGGATTAAGAGATGTTCAGTTACATGATTAAATTTTTATTTATATACTAAATATTTAAATTATAAAGATTAATTATTTTAATAAAAAATATAAATCTCAATTGACTCATTTGAATTTTATTAACTCAAGTGATATTTTGAAAAATGTTACTCAAGTCATCTTAGTTGTCAAACAAGAAAACAGGAAGATGATTCCCATTGACTATCCCACTTATTCTTTAATCATACAAAGATAACTCATGCAAGTCATTTCAATCTCATACCAAATTTGAAGCCATGCTTATGAATGGGTCTACCATTGGTTTATCATACCCCAAAATTTAACTTTATCTATAATTTATATCCAAAGGACTTAATCATTTGGTTTCTATTTATATTTATTGATTTTGAGTTTGTTTTTATGTATCCTCTTTAGGGGTTAAAGAAGAAAAATAAAAGGAAAATGAGGAATATAATCCTCTTGTTTGTTATCTTTATTCTCATTTCATAATGTCATATTTAAGTCAGGTTTGACGGTTCAGATCATCATTACAAGTCTTGTGATTTTATTCATCTATACCAACACAGTTCCACAATCCTAGGTAAATCCATTAGATCTCTAGTTTTCTTTTTTATTTTTTATTTTAATTTTTTATATATTAAAAATCTAACTTTTGATTTTTTTGTCTTTCAAATCTATTTACATTAAGATTTCAATATTTAAGATAAAGATTTGCAGAAGCTACTTTTCACTTCAAAACCAACAAAATCTATGCATTTTGTTTATGATATTTCAATTTAAGTTGTAAATTTGAACTCATAAAAGTTATTTTCATTGCAAAATAATTCATGAGGATCATACTTTGAGAATTTAGGACTTTTGCTTAATGATCAGTAAGAGCAATAAAGGCAAATGATTTGAAGAGTATGAGCGAGAAGTAGTGATTTTGTTTGTGAGCATTGTCAAAGATCAAATGGTTTTACCACTCTCAATAAGAAAGAAAAAGAAACGAAGAAGATGAAGAAATTTTGTATAGACTTGATGAATAATCAGAATCACTTGAAATCGTTGAATTTGAATTTTCCTACTATTGTTTCTATAATGAAAATACTCACCCAAATTTCTCTATGTATTAAATATCGTTTGCTATTGAGATGACTCATTTAAGTCATCTGATATCATTATCGAGCAAGTGAGATTTGTAATATTTAAATCGTCCTTAATTGCCATGTCCCAAAATCCTAATACGTATCCCCATGAACAAGTGTTAAAATCTCGAGATTTGATCAACTATCTTAACCTATTATAATACATAATAATAAAATAATTTATTTTTAACAGTTGTAACGTAACGAAATAATTATTAAAATCAATAATAAGAATTAGTAAAAGCTAATAATCAATTAATAATTCATAATCCTCAGTTTGGCGATAACATAAATTGATGACTTTAAATATGATATATAAAAATAGCTAATAAATAATACTTAAATAAAATGACACATAGTTTTCTAACATAAGTTTCTCAAATTGAAATATAAAAATGAAACAACTATTAAACTCTAAGACAACTTAAACTAACGGAGGCAACTGCTCATCCACATACTTTACCTCTGGTGCCTCCTCGTAAATCTTCTTCTTAAATATTGATTCTTCTAAAGCCATATGATCTGAAAATGTGAATGATAGGGTGAGTAACAGGAGCGACTCAGCAAATGTCTACCGTTCTAACAATTAATTACAATATGCAATGAATAAACATACTAAAATTTAAATCATGCAAGTTTTGATATAATATAACATTCAAATAAGGATTAAAGAAAATAGTAAAATAATTTTGATAATTATCAATCTATCAATTCTATCAAACATATCGTTATCAGTTCTAACATATTTTCAAAGTATAAACATCTATCTATCAGTATATAAATAAAAAAAACATAATACAAACATGACGGTGTAATCGATAAGAAGGTTAATGAACACATCGATATAACTACTTTGACTATAAAAAATTGATATTTTAATACTTAATATTCGATGTGGAGTCCCATCGTTTTCATCTGATTTTTTAATCGGTTTAGCATACCACAGTTGGGTGATCATTTATCTAACTCAAATTGGTTGTTAACTAAGAATCCAATATTGAGTTCAACTAATAGTAAGGTCAATTATTTGACTACTAGAGACTCTTAATGATCATTAATTTACCCATGAGTAAACTTCTCATGTCTAAGACTGTCAATAGACAATACATGAGAACATCGACTATCTCTACTCTATACAAAAATCGTCTTTACACACAAATGTTTCCAAAAAAGAAAATGAGAAATTCTTAGATCTTAAATACTATTTTCTAAGGTATCTTGTACTATCAAAGAGGATATGACATCAAGTGTTATCCTATATTGACTTACCGATTCCAAAAATATAGTAACAAATCACTTTTTATAGGTTTTTTTCGACCATTTTCTAATAAATAAAAATAAATTTATATATATATATTATTTCTTCTTATAAAAAATACAAATAAAGGTATGGTAGTTGTGGCACCCCGCCGAACGCTAACACAAATCCCAATGCCAAATCTCAAGGTACTAGGTGGTACCTCGAAATTTTGGCATAGCCTCCTCTGTATATGTTAGCATTCAATGGAACACAACACCTGATAAACAAAGTTATAACAAAACCTGTATATAAAAATGTAGATACATGAAATAACAGCGGAAGACTAATTACATCTAACATGTAAATAGATCAGAGTGCGGAAGTTTAGCGATATGCATGATTACAAAAATTTAACCTCACTCTAACATAGTCCTAGCACTCGCCCCAAAACACTATGTATACTTCTTAGGACGAACAAACTCCTAAGGGTAGTAACCCCAATGCTCACCGGGAAAATAGACACTGGTCGTCGATCTGACCAACTAGAGACTCCTCAATTACTGACTTTACGCCTGCCTCGGTAACTGCAAGTGTTGAAACTAAAAAAAATAGGAAGGAAAATGTGAGTAACGAGAGTTACCCAATAAGTCCACAACCAATTCCTACTAATAACCCTTCCTAAACATGATCGAATAAAGCATACTGAACATTTTAACACATGCAAGGTTTTACAGAATAAAATACGATCAACTGGTACATATAGCCAGGGATGAGCAACTAAATAGTTTTAAAGTTTCACATAGCATCAATCATCCATACTCATTATACATTTTCCATTTTATGCAAATACAGTTATTGACAACATTGAAATAATAGACATGCTTTTCAGTTTATAATCCGAAATATAACAACAGATACATAATACAAGTGGTGGGGTATTGTAATTAAAGAGTTGGGATTCACGACTGGATCGCTCCTAGTCGGGACATGATATTCCTTAATAACATTGTAGTTCTTGATTTTGTGGCTGGTCGCTGTTTACCATGCTTGCAGGACCATTTATCCTGCTCAGGCTGGCCGTTTGACGTGACCGTAAGTAATAGGTCTCTTTTCGATGTGTCAAAACGTTCGACTACTACTAGATTATTAGTGATCACTGACCAATCATCTTCGTCTATGCCTATCAGGCGTGCATGTGATTCCCAAATGACACTCCACTCGTATACGACCACATTTACAATACACGTTCACTGGTAAAGATAAAAAAGGAATGGACCCAGATTTCAGTTGTGACTCCACTCTCATACGCGTCACATACAACGTATGAGCTTGGTGGTCCCTACCGTACATCCTAAGATAGTGCACCCCTCCGAATGATGTGACGCACTATCCCTTCAAGCATTCATAGACCCTTTAACAGCTCACAAAATAGCTACATATATATATATATTGTTTTTCATTTAAAACAAAAGAAAAATTAACAGAACAGAGTTAAGAATGGATATCCAGTTCCCACCATGCAACCGTGGCCACCCGGCCTAAAAATAAATAACAGTACTCAACGCACGCGCTAACATAATCGGAAATAAACATGCAACCCTTTCATTAATAACCTGGATATCCTTTCACCAACCTACATACAACATACAATGTAAAATGCAGACATCACCCCTTTGGTGTGATTCTGACATTTTACCGTTCATTCCCTTTTCCCATTCTCTCGACATTCTCACTTTTTATCTTTTCAAATCAACCATTCATTTCCAATATTTCAAAGTCATTTTTTTGGTCTTTCCGTTGAAAACTATCAAAGTTTATTAAAAAACAAGGTCCCGGCGATGCACGGGACCAAAGCTGTTAAAAACAAGGAAAGTTGGTGAAAATTTGATCAAGTATCGAAAACTCAATTTTTTCAAAGTTCTTGAAATTGAAAATGGGTTTTTAAAAATGCAAGTCTCGATCATGAGATTCGACACCATATTGTTTTCGAAATCTAATTCAAAGTAATGCGAAAGTTATTACATTTTAAAATTTTGCCGAAAACGTCGAAAACTACGTTTTATTCTTGAAACCAAAATTCAGATTTTTATCCTTTGAGATTTGGATCTTGAAACCATTCCCATCGTTCCGAAATGGGGGGTAAAACCTTAATTTCATTAAAGAACTTAAAGTAAATAGAAAGTAAAAATTAAAGAGGACATTTACTTTAATGTTTTTAATGAAATGAAGGGTAGGAAGTCAAGTATAGGCAATGGAGAGGTCAAGGAAAATGTCAGAACACAGTTCTGAAGGGAACTGTTTCTGTTGGTGGCAGAACCATTGTTCTGTCGGTGGAATCGACAGAATACTCATCGATAGGTATCGGTGGGACCAACGGCATTTGTCGACAGAACAAAATTTTCGGAGGCTTCTTGATTTGGTCGGTGGCAGAAGCTCCATTCTATCAGTGGGATCGACAGAATGCTTTCGACAGGTGCCGGTGGCACCGACCCTTCCCGCCTACAGCCTGAACCACACTCGAACCTTCAAGTTTTTGATCCCTTTTTCGATTTCTTCTTCCATTCTTCGAACCATTCGACCCACCCACGAGTTTATAGTTAAAACTTGATAAAACATAATCAAAACATCTACTTCTACCATGAATTTCAATTCAAACAAAGATTTCTATGATTTAAAACAAATAACACATTTTTAACAAAATCCCTAAATGCAAATTTCAGAAATCTAAAGTTACCAATAGGAATTGAAAGTCCCCTACATGTTTGTGGACGCCAAAAGTGATGAACTCGCACAATAATCAAGGTTGGTCATAGAAGAGTCGATGTTGGGCTGACTTGGATGCAAAATGAGGGAGGGTTTGTAAGGTATCCGATAACGACGTTCTCATTTTCCTTTATGATGAAAGATAGACCTAACTCCTGACTCGATGAAGCCCTCGGATGGAATGTGTTGAGGTTTACTCGAGCTACCCGGCTGGTTTTGACGGAGGATGGGAAAACGAACGAGAATGGACAACCCAAGATGGTGAAGTTGTAGCTCTCGTCGTGGTCGACAATTTTGCATTCTTCGTTGAAGTTCAACTCGGCCTCGATCACGCTAGAACTTGACGGAAATGGGTCGAAACCCTTGGGTTGAAAGTGGTTGTCGTTTGGCTCTTTGAAGAAGAAGAGAAATGAATGAAATAAAAGAAAATCAGATTTCTTTTATAATAAAGTTTAGGGCATACTTGTAATTTTCCCATCATTTCTAGTTTCGATCGTAACTTAACTATTCGGACTCGAAAATTGACAAGTGAGTATACCATTTCGAATAATTTTTCGTTGCGGACCTAACGGTGTCATTAAATCTTTCTGATTCTCGCTCTAACAAAAGTCTACTATTTTGGATCCCACTTAACGTGAAATTTGAGGATTTTATAATTTTTTCATCCGAACTCGAATTCGAACATGTT
This sequence comes from Akebia trifoliata, assembly GCF_017979445.1. Taxonomy (NCBI): domain Eukaryota; kingdom Viridiplantae; phylum Streptophyta; class Magnoliopsida; order Ranunculales; family Lardizabalaceae; genus Akebia; species Akebia trifoliata. The sequence continues at coordinate 30,896,836 of NC_141376.1, forward strand.
TAAAGGCTAATGTATATATTCTGATCCTTTTGAATCTAATGGCGAAGTTGGTTTTCTTTGAAATTAATCATAGTAATACACGAGTATTTTACTCTAAGTCTCTCCTTCGATATTTTCCTCCAAATCTCACCATTTAGTTTCCTCGAGATATGAGTTGAAAATCCGGGGTATTACAGTAGTGCTCTTCAATTACATTTATCTGTCAAATCATTTGTCTATCAATCATATCTCACGAGGTCATGGGAACGTGAGATATTAATCCATCTATATATTTATCATGCATAATTTGGCCTAGTCACTGCATAAATCTGGAGGCATTGTCCTATCAATTAGTCAAGAAACATAAATTTTCTCTATCAATCTATCAATTCATCAAAAACTATCTATCGTTCTAAGTAATTATTAAGATACGTTTCTTTTTAAAAGAATATTTATAATCCTAAAGTATCAACCAATTTCCTAAGATGATTTTGGTGAATAGAAATATTCGAAAAATGCTATAAAATTCTAAATAAATAAAACTATGAAAAACTATGAAAATTTGACTAAGTATCAAAAATATAATTTTTTAAAGTTCTTCAAACCTAAAATGACTTTTGGAGATGAAAGTTTTAATCAAAAGATTTGACATCATGTAACTTTTGAAACTTAATTTTAAGGGAGGTAAAAGAAAACGAGATTTGAAAATCTAACAAAAACTCCGTAATCTACGTTTTGTTCTTGGAACTAAAAATTAGATTTTGATATATTGAGATTTGAATTTTTAAACTATTACCATTATTCCAAATGAGGGGGGTATTCTTTTATTTTCATTAAATAATTTGAAGTAAATAAAACTTAAATATTTTTAATGAAACTAAGGTGCTGAAAATGTATCTGTTGTTGGGAAAAAATGTTGAAATGCTGAAAAATTGGTCTTGTCGGTGGTAGAACTCCTTTTTTTTTGTTGATGGCTATTGGTGCCACTGATAAAAAATAATTTTCAATGGGGATTGTCGGTGGAATAGTCGATGCCACCGACAGAAACGAACCCTCTTCGAATTCTTCTTCTAAAATCCTCTGATTTTGCCAAAAATTTCAAAATTCATAAATTATCTTTAAATTTCATGGATCTACTCGATTTCTATCATTTAATGCATGATTTACCAACTTAAAACGAGATCTACGAATTTAAAACTAACTAATCATGTATGTTTTTTTTTTTTTTTTAAGTTTTTATCATAGAAAAATAAATCTAACAGGATTAATTAAAATAAAAAAAATTTCTACAAACATAATTAGAACCTAAAGGATAAAAGGGAGGAGACCCTACATTTTTTAGCATCTTCTACGATGCAATGACTTCGAGACCAACTCATAATATATATATTCACTTTTTATTTTTCTTCTACAACAAAAACATATTTTTCTTGGATGCACGTAAAGTCTTTGATGTGACGAAACATTTTTTTCTTTCGTCGACTCTTGAATTCTGTTTTATGTCTCTAAATCGAAGTTTGAAGTTTTAGTATATAAAGTGTCCAAAGAACGTCAAGCTCATTTTCTAATTTATTCTTTTTTATTTAAAAAGTCTATGGCACGGTTCTATTTTTTTACAAATGTATAATTGTTTTTGGATAATTTTTCAATGTGAACATAATGGTATTATCAAATTTTAAAGAATCATTTTCTATTTTTTTTTCTAAATGATAAAACTTAATCATAAATCAAAATTCTTCAAGATATGGAATGGATTTCTAAGACATTACATTAAGAGATATCAACACATATTTTTATTTGGATCTACTCCTAAGGGTTCAAACCCATTAATTTTGGATAAAATCTGACCCATTTATGTCGTATTCTAATCATCTTATTTTATTAAAAAATATAATTATTTAAATAGGAATCTATATTATAAAAAATGTAAAGTGAATTGAATGATTTATATACTAGATGACTTAGGTGAGCCAACTCGAGTTTTAATCAACATGACCGAGTTAAGTTGAGATTACCACCACTTGATGGTGAAAAAAAAGGTGTCTAACACCTTCCATTTTCTCCAATCGAGCCGCTTACCCCGATCTCGAGGTTGATCGGTATCTTATCTATCGTGAGTCACTAAACATCAAAATGTCACTTTTATGAAAAATATACATTAGGTGACCATTCACACCCACTTACAATATGAATGGTGGCGACTCCAAACCTTAGTAGATGTGGCCATCATAATCGAAAATCACGTATCTACAATTATTTTAATAAAAAATATAAATCTCAATTGACTCATTTGAATTTTATTAACTTAAACGATATTTTGAAAAATGTTGCTCGAGTCATCTCAGTTGTCAAACAAGAAAACATAGATGATGATTCCCATTGACTATCCCACTTATTCTTGAATCATACCAAGATGACTCATACAAGTCATCTCAATCTTCGACCAAATTTGAAGCCATGCTTATGAATGGGTCTACCATTGATTGATTATACCCCAAAATTTAACTTTATCTATAATTTATATCTATAGGTCTTGATTATTTAGTATTTTATTTATATTTATTGATTTTGAGTTTGTTTTTATACATGCTCTTTGTGGGTTAAAGAAAAAAAAATAGAAGGAAAATGAGGAGTACAATCCTCTTGTTTGCTATATTTATTTTCATTTCATGTTGTCATATCCAAGTCATGTTTGACGGTTCAGATCATCATTACAAGTCTTATGATTTTATTCCTTTATGCCAACACAGTCGACCTCTTCCACAATCCTAGGTAAATCCATTAGATCTTTAGTTTTCTTTTTTCTTTTTATTTTAATTTTTTATATATTAAAAATCCAACTTTTGATTTTTTGTCTTTCAAATCTATTTACATTAGGGTTTCAATATTTAAGACAAAAATTTGTAGAAACTACTCTTGACTTTAAAACTAACAAAATCTATGTATTTTATTTATGATATTTTAATTTAAGTTGTAAATTTGAACTCATAAAAATTATTTTCATTTCAAAATAATTTTGTGAGGATCATACTTTGAGAATTTAGGACTTTTGCTTAATGATCAGTAAGAACAATAAGGGCCAAACGATTTGAAGAGTATGAGAGAGAAGTAGTGGTTCTGCTTGTGAGCATTGGCAACATGGGTCAAAGATCAAATGGTTGTACTACTCCCAATAAGAAATAAAGAAATGAAGAAGAGGAAGAAATTTTGTATAGGCTTGATGAATAATCAGAATCACTTGAAATCGTTGAATTTGAATTTGAATTTTTCTACTATTGTTTCTATAATGAAAATACTCACGCAAATTTCACTACGTATTAAATATCATTTGCTATTGAGATGACTCATCTAAGTCACTTGATATCATTATTGAGCAAGTGAGATTTGTAATATTTAAATCGTCCTTAATTGTCATGTCCCAAAATCCTAATACGTATCCCTATGAACAAGTGTTAGAATTTCGAGATGTGATTAACTATCTCATCCTATGATGATATATAATAATAAAATAATTTATGTTTAACAGTTGTAATGCAACGGAATAATTATTAAAATCAATAATAAGAATTCGCAAAAGCTAACAATCAATTAATAATCCATAATTCTGAATTTAGTGATAACATAAATTGATGATTTTAAATATGACATACAAAAATAACTAATAAGTAATAATTAAATAAAATGACACATAGTTTTCTGACATAAATTTCTCAAATTGAAACATAAAACTGACACAACTATTAAACTCTAAGATTACTCAAATTGACGGAAGCAACTGCTCATCCATATAGTTTACCTCTGGTGCCTCCTCGTAAATCTCCTTCTTAAATACTGATTCTTCTAAAGTCATATGATCTGAAAATGTGAATGATGGGGTGAGTAACAAGAGCGACTCAACAGAATGTTTATCGTTTTAACAATTAATTACAATATGCAATGAATAAACATACTAAAATTTAAATCATGCAAAGTTTTGATATAATATAACATTCAAATAAGGACTAAAGAAAAGAGTAAAATAATTTTGACAATTATCAATCTATCAATTCTATCAAACATATCGTTATCAGTTCTAACATATTTTCAAAGTATAAACATCTGTTTATCAGTATACAAATATAAAAAAACATAATACAAACATGGTGGTGTAATCGATAAGAGGGTTAATGAACATGTCGATATAATCACTTTGACTATGAAAAATTGATATTTCAATACTTAATATTCGATGTGGAATCCCATCGTTTTCATCTGATTTTTTGATCGGTCTAGCATATCACAGTTGGGTGATCATTTATATAGCTTAGATTGATTGTTGATTAAGAGTCCAATATTGAGTTCAACTAACGGTAAGGTCAATCATTTGACTACTATAGACTCTTAATGACCATTAATTAACCCACGAGAAAACTTCTCATGTCTAAGACTGTTTATAAGCAATACATGTGAACATCGACTATCTCTACTCTTTCGTTCTAAGTAACTATTAAGATACATTTATTTTTAAAAGAATATTTATGATCATAAAGTATCAATCAATTCCTTAAGATGATTTTAGTGAATAGAAAGACTCGGAAAATGCTATAAAATTATAAATAAATAAAACTATGGAAAATTGTGAAAATTTAGCTAAGTGTCGAAAATGTAATTTTTTAAAGTTTTTCAAACCTAAAATGATTTTTGGAGATGAAAGTCTTAATCAAAAGATTTTACATCATGTAACTTTTGAAACTTAATTTTAAGGGAGGTCAAAGAAAACGGGATTTGAAAATCTAACAAAAACTCCGTAATATACGTTTTGTTATTGGAACCAACAATTAGATTTTGATACATTGAGATTATGATTTTTAAACTATTACCATTGTTCCAAATGAGGGGAGTATTTCTTTATTTTCATTAAATAACTTGAAGTAAATAAAACTTAAATGTTTTTAATGAAACTAAGATGTTGAAAATATTTCTGTTGTTGAGAAAAAATGTTGAAATGTTGAAAAATTTGTCTTGTTAATGGTAGAACTCTTTTTTTTTGTTGACGGCTGTCGGTGCCACTGACAAAAAATAATTTTCGATGGGGATTGTCGATGGTATAGTCAGTGCCACCGACAGAAACGAACCATCTTCGAATTCTTCTTCTAAAATCCTCTGATTTTGTCCAAAATTCATCAAAAATTTCAAAATTCATAAATTGTCTTTAAATTTCATGGATCTACTCGATTTCTATCATCTAACACATGATTTACCAATTTAAAATGAGATCTACGAATTTAAAAATAACTTATCCTAGAAAAATAAATCTAATAAGATTATTTAAAATAAAACAAATTTCTACAAATACAATTAGCAACTATAGTATAGAAGGGAGGAGATCCTACATTTTTTTAGCATTTTCTACAATGCAATGACTTCGAGACCAACTCAATATATATATATATATATATATATATATATATATATATATATATATTTTTTTTTTTTTTTTTACTTTTCGTTTTTCTTCTCCAACAAAAACATATTTTTCTTGGATGCATGCAAAACCCTTGATGAGACGAAACCTTTTTTCTCTTTCGTCGAGTCTTGGATCCTGTTCTATGTCTCTAAAGCTAAGTTTGAAGTTTTAGGAAGGCTATGATTTTCGTCTGGAGTAGAGATTAAAGAAAAATTCTATAAATTTTTTCTATAATTTTAGTATATAAAGTGTCCGAAGGACGTCAAGCTCATTTTCTAATTTATTCTTTTTTATTTAAAAGGTCCATGGCACGGTTCTGTTTTTTTACAAATGTATAGTCATTTTTGGATAATTTTTCAATGTGGTATTATCAAATTTTAAAGAATCATTTTCTAATTTTTTTTTTCTAAGTGATAAAACTTAATCATAAATCAGAATTCTTCGAGATACAGAATAAATTTTTAAGACATTATATTAAGAGATATCGAACCATATTTTTATTTGGATCTACTCCAAGAGGTTCAAACCCACTAATTTCGGATAAAATCTAACTCATTTATGTCGTATTCTAATCATCTTATTTTATTAAAAAATATAATTATTTAAATAGGAATCTAGATTATAAATAATGTAAAGTGAGTTAAATGATTTATATACTAGATGACTTAGTTGAGCCAACTCGATTTTTGTGATTAAATATTTTTTCTTGGAATTGTAAATCCCACCTACGTAGGTATGAGTTGTAACTTATTTAAAAATAGAAGTTGAGGACCTTCTTGAAATTGTAATTTTATAGAATTAGTGAATCAAACAACTAATTAGAATTTTAAGATGGGAATTGCATTTCCAAACACACCCTTAAAGGGCAACAAGTAGGCCTTGGCGTTAGCAGGAAACATTAATTAAAGTAGTCCTGATAAATGCACGTGTTCTTGGTATGCGGTTGACGTGGTAAGTACACATAATGATATATTTTTTTCATCGGGATACACATTAAAAGATGTGCGGTTGTACGCTCTTGCCACGTCATCCGCGTATCCAACAGCGTACCAAGACCGTGTGCAGTTTTCTTAATTAAAGTTGTGACTGTGTTACTCAATCTCTTTCATTATTAACAGACTTAAGAGGAACTGAAAAAATAAAAATAAAATTGCTTTTATACAATTGTTAAAGCCAATCTCTCTCTCTCTCTCTCTCTCTCGCTAGTCTCCACTCTTCATCAGCTCAAGAGAAAAAAAAGACGGAAAATGGGGAAGATAATCCCCTTGTTTGCTTTCTTCTTTCTCATTTCATGTTGTCGAATCCAAGTCAGATCTGACGGTTCAGATCATCGTTACAAATCTGGAGATTCTGTCCCACTCTACGCCAACAAGGTCGGCCCCTTCCACAATCCCAGGTATATCGATCAAATCTCTAGGGTTTCTTTTTTTGCTTTCAGATCTGTCTACTTTAGGGTTTCAATTCTATGTAGTTTAATTAGATCCAAACTATGAATTTTCTTGTTAATTATATTTTTTTCTCTAGTTAAAATTTTTTTTTTTTTTAAATCCAATTAGTTATTGATTTTTTCTCTTTGAGATCTGTCTGGTTTTTTAATTTTCTACACTAGGGTTTCAATTCTTTGTAGTGTAATTAGATCCAAACAATGAATCTTCTTGTTAATTAGATTTTAAAATTCTAAATCTATTTATGGTTTCAGTGAAACTTATCGATACTTCGATCTTCCCTTCTGTTCACCATCTCACATGAAAGAGAAGAAAGAAGCTTTGGGTGAAGTCTTGAATGGTGATCGTTTGGTTAGTGCTCCATACAAACTCGATTTCCTAATCGACAAAGAATCCGAAGTTATTTGCAAAAAGAAACTAACAAAGGAAGATATCGCTCAGTTTCGGAGCGCGGTTACGAAAGATTATTACTTCCAAATGTATTACGATGATCTTCCGATATGGGGTTTTATTGGAAAGGTTGATAAGGAGGGAAAATCCGATCCAAGCGAGTACAAATATTTCCTTCATAAGCACATTCACTTTGATATCTTTTATAATAAGGATCGAGTAATTGAGATTAACATTCGACCGGATCCAAATTCCTTGGTGGATCTCACTGAGGATAAGCCAGTTCAAGCAGAATTTATGTACACTGTGAAATGGAAAGAGACCGATACTCCTTTTGAGAAGAGAATGGAAAAGTATTCACAGTCTTCGTCATTGCCACACCATTTGGAGATACATTGGTTCTCGATTATAAACTCTTGTGTCACGGTTCTACTTTTAACTGGGTTTCTTGCCACGATTCTCATGCGAGTTCTTAAGAATGATTTTGTAAAGTAAGAAAGAAAACCCAATTCATAATTCTATAATTTATGTGATTTTTGCCATCCTTGCTTTTGATTATTTTATTTTTGTACAATTTTTTATGTAAAAGATACACTCACGATGATGAGTTGGCCGATGACCAAGAAGAGACTGGATGGAAGTACATCCATGGTGATGTGTTCAGGTACCCGAAGAATAAGTCTCTATTTGCCGCAGCCCTTGGTTCTGGTAGCCAGTTGTTTGCTCTGTAAGTGTCTTAATTGAGCCTTTTTTTCTAGTTTTAAACTGTAAATCTTTAACTATGCTAGTTAGTCCTCAAAGGGTTTGAGAAGAAGAGAAGCCCGGCTTTTTCTTAATTTGATTCACCACCTTTCCTTGTATATGACAACAACCATAGTGACAAAAATCTGTGATCTTTTGAAAAAAAAAATCATGATTTTAATAGTTGTCGATTAAGTCATGATTTTATAAAAAAATCACGAAGTTTTTTTATTTTTATTTTAAATATTTGATTTTTTCAAAAAACACGACCTATCGTGATTTAATCGACGATTTTTTGAAAAAATCACAAATTAATTTTGTTTTTAGTAATTTTTAAGTGTTATTTTATCATTTAATATATGAAATACTTATTATTATTATTATTATTTTTTTATATTTTTAATACTTAATTTTTTTTTAATATAATTTATCCGATGTTTTCCTGACTGTATCGACTTTTGCCAACTTTTTTCGAAGTTTTTTCTTTTCGAATTATTCCCAAATCCCAACTTTTTTCACTATGACTACAACTACTTACTAGCAAATATAGCTTAGCTACCCTTTCCACTATGTCGGTTGGGGCTTCGGCCTTTCGGCACCCATGGTTGATTTTTCTAATTTCTCGTTTCTTTGTGCATGCATTCAGTACAATCTTTATTTTTATACTTGCGTTAGTTGGGGTATTTTATCCATACAACCGAGGAGCTCTATTTACAGCACTGGTTGTGATATACGCACTTACATCTGGGATTGCTGGCTATACCGCTACCTCATTTTATTGTCAGCTAGAAGGCACAAATTGGGTGAGTTCTCATTTATTCTTCCTTCAATGATTTTCACTTTGACCTATAAATGAAATATCTTCTAAGCTAATTGGCTTTTTCTTTTTTTGAAATTGTGTGTTGATAGGTTAGGAATCTATTATTGACGGGATGCCTTTTCTGTGGGCCTTTGTTCCTGACATTCTGCTTCCTTAATACTGTTGCAATAGCTTACAGTGCCACTGCAGCATTGCCGTTTGGTACGATTGTGGTGATAGTTCTCATATGGACACTTGTAACGTCACCTTTACTTGTATTGGGTGGGATTGCTGGTAAGAACAGCAAGGCCGAGTTCCAAGCTCCTTGCCGCACCACAAAGTATCCAAGGGAGATTCCACCATTGCCTTGGTACCGTGGGACTGTTCCACAGATGGCAATGGCAGGGTTTTTACCTTTCAGTGCTATTTATATTGAGCTTTACTACATATTTGCTAGCGTGTGGGGTCACAGGATTTACACCATATATAGCATCCTCTTTATTGTCTTTATCATTCTCTTGATTGTCACTGCTTTCATTACTGTGGCTTTGACATACTTTCAACTTGCTGCTGAAGACCATGAGTGGTGGTGGAGGTATGCAAGATTTTTGTTTTTTTGTTTTTATTATTCTTTTTAAATGTGCTGGTCTTTGTTATCACATCCTTCTTAGGTAGAAGTTATCTTTTTGAACTGGTTTGATAGGATATATGGCAACATTTCTCCTAAGAACTCAAAAGTCATATAGATTTCTCTTTACATTGCTTTTATATTTCCTGCTTCACTTTTCTGCTTCCATTTATTTTTGTGACTTGTGGCAAGCCATTTAGTTAGCTTCTATAGTTCTATTAACAAGAACACCAACATGTGTGTAGGTGTTTGACGACTTTTGCCCACCAAAACATTCTATCTTCATTAGTTAAGTATGATCAATATTTATTTTCCAGATCAGCAACCTTCTATTTTTTGCTTCTTGGTTTTGACATCATTGGTATAGAAAAGACGATCCTTTGCATTCAAACGATCAACCATATGAGGACCACCTTGGTAAGACGCTTGAGGCGAAAGCATAATTGCTGCAAACATGAAGCAATAGTTCTGGTAATTAGTTAAGATTAGTTGATGACTAAAGTTCCCTAAGTCAAGACCTGTCTAGACATAAAAGTGGTCTAATTTGCGAGGACCTAATATCTCATACCATCGAGAGGGGGCAATTGTAAGAACCAACTGCCAAAAAGTATAAAACAAACTCGTGGTGTACATTGTTTATGCATGGGCCTTAGTGTTCTTAAGATAAAAAGATTCCCCAAATGACAAGTTCGATTTACGATTTCATGTTAAAATAAGATTCCTTGACTACTATGAATGGAAAACAATATCATCCTAAACCATACTAATTAGGGTTATTTATAAATTAAATTTGTTTTATCAAATAAATTTCAAGCAGTTAGGGATCAATCAACTCATCCGATAACAAACAAAAATCTATAAAGAAAGTGGTCCACAACTTCTCTTTCATAATTGTGACACTTTTTTCCCCCCATAATATGGTTAAGCCTTTTTTTAATGAGATTAGTAACTTATTGATGGTGGGAATTGAACGCCCCAAATCAAAGACTTTACCATCTAAGCTATTTGTTCTGATTTACTTGACTCTTTTCAGTTCACTCCCTTATTTGCTTGTTGAAGTGTCTGTGTAGGTACCCCATTGGTGCAACCTATAAACACGGCGCACGGGGGTGGGGGGGGGGGGAGGTAACTTCCCCTACAATTTCCTCAATATAATTTTGAGAGTGGCAAGGTGAATACTTAAAGACTTGAGGAGGTTCACCAAATAAAAAAGATACAATCTAGTTCAATAGGTATGTGATAGGTAGCCCCCCCTACAATTTCCCCTATAATTGTGAGTGGCAAGGTGAAATTTAAAGACTTGAAAAGGTTCACCAAATTGATAAGATATCTAGTTTGATAGGTAGCTTCCAACACATTTTAGGTAGTTCCACTTGCAATTTCCTTAATATAAGCAAGGTGAATATTTAAAGACGTGAGAAGGTTCACCAAATCGTTAAGATATTGTCTAGTTCAATAGGTATCTTCCAATATACATTTTAGTGACGGAGAAGGCGGGGAAGGGGTTTCCCCTCAATTTACTCATTATGTTTTAGGGAGTGAAAATGTGTAAAGGTTGTTGACCACAGCGATAAGGTATCCATCCAGTTAGATATAGACTAGTGCATCTAAGAATTTAAGTTGGTGAATAAATGCTCTATATAGCTCTTATTCTGCAAATGACAATTTCATTTTGGGGTAGCTGGCATTAGTTTGCGAAAAAAGTGTGCGCATGTGTTAATTTATGCAGCTGCGTTCGGTTATTTATGTGAACAAAGAGCATATTAAAAAATCATATTGGGCCCCTGACCAATATACTTTTCTTTATACTGGTCCTTGGATCATGAAATGTAAAGTGGATATTACAAAATTAGAACGTAAACCCTGTCGTATGTTAGAGAATCAGTAAAGAACATGTTAAAACCTTCTTCTGGCAAATTGGAAATCAACCCAAATCCTAGCAAAGCATGTTTCATTTAGAGAGATGATAATTTTTAAAAGGAGGAATGGTGTCACAATGTTTTTGGCACGAGAAACATATGAGCGATTATTTGGATTTTTACCAAATTTAATAAGCTGGGAGATTCCCCAGCAGGGCTTGCAACTCATGTTGCTGTTTGGCATCAGGTTCAGATAATTGCATTAACTGGAGGTGATTTTTGAAAGATTGATTTTGCAAAAGGATTTGTTAAGTAACTTTCCCAGATTCCTAACTGATGCATTAGGGTAGGTTGACATTGTCATTGTTGGGGATCTACGTCAAGCTGAGGTGGGACATGGCTTTTTGGAAGGATCATGTATCTTCTTTTTGACCAATTAATGTAATCTCTCCATAAAACATTAGAAGGTCAAGGCCGTGAATTAATTCACATGTGATCATATACTGATGCTCCATATTTTTCCTAGTTCTTGAAAACAAAATAATTTTAGCATAAATGTTGATGACCCTGGCTACATTGTTTGTATCTTCTTTAGACCCTTTTTAAATGTCTAGGACTTCTCTTTTTGTCCCTATTCAGATCCAACTAACCTATTTAATCAGTCCAAAAAAGAAAAAGAAAAAACTCTTAACCTATTTCGGAACACATCAACCGGTGAACTCTGCATGCATAGTGGAATCGGTCACGATTGACTACTTGGAACTCGTCCAAGTGATCGACCCATGAGCAAGCATAAACACAAATCCTGAAGTGGATTTGAGTCTATCACGACATCCAACATAGTCTTAGTCGGAGTAACCGATGACCTCAAGCTTGCTTGATCTCTTGTAAATCAGCATGAATTCTCTTGTCCTCTGCAAGTACCATTGTAGTTTCTTTACTGCCTTCCAGTGAGTTGAACCAGAGTTCTTCTAATATTTGTTGAGCATGCCAGCTTTATAACTTCTGTCTTGTAGAATGCAGATCATCGCATACATCAGACTGTCAACTGCAGAGGCATACTCCTTTACATCTACCTGGTTCCTTTTTGTCCAACTCTTGGGACATTGGTCTGAACTGAAGATGTCCATTTTCACTCCAATACCTCAACATGTGTACAGTTATGCATGTCGAACCTTTTAAGCACCTTCTTGATGTTTTTCTTTGGAGACAATTTTTCTTTTGAGACAATTTTAACAGACCAACAAAGTGATCTCGATGGATCTTCATGAGGATCAAGGCATCGAATAGACGATAAAAATAAATAAAATAAAATACATACAATAAAGTTTGGATCGAACATACCCATTTGAGAAAATGATTAACCAATCAAGTTAAATGAATATAGATTCAATCAAGTAGAATAACAATGATTTCTTAGTCTTCGATGGCATCTAAAACCCAAGAATAATGGAGAAACTATATCCCAACACCCTGTAGCACAATACAAATAGATGAGAATTTTAGCTTGTGTGCCAAGGAGCGGGACGACTCCCTTATTTATAAGCATTTTCCCACCTTCCTCCCCGCTATGGAAGCTAAGGATTGGAACCAAGCTATTAAGCAATTATTTCCTTGGGCTAGGACCAGTCATTTAATTACTTCTCTTTGGGTAGACAATAGAGACCAAAAGGTAGTTAGTTGGTTAACGCCCAACAGCCAACAAGCTTCCCTCTGGTGGCTCATGGAAGTTGGAGAAATATTAGGAGTCACTTCCCAATCGTGGATATCATTCTCATGTTTGTCAGAAATTTTATTTGTGCCCTCGTGAATTTGGATAATCAACCCCTTGATTTAATGAAATCCAATCGTATATGTGGGGTCACAAGTGATGTTTTCTAAATTAAATATTTTGTTCTTATGAAGTAGTGGGTTATCCCACATTTTTTGTCAAAATCGAACAAGTTTGGGGTGTCCTACAACTCCTTAAAAATTGAAAATGTCCAAATATTCTCCCACTTGGTTCATATGTGCAATCTTAAACTGTTTACAAAACGACACATGGGTTGATAACCTTTGAAAGTGAATGATCACTTTTTATTTTGAAAAAGTATAATTTGAAATCATTTGGGTATTTTAACTTTCACTTATTCAAAACAACATCAACAACAGATCATGAATGCTTTTGTGTTCTTATACTTTTGACACCAATTCAGTTCCATTGTCTCAATGCTAGGATTACCTTTGGACTTCTAAGTTTACTTTTATGTGATCTTTTATAGAAGTGCTATATACATGGTAATGTATACTTCATCATGCAATCTAATAGTGCATTCCCATGTCCGTCATACTTTGTACTCATATACATAATCCTAATACATTACAACTAATTGCCGTGTGAAAAACTATCACCTTCCTATTAGGATAAAGGCTTTCCAGTGTATCACCTAGATACATCTAGCCCAAGCATACCTTATCAATATTAAACCGTATTTCTGGCTAAACTTGATCTCTTATGCACAAAAAATAGATATCTAATGAACAATAACACTATATTACTTTTATTGCTACTAATCAATCACAGGAGTAATGATACATCAATTAAGACAATGGGATGTCATCCAATTACACAACATAGTTTAAAGACTTAGTTACTCCCATTCGACTCACATGCTCTTTGAAAACTTTAGGTGGAAGATCCTTTATGAGAGGATATGTGATCATCAAACTAGTATCTAGACGAGGAATCTCAATGATTCCCTCTCTAAGCTTCTCACACACAAGTAAATACTTGATCTCAATGTGCTTGTTGCTCTTTGCCATCTACTTCACTATTTTCTTGAGAGCCTCATTATCACAAAAAATTACTAATGGTTTGTGGATAAAATCCACAACTCTTAAGTTCCATAATGAAGTCCTCAACCACATCGCTTGTCGAGTCGTTTCATAATAATCGATGAACTCTACATGTATAGTAGAATTGGTCATGATTGATTATTTGGAGGTTCTCCAAGAGATCTCCCCATGAACAAATATAGACACAAATTCTAAAGTGGATTTGTGACTATTGTGACATCCAACATAGTTTGAATAAGAGTAATTGATGACCTCATGCTTGCTCAATATCTTACAAACTAGCATGAAGTCCTTTGACCATTATAAGTATCGTAATACTTTCTTTATTGGCTTCCAGTCAGCTGAACTAGGGTTTTTCTGATCTCTGTTGAGCATGTCAACTATGTAGTTGATGTTTGGTTGATTGCAAATTATTTCATACATTAAATTATTAACTGTAGAGGCATACTCCTTAATATCTACCTGGTTCCTCTCTATTTGAGTTTTGGGACATTGGTCCTGACTGAAGATATCCTCTTTCACTACAAGGGCCTCACCAGCCATGTGCACAGTTCTGCATGCCGAATCCTTTAAGCATCTTTTTGATATGTTTGTTGAGAAAATCCTAACAGACTAGCAAAGAGATTACGACAAACAAATCAAATTCTAGGTCCTTCATATCAAATTTTGACAAAAAAATGCTTTGAGTCATGAAGTAGATGGATGTTGTCATTATTCACAAGTACGATGCTGTCCATAAAGAGGAAAATAATGGCAAATCGATTCCCACTCACCTTGAGAAATACAATTTTTCATGACAGTCTCTTTGAAGTTATAATTGACAACAACTTGGTCAAACTTCAGATACCACTACCTCGAAGCCTGCTTAAGTTCATATATGGACTTCTAATTTGCAGACTTGATGCTCCTTGCCTTGGATTGCAAATCCTTGAGGTTGAGCGATATATATCTACTACTCAAGATCTCCATTGAGGAATGCTGTCTTTACATCCATTTAATGCATTTTCAACTCATAGTGTGCTACAATAGCCAGAATGATCCTCAAGAAGTCCTTGGATGAAATAGAAGAAAAAGTATAAGAAATATGTACTTTCGGCTCATGTTTGAAGCCTTTAACGATTAGCCTTGCCTTGAATCTTTCAATTCTACCTTCTGAATCTCTCTTAGTCTTGAAGACTCAGTTTCATTCTATCTTAGGAATATTGGTCAGTTCCCAAACTTTATTCTTTTCTGTAGATTGCAACTCCTCTTTCATTGCTTCTAATCAGAATTGAGACTTGTTGCTTTCCATGGCCTCTTCAAAGGAACATGGATCATCAATAGCAAGACCCTTCAACTCGTCCTCCTGTAGATATACCTCATAATCAGTAGGTTTAGTTACTCTATGGTTTCTGGTAGATCTTCTGAGAGGGATGGGCTTTAACACTAAAGCAACTAGCAATTGAGGAGTCATATCCTGAGGTGTAACAACCTCATCTTCAACTCTGGGAAGACCATTGGAGGTACTAACAGAATCTTTGAAATGTTGAAGATCGGAGCACTCTCCATTTCCTTATGGAAGTCTATTCTTTTGTGCTTCGAACTCCCACCGACTTGGCCATCCTCCAAAAACTTGGCATGGTTGGCCTCTCCATCAGCCTGGACGGACAATAGAATCTAAAACCCTTGGACCTCTTGTGATATTTGATAGAGAAATAAGAAGTGGTCCTAGGGTCTAGCTTCTTTAGATTTGGATTATATAACTTAGCCTCACCAGGACAATCCCATGCATGAAGATGACTAAGACTTGGTACCTATCAGGCCAGATCTTTAATGGAGTTTGTGATAACTATCACTCTCCTTTCAGGACGAAGCTTTACCAATGTATTGTTGATGGGGACAGCAAAGCTTGAAGAATAGATTTTATTTTTATTTAATTTAATGTTTTAGGACTTTATTTTTATGTTTTTTGGGATTATTTTCATGTTTTATTGGCCCATAATCTTAGTATAATATTTAGGATAGTTTAATAACTTTAATTGGTTTTTTATTTAAGTTTATTAGGATTGAAAAATTAGGAGATAATGAATGGAATAAAAAAATTTACAGAAGTCTGTTTTTTTTGAATGTTGGTGCATTCAATGTGGTTGATGCAATGGAAATCATTGGGGTGATTACAAGGTAAGTATCAATTTTTTTTTCTTTAATCTTTTTCTTCAATCCATGTTTCTACCTTTTTTTTTTTTGTATATTTTTTTAGAAATCAAGAACCCTCTAATCCTTTCAAGAAATCACCCATAAAATCTGTTTTCTTGTTTTTTTTAAGAATTCTTGATTTTTTTGATTTCTTGAAATCTTGAATCTTGAATTCTTGATAATTATTTCTTAAT
This sequence comes from Akebia trifoliata, assembly GCF_017979445.1. Classification (NCBI taxonomy): domain Eukaryota; kingdom Viridiplantae; phylum Streptophyta; class Magnoliopsida; order Ranunculales; family Lardizabalaceae; genus Akebia; species Akebia trifoliata. The sequence goes on from NC_141376.1 coordinate 30,913,327, forward strand.
TCCTACAAACCTCAACCCTTAATTCTTTCTCATTTTTTAAATTCTTACTTCATTAATCTCTTTTACAAATCTACCCTATCACTTAACCCTAACCAAATACCAAAACCTTCCTTTAATCATAATTTCATAATGTTGTAATTGGAAAATTTTGTGTTTTACATTTCAACATGTAGCCAATTAGGATTTTGGAAACCCCTTTCCTATCCTTACCAAAATCTTAAACCAAATTCTCTAATCCCCCAAATTTCCTTGTCTTCTCTTACTGTCTTGCATCAAATTTGTATCAGATAGGGGTGCACATGGTTTGGATTGGTTCGGATTTTGGCAAAATTGGAACCGAACCAAACATGATCGGTTCTACAAATTTGAAACCGAACCAATCCAATTACCCTATAGAACCGAACCAATCCAATCCAATCTTGGTTCGGATCGGTTCTCGATTTTCATACTTATTGAAGATAGATACCTTATTCCTCAATCCAAGCATTCTATCTCCTCCAATATTCAAACCTTAAAAACAAGTAGGACTTTTTTTAAACGTGGACTTTGGGATAATAAAAAAATTAAAAGGAAGAAGAAGAAAGAAATAAAAAGCCGAAAATTTTATTTTTTAAATAATTATATATATATATATATATATATATATATATATATATATATATAAAATTGGTTCGGTTTTCGGATTGGTTCGGTTCTATTATATCCTAATCCGAAACCGAGCCAAATTAATCGGATTTGTTTTTCTTCGATCCGTACCCGAACCGTGGGTGTGTTTAGTCCGAACCAATCCAATCCAAAAGCTTCGGATTGGTTCGGATCTCGGATTTACCCAATCCAATGTGCACCCCTAGTATCAGAGCCTAGGTTCAGGCGACACAAATTAGCAGATTACGTTGAGGGGAGATAGAGTCAACCTCTATGTCCTCAAAGGAGTTGAAAAATATGTTGTCAGAATTGCATCGAACACGCCATTCTGAGGCCTATTTTCGAAATGTTCATGATCGTATTATAAAGGAGTGCCAAGAGCGCAAACAATTACGTGATGAATGTTATGAAGAGTTCAAACTACAAAATTTATGCAGCAAGTGTAATTGTCGTGGACATTACAAATCAGAGTGCTTGAATTGAGAGCATGAAGAAAAAAGGATCAAAGCCCATGCACCTAAAATCAATGCGAGTAATGAAGAAATTGAGGAAGAAACTTATGAGTTTGGTTTAAGTGAGAGATGGATGAGTGAGACATCATTATGAGATCTTGAAGAAGAATGGCTAGATACTGTAAAGCAGATTAGAAAAATCCATCAATTGGGTAGTTTTTCTAACATTAGGCATGCTAAATTAATGAAATAGCCTCTCTATGCACCCCTGGTAAGGATGTCTAAGTTCTAAGATTTGATCTATTGTGAAATTATTAATGGTAAACTGGGAATGATACTGGTTTTATATGCAATTTCTTTGAACTTGTTTTGATTTTTTTTTGGTGATTTTGTATTTTATGTTTGTAACTTGGTAGCAATTGCATATTTCCTTGTACCTCATATGCTTGTAAGTTGATAGGTTTTTAAGCTCCCTTGAAGTTTGGATGAGTTTCAGTTTGAGCATCGATGCTCTGCTTCCATGGCCTGATCTTTATGTGTGATTTTACACAGGTCTTTCCTCTGTGGAGGATCAACGGGTTTATTTATCTACGGCTACTGCTTATACTACTATCATGCACGATCTGATATGTCTGGTTTCATGCAAACGTCATTCTTCTTTGGATATATGGCCTGCATCTGTTATGGTTTCTTTCTCATGCTTGGGACTGTTGGTTTCCGTGCCTCTCTGCTCTTTGTCCGTCACATATACCGATCAATCAAGTGTGAGTAGTGGGTATGTTTCTTCCTCCTTTCCTCCCGTAGGCTTTGTTATAGTGAAGAAGGTTATATAATTTTTTTGCTAAAAGTAGTTGGGATGGGAGTAACTCTAATCTCAGAAGCAAAAACAAGGGATTTGAGTGATGTGGGGTGGTGGTGCGTGTCATCTGAGAGGACAATCTGTGGGGGTGTCCTTTAGAAGGATCTTGTGTATCATTCTGTGTAACTGCACTCTTTGGATAACTAATTCTCTGTTTGGATTACTAATTTTCTCATATTCACATAGCTTCCTGAATCTGCCTCCATTTGACACTCTTTTTGCCATACTTCCGAGGACATGGCCATAACCAATTGTAGGTTTTCTAGGGACTTCACATCTAGTTGTGAAAGAGCCTTTGGTTCACTCTTGGATTTTAAGCTTTTTATTTTAAATTTTATATATGCGAGTACAAATTTTATTGAAGGAAAAATAGGTCAAAGAGACCTGCCTAATTACAACACCAAAATAGCACAACCAAGAGAAGAATTACTTCCTTTGAGAGCTGCTATTGGCACCCCAACTTTGACTTATTACAACCCAATTAAAAATAAAGAAAATTAGTGAATGGTTGAGAATTAAGTTGGGGTGCCAAATAGAAGCTCTCACGTTTTTTTAGTATGTGGCTAGATTTCTATTTTATGGGTTTAGGATTTTAGATGAGCCTAATCATAATTGTGAACTACTTATATTGTTTGACCGAGTGTTGAACTGGTGAGTGACAGTTCAAAGAAAAAGCAAAAGGTGGTCGCCAAGTCGGCTGTTCTCTGTATCTTGGCTTATCGGAGTTTGGCTTGTGAAAATAATGTTTTGTAATGTTGAGATTATAATTTGAGCCCAAACTTTTTTGTAATGTTTGAAGAGTGTTTTAATCTTTAAGTTGGGGGGGGGGGGGGGGAGGGAATAATTTAAGAAATTTGGGTGTAATAAGTAAAAGTTGGGGTGCCAATAACATCTTTCTTTCCCATTCGGTGGTCCTTATCCTTAGGATCTTTGGCGATCTGATCTTTTATGAACGCTGCTGCCACCGAATCTGTCATGGGTGACATTCCTCTTTTGAGTGTATGCCAAGTTCCAAATTATTGCATATACCACTTCTAGAAGCTCATTGCATTACTGAAGGGATGTTAGATTATGTTGGTTCTGTATATATTTTGAGATGTAAATATTATTTATCTTTGTTGTTTTGGATATCTATAAGTTTGGTTGAAATATTGCAATTCAAGGTGGTGGGTTCAAGTCATGGTTACCCAACAACAACAAAAGAAAAAAAAAGAGGGGGGAGGGGGCAATGAAAATCCACAAATATAGGGATGGATTAGCTTGCAGGTGTACACGTTAACAATCGCTAGCCTATGAGGGTAAAAACTTGAGTAGAATTCTTTTCATTGGATTACACGTGATGTCCCCAAGGAGGTATCCCAAATATTAACTAAAATGTAGGGGCATGAATAAAACACAGAAGGCATGTGTAATGTTAGGAGGCTTCCTCCAAAGTTTTGAAGTGGCCTGGGCATTTGAAAGTTGGACTCGCTTGTTATAATGCATGTCTGTCTGATTGTAAGTCTTGTGTGATTCCGAAGTTTACACGTAAACTTAGTTGATAGCAGTTTGGACATTACTATGATGACTGCCAAGGGATGAAGAGAACAAGAAAGGTAAAGGAAAGATGGGGAGAGGATTTGACAAAATGATTTGAGGTTAGTTTGAGGAAGACTTTCAACTCTCTAGGTAAAGTTCTCTCCTCTTTTTAAATGATACTTGGGGGGAACCTATTTACAGAAATGTGGTGAAGTAAAGTGAATGGATAATGATGTCTTTGATTTATCAATTTGATTATAATAACAGCAATTATAGCCATGTTAATATTGGTACGTATAGTGTGTCAATACACTTGTCCAAGCGTGACAACGAGAGCTTTCTATTGATATTTTGTGGTTACTCCTACAGCTACATTGTGAGGTATCATTAGACAGAGAAATACATTTTAAGGGTATAATACCCAATTGCTTTGAATGTTTCAAATCTCTCAGCCCATGCTATATAATATTATATAGGATCATGAAAAATCCCTCATTATAAATATGCAATCCTAATGGTTTCTCTTTTTAGTTCCATCCCATCTGTTACATGTGCCTTTGCAAATGAATTGAAAAAATTGGCATTTTTTGTTTGTTTGTTTGTTGAGTTGAGAGGTATCTTAGGCCCCTTATTAGAGAACCTGATTAGTTCCACACATGTAGTCCACCCTCGCTGTGCATAAGGTAATGTGGATTAGAGCTCAAGACCTTCACTTCCTAAGTTGTGGTCTTAGGCCTCTCGGCCATCTGACCAAGTCTTGAAAAAGTTAGCATCAAGTTCAAAATACGTTTATATTTAATTTAAAAGAACTTTCTAGCCTTGGGTTCAGGCACTCCATCAACATGATCGTTAGTATTTCATCGAGATCATTTCCTACACCTTTTTCTAGATGTAATTAATTTTTTTTAATTTTAAAATTTTGGAAATCCCTAGCACCCCAGCAGGCATGTTGATGGAGTCCTCAACCCACAAGGGTTGAGGCTACCATTTTCCTAATTTAAAAAAAGAAGGGTAAAATAGTAGGGGTGCACATGGTTCGGATTTTGGCAAAATTGGAATCGATCTAAACATGATCGGTTCTACAAATTTGAAACTGAACCAATCCAATCCAATCTTGGTTTGGATCGGTTCTCGGTTCTCAGACTTATTGGGGAATTTTATAATAGAAGCAACTCTATTTTACTAGGCTATCTGTGAATTGGTTACTCTTGAAGTTCTCTCTTTTGATGGGTTGAATCTTGCCCTAGTTAGTTGGGATACCAAATTAAAGTATCCAGCTGATTATCCCCACCTTCATCAAGTAAAATTCAAATTGAAAACCCAAAGCATCCCACAGTGTAGAAATAAATTCATGCCTAGAGAGATTTCTATAAAAATAAGAAACACGTGATATCAAACTTGACATCTGAAACCCAATTGTAAGAATAATATGTGATGAAAAGCAATCAAGAATAAATTCAGCATTCAAGGATAGTTTTAGCAATATGTGATGAAAAGCAACCAAGGAATATTAAATCTAGACATCATAAGATTTACATTTGGTTTTGGATCCATAGATGCAAGATGGGTTAGTGTCACTGTTACCTCTTCATAACACAGTTGAGAGAGAGAGAGAGAGAGAGAGAGAGAGAGAGAGAGAGAGAGTTACCTCTTCGTTTTTCGACGAGGTGGGATGGCAAGGTGAGGTGAGTGAGGGAGACAAACGACAACAGCGGCTAGGTTTTTAGCTTCTTCCAACCGGAAGAAGAAGAGAGAAGTACAAAACGAAAGTTTGTTTTTAAATGATTAAATATTATATATATATTTGGTTCGGATTGGTTCGGTTATATTATATGTCTAATTCGGAATCAAACCAAATCAATCGGATTTTTTTTCTTTAGATCCGTACTCAAACCGTGAGTGTGTTCAATCCGAACCAATCCAATCCAAAAGCTTCGGATTGGTTCGGTTCTCGGATTTATCCAATCCAATGTGTACCCCTATAAAATACACTAGTTTGGCATAATTTCATTGATCCCCTAATGTTTTGATAATTGCACTTACCTCCTTTATAGTTATCTAAGAGCTGCACTTACCCTCTTTCGACAAATTGTCGTCAACTTAACAGTTAAATTATTTTTATAAAGACCATTTTACCTTTTTTAAAATGTTATTCTTCTTTATAACAAAAAATATGCTTGAAAAAAATGAGTTCAATGAATGCCTAGGTGGGTGCATTTTAATCATTGTTTTTTCTAATAGAAAATATCATAAAATAACAGGGTAAAATTGTAAAATAACATCTAAATTTTAACCTGTCAATGAAAGGGAGGTAAGTGCAATTATCAAAATGTTAGGCGGTCAAAATGGAATTATGCCAAATTATAGGGGTCAAAGTGTAATTTACCCTTTGAAAATTTATTTTATAAATTTCAAATAGAGATTTTAACTTAAAACGTTTTGTATAATTTAATTTTAAATATAATAATCTTAAGGATTTTTTATAAATAAAAAAGTTTACTTAAGTGAATTACATCAACAATACTCACTACGTACTCCTCTCATTATAAATAGGAACACTAATGTTGGAGTGGCACAAATGGGGACACAGAGGTGACACATATGACATGGTGGAGTGCATGTAAGTGTAAATGTTTTTTACTTGCATCTTGCTGAAAAGTATCTACGGTTATGTGCACATCACGATGTCATTGTGTCACCTCTGTGTCTCTCTTCGTGTCATCCCAGCACGACTCGTAGGGAAATGCTGAAGTAAAATTGAAATTGACATTATTTGGCACATTGTTGATGTGGATGTGTCTATAGAAAGATAGATACTTGTCATCTAGATATGAGTGAGAAGCATCTATGGTTCTGTGCGTGTTGTCGATGTCAATTTCACTGTAACTCCAGCACGACTCTTTTAAATATTATGAGGGACCTAATATATTGGATCAAACTGGGTCCAAGTTGGTGTGGTTTGAGATCCTGACCCAATTCATTTGACAGCCCATCGAGAGTTGTGGGATTGGGCCTAACAAGATGAGTTTCCAATGTTAGTCTGTGTGGCTGAAAAACGTTCTTATTAGTATACAAGAGGAGACAAGAACCATCCAAAAGCCGGTCATTTTTTATTTTTTTCACTTTGGTGACATCGCTAACTCCATTTTGTATCCTGTACTCCAAGGGGTTAGGTAGCTAATCAACCGAAGACCTCCCTTGGATGCCACGTTGAATGGTAATATTTGCTCAACACATTTGAGTTGGAGGACGTAGAAACCACTTTCTTTTTTTTGATCGGTCCTAGAAACCACTTTATGTTGAGCTATGTTACCGGATTCACTCCTAATAGATCCAACCATGATACTGTTCAGGGTACAATTTGTATTTGGTTTGACAAACCAAATAGTGAAGATATATTATAATTTAAAAAAAAAAAAAAAAAAATTATGTCTCATTATCTTCCTATATAAAATTTTGAAAATAATTTTTGTAACATTAAAAGTGTACTTATGTCTTGAATGCTTAAATTAAATATAAAAACGCAAACGGAACTAACGAACCTAAGCGAATCAAGAATAAATTGTCTCTGCTTGCCCATATAAACTGAGTTCATTTTAACTAGAATTGCAAAATCGAATTTGAACCAAACGAACCCGCGACACCGGTGACATAGTTGTTGAGAATAGAGGCTAGAAATCAACAAACAGCTTAAGTTTTTGGTGATATACGCCATATAGGGACAAAGTCGGGTTTCAAGAATAATTTGGCAAGAAAAAGTAGGGAAAAGTCGATAAAATTGAAAAAAAAACATTGGATAAAATAAAAATATTTTATTTAAAATGAAAAAAAAATGTTTTTCATATATTAAATGCTAAAATAATACTTAAAAACATTAAAAATAAAAACAATTTATGATTTATTAAAAAAATTATTGATTAAATCATAATTTTTTCAAAAACTTCGTGATTCAATTGACAACGATTAAAATTGTGATTTAATCATGAATTTTTTTAAAAGATTGCAGATTTTTTTCAATATGATGTGTAAAAAAAGAGGATATCTGGAGTCAGATACCAAACTCTTCTCCCAGGAGTACAGGATCATCCACACTGGCTGGTACATTTTAGCTTTTAAGTATATTTATAGCCGTTAAGTTCGTTGCCTTCGTTCAAATCAAATCCGGCAATTGGGTACTTCGGCAAAGATACTAAAACCAGATAAATAGGCCAAAGAAAAACCTCAAAAACTATTGCATCTGTGTTTCATGTTTCATCTATAAAAGCTAACAAACATTAAGCATAAATATTTGCAGAAAACACAGAGAAACTATATATAAATGGCTTCAAAGGGAATTTGGATTGCAACCCTTCTTCTAAGAGTTCTTTGTCTCGCTCTTTTAGCTGGTTCGATTGCTTTTCTCGCTACGAACAACTTCACTCTTAGCGATGGAACTACCAAAACTACTTTCAAGGATATTATTGCTTACAGGTAATATTACTGTTGGATCATCATATATACATATTAGGGGTGCAACTTGGTTCGGTTTGATTCAATTTGAGGTCAAATTAGAACTAAACTGACATTGGTCGGTTCCACTAAATAAGAATCAAAACCAAACCAAAATCTATTGGAACCAAACCAACCCAAATAGAATTAAAGTTGGTTTGATTCGACTCAGTTCTATGGATTGCCAATATTCTATAAATTGTAAGTAATATTTTTTAATGAAAAAATAAACATAAAATTTTGTACACTAAATCACAAATCTATTCATAAAAAGTCACTAGTTTATCAATAAAAGATCACTAATTCATGTCCTAGCTCTTAAAATAATTTATGATAATTATTATATACATATATATATATTTATTGCATAGAGATTCGGTTCTCAGTTTGATTCGGTTCTATACAAGCTTGATCCAAGAGCTGAACAAAATTGATCGGTTCTCCATTTTCGTAATTTGAAATCGAACTGCAACTTGTTCCAAACTGAATCAAACTACCCCAAAGCTATTATATATATATTAAATGGTTCTTGTTATAAAGTCTTTTTAAGGAATATAATTTTTAGATGAAATAAACATAGAAAAATCTTATTACCAAGTAGAAAATACATTGTTACTACTTATGCAGAAAAGGGCTGATTTTTTTTTTGGGTGAGGTGAGGAGATGATACTTACAAAAATCAGCCCAATCTGAAACTTCTAACCTCATCAGAAGTGATTTAGAATTGTGGACACTCGATTTTTTATCATTAATTTATAAACCACTTGATGGGGTTATAAGTTTCAGACTGGACTGATTTTTTGTGAGGACGATCTCCTTACCATAGAGTTCATCCTCACAAAAAATAGTCCAATCCAAAACTCATAAGTCATAAAACAAATTTTGTCTCCCAATATTGTCTCCTTAACGTTGAATGCTGAAAGCTACCCCTCTTTTATAGATGAGAAATGTATACTTTTGACAAATCCCAAAAAATATTTTGTGATATTTTATTTTGTAATTAAACATATTGGTTATTATTATTGATTGTCATGAAAATAGAGAATTACCAAAATGACATTGTATTATCAAATTGGCACATTTCATTTTAATTCCGAAAATGATCTATTACTATTTTTGGAATTGTTTTTATTTTATTTTATCAAAGGGTAAATTTGTGAAATGAATAGTAATTTTTTTCCTATTTAGTTTTAGTTTCAGTAAAACAATTAAAAAAAGTTCTGTTTTATAAAATAATAAATTTCTGCCCTACTTTAACAAAAATATTTTAATTCTGAAATCAAGGTAATTTACCCCTCTTTCTTGCCGTCTGGTAAATTTTCAATTTTCAGTACGCATCTTTTGGTAAATCACCCTCATGAAAAATCCCATTTAATATCAAATTTTAGCTTGCATTTTTTTTTTCTTTGGTAGTTTATATGTTGTTGGGGGTAAATGTCAGGGCAATTGTCAATACTTAAAGATTCATGGTAATGAGAATAACACTGAAGTGACTTTAAACTTCGTATGGATCTATACTTTGCTAATGTGTGTACGGAACCATTAATGCTTTCCATTGAGATACAATTGGGAAACATCTATAATATTGGAGTGACATTAAAATTCACATCAATTCACACTTTGTTTTCGGAAACCTAGATGTTTTTATTTTTATTTATCATTGAGAACCATAAATGCTTTTGACTCAAATCTCGATGAAAATCATCTATGGTTTCTTGCGCATCTCCACATCATTAAAGTGTGAATCAATGGAAATTTTAAAGTCAGTCCAACACTACTCTTGTAATAACTAGATTAAATCGAATACAACTGAGGTCATGACTTTGACCCTAGGTTCCTCAAACCAATTTTCGAGAATACTTTTATACCGAAAGTAATAATTTTGGGCGGTTTTTTATAATCCATCACTCAAGAACTCAAAATTTTTTTTTTTTTGGGTGACAATTTGTGGCGCCCCGCCGAACACTAACACAAATTCCCATGTCAGATTTCAAGGTACGAGGTGGCACCTCGAAATTTCGGCATGGTCTCTTCTGTTTATGTTAGCATTCCAAGGCGATTCAACCTGCACCTGATAAACGACATACAATCCTGCATATAACAAATAAAATATAATACTAGCGGAAGCCTATATACGTCTAATAATGTTCGATAGATCAGAGTGCGGAAGAAGAAAAATTATATACAGGATTATACAAAATTCCTCACTCTAACATAATTCCTAACACTCAAGACAGAATCCATAAGACTACCTGGAGAAACTGACACCACTAGGGGGTATAGCCCTAATACTTTCCAGGTGACGGACTCTGGTTGTCTATCTGACTAACCAGATGATCCTCACTCTTGTTCTACACTTGTTTCGCCAAGCTTCAGATCTGAAACTAAAAAAAATGGAGAAGGAAAGGGTGAGTAACAATGGTTACCCAGTAAGGAAGCAACAATTTCTGCCAATAACCTCTCCTAACATGAACGAATAAACATATTGAATCATTTTAAAATAAACAAAGTTTTACAGAAGAAAACTACGATTAATTGGTACATATAGCCAGGGATGAGCAACTAAACATTTTAAAACTCACATTACATCGATCAACAGTACTCACTATAACATTCTCTTTTTATACAAATCTAATTGATCAAATGGAAACAATAAACATGCATTTCATTTTATATATCAAAATAAACAATAGATACATAATACACGATGGTGGAGTATTGGAATTAGAGAGTTGGGATTCACGACTGGATCGCTCCTAGTCGGGACGTAATGTTACAATTCTTCTCTGGTTTTTAGTTCCTGATTTTGTGGCCGGTCGCTGCACTTACCACGCTTGGTTGACCATTTATCCAGCTCAGGCTGGCCGTTTGACGTGACCGTAAGCAATGGGTCTCTTTTCGATGTGTCAGAACGTTCGACTACTATAGATTGTTAGTGATCACTGACTAATCATCTTCGTCTATGCCTATCAGGCGTACATGTGATTCCCAAAGATACAAACCATTCGTATACGACCACCTTTACATTACAAGTTCACTGGTAAAGATAGAGAGGAATAAACTCGGATTCCAGTTGTGACTCCACTCTCATATGCGTCCCATACCACGTATGAGTTTGGTAGTTCCTACCGTACATCCCAGGATAGTACACCACTCCGGATGATATGATGTACTATCCCTTCAGGCATTCACAAACTCTTTAACAGCTCACAAAATAGCTACTTATATATATTATTTTCATTTGAAAACAAAAGAGAAATTAATAATACAAGGTTGAGAATAGATATCCAGTTTCCTACCATGCAAGTGTGGCCACCCGGCCTAAAATAAATAACATAACAGAGCGCCTCGCGCTAACAAAAAGTAAATAAACATGCAACCAGTAACATTATCCCTGGATATCCGTTCACCAACCTGCATACAACACAACAACGTAAAATGCAGACATCACCCCTCGGGTGTGACTCTGACATTTTACCGTTTCATACCCTTTTTCCCTTTTTTCGACTTTTACAGTTTTCAATCTCTTCATAAAATATCCATTTTCTGATATTCATCAACTCAATATGAGTTCATTGAATATTAAATCACATTTTTCAACTATAGAATTTATTTCTATCAATAATATTGAAAAAAAAAAATACAAATTTCATATCAAAATGGGGTCCGAGCAGTGCACAAGACCCAATTTATGGCAATAACCCGTTAAAACACCCTACCCACGTATAATTTATTAAAAATACAATTAAACATATCAAACATGCAATTTCTGACGTGAATTTTTGAAATAACAAAATAATTCTATATTTTAAAAATACATCCAAATTTTTCGATAAAATCCTAAATGCAATTTTCACAATATAGATTACTAATAGAAATTGAGAGTTCCTTACAATCACTAGGCGACGGAACTGAAGCACGTGCGCGAAAATCGAGGCGAACGGCACGAAAATCAAGGTGGACCGAACTTCGAAGCGGTTGATTTTCGAAACTGGCTTGGTGGTTTCGAAGATCTCGATGTACTCGTCTCTTCTCCCTTCTACGGCGAAAGACGGTTTGACCCCGAAATCGATGAAAACAGAGGTCGAAGTTTCGAAAATCTCCGTATAAAAATACGGCTGATTTTTGACTATACGGGGTGAAAAAGACAAGAAAACGGAAGGAACTTGGTTGGGTTATGTAGAGAGTGAGGCTGCGGACGTTTCTCCCTTCTGCGTCGGAAAGCGATTTGACCCCGAAACGGACGAAATCCGAGGTCAAAGTTTCGAAATTTCCGTATCCAAATACGGCTGATTTTTGACGATATCGGGTGAAATAGAAAGTGAAATGAAGAAAGGTTGGGTGGGTTTTGTAGAGAACGAAGCTGCGAAACTTTTTCTCTTCTGCGGCGATCGTCGAAAGTGGACCGTTTGCGAGAGATCTGAAGTGAAAAAATCGGAGGAAAAACAAATTTCTTTTTTTTCGTTTTTTTTTTTTCGCACTATTTGGACGAGTGGGGAAGATGAGAGAAAAAAATTTTAAAAATATTATTTAAATAAAATGTGGGACGAATTCGGTATTTTGTCAATTGTTTCGATCGATGATAATTTGATCATCCGGATTCCAAAACTGACAAATGAATACTCTATTTCATCTAATTTTTCGTTCCGGATCTAATGGTATAGTCAATTTCTACAAATTATGTCTCCATCAAAAGTTTACATTTTTGGCCTGAGGTGACCCATAAACTTGATGTCGTTTTCGTTTTTGGCGATAATTCAACTTCCTGATCTCCAAAAATGACAAATAAATAGTATATGTCGAATAATTTTTCGTTATGAACCCAATGATATGATCGAATTTTAAAAATTATTGCTCCAACAAAAAGTCACTGTTTTAGCCTGGTCCGACCCGGTAATCGAGGAATTTGCAACTTTTATATTCGGATTCGCATTTGAGCGTGCTTACAGGCTAAATTATGTTTTTCGATCATTTTGAATCTAATGGTAAGGTCAGATTCCATTAAAAATGATCAGAAACATCCTAAAGTTTTACCCATAAATCCCACTTTCAAGATTTTCTTAAAATTTCACTATTTATTTTTTCCTCGAGATACGAATTAAAAATTCGGGGTGTTACACAATTCCTCTATTTATAATGAGTAAGTAGGTGAGAGACTTTACGTGATGAATGTACTAGGTGAGAGATGTCTCAATTGAGTAAAGTTATGGCTTATAAGTCTTGGGTTGGCCGAATGTTTCTTCGTTTATTAAGAATTTGCGATATCTTGTGTTTTTAGTGCTTGGGATGCCCTCCGACTCTTGACGGAGGAGTTAAAAGTATAAGAATTCAGTGAAAATCACTATTCATTCATGAAATATTTTGATGAATAACAAATTTTAAACAAAAACATATAAGATTTTGGTGGCAATCAATGAATATGTAAAACTTCAATCCAAATATTAATATAAATATGAGTAACTTATTCATAAATAAATATTTAAAAATAAAATATGTATGATAATGTTAGAACATGTTTTTTTATTATAAATAATAATAAGGTGACAATGTTGCACATAATGCTTAATTTGTTCATTTAAGGAATTTGACTAACATATTAAAGTATTTATGGTTAATGTGATATTATTATTCTCATTTCTATAAACCTTATAATTGTTTAATGTGGTATCATATTTTATTTATTTATTATCATTTCTTACATTTACAACGAAAAACTTCCTCAACATTTCCACCACTTTGTAATAGTTCTATTGTCTAATATCTTGGTATAAAGCAAATTTTTTTGATATTTTTCTGGATATTATTTGCAGATATGTAATTGTGACTGCGATCCTCGGATTTCTCTACACATTAGTTCAGATACCATTTGCAATATACCATGTTTGCACCGAAAAAAGGCTCGTACGTCACGCTTGTCTACCGGAGTTCGACTTCTATGGTGACAAGGTACCTCTGCTGCTAACATTTTCTCATTTCAAGCCCTTGATAACTTATTAGAGTCAAAAAGAAAAAAAAAAGGTTTTTTGGCTTAAGGGGAAGAGCTTAGGTTTTAAAACTCGTCAAATTAACCCGATTTTATTAAATTTGGAGATGATTCCACCCCCATAAATAGATGGAATTAGGGTAACGTAATCCATTGCTACTATAGCAAAGTATGAACCAATTCAAATCAATCCAATTCACGATATGATTTGCACTGGTTCGTGAAATGTAGCGAAATGTGTTAATTTTAGTCATGTTTGGATAGCTCTCCATGTTTTGTTGGTATTTGAGGTATCTCCGCAAGTTTTCAAACTGATTGCATGCCCCGTTGACCTTGGTCTTCAACTTGTAATTAAACTGATTGCATGCCCTTATCTTCAACTTGTAATTAAAAAGTCTTGATTTTTTTCTTGCAAAACTAATCACCTTTGACCTCTTTTTTACTCTACTCTTCACTTCAACCTTCAAAAATGCCTGGTATCCGTCTACCCCTATGAACTGGGTTGATTCTAGAGTGATGAATTGCAAGCATGAACCCAGATTCGAACTAAACAACCACGAACCATAGTAACCAAATTTGGATTCGGCAATTTTTTGACCATGATGGAGAGGGGTTCATTTGGTCAAATTGATTCGGGAAATTTACGAAAACAAATTCATTCTGGGGTTATCCAAAAAAATAAAATAAAATTTGAGGGAGTCTCAGCTAAAAACGTTGCCATTTTATAAAAATGTTACCAATTTTTCATAATAATTGGCGAATGTTTCCAATCAGTGATTGATTATTTTTAACAGCAGATGTCATTTTTCCCGGCCCAAAGCCCTCTTTCACCCGTCCAATTAATTTTATTTTTATTTTTCTGAATTACATCAAAATTGAATGAATTTTGTGGCTATGGGTGACAAATTAAGTCCTTCCCCTAACATTTTCTTATTTCAAACTTTTGATAAATAGTAACTTATAAGAGCAGGAAAGGGAAAAATGTTGACTGACAAGACTGAAATTTTAGGTCGACTGATTTAGGAAGAGCACAGATTTAAAACTCATCGAGTCAACTCGATTAAAAATTGCATTTCAAGGTGACTCGATCCCAAGGTGCCATCGACTCGACTTGATTTGATTCAATTGATTTAAAACTCAAAATTGGCGAGTTGGGTCTAACTTGTACTGAGATAAGCGGATATATTTAATATTTTTTGTCCAGACTAAAAAATAAATATTTTCATTTATTTAAAATACAAAAAAATGTTTTTAAATATTTGTAATTTAAAAATAATTTTATTCAACTCATTTAGAACATTGAGTAAGAGTGTGCCATGTAGAATTTTAGAGTAATACTGTATAGCCCTTTAAGGTTTGGTATATACTGGAGATAGCCCGCTTTAAATTGATAATATATCTCTTGACAAGGGTCTTCTATGAGAGACTAATGAGAAAATAATTAAAATGTCCTTATCTTTAACACCTGCTCCAAAACCCTTGATTTTCCCTTGAAAATCGTTCATATTTATTAGAGAAATTTATCAAAACAGTACAGTTTTCAAACTTATTTACCAAAACGGTAAACTGTAGCAATTATTTCCGAAAACGATAATTTACCGTTTTTGGAAATAATTTTTTTACCAAAATGGTAAAAAATAATAAAATCTAATAATTTTTTTTTTAACCAAAAATATTCTTTTTTGTTTTACTTATGCATTTACCATTCTAACCTTAGCAATACATTAAAATCAAACTAAATCCTTTGATTACCATTTTCGGAAATAATTGCTACAGTTTACAATTTTGGTAAATAATCGATATTTGGTTAATGTTTTGGTAAATTTGCCTATTTATTATCCCTAATCCTGAATTGAAACGTTAGCCTAGAGGTTGAAGAATGAGCTTTTCAGGACAAATATTGTAGAAAACGAACAAAAGGGTTTATTCTCAAGAGGTTCAAGATGAGGGTATTTCAGTCATTTTGGTTAGCCCATAGTAGAAGACCACTTTCAAAGGATTATGTCCTCAGTTTGTAAACCTAAGGGTGTATATAACAAATATACACCAAAACCTGGAGGGCTATAATAAAATTACCCATAATTTTACAGGTCTGCCAATTAAATGGACTGGACCAAGGATTACTCCCCCTAAGTTAAATATATAAAATCTATACATATTTAAAAAATAATATTTAATATTTTAAAATAAATAAAATATTTATTTTTTGTTCTCCTCCAAAATATTAAAGATGGCCCATTAACTTGGATCCGACTTGATGCACTTTTGAGTTGACTCGGCTTAGTTTGATGGGTTGACTTGATGATTTTAGAAGTTGACTGTTAAAGTTGATTCCATCAAATTTTGTGGTGGAGTGACCTTGAAATCTAATTTAAAAACTATGGTTGTTATTATATTGCAAAGATAAGAAGAATGCTTGAGTTTAACTATACTAATGTTCCTCTTGTAGATCCTGTTTCAATTGAAGCTTGATGAGTCAATTAAGCACTCTTCACGTCTTACTTTTACTACTATATACATATATATATATATAGGGTCCCGTTCGCCACCCTTAGGGTGCTGAACATTTCCCATATATATATATATATCTAGAATTACTCGCTTGACTTAGGCTTTTGTTTTATAGGTAATTGCGTTCCTTTTGGCTACGAGTGTTGGTGCGGGTTTTGCCGTAAGTTTTGAGTTAAAGAAGCTATTTAAACAATTTGTAGACAGACTTGAAGCATTGGGTGCCACAGGGCTTGAGGAATTACAATCAAAGACTGAAAAGTTCCTTGACAAAGGAAATATTGCAACTGGTATCCTCTTCCTTGGGTTTCTTTGCATGGCCACGCTTTCTGTGCTATCGTCCATTAGTGTATCGTCCATGAATAGAACTACCGACACCAATAGAGCCTTCTTTGGATGGAGATGGAGATGAAAGTGTTTCTTTAAGAATTTTTAGACCCATTCATGTCGATTTTTCAATTATGTAACTTTTGTTATTATCTTTTTCTTTGTTCAATTAAAGTCATTGATCCCTAATGCAAAACAAATAAACATGAAGGAAGAAGTTTTTTTATATTACTTTTTGTAGATGTCGATTTTGTGATAAATTGATCTAGATCACGATTTTCACATTTAATCCACAAAACGATAATAAAAACATGAAAAAGAAATAGATGACATATTTTTTACGTGGTTTGACAAACGTGTCTACGTCCATGGGCTCGAGAAACCGTTCTACTACCAAATTCACTATCAAACTCACGATTACATGGCCTCCTCTCCTCTTTCACTCTACCTTCCTCCTTCTTTTACAATGATCTCCTGACCTTTAAATAGAAAAACCCTAATTAGAGTTGATCACATTGCCTCTTATCTAAATTAATTATTACATAAAAAAGAGAAGAATCCTCTTAAATTAGGATTCTTCCTTAATAAGATAGAACTCTCTTCAAATCATGTCACGTGTCCATCTCGAGATACGCGTTGATGGTGTGAATGGATGATCCGGATAGGAGACGATTTTATCCCTCCACACTTTTTTCAAACAATTCATTTTTCTCATATGAATAGGATGATACTTCAAAGCAATTGAATTCTATTAGAACTTGGTGTACCAAGATTCATGGGATCAGAACCCACTTCTATTCTATTTTATTCATGAAATAGAAAATAGATAGAACATGGGGTTGAGTTTCATCCACAACTCTTCCTCCAAGAGTTTTAGTGGTATCTTTAGTTTAGAAACCAGATTCTTTAGGAGTCCTCAACAACATATCTTAGGCTGATTTGTGTTTAATTCAACGAATCTTTTCCTCCTGGCTGTCGTGTTCTACTCGCCAACCTATTCAACTTCTCATCATTTAGCTTTAAAAGTCAAGATGCAATCCAACCTCCTCTTGGTTTTTAATGCGTGGGCTGGGGCTATAAAGAACGTTTTATTGGATGGAGTTGAAACTAGGCGAAGAAGGGTTAAGCCACAAGGGAAGAAGGCTTAGAAAATGGTTTTGTAGTCCAACATGCTTAAGTTGGGCTTGTGTAATGGAGTTGAGCTTTAGAAGTCATAAGCCACAAACGACATTCGCTTAGACTCTAACGGATTTCTAAGGATTCTTATGGGAAAACGTATGATTTTGGATGAAGGTGAAAAAAATGAGAGAGCTTCTTTTGGCACTCCAAATTTTACTTATTCCCAACCATTGACTTAAAATGGCCAGATCAAGAACTTGGGCCAACGTCGAATTAATTTTAATGGTAAAAAATAACCTTATAAAAAATAATGACTATTAGAAAAATTCTACACAACCAAGATTAAAAAGAACCTTATAAAAATAATGACTATTAAAAAAATCCTACAAAACCAAGATGATGCCTCACAAAAATATAGTTATTCAAAAGAAATTAATGAAAAATTTAAAAAATCCTACAAAATCAAGATGACGCCTCACAAATACCTATTTATATGCATGTTTAAATTGAAGCTCGACGTGTAACACGATTATTCCCTTCTTCATGACAACAACTACAATGTATCGACATTTTTTCAACTTCTTGTGACTCAATACATCTTTTCTTCGATCTACTTGATGGACGACAAGTATGTGGAGGTTGTATGTTGGTTTCCAAGGTGTTTTCTATCCCATTACCTCCTAATTGTGGCATGTCATGTGTCCACATAGGTTGTATGTGATGTGAATAAATCATATCTTGTATATGCCTTTTATAACAATCGTTGACATAAGGATACACCGAACAATGTAGTTTCAAAAATACAGTACATGCATGTATGCAAAGAATACTGTTAAACATCCAATCATAACATGAGCATGTCATGTCTTGTAGATGCATATGATGGTATATCGATCCTCCACGTACCTCAAATTCAAATTGTGATGCTTGATAAGTCTCCAAAGTCTTGCTCCATGTTGTATTTTTCTTTATTTTCAAATCAACTAAAGGACCAATTTCAACACTCCATTATTCTTCACGACGCCTATTAATCAATTCCATAATTTTCTTTCTTATTTTATCAATAAGTCCTAAAATTGGCATATCACGTGCTTCTATAATCCATTTGTTATACGATTTCGCATGATTGGATGTAAGCAAATCATAACGTTTGGCCGGAAACTTGCAATTTGTCCAATATTCAGGTGATTGTGTTATTACCCAATCATAGGCCTTAAGTGAAATAAACTTAATTTGATTCAATGCTTTTTGATAATCTGCTTCAAACCTTGAATAAGTCATTTTACTAAGTAGGTTCTTCAAGGATTGTCAAACTTGTTTTGAGAAGTGACATCCCACTAAGTGTTGCATCAAATTTTGTTCCAAATGGCGATAACAATGTGAATGAAATCTAGACCAAAAAGTTTCTTCTACAGCATGAAGTATATTTTGGTTTCTGTCTGAAACAAATATGATATCCCGATCATCATTCAATGCCATCTTTAGTAGAAACTACTTCCAGTCTTCATATGTTTCCGAGCTAACAAAAAAAAAATTCTATGGGGAATATGCCATTAATGACATCGATAGCTATCGCTATAAGTAGTGTTCCTTTGAATTCTGTCTTCAAAAATGTCCCATCGATAAATAAAATGGGACGACAACCAGATTGAAAACCATGGAGGGATGTGTGGAATGCAACAAATAATTGGTGAAAATGTGAATCCTCTGTTATTGTATGAATCACTATGGGCCTAGGGTTAGACTCCATTATCCTATTACAATACCATGGTAATTGCATATAGGAGTTTTTTGCTGCACCATGAATTTTGCTATTTGCAAATTCTTTTCCTCTCCATGCTTGCTTATGCGTAAGTTAACAACATAATCTTGAAAAAAATCTTTCACTATTTCCATAGGTGCATAAGCTGGCGTATCCCTAATGTTGTTACTCACAACACTAGCAACCAACTTCTTCGAGATCTTTAGCTTTGTAGTGACATTATCTTCTACATTGTGTGTGTGTGTACACTTATGTACTAGTAAATTATGAACCTATTTGTTATATTAATTTTGCTGGCGAATACCTTCCAATCACACCCCTTAATTGAGCATTTTACCTTAATTTGTTTTATGTTGTTCTTGATGAAGGAGTAGACAAATCGATGAGCAATATAAAATTTCTTCAGTGTCAATCGAAAATCTTTGCCACTTTCAAACATTTGTCCTACACATTCAATTCCTTTTTCCCATAGTGTGGACAACAATTGTTTTGGTCTCTCGGTGACTTGATCTAAGCTAGTTGCCATATTTGTAGATATTTAATATAACCTGTGCAAGAAATAAAAGATATTTAATAAATGAAATCACAAATTGAAAAGCAGTTGTTATGCCGTGAAACACATAATTTAAAATCTCATGCTCTATCACATCCTAAACCTGCAAGAGGGAAATTGTTAAAAATGGAAGAAAATAATTGCAATGTATAGACCTAGAAACCTGAAAAACTCTTAAGTTCACCACCACTTTTGACTGGATCCCAACTAAATAGGACCTCAACTTAACTTTTCAAATGTTTTCCTATGAATTTAAACAGAATTGAATATCTTTCTTTTCATCCCTATAAAAAAAAAAAAAAAATCGTCCTCCTCTTCATAGAATGACAATCTATGTTCAAAACACCCTCCAAAAGGCTTATCACCAGAGAATTTCTCAATAAACTCTTCCAAAACCTAAAAATAATGATTTGATGGTGTTGAAAGAAATGGGGTTGGACATATGCTCGAACAAACTAATCTAATCCTGATACACTAATCAACACTATAACCATAGCCAAATCTCATAGCAAATGGGTCTCTCCTAAAATCTCCTCTTTAAATCCAACTAAATACAATATTTTTTACCAATTTTTAAGCCTGTCCTAGCCATTATTGGTTTTTGGTGGGTAAGAGATGTAAGGAATTCAACCCAAAATTCCCAATCTGTGAGAAACAAGAAATAGAGATAAAACACACGTCCAAAAAAAAAAAAAAAATCACACGCACAAGACAGTATTTATGTGGTTCGGCAATTTGCCTATGTCCACGGAGTTGCAGAGATTTCACTATTTTCGAGAAGAATTACAAAGTGCGGCTCCAGTCTCAAAGATGACAACCAAAACCTTAAAAAATCCTAATCACCAAAAACGGCTTCTATATAATGCGCACAAAATACACAATGGGTTACAAAACGGGCTCAAAAATTTTTCCCGGGGGCGTTGCCCCCTGGGCCCCCAGGAAGCTTATCCATGACCGCTCCGACTTGGGCCTATAGGCCCAAGCCTCCACTCCATGGACTAACCCTCAGAAAATATCCCATCAAAATACCACACACACATTATTCAGGTCGTCAACCGGATCAAAACATAACTAGGCTCCACAAAGCCCAACAAGAGAAGCAAGAAATACAACCTTTTACCTGCATTGCAATTTATTATCTGTGCATTTACTAAATAAAAGAACAATTTTTTTTCAAATCTAAGCAAGAACCATTCAAAATTTCTCAAAAAACTAAGGATTGTGAGGTAGAAATGAGTGAGAGAGAAACTTTAAAATTTAGAAAGAATCCCATATTTTCTTTAATTTTAATTTCTAATCATAGTTTTGAGTAGAAACTCAAAAAGAAGAAACATAGACAAATAGTTTCTCAAAATCTCATACTAATTTAAAGAAAAAGAAAATCCATGAAATTCAAGAAGAAAACTTATATATATATATATATATATATATATATGGGAAATGTTCAACACCCTACACTTTACCCTACGCTTTACCAAACGTGTTTTGTCCTATATGGGTTAGAAGTTATGGAATGGGCTGATTTTTTGTGAGGATGATCTCTATGATTAGAAGATCCTCCTCACCAAAAATCAGCCCATTCTGAATTTTTTAGCCCCATGCTTACAAGTTTAAAAATCGTGGACCGTCCATTTTTGTAAACCATTTTTTGTAAACCATTTTTTATGGGATTAGAAGTTTTGGAATGAGCTGATTTTTGGTGAGGATGATCTCCTCACCATAGAGATCATCCTCACCAAAAATCAGCCTATTCCAAAACTTCTAACCCATGTAGGACAAAACACGTTTGGTAAAGCGTAACGTAAAAGGTAGGGTGGTGAACGGGACCCATATATATATTATAGAGCAAAAAATTGTAGAAAGAGAAACTTGGAAAATACCTGCACAGGACAGAGAGAGGGTAAGAAGACGACTATGGATTCATTTAGGTGTGTTAGGTTTTTTAATTCTAATTTAGGTATTTTAATTAAAAGAGGGTATTTTGGGTATTTTATTAGCAAAAGTTAGAGGGAAGTTACATAAAGGCTCTAGTAAGAAAACGTTTCTAAAAGAGGGCCTTTAAAGTTTCATATTTTATAACAAGAGACCCGTCGGTCCGTATTTCAATAAAAATGGTTTTAAGAGTAATTTTCCCAAAAATAAGTTATTATTTACAACTTCATCTATGTTGTGGAATGGGACAAAATATAGTTTTAACTTATCCAAGAAGCATTTGAAAGCATATGGGTTTAGGACTTGGAGAATGGAATTGTTGATTGGCTTGGAGATAGATTGGATATAGGAGTCTTAGGTGACAAAGGAATTGGTTTAAAAGATACATGTCTCGGAAGATTACCTTTGAAAACTTGAACTTTTGCTTTAAAGGCAAATTCGACAAAAGATGACAATTTTCTTTTTTTTTTTTATTATCAAACAAGGCAAACAAAAGGGAATTTGGAGGGTTGTTGCTTGTTAGAGTTCTACTCCAATTAAAACAAAACAAATGCCAAGTCTTCAACTCTAACCTAAACATATTAGTATCCTTTTAATGTAAATTTGATCATCTCCTCATTATAAATTCCATTTCACGACTGAAATTCTGAAATGTATCTTGAGTGAGCTTGACGTTTTCAACCACAAAGGAACGCCACTATTTATGAGCAGCTTATCTTCTTCATATTTCCTATTTAACAATTTCTCTTTTCAATAAAATTTCTAAAGGCACATGGTGGATCTAGTTTAAAGATTGACATCTCACACATTCAAATCTTCAAGTTCAACTCTTCGAAAGCTCAAGGTGTTGCGCTTAGCATTTACAAGTACGGAACTTTTCTTTAGCTCTAAAAATCCATCTTAGATGCATTCCGATAGTGAGATTTTGTCACAACAAATGACCGTGGAAACAACGTTGCATATGATGTGAAGGCATTTCATCACTAATATTTGCAATTGTATCTCTAATAGTGGTGGTGCTAGAAGAGTCTTGATTAGAACTGTTGCAAGTCTTTGTCCCCAACTTAAACAGAAAGATAAGGTTTTGAGTAAAATCCAATCATTAATATAAATAGTATATTGAGGTAGAAACATCGAGGTCTATCAATCAGTAATTCACATTGGATCCATGATAGAGTGATAGTTCCTTCTTTGTCACTTAATTTGTTTCCTTTTTAATGATGTGGAATGCATTGGAGAACACCACCACAAGTAAATCCTCTTCTTTTTATTCTTTTGTATTGCTTTCTCATTATTTTCTTTTTCATAAGGACTTTCACAATCATGTAGCTTAATACCTATCCGAACTTCACATACAAGGAGAATCTGAAATAGATTTCTCTTGATTTCATTATTTTCCAACCTAACCATTAAAAAATTGGATCCAGTCTCGAATATCCAATATGACAATATGTTGTTTGCTTAGCTCAACATCATACATGCTGCTGTAGCTTCGTTTGGGTTCTGCTTCCAATTGAGACAAGAGGTGGTCTTCAACAAATTTTCTGTTATCCGGTAGATACCGAGAACTGAACAAAATAAAGATTGATCGAGGTTTGTGTTGAACACAATGTCCTTAAGAAAATTTTGTTCTCGCAATTTGATACTCACGGATCAATGGACAATTGTCTCCCAAGATACAATGATCACACGTGCAGAGACATCATTTCAATCTACATGTCTAGTGAACTAAACGCTAAGTTTGTAATCTCAAGAAATGTATATGAGAAATCAAAATGCAAGTTAAAATAAGAGAGAAGAGAATATTTTTTAATGAAAAAATTAAGATCGAAATGACTTATCTTGAAAATAGAAGATTCTAAGAGACATAATGTCTCTTTAAAAAGGAAAGGTGTAAGAGACAATAAAAAAACCAAAGGAGGTGTTTTAACTGGACAAACAAGCACTCATGAAAAAAAAAAGGTGTCCTTACTAGATGGTGATAGGAATTAAGGGGTGTGCCTCTTCAAAAGAAAATTCAAATTAAACCTAAGCCCAAGCCTAACATGTAAATTAGCAAAAGGGCCCGTCGCACATACCCACGTGAAGCCAAACCCCTCCATGAGCATATCATGTGCGTGCACACACATTAAAGAATTTTTTGGATAACTGATTTAAATCCTTATTGAGCCCATGGGCCCTTTGTGCATGTGTGGGCTTATCCAAACATCTCTCTCATATTCACTTAAATGATATGAGAAGTTCTATATAAGAATTAGACAAATTTCTTATTCTTATCTGATGTGAGACTAAAGAGTTTCACTAATAAACTCAAATACTTCTACAAACCATATATAACAAACTATGGCTAGTAGGGGTTGTTTGGATCCGATTTCTCATTCATCCAAAAATGATTTTGACAACTAATTAAATAAATGAAATTATTTTCTTCAATGAGAAGAATAAATTTTCAAGTAGTCCCGCCTCAAATAAAGTATGGGACTCACTTAAATCATAGCTCAAATAGACCTATTTGGTCATAAAAATCTAGAAAATTCTGTAGATTTTTTCCAATAATCCCCCACATGAATGAAAATGACGAAAACTAAACTGACGATAAAACAAAATAAAGAAAGTATAAATAAGAAAGATATTACATCGAGATAGGTAGCTTGTTGTTTTGAACTTTCCCTAGTAGATTGCTGCTTCATGAAAGATGAAATAGTGCTATGCAAGTAACTCCTATCTTTATGCTCAACATGTTTATTTATTTCCTTATGTTGACGTTATGATTCCTTTTACAGGTTAACCTCAACATTCTAATCAAGTCTAGACAATATAGATGTATGCAGTTTATGAATTTGTGCATTGTGATGGTAATTTAAAGTACCCAATCGATGAAATACTAATGTGATCGGGACGTGGCCACCAATTCGATCAAAAACTGATGTATGTGAAACTGGTATTTTTTTACAAGCTCATCAATGACCTCCACTATAGTATATTGCAAAGAAACCATCTTTATCCCTGAAATTTTGATCGGAACCTAACCTTACTCATGTGAATGAGGCTCTCTTTATAGTTTGAATAAGTTTGATTTGCATTGTACTTAAACCATGAGTTTGATTGATTGGTGGTAGTTCACCTAATCGTACAGGTTCACTTTTCCCGTAATCGGTAATCTTGAATAATTTTAAAATTTTAGGACCAAACCAACTTTTGAACTCTACCTTTATGAGGTTGTCTTTATATTTTTTTGTGATTGATGTAGTTGGGATAAATCCTTCAATGGGTGTCCTTGTGATATTGGATTTTATGAAGGATAAAACCGAAAGGGCTAGTTCCTTTTTTAAAATTTTCAATTCAGTTTTAGAGAAAATAAGTATTAACTTTGAAGAGATCTCTTTGAAAGGGGACTGTCCTGGCTTTCATCGTGATTATGGTACATAACGAAGTATTTGGGGGGGGGGGGTTGACAATACAATTGTGGATGACGTGTCCAACTTTGGTTGACTCACCTTTATTCGCTAGTTTTTGACTTATGTTTCTTTATTTGTTATTTTTGAAGTTGAGAAGTGGGAGAAATCTTTTTGGAATAATTATGGTATGCTTTTCTTTATCAGTTCTTTGCATACTGGAAGAAGGTATTAAAATTGGAAATACTTCGTGAATGATGTCGCCTTCCAAATAGAACTTTGCATTGATGAAATACACCACCACCTTGTCAAATGGTTGATCTTCGGTCATTACGTACTTTTGTAAACAGTCTTGGTAATACTTGAAGCACTGGTGTAATCTAGATGGTACTACTCTAGTTTCATGCATCCACAGTCGACTGAGAAACAAGTGATATAAGGTTTTGCAATCAATCTCGTGGAAGAATATTGTTGATTTTAAATCTGCGATAAAGAGTTTGACTCTTATCATGCTGATAGTTCTCTGATCACCTAGGTTGAAGCCTTGAATCATCAACTTGCTATGAGCAAGTTAATCCGCTAAGCATTAACTATAGAATCACAATTTATGAGGATTATTTGAATTTTTTTCTTTCTCACATAACCTATGACATAAAAAGGTTTATTGTGAGGTCTAGACTGCAATTAGAGATCCTCATTTGTGAATGTAATCGTGGCCATGCACATACTATTTTGTTGTGGATCTTCGTTAGGTTAAACTTCTTGTTTTGATTCAATTGAGCTTTGTTCTGAAGCATGTTAAATCTTCTGGAGTTTATTGGAGAAATCCAAGTTAACCTATGAATCTTTCATTTCTGAGGTAGTGATGTCTTCCTTAAGTCTTTGATCTCTATTACTATAAATGGTAGGATACTTCTCAGATTTGTCATCAACATTATCTTATAATGCTTCCACCTCCACTTGGTGGAGTGAAACCGTGCAGACTTCTATGTATTGTTCCTTCAATAGATTTTTGGATAAGAATTTCAGAAGAGTAACTAACACATAAGGAGGTTGTTGAAAAATGTCTTCAGGGTTTGCGGGTGGAACTCGAATTTCTAATGCTTCCACCACCATTTGGTGGAGTGAAACCATACAGACTTCTATGCATTATCCATTCAATAGATTTTTGGATAAAAATTTCAGATGAGTAATTAACACATAGGGATGTTGTTGAAAAATGTTTTCGAGGTTTGCGGGTGGAACTCGAATTTTTTTTCTTTGTTGTTCTCTTTAGTATCTTTGGCTTTGTACTTGATTTTGACTTTCTTTTCTTTCTCTTTGGCTTTGGAGTTGGAATAGTCTACACGTGTGTAAAGCATCATTTTTGACGAGTGACAACTGTCTACCCTTCGTTATCAACTAAAGTGGACTGCGATGCACTCGAACTTGAATTTGAAGTCGATTGAGATTGTTGTCCATGTTGAGGCAAAGTGGGATGTGTGATGATCTTCCTTTGACTTGGAAATGCCCTTAGCATGGGGTGAACATTTTCAATGTCAAAACATATGGACATTGGTTGTGGTATTAGAGGTATAACTTTTGTGATTTAGGAAGATAGAGTTTGTGTTACATACAAACTTGATAAGAGTACTGGAATAAAAGATCTAAATGTGACAGTCATCATGTTAGAAGTAGTAATATTTTCGACACAGTCAAGTTTAATTTTTTTCTTGATGTGCTAGATCCATGATATTTTTTTGAAGATGAAACATTTTTCAATAGGGTGACTAATCACTCCATGATAAGAACAGTATCTTGGATCATTATCATGACTTGCTTTTTTAGGTCGTTTGAGTGTTGGGAATTCAATGTGCTTCAACTTAAACAGTTCTTCGAATATGCTTGGAACATCTGCATAAAAAATGGGTATTCCTTCACCTCAATCTCTTAAAATTTTTTTAAGTATTTTCTTTTTCTTGTGTTGAATTAACTCTTGGCTGATCTTCTCTTCTCTTACATGTGATCTGATAGGCTTACTGGTGGTAGTAGATAAAACTTCCTTAGTTTTGAAGGACTTGCCATTCTTCTTATCTTGCCTTCAAGACTCGTTCGATCGTGGAGTTTGATGAATAGCTATACTCTACTCCATGCCATGGGTTAGAGTAGCTAGTTCTTAAAGAATGCGTGATTTAATCCCTTTTAAGATGTAAATGAGTTGCCAATGCATCCCCTGAATACACATTTCGATAACAGAAGATTGAGAGAGACTGTTTATGCAGTTGAGGAAAAGATTTCTCTAACTTTCGATATACTCGATGACCTATTCATCTTTCCTTTGTTTGAAGGTAGAAAGCTCCACCATACTTACCATTCTTCTAATGTTGTAGAAGCAGCCAAGAAATACTCTTTCGAGTTGATCCCAACTATCTATTAAGTTAGGTTCCAAGTCAATGTATAAATCAAACGCATTACCATGAAAGGAACGAATAAATTATTTTCCCATGTACCGACATTGTTACAAGTTTCCATGAAGAGGGTAATATGTTATTTTGGATTGCCTTTTCCTTTGAACTATTGGAATTTTAACAATTGATATCCCGTCGAAAAATACATTTATTCAATACGTTGAGTATAGGGTTTGGAGTATATCAATGATAACTATGGCACGCCCCCATACTAAGCGCGAATGGTGTCAATGATCATTACTTGTAGTTGTTGAATAGAAAACCAGGCGACACCCTGTAGTAGGTCTCGTATAACATTTCACGAGCTATAATAGTCTTATTATTATTCTTTTTCTCATAAAGCTATGTATATTTTGGGAGTGAATCCTGGAAGATGCAAGGGTACAATACTTTATTCATTATCTTTGTCCTTTTAGTTTAAATGACTGAATAAAGTGGCAATATAAATGTCATTTTCTTCTATTGTCTTTGTCAACTTTTTTATGGTGTCTACCATCTAGGCTACTTGTTCTTCCATCATTATTATTCCAGCTATTATCACCGTTCTAATAGAGGTGTGTATTTGCGATAGGTAAATGATTGATAGAGATCTAGACGATTCCTTGCTTGACTTCGAATCAGATCCATAATTCGATAAGTCATTTTCTACAACATCTACCCACAATGTATTCGTTGTGAGTATCATTTTTTTGGCATGTTTCTTGGAGTGACGCTAGAGAGGTTCAACCAGTTTGGAACCACGAGTTTCCGTCATTGTTCGTGTTATAGGATGATCGTGACTAATAATCTAAGTAGATTCAAAGTTGGAAGAAAATATTTTCTTAGTTTTCTCAATAGTAACAGATGTAATAATGTTGGCATTGCGAGATGCCATTTATGTTGTTGTTAATGTTTTTATAATTGACTGAAAGATGAGAGACTGAAATAGTCCCATCGGGTATGCTAAAAATTTGTCGACAATAAATTTTACAAATCTACCTTGAGATTCGTAAAATAATATTGCAAATAATTTTATTGATTTTGATAAAAAAGAGCTACAGATCTTAGTGATTTCCTCTGATTAATAGTTAAGTACAAAAATGAAGATGACGTGTGTGGCTTTCTTCTCTGTGGGCTTCGTGTGTGATTGGTTGAAAATGTTTCTTTAACGGTGACTTTTTTTGCACTTGTTTTCATGTAGAGGGTTTTGTAGATTTTCTTATCTCTGGGTTTCTCATTTTATTAGCTAAGAAAGATTTCTTGACTTCCGGAGAAGGACTTTAGGCTTAATATTCTCTTTAATCGGAGTTCGAGTATCTTGAAGAACTCTATTTTGTCTTTAGAGGAGGGCTTGAGAGCTTTTTCTTTTCTAGAGGGAAAGTTTTTGTCTTCTTAGAAAAAGTGATTCATATCTCCCTTCCAAATGGGGGAGGCTTTGGTATTTATAGACATAAAGTTAATTTAACTTTCTAATAATACCCCAACTTAAAGAGTTTTGATTGGTTTATGTAAAAAACTAAATTCGTTTAAATCCGATTTTAAGGATTTTATGGACTATTGGCGGCCAAACTCATTTATTTGGGTGTAGGGCCCAACACTTAATATGTGGATCACTTAACTTTGTTTTAGATCATGGGTTTTATTTGCAAAAATCCAAACTCATATCATATGAAGTCCGTCTCAATTAATGGGTCCCAATTAAAATGTGTAGGCCCAAACCTAATTTCTTTTGATAATTTATAAGTCGATTTTTTAATTATGTGGCTTTTGTGATTATCATTTTCTTTGTTCAAGTAAAGTCATTGATTGGAATTACACATTCATTTTAATCAGGTGTCGTATTATTTGAAATTTTTTTAACTATGATGAAAGACAATATAGTTATACCAATTATTTTGGGCTAGTGACTTTGTTTACTTGAATTAAGTGTTGGAATATAGTGTCACAAAAGCAATGGAATAATAATAAGAAACTACAAACAATGGTGGAAAGAAATTGTTGGCATTAAAATTTTTTTTTAAAGAAATAAAGACCGAATTGAAAGAGGGTCGGACCCACTAGTATTATCTCCCCAACGGAGTCGCCAAGCTGTGGACATGGGATTTTTAACGTTTTAAAACATCCCTCCACTTTATGGTGTTTTGGAGTCACCACCATTCAAATTGGTAAAAGGGTGTGAATGGTCACCCGATGTCAATTTTTTGAAAAATCATATGTTTTGTATATTTGATGACTCTCGTTGGATAATACACGTGATCCAACCTTGATTCAAAGGTAAGGGGGTCCATTTATGGAGTAGGGAAGGTGTTAGGCACCCTACTCCATCCACGTAATGTGGTAACCTCGGCTTCGGTCATTTTTAAAATAAAAGAAAATAAATAAAAAATGATTTGATGTGTGCCCTCAAGTGTGAGGGGCGTTGATGTTGATTTAGTCCATTGAGGGCACCCTTATTGAAAAAGGGGCCCTTGAAGGACTCAAATCATTGTGGTGTGTGCAAAGTGTAGAGAAAATGATGAGTAGAGGAGGGGAATTGAGGGGGGTGTTCTTCTTGTCAAACACACCTTGTTCCTTCTTTGTCTTCCTTTGACTTTGCTTGATGAATCTTCTTTTTTTCTTTTCTTGATTTTTTTTTAGAGAATGTTGAGAGTTGTGAGTTGTGAGATGAGTTGAGAGTTGGGTGTTGAGAAGAGAGTAGAATAGAGAGTTGTAGTTTTTGGAGGATTTTTTATCAAATTTTCATTAGTTGTTGTAAGAGGAGAATGGAGGGATTTTTATAGAAGTTGGGAGGTATTTTAAGGGTATAATAGGATGAGGGATTAGAATAAGGGGTAATGGCATGGGTTTGAGAGAAGAAGGGTATGAAATTTGAGAGGGAAATAAGGGTAGTTTTGTAATGAGGGAAATGGGTTGTGTTTTAACCCAAATGGTTTGGATCTTACCCAAATCCATTTGGGTAGAGTGTTTGGTGGGGTGAGATGAGTGATGGTTGATGGGTGTAAGAGAGTTGTTTGGAGAATGAGTGTAGAAATGGTTGAAGAGGTAAGGTGTTAGATTTGAGAGGATGGGTAGTGTAAGAGGTTGATTGGTTGGATTTTGGGAGAGGTGAAGGGATGATGACATGTGGAAAATGGGGAGATGATGAGATTGGTTGATTGGTGATGGTGGTTGGTTGATTAGAGAGAAGGGTATGGGGGGTAATGGTGGGAGGTATGGGTTGAGGTGATTTTTGTGGGAGTGTTTTAAGGGAAAGTGATGTGGGTGGTTGATGGTGTTAGAGAAATGAGGAATAGGTTAGGGTGTGTAGGGTATGGGTTGTGATGTTGGTGGTTGATGATGAGAGGATGGGGAATAGGTTAGATTAGGGTAGGGTTATGGGTTGAGTTGATTTTTGGAGGGAAGTGATGGAGTTGGTTGATTAGATGAGGGAGGTGGAAGGGTGTGATGAGATGTGTCATTTTTTGTATTGAGTTGGTGATTGGTTTGATGAGATTGATAGGTTGGATTGGGTTTGGGTATTGAATTGGGCTTAGGTTATGAGTTGGGCATAGGTTGGATTGGGTTTATGATGGATTGGGTTCAGGTTGAATTGGGTTTATGATGGATTGGGTTTTGGGATGGATTGGGTTTAGGTAGAATAGTATTGGGTTGAATTTAAGGATGTAGGAGAGTGGTGAGGTGTGCAGGTCCATGGGTCACGTGAGTGGCCTCGGACATTTATTAGTTGAAAATGGATTGGGTTCTTGTAGGTTTGGGCTTTGGGGCCCATTCCAAATTTTCGATTTTTAGAGGTATTTTGCGTCGAGGGTCCGCTCAAATTCGGGTGTCTACAGCTGCCCCTCTTTGCAGGAATTGCGTGCAAAAAACTGCAAAGAATAGACGAAACCTTGATTTGTGCGGGTCCGAGAATCTTGCTCAGACAAGTTTTTGAAAACACCGATAGATAGATTTGATGACAAGAAGTGGCTACCCAAGCACGGGGTCTGACAGGGTACCTGTTGATTTTTTTTACCTCGTGGCGCGGAGCTCGTGTGAGGTCTTAGATTTGTGATGATTTTGTAAAAATTTTGACATGTGTATTTTCAAACTAGTCTTTAAGCAATCGAATTTGACTTTTGCAAAAATACCATTTTGATTTTGATTTTTGATTTTTTTGATTTTATGATTTTTTTGATTTTTTGATTTTTTGTGGTCCGTTCTTGAAGCACGGACTGTATAAACTTCATTCGGTCCGTGCTTTAAATACGGACTCTATTTTTAATATTTTAGGTCCGTTCATGAAGCACGGACTTCGCGAAGTCAACTCAATCCGTGCTTCATGTACGGACTGTTTGAATTTTTTTCTGTCCGTGCATGAAGCACGGACTCAAGTGAATTTATTCAGTCCGTACTCCATGTACGGACTAGAACCTTTTTGTTTTGCTTTTTAACCCACAGAACCTCATTTGGTCGTTCTCTTCCGCGATTTTTAAAAGTTTCACACACACTAGGGCATCCATGGAGTCCACTCATACTTTGGAGGATACAACCAACTTTGATCTTGAGGTCGAAAGCTCATCTCCCGCTCTTGAAGGTAACTTCAACCTTCCAAATCTCAAAAGGTACACCGTTGTAGACCCATTTTTACATCAATGGCTTAGTTCTATGACCCATGAAGAGAGAGTTAGGTGGGATTCCAACAATCTTGGGTTCACTCTCTCTTTGTCGAAGGTCACTATCATGTGGGACTTGATAGAGGCTCTTATGGGATTTTGGGTCCCAGAGCTCAATTTGTTTCGTTTCGGAGACAAAGAAATGAATCCTACGATTGAAGAGTTTGAACGCATACTTGGCCTTGGCCAATCGCCTCGGGTGGTCGAACCACCCTTGCGTGAAAGTTATAAGAAAGAAGCATCTGGATTCTTTGGGGTCACAAAGAAACAACTAGGACGGATTGATGGGAACTCAAATCTACTCAAGGTTTCTAAGGAATTTTTTCTTCGATGGCTTGGGGACACGAATTCCCAATCTCGTTTTGACATTTTGACCTTGGTGGTAGTGAATCAACTCTTGTTCCCACGAAAATGATGAGTATGTGAATCTAGCTTTGATAAGCGTACTCGACCAAGTTCGACAAGGTTTTAGATTGGCTCCTATGCTTCTAGGAGAAACCCATTTGTCTCTCACGACTTGTTCGAGCGGGAGAGAGTGAGTGTATCATGGGTGTGCTCCATTGTTGCAGGTAATGTCCCTTTCAAATTTGGAAACATCATGATTAGAGTTGAAGCCTTTAAATTTTGATGCATTGTGATTTAGAGTTGACTTCCCTTTTTGTGCAGCTTTGGTTCTTCGATCATTTGTCTTTGACTACACCCATTAGTCGCCCTTTCAACGTCCATGCTGATTTAGTGGTTTTGATGAACAAAAGGAAACCTTCCGTCCATTCTGGTGGCAAGTTGGGTTGGTTTGAAGGTTTGCAAGGTATGCCAGATGAAGAGATACGTTGGTTAGGTACCTTCCAACCTTCGGCTTCACCGGTTCTCTCATTTTCAAAGAGTTGTTTTGCCATATTGATTGGATTGACTGGGGCTACTCACTACATCCCTCTTCGTGTGTTGCGGCAATTTGGTGAAGAACAGGGCATAGTGTCTCATGGAGACTTTAGAGAGTTGGTGGGGCCTTTTTCTCCGTCTTCACCCTCATGGCGATTGCGTGATCGACTAGAGAAAGCTTGGAAGAGCGTGGTGACTCTTGATCATCCTGTATTTTCGGGTTATTCTTTTTAAAACTACCAACTTTGGATGCAACAACAGATTACTGAGAAAACTTGTGCCACGCCTTCAGTTCAAATGAGGTCTTCTGGTTCTCATGTCTCTGACCACCGTGATCGACTGACGGAGGTGAAGGTGTCTCATAAGCGGATTGAGAAGATTTGGCTACGTTCTGAGAATGATCTGAAGAACCAGATAGCTCGACTCGAGTCTTTGAAGAATGAAGAGTCTTCCATTCTGAGAGCGGAGATCGATGATCTTCGGGAGAGGCTTGCCCAGGGTCTTTGTTTTGATGCCTTTGCATCTTACCTGGTGAGCCGTGATGCTTCGGACGCTGAGGTGGTAATGATGGGGCAAGCTTCTTGCATTCGTGCCTTGGAAGAGAGACTTGATTCCTTCTTCATTTCTCGTCGAGATGTGTGATTGGCGCCATTTTTTTTTTTGTATTTTCTTTTCGTTTACGAAATGTAACGTGAAACTTTTTGAAATGAAAGGAAAATAGGTTTTTTACTTACTTGGCCTCAGGTGTATCTATTGCTTTGAAAACATGATGTTTGAATAAGTCCTAGATTTTTCATCATCGGCCAAAATAGTAGTTTTGAAAGCATTTGAATTTTTGGTGATTTGTCTTTGTCGAATAGATATTGTAAATCCAAAACATGAAGATTTTTGAAGAACCTTTGTTATCTTTGATGATATTTGTGTTTTTGCCAACTACTGAGGATATAGATATCAGCAGTTCTCAGGCTCTTTTTAGAGTCATCCCCAGTGCCCCAGTACTGGGTGAATATCGATTGAGCAATGGGACTTAGGATTTTGGGAAATTTTTGCTGTTCACAATTTATACTCATGCGGGCCAAGAGTTGTTCATTTTGTTTTATTTTTTTTGTTTTTTTTGTTTTTTTTTGTTCCCTTATTGCCCCTGGTGCCAGTTACAGTTTTCACCAGACCCGATTTCCACATTTTTGCGCATCGACGCCTTTTTGGGTTTTCATCGTGCCAGTGATTTTGATTTTGCCATAGTCTGATTCTTTTACTCATAGCGCCCTTTCAGGTTTTCACTATGCCCTTTTAGACTATGCTTGTATTTTTCTGATTTTTACATTACAAATCTTGTTTGGAGCCTTTGTGTCTTTGTGGCTTGGTGACTCAAGTTGAGCTGCGAGGTCGGCGATTCTACTCTTGTAGTGGCGCTTTTTCTTGAGTAACAGATCTAGATTCCCCTCTCGAGTTTGCTGACGATTATTCGTGGTTCGACAACTCAAGTTGAGCCGCAAGATCGGCTACTTTACACTTCGAGTACTCTTTTTTTTTTTTTTTTCGAATATCCGATTTAGACTCTCCTCTCGTGTCTTCCAACTACTAATAAGACTTGAGATCCGGATCAAGCTACCAGATCATTGGTGCTGTCACCGTCATTATGATGCCTTAGAACATTCCCTGATCCGAAAGGACTTTTGATGGGACGAAGTGTTGGCTAAGGCTAAGTGTAGTGGAAAGATACAAAAAGGTTAAGGTAGGTTCCTCTAGAGTGGGTTAGACTTGGGGTTCGTCTATTTTTGTTTCGAAAAGGTGATTTATGTCTCCTCCCAGTGTCTTTCGAACTTGTGTAGGCTGGAGATTTGGGTCGAGCTCAGATCAAGTGTCCGAGTTTTTTGAATTTTTTGATTTTTTTGTATTTTAGCCGTTCAAAGTTTATCCTCATGGGGGCCAGGAGTACTTGATGCTTTGACTTTTTGATTTTTTTTTTTGTAACGTTGACTTGCCCCAGTCTTGGGTTAAAAAATGAATGTGATGGCTCAAAGGGGTTGACTAGGGTTAGATAATTTGTTTGGGATAGCAAAGATGGCCTTTCGTCATCTCAGGGTCAGATCTTAGGCGTAGTATTTTCTGACAGTGTCAGCATTGATCGGTTGAGGGAAGACTTGTCCATCCATCTCTGTAAGGATCAAAGCTCCTCCGGTCATCACCTTCTGTACAATGAATGGTCCCTCGTAGTTTGGTCTGAATTTTCCCCTAGCATCTTCTTGTATCGGTAAGATCTTTTTAAAGACAAGGTCTCCTGGTGAGAAATTCTGAGGTTTGACTTTCTTGTTGTAAGCCCGTGCAATTCGCTGTTGGTAAATTTGACCATGACAGATAGCTGCGAGACGCTTTTCTTCAATCAGATTTAGTTGATCAAATCGAGCTTGAACCCATTCTGTTTCATCCAACTCTGCTTCTTTTAAGATCCAGAGGGAGGGAATCTCAACCTCGACGGGTAAGACTGCTTCCATTCCATATACCAATGAATACGGAGTTGTCCCAGTTGAAGTTCGAAACGAAGTCCGATAAGCATGAAGGGCAAAAGACAACATGTCGTGCCAATCCTTGTAAGTGACTGCCATCTTCTCGATGATTCTTTTGATGTTCTTGTTGGCAGCCTCAACGGCTCCGTTCATTTTTGGTCTATAAGGTACAGAGTTATGATGAGTGATCTGGAAGTCTTCGCACATCTTGATCATATCCTTGTTCTTGAAGTTCTTGGCATTATCAGTCACTAATCCGCTGGGAAGTCCGTAACGGCAGATGATGTTGTTCTTGACAAACTTCAGAACAGTGATCTTGGTGACATTTGCATAAGAAGTTGCTTCTACCCATTTTGTAAAGTAATCGATAGCGACTAGGATGAAGCGGTGCCCATTTGAAGCTTTTGGCGAAATCTGTCCAATAACGTCCATGCCCCAGAGTGAGAAGGGCCAGGAAGTAGTCATGTTGTGCAATTCTGATGGTGGCGCGTTGATCTTATTAGCATAGATCTGGCAGAGATGGCATTTATGGACGTGTTGATAACAATCACTTTCCATTGTTGTCCAATAATATCCCATTCTCATGATCTTTTTAGCAAGCATGTGACCATTCATGTGGGGTCCGCAGACTCTACCATGTACGGTTTCGATAAGTCGTTTTGCTTCTATTTCTGTCACACATCAGAGTAGGACTTCATGATGTGATTTCTTGTACAGAATGCCATTGCTTAGGAAGAATTGGCCTGCTAGTTTCTGAATAGTCCTTCGATCATTTGACGTTGCGTCTGATGGGAGAGTTTGATTTTCGAGATAGGCTTTGATGTCTGAGTACCATGGCTTTTCTTCAGATTCTTCAACTTCGACGGGTAGGAAGTAAGCTAGCTCATCTTGAATCCCTATCTCAATAGGATCAATGACTAAGTCTTTCGAGATACTGATCATAGAAGCAAGCGTAGCTAGTGCATCAGTAAATTGATTCTTAGGTCTCGGCATATATGTGAATGAAATCCTGTTGAAGCTTGAGCTTAACTCTTCGAGGTACTCGTGGTAAGGAATCAATCTCTGCTCTCGGGTCTTCCATTCTCCAGTTGTCTGATAGACTACTAGGCTCGAGTCTCCGAAAACATCGATCTCATATACCTCGAGATCCAATGCTGCTTTCAACCCTGCTATGCATGCTTCGTATTCAGCCTCGTTGTTAGAACATTGGAACTTCAGTCTGATTGCAATTGGTACGTGGGACCCATCTGATTTGATCAAGACTACCCCTATTCCATTTCCCTTCTGATTTGCTACCCCGTCAAAGTATATTTTCCAGTCCGATTCTTCATCATCGTCTTCAATCTCAGTAAGCAATATGACTTCGTCAGGAAAGTTTGTCTTCAATGGTTCATAATCAGGCAATGGATGTTCTGCTAAATGGTCGGCAATGGCCTGCCCCTTGATGGCCTTTTGAGTGACATAGGTGATGTCAAACTCAGATAATAGTAACTGCCATTTCGCAGTACGACCCGTCAATGCTGGTTTCTCGAAGAGGTACTTGAGAGGATCCATTCGAGCGATGAGCATAGTCGAGTAAGTGAGGAGATAATGACGTAGTCGTTGAGATGTCCAGACCAATGCGCAGCAAGTCTTCTCGAGTGCCAAATACTTCGCTTCATAATCAGTAAATTTCTTGCTGAGATAGTAAATGACTTGCTCTTTTCTACCTGACTCATCGTGTTGTCCCAGTACACAGCCCATAGACGTTTCTTGCACCGAGATGTACATCAGTAAGGTTCACCCTGGCGTAGGAGGAATCAAGACTGGTGGATTGAGCAAATATTTTTTTATCTTGTCGAAGGCTTCTTGACAGTCTTCGTTCCATGCTTTCGGCATATCTTTCCTGAGTAGCTTAAATACTGGTTCGCAAATAGGCGTGAGTTGCGCAATGAATCTGCTGATATATTGTATTCTACCCAGAAATGCTCGGACATCCTTTTCTGATACCGGTGCTTTCATTTTAAGAATGTACTTGGTCTTTGCTGGATCTATCTCAATGCCTCTTCTACTGACAATAAAGCCCAATAACTTGTCTGATGTTGCTCCGAATACACACTTTGTTGGATTGAGCCTTAAGCTATATTTCCTTAGCCTGTCGAACAATTTTTTGAGATTTACCAGATGATCTTCTTCTATGCCTGATTTAGCGATCATATCATCTACGTAGACTTCCATTTCTTTATAGATCATGTCGTGGAATAAAGCTGTCATTGCCCGTTGATAGGTTGCCCCTGCGTTTTTAAGCCCGAATGGCATGACTTTGTAATGAAACGTGCCCCAGGGTGTAATGAATGCTGTTTTCTCTTGGTCTTCTTCTGCCATTTTTATCTGATTGTACCCGAAGAAACCATCCATGAATGAGAACATACCATGCCCTGCTGTACTATCGACTAGAGTGTCGATGTGAGGTAGTGGAAAATCATCCTTAGGACTGAATTTGTTCAAATCCCGATAGTCGACACACATTCGTACTTTCCCGTCCTTCTTTGGTACCGGAACGACATTTGCTAGCCATTCGAGGTACGTAGAGACTGCGAGAAATCCTGCTTGAAACTGTTTCATCACTTCATCTTTGACTTTGAGTGTCCATTCTGGCTTGAGTCTTCTCAATTTTTGCTTGATTGGCTTGCTCCCAGGAGCGATCGACAGTTTGTGAACAACGAGATCCGTGTCTAAGCCAGGCATATCTTTGTAGGACCAGGCAAAGATGTCTTGATAATTACGCAATAGTTCGATCATTTCTTCTTTTTGCTGAGGGGTTAACAAGGCTCCGATTTTTACAACACGCGGGTCATCTTCAGTGCCGAGATTAACTGAGTCTGTATCCTCAATGTTTGGCTGCACACCTTTTTCATGTCGTTCTAACATGTCTTTGATTTCTTTAGGAGGGTATTCCACTTCATCCTCAGACTCTTCCTCAATTCCAATGAGATCGAAGTCGAGTTCGAGATCGAAGTCATACTCATCCTTTTCATATTCTGTTCTGTCCAAAGGTCCATTCGATTGAGACAAATCCCTTAAATTCTGAGAAAACTCTTTTTTTGATTTTTGAAATATATCTATTTTTTTGAGATTTTGAAAGCTTTTTAAATTTTTTGTTTTTTGCAGACATTTTGATTTTTTTGATTTTTGAAGAATTTTTGATTTTTTTGATTTTTGAGTACTATTTTCTGGACATCTGAAATAAGAACAGTCATGCATTAGTAAAGATAGGGAGCCCTCAAAATAGTCTTTACCCGAGGACGAGGGCTCGTTATGATTCTCGGGCAAACTGATGCCGTTTAACGGCGTTTTTTTTTTTAGGCTATGGTAGCCTCGAGGGTTAGAGGGAATTCTTCCCAATTGTTCAGAATTTCCCCTTCTTTGAGGGGGCGGATGAAATGTGAAAGTGATGTGTTGGGTGATTTGGTTGGTGGTTCGGAGATAACCATGATCTCTGAATGATTGTTGTTGTTGTCAGGTTGGGGCACAGTCCCTCCCAAACTCGGTGGGATGAGGACTGATGCCTAGTCAATGCCCTTTGGAAAGGGTGATTTGTTCCCATGGCCAGTAGTGATTTCCACTTTGATGGATTTTGGAGCAGTCTCCGATGGACTTTCCTTGGAATCCCCATTGAACAAAATGTCAATGCCTTCTATGAAGGATGATTGGGACTCGACGATTGGGTCTTTATGCAGTGGTGCGATATTTACCTTTTTTGGCCTTTTTGCCAATGGCGGTTCTGATAAACCATCAGGTCTATATGGGATTTCGGGAAGTTAACACTGATGTGAGGGACTCGACCCAGATTCCAGATGTTCGGCTCACGATTTTGCTTTCTTGCTAGTCGAAGCTCTTTCCTCTTATCATTCATTTCTGCAATATCCCTTTTCGTAGGTCTAAAGCTTAGACCAAAATAAGGAGTATGCTTCACTGCTTCGACTGGTGTAGCTTTTCCTCTTCCTCCTGGTCCCAACCCTCGTTTGGGTCGGTAGCCTCCCTTTTTCATAATCCGGCCAATCATAAGGTTTGCTCTTGATAACTTTGCCTTTACCTTCTCCTTCCCCTTCTCGATGTGATTAACAGCCGCGAATTGGTACGAATGGTAGAGTGCCTTGTCCTTCGTCATCTCTATATCAATGAATGGCACGTTTGGGGCTCTCCCAGCCGGAATAAGGTTCTCTGCCAATACTGATATCATTCTATGCCCCATGATAAATTTGACTCTTTGGTGCAACGAGGAAGACACAGCCCCGGTAGTATGGATCCAAGGCCTGCCCAGTAACAAGTTGAAGGTCGTTGGTATTTCCATGACTTCAAACATCACTTCAAAGGTGCAATGTCCTATTGTGATTGGTAGGTCTACTTCGCCCAGCGAGTCCCTTCTAGAACTATCGAACCCTCAAACAACCTTGTTGTTGGGTTTCACATACGACCAATCGGCGTTCAGCTTTCGGAAGGTCTCAAGTGGACAAACATTAAGCGCTGAGCCATTGTCAATCAGCACCCTTGCAACCATCATGTCCTTGCATATGACCATGATTTTTAGTGGCTCGACGTGCCCCGTCCCTTCAGGTGTAAACTCATTTTCTGTGAAAATAATATGATTGGGGGCTATGATTTGATCAACTGTTTACTCTAACTGCGCTGGTGTCGTGGTCGAAGGTACATGTGATCCCCCTAGGACTTTTAACAATGCCTTTTGGTGCTCTTCCAATTTTTGCATTAGTCTTAAGATGCTGACTTGGTCTGGCTGCTTGTTCAATCTGTCTACTATGTTATGCTATTTCTTGAAGATGAGCTTAATAAAGTCTGTGGCTTCTTTGTCTGTCACTTTAGCTTCAGCTTCTTTATCTGTCGCTTTCACCTCCTCTTTTTTCGGGTCACTCTCGCTCATTTTGCCCTTTTCTTTTACCTTTCTCTTTTCCTCATCTGTTATCCCTTGTGTCGTTTCTTTCGCCTTTTTCCTGATGCTTACCCCCTTTGTTGGTATTTTTTTGCATCTCCCTGCCTTTGTCATATGACCGATATCGGCCACCATTGCCTTCTTCATAGTTTCAACCCCGGCGATTGTGGTGATGGTTGTCTCGTAACTCCAGGGAACTGCCTGGATAGAGTTATAGGGGAATGGTTTGGGTGAGTGTATGGTCATGGGGGGTGGATCGGGTTTCATATTGAGAATGAGATGAGGTGGTGGTGATTTGGATGTAGTGGTAGCATGAGGGGTTGATGAAGTGTATGGGATAATGAGTGGTGGACATGAAGATGTAGTGTATGGTATGTGAAGGGGAGATCAGGTTGATCCTTAGGAAGTTGGTGGTGTGTACGGTATGACAAGAGGGGGTCGGGTCGAACTTTGATGATGGGGTGATCCATAAGGTATGACTAAAGGTGGTCGGGTAGCGGCATTTTGGTGAGTGGGATGGATGGTGAGGTCGGCTAATCTGAGTGGTGGTAATGAATTTTGGGATGAATTTTTCGTATAATGGTTGATTATACTGACTGTTGGCGTTTCTGGTCCCTTAGTTAAATGGACCCTGATTTTGGACCCGACTGGCGCTATCAAGACAGACAGATTGAAATCGAGTTCCTTATGAATGACATTCACCCTGTGTCCACTTCCCCCTTCATTGTGAGTAGGTAGGGGGTTTTGATTGATATTTTGTTGTTGGGGTGGGTTGGGAGGTCCATTCAGGATAAGCGCCTTCTTATCAATCAAGTTCTGTACCTGATGTTTGAGTTGCCAGCATTGATCCGTATAGTGCCCCGGTGCACCCATATGAAATTCACAGAACAAATTGGGGTTGTACCCTGGCCCCTTGGCAGCCTCAGGATTTGGTGGACGTTTTGCGAGATACTCACCCCTAAGCAAGATTGGCAGTAACTCAGATAATGTCATGGGTAGCCTGGTAAACACTCTATTAACCCGGTTTGGTCTTGCTTGTTGATTCTGCCCATACTGTTGTGTTGGTTGTGCTGGCATGGCTTGTGGAGGAACCATCCGGAAGGGATTCTGCGGTGCTGGAGCCCAAGCAGCTCGAGGTACTGGCGTCCAAGGGGCTTGAGGTGCCTGTGGCCGCTGAGATGGTGCTTGAATGATGAGAGGTTGGCTTGGTTGTACATTATTGACCTGGGTATCCTCTTTCTTTTTGACAAAAGGCACTGATTTCTTTTGTGCCGAGGTCCCCGCTGTTGCACTTAAAGCTGTAAAGTCAAATATTAAACCGGTTCAGATCCCGTCCTCGACCCGGTCTGCTACTTGAACTAAATTCGAGAATGTGCCTGTAGTGTGTCCAACCAAATGAGTGTAAAAGGCATGCCCCAGTGTCGAGACAAACGTAGTGTTCATCTCCTGTTCAGTCATTGCAGGTCGCACTTGTGAAGCGGACTCCCGCCATCTCTGGGCATACTCTTTCACTGTTTCTTTGTGTTTTCTCGTCATCTTAGCCATATCATTTCGATCCAGACCCACATCTGTATTGAACCGGTAATTGTGCCAGAACATTTCAGCCAAGTCCTGCCAACTCTTGATGAGTGTATGGTCCAATCCTGAAAACCACTTGAGAGCCGGTCCTGTTAAGCTTCTTTGGAACAGTTGTACTAGCAGTCTGTCATCCTCGCCATATTGGCACATTGACCCACAATACAACTTGAAGTGTGACAGAGGACACCCAACACCATTATATTTCTCGAATTCCGGGCATTTAAACTTAGCCGGCAGCTGTGCGTTGGGATAGAAGCATAGGTCCCTGAATCTTGTTCCTCCCAGAGTATTTGTGCCCTTCATCCACCGCATTTCCTCTTGAAGAGATTCGATCTGTCGGGCCATTTTGTCGTCGGTAGCACTCTTAGCTTCAGGGGCCCTAAAGTCACACTCGTCATCTGGGATCATCACTAGAGGTGGTTGGTTCTGTGGTATATAGAGCGGAGGACCCTGATATATTGGCACAGTAGGAGGTGGGGTGGTTTGTTGGTCTAGTCGTATTTGCTCAGGGTGTTCGGGGTTTGACCCAGATGCTTGATGCTGAGTTGCCTGTGCTTGCAGAAAATTGGTGCTACTCAAGACGGCCGCCAAGATTTGTTCCTGCCTTTTCGTTGTTTCTAACAGCTTTGCTATCATTGCATTAGCTTCGGCCAGCTCATTTGTAGCCGGTTGTGGTTCATCTGAGTTACTCATAGTTGATGAAGATGATCGGAGAAAGTATGGAGGCTTCTCAGGATGTTTGTACTTTTTTCGTTTGGCCACCTGTGGGTACAGAAGACCAAGTGTTACTATCTTACTTACAAAAAGAAAAATGCATGATGTTTTATTAGGTCCGGTAATTATTATGGGATGGTACTCAAAAAGGGAAATTTAGTTAGGTGAGCTTGAAAACACGGTTCGTCAGCGCGGAGCTGGATTGTTTTTGAGAGAAAATAATTACATCAGTACGAAGCTGGCATCGACACGGGGTCGGTAAAACAGTTTGAAAAGAAATTACATCAGCACGGAGTCGGTAAAACGGTTTGAAAAGAAATTACATCAGCACGGAGTTGGCATCGACGCGGAGTCAGTAAAACATTTTGAAAAGAAATTACATCAGCACGGAGCTGGCATCGACGCGGAGTCGGTAAAACATTTTGAAAAGAAATTACATCAGCACGGAGCTGGCATCGACGCGGAGTCGGTAGAATATTTTGAAAAGAGTAATTTCATCAGCACGGAGCTAGCATCGACACGGAGTCGGTAAAACATTTTGAAAAGAAATCACATCAGCACGGAGCTGGTATCGACGCGGAGTCGGTAAAACATTTTGAAAAGAAATTACATCAACACGGAGCTGGCATCGACGCGGAGTCAGTAGAATATTTTGAAAAGAGTAATTTCATCAGCACGGAGCTGGCATTGACACGGAGTCTGTAAAATATTTTGAAAAAGGTAATTTCATCAGCACGGAGCTGGCATCGACACGGAGTCGGGAAAGTATTTTGAAAGAAGGTAATTTCTGAGATAAATCGAGTTAGAATAACCCATGTCTTTGGCAGCCCCCAATTCAGTTCTCTGAAATCATCGTCGGCCAGGCAGATCTCCAAGGAAGAGGCGGCGCACAATGGCACTCTTAAATCACCTTGTTCCCTGAATAGACGTAGTCTATCCCCCTCGTATCAATATGGTAAGATCTTTCTAGGCACCGACTTTGATCAAGGACTGCAATTGGTGCTCTTTTTTTTTTGAATTTTTTTTTTTTATAAAAGTTGGATGCATTGGAGTTAATTGGTCGGTTGTTATCTTTGTTAGATCATAGATGAATCATAGACTTCATTCGATATGGGTCGTAGACCCAGCTTGTAGTGGATTTGGGTCGCGGACTCAATTCAGTTTGGTTGGATCGGGGTCGAATACCCAAACGAAATGGATCTAGGTCGTGGACCCAGTTGAAGTGGATCTGGGTTATGCCCAGTCGACATGGATCTGGGTCGTGGACCCAGTTTGACATGGATTTGGGTTGTGGACCCAGTTGAAGTGGATCTGGGTTATGCCCAGTTGACATGGATCTGGGTCGTAGACCCAGGTTGGTTGGATCTGGGTTGTGGACCCAGTTTGGTTGGATCTGGGTCGTGGACCCAGTTGGACATGGATTTGGGTCGTGGACCCAGTTTGACATGGATCTA
Organism: Akebia trifoliata; assembly: GCF_017979445.1. Classification (NCBI taxonomy): domain Eukaryota; kingdom Viridiplantae; phylum Streptophyta; class Magnoliopsida; order Ranunculales; family Lardizabalaceae; genus Akebia; species Akebia trifoliata. The sequence continues at coordinate 30,958,005 of NC_141376.1, forward strand.
GGTTGTGGACCCAGTTAGACATGGATCTGGGTCGGGGACCCAGTTTAGTTGGATCTGGGTCGTGGACCCAGTTGGAAATGGATCTGGGTCGTGGACCCAACTTGAGATGAATCTGGGTTGTTGACCCGCTTTAAAGTGAATACTTAATGAAGGATGGGCTTGATTATGACAACAATTGATAATGAGCCCCGTCGGCCAAAATCCGTTTTGAGTAGGATAGTAGGCCCTGAGTTTTATAATAAAGTGAATCATTTGATCATTTTCAAGCTTTAAAACTCAAAATAAAAAAAACTTTGAGAAAAAAAGTTGTCAGGACTGACGTAAGGAACAAAATGAGCAAAAAAAAAAAATTTTTTTTTTTTTGGGGTCCGTTTTTCAAGTACGGACCTAACACTTTTTGGCTGGTCTGTGCTTCAAACACGGACCAGAACATCAAATTTTTTTTTTTTTTTTTTTTTTTGGGGTCCGTTCTTCAAGTACGGACCTAACACTTTTTGGCTGGTCCGTGCTTCAAATACGGACCAGAACATCAAAATTTTTTTTTTTTTACACTGGTCCGTGCTTCATGCACGGACCTAAGAAAATTTGCCCAGTCCGTTTTCTAAGCACGGACTTAACAATTTTTCTTGAGTCCGTGCTTCAAACACGGACCAGAACCTTTTCTAGCTTTCCAAAGTTGCCCTGCTTTTGATCCTCAGCCCATTTTTGCCCAAAATTTCTGGGTTTTGAGGCACATAGCCTCTATTTTTTGGCTTGGGCCCCAAAAAATGTCACTTTTTTTTTATGATGCAATCATAAACAAAATATGACTTCCCCCTTTACCTAGAGGGACATAAAACAACACGTAAAACGGGAAACTTCCTAATATCTATACAACTTGCCATCGTGGGCTACAAGAAAAGCAATAAAATAAAATTACAACACACACACGTGGGATGGATACGGAATTAAATTTTGGAAACCTTAGTGTCTTTTGTCTATTAGTTACGCTTCGATACATGCGGTTTGTAGGTAGTTTTCCGGCTACCCATTCTTCAAACCTTGATGGACACCGAAGTGCACACATCTTAGGTTGGTGAATGGGGTGGATGTTCTCCTCCCAGCCACCCAAAATAGCGATCTCGGGGGCTTGAGAGTACCGGCATCCGGGGTTAGAAATTTAAAGATGAGGGGGGGGGTGGCTTATGCATAGGGGTGTGAATCGCATGTGCATGTGCGTGCATTCTTTGAATCGTATCCATCCTTACATCCCTTGTCCAACAAAATAAAACACATATACAAAGCGCGAAATAAGTAAATATTACAAGCATTCTCCAATGAAAATAAAAATAGAAAAAAGAGACATGAGAAATGTTAGAAAGTAAGCACAAATACGAAAATGAAAACACATTTTTTTTTATAGAAATAATGACCGAATTGAAAGAGGGTCGGACCTACTAGTATTATCTCCCCAGCGGAGTCGCCAAGCTGTGGACATGGGATTTTTAACATTTTAAAACATCCCTCCACTTTATGGTGTTTTGGAGTCGCCACCATTCAAATTGGTAAAAGGGTGTGAATGGTCACCCGATGTCACATTTTTCGAAAAATCATATGTTTTGCATATTTGATGACTCTCGTTGGATAATACATGTGATCCAACCTTGATTCAAAGGTAATGGGGTCCATTTATGGAGTAGGGAAGGTGTTAGGCACCCTACTCCATCCACGTAATGTGGTAACCTCGGCTTCGGTCATTTTTAAAATAAAAGAAAATAAATAAAAAATGATTTGATGTGTGCCCTCAAGTGTGAGGGGCGTTGATGTTTATTTAGTCCATTGAGGGCACCCTTATTGAAAAAGGGGCCCTTGAAGGACTCAAATCATTGTGGTGTGTGCAAAGTGTAGAGAAAATGATGAGTAGAGGAGGGGAATTGAGGGGGGTGTTCTTCTTGTCAAACACACCTTGTTCCTTCTTTGTCTTCCTTTGACTTTGCTTGATGAATCTTCTTTTTTTCTTTTCTTGATTCTTTTTGAGAGAATGTTGAGAGTTGTGAGTTGTGAGATGAGTTGAGAGTTGGGTGTTGAGAAGAGAGTAGAATAGAGAGTTGTAGTTTTTTGAGGATTTTTTATCAAATTTTCATTAGTTGTTGTAAGAGGAGAATGGAGGGGTTTTTATAGAAGTTGAGAGGTATTTTAAGGGTATAATAGGATGAGGGATTAGAATAAGGGGTAATGACATGGGTTTGAGAGAAGAAGGGTATGAAATTTGAGAGGGAAATAAGGGTAGTTTTGTAATGAGGGAAATGAGTTGTGTTTTAACCCAAATGGTTTGGATCTTACCCAAATCCATTTGGGTAGAGTGTTTGGTGGGGTGAGATGAGTGATGGTTGATGGGTGTAAGAGAGTTGTTTGGAGAATGAGTGTAGAAATGGTTGAAGAGGTAAGGTGTTAGATTTGAGAGGATGGATAGTATAAGAGGTTGATTGGTTGGATTTTGGGAGAGGTGAAGGGATGATGACATGTGGCAAATGGGGAGATGATGAGATTGGTTGATTGGTGATGGTGGTTGGTTGATTAGAGAGAAGGGTATGGGGGGTGATGGTGGGAGGTATGGGTTGAGGTGATTTTTGTGGGAATGTTTTAAGGGAAAGTGATGTGGGTGGTTGATGGTGTTAGAGAAAGGAGGAATAGGTTAGGGTGTGTAGGGTATGGGTTGTGATGTTGGTGGTTGATGATGAGAGGATGGGGAATATGTTAGGTTAGGGTATGGTTATGGGTTGAGTTGATTTTTGGAGGGAAGTGATGGAGTTGGTTGATTAGATGAGGGAGGTGGAAGGGTGTGATGACATGTGTCATTTTTTGTATTGAGTTGGTGATTAGTTTGATGAGATTGATAAGTTGGATTGGGTTTGGGTATTGAATTGGGCTTAGGTTGGATTGGGTTTATGATGGATTGGGTTTAGGTTGAATTGGGTTTATGATGGATTGGGTTTTGGGATGGATTGGGTTTAGGTAGAATAGTATTGGGTTGAATTTAAGGATGTAGGAGAGTGGTGAGGTGTGCGGTTCCATGGGTCACATGAGTGGCCTCGGACATTTATTAGTTGAAAATGGATTGGGTTCTTGTAGGTTTGGGCTTTGGGGCCCATTCCAAATTTTCGATTTTTAGAGGTATTTTGCGTCGAGGGCCCGCTCAAATTCGGGTGTCTACAATTATTAGTTAGTGACTTTTTAGTGTGAGATAAATAACCTCTTTACAAAATCCCACTTTTCTAATCAGTCCCTCAAGCCCATTTCCCCTATTTTCAATTGTGAACAATCAAAAATACCCTTTTTGCAATATAAAAACCTACCCTAACCGTTTGATCCACCAGTTCCAACCCCAAAATCTAGATTTGGAACCTTCGTTCCTACCGAAAATATGAAAGAAAAACAAAAAATTGATTTTTCTAGGGTGGATTCATGTATTTTAACAATTTATTTTCTAGGTAGAGTTTTTCCAAATTTTGCTTCATTTTTGGATGAAAATCCTTTCAATTAGGTTCATTCTGTTCGAAATCATCAAGTAATATTGGTTTAACATGTTTGTTTTTTTTTGTGTGAAAAAAATAAAAAAATTCATTTCAGATTTACATCGCCGAGGTCACTAATAATTTTATATAAAATTGTGACCTCGACATTAATATAACTAAAGAACCGACGAGTTCCATAATTTTATATAAAATTATTGAACTCAAAATAAAATTGACTACATAGCTAAATTTTAATCTAAGTTTAGAAATTTTATTGTCGACCTTGATAATAATCGGATTTTCGATTAAAATTGACGAAGTTATCAATATTTTGACAAAAATTGAAATGTCGAACTCAAAATAAAATTGACGACCTTGATACTAGTGTAGAGTCAAGCTTGGCAATTTCTTTTATTATGTTTCGATCTCGATAATTTTTTTTACAAATGTAGACCTTAGTAATTAAAAAAAAAAAAACTTCAAATACTAATGAATAGTAACATCTACTTTAATTATTTCATGACACAACAATTTACTTTGGTTATTTCAATTATTTTAGTGAATCAATTGTATTTCAAAAATCATTGAATGATCACACCTACTTTAGTTGTTTCATGACATAACAAATCATATTAACTAATTTGTATAAGCCTTTGAAATCTAATCCTTCCGATTTAAACCTAACTCTCAATTCTCAACTTTGTCTTGTTGAAGAAAGCCTCATTATCGACAAAGTCTTGTGCCAATTCTTCAATTGTAATTAGTAGAGATGATTCTAAAGAAAAACTGGAGATAACAATCAATGAAGATAGTCAGTCGGATGATTACTCAGGAAACATATTTTATGACACGAGTAATTTAGACGAAGTAGACGTGATGATATAATGAAACATATACAAACTATAGAATCAATTGAAGACTTTTTAGTGAAAGAAATGTATAGTGACGTACGTTGCTTTTTGAATTTAGATGTCTTAAGGTGGAGATATATGATATTAGAGAAAAAAAATTTGGAAAGGGGAGGAGCAAAAATGTACTCAAAGAATACACCATCTACATTTAATCTAACTCTTGAATGTATAAAAAAAGAAAATACATGAATGTGTCTACATGACTTATAAAATGAGAAATTGAGTTCATTCCCTTATTTTACTAATGAATAATGAGAAAAATTTATCAATGACAACAATTTAAGTTCACCATACTTTATGAATGATGAAAGTGATACATATACAGATTTCAAATTGTAGTTGTTGGAATGGTGCTTCTCACTAATGGTATTAGTCATTTAAAAGTTATGTTTTCTATCTTATGTTCTATTTTATTTTCTATGTTATGTTATGTTTTCCTTTCTATATGATGTGAAAGCTATGTTTTATTTTTTTTATGTTATGTTTTTTGTTCTATATTTCATCTTCTTTGATTGATTGATTGAGATTTTCATGACAATGGACTCAACCATCAATTGGTGTGCTCACTTGATGCATGACCTATTCATAACTGGATCCACATGTTGATTCACTTCTACATCATGTCTTGAAATATTAAGTGTGCATATTACTTAACCTAAGAAATAATCATTCAATTTTTGAAATGACATTACAAAACATGAGTAGAAATACTAATGTCTTGAAATACGAATAAAAATAATAACTCTAAGAGGGAAAATATGTTCATTTACGAGGTCTCTTAAATGTAGTAGTTAAATTGATTTTCAATTTCACTCTACATCCTCAATAGATGCCACTCGGGCTACTTCTCCGAAAAGACGAGAAAACTCATCATGTCTGATGATGCCCTAGTTGTATATCTTGTCAATGAACATAATCCATAATCTTTTAAGTAATTTTGATATGGACATCATTTTTTCTTCATATCTGATTTGATGAAAAAATTCATAATCATTTCTCTTTTATAGTTGGGGCATAAATTTTTTTAAAGACTTTTTGGAGCAAAATGTCCCGGTTCAATACAAGACTAATATACATAAATTGATTTTCCTTGCATGTTCAATTTGATGGAAAAATAATGGTTGCAATTAGATAAAAATCAAAAAATTACTTGCCTAAATATTGAGTTTAAAATAATAGAAAGTGAAGTGAAATAAAGAAAGAACCATTTGAATTTGTATACCACTATCTGAAATCAAAATAAGTTAACACAAATATTTCATATCGAGAAATTTAAGTATCCATTCTTGTAGTTACTTGCTACTATTTCCAATGAGATCAAAATCTTAATATAAAATCTTAATTTGTTTTATTTTTTTAGTTACTTGGTATTATTTCACCAGCAAATCATATTGTAAGAAAAAATATTTACAATTGAATAAATTGATCCCATCAAACATAATAAATTTGATTTCCAATAATAAAAGTATATAACAAACAAATTGATCCCATCAAAGACACTATTTTTAGACATTGTAATGGAACCTAGTGAAATAAAAAAAATTAAAAAAACTTAACAAAAAGTGAATTTTATTACTGTCGAGGTCGACAATAAATTAAATAATTGTTGAGTTCATTAATTAATTTTTATCGAGTTTAACAATTAATAAAATTAGCAATTGACGAGTTTGATAATAATTTAAATTATTTCTAACCTCAAAAATAATTAAATTAAATTAACGAGGTAATTGAAAAGTTTTATGAAAAAAATTATCGACTTCGACACTGAAATTTGGGAAATGAGCTTTTTGGGTTTTTAAAAAAATCAAAATTTTTTTTTCTTTTAATGGAAAATACAGAGTATAATAAGTTTGTATAACATTAGAAAATAATATAACTATCTAGATTAGTTAGATCCACATGAAAAATGGTGAAATATCAAAGAATAACTTATTTGAACACATATTAGTAGAAGATGAGTGGTAAAAGAACCCAAAGAGGAGGATAAATTGTTGAAAATGGTGGATTTGGAGCAAATTAAAGCTTTAGTGAGATTATTGTAGAAGAAAAGAGTCGAAAGATACCCCCAACGGTTTGTATATAGTAAAAATGGTATTTTTAATAGTTCACAAATGAAAATGGGGGGAAATGGGTCCGAGAGACTGATTAGAAAATAAGGATTTTGTAAATGGACTATTTAGCTCACACTGAAAAATCAAAGACTAATTTGAAAGAAAATTTTGTACCAAGGACCTTTAAGTAATTTTTCCAATAAAAATACTTAATCCAAGTTGACCAACAAGATTTTTGGCCATCGTTTAAATTCTCTTATACATAGGAATGAAACATCACTACTCGTCATTATCTTTAATTTATAACTTTGAGACAAGGATCCATAAATGCAAGTTATATGCATGCATCATTACTTAGGAATATGAATGAAGAAATCCGTAACTACTAATAAATGGTAGGAAATTCTTAAACACCTAGGAAATTTTGAGGGTATATGTATGGAATTAGAAATGCCTATACTTAGATTAACATTATACATGTTGTTTTATTAAAATTTTATTTTTGACTTTGTCTTCTTTCAGAAATTGACTCTAGTGAGAATTATAATAATAACTTAAATACAACGTTTTGCCATGTTGGTGTTCCAAATTACATTATCTTCACTCCGCAAGTAATTTTTTTTTATTATTGTGTTATTTTTTTTCTACTTAGAGTATTAATTAACATGATATCTAATATATTTGTTTTGTTCTATTATGAATATAATGGATCATATATTAAATATATACACACACATATAAACAAAAATATTTTAGGATATATGGTATGTAAAGAGATTTTGCTTTATAATGGGACAATTTTATTGTATTCTATGGTTTGGTACCAAAGTGTTTTTTGTAATATAAATTAATAAAACTTATATCAATATACACTATTTAACATCTAGTGATACATTTATGGAAGTGATCAAGATTTCTACATGAATAAGTTTCATTTACTTGTTTTGCATAAATAGATTTGTGTAATTAGGAACTATGAGATATATAAAAAATATTAAAAAGTTGATTTAACCGATTTTTTAGATAGGATCACCCAGATTTTATTTTTTAATTTCATTTTAACTAGGATGGGATTGAGATATTCTAAACTTATAAAATTGTTTGTTTATAATATATAATTAAGAAGTTTTTTTTATTTATTGTAGTTTTAAAAGAACAATTAATTATGGAAAGATTTTTCAAAAGGACAAAAGCATCTACCTAACCTATCATATTTTTCTACCATTGAAGTAGAAGATGTTGATCGTGGGCCGGTGCAAAGTAGCTCAAAAAGTAGTGATGTAGATGTTAACTTAATAGAACTTGCAATAGATTCGAGAAGTCATGTAGTGGTTAACATCATAAACCTTTCGATAGATTTAAGAAGTCATGTAAAGTTTAACTTGACAGATCTTCTAGCAAATCCCGAGTTATGTACTCAAATTTTAAACTTTCATCATAATGATCAAAGCCAGGGTCATTGTCAGTCTCATCAACATAAATTTTTTCAAAAATAGTTTGGTAAATAAGCACGTCGATTTAACCATGCTTGATTTAATGATATGGTAGTTGATTGCAGTATAACATAGTAAATGATGTGGGTTTCTATTTACATTATTACATTTTTGGAATAGATAACGGAGAGTAGGGTGTGATGATTATTTTATTATTAAAGGATTTTTAATTTGGAAGAAAAAATATATTGTAAATTCACATTGGAGGCCATGACAGTACTCACAATTAAGCACATAGGAAGAGTCAAGTTTTATTGAATAAAAAATAACATGTTCAGACAATTCTTTTGTAAACAGTCAAATCCAGATCGAAAAAACTATCGAGTCTAGTTGAATGTATCGATTGATTAGATTCAATTCCTTCTTTGAAAATGATTAACATTTCGTAGTCACGATAAAGAGGTGGATTCAATTAATTAAGGGAATTTTCTTGAACTTTCATGTTTTCTTGTCAATCACAATGGAATCGTTAAAAATGTTGCAATATAAAGTGCTCATGACAATCTTAAGTTGATTTTACTAGAAATTCAAAGAGATATTATTAATGCAATTGCCATTGAAACTACAAAAATTATCATTAATGAGCTTGGAGATGTATTGTTTGTAGTTTTGATTGATAAGTCCCGTGATATATCTACTAAAAAATAAATGACCGTTGCTTTACGTTACTTGGACAAACGAGGATATATAATTAAGCACGTGGACACCCCATTTTTATTTAGATCAAGCCCGAAGGATCAATAAAATGTATGTTGAAGAAGGATTCAAGTCAAAGAAACAACCACAAGACCCATGGGTCTTACCAAGAAGCTCGTACCCAACTCCTAAGCCTAATCCATCCATAAATCCATTTTAAAGCCTAAACCCTTTTTAATCCAACTCCTAAGTCAAAATCCAACTCTTAAGCCCATGTGCACCAAGGTGAATATATATCACCACCACAGTTAACCTCTCAAAATTAACCTAACCTACCCATACCTCAACCCATCAACACATGTTCCTTATGTCCCTCACATTCTCATAAATAACACCACATATTTTCTTTCCCACCACCTTATGTCTCTCATGTTTGTCATCTCTTCATTAAAATATACCAATATTCTTTTTCCAATCACATTATGTCCATCATGCTTCTCATCTCCCTACGAGAATAATTTAAACACATCCTCATTGTACACCTGATGAGTGGGTTTTATACCTGTGAATTAACCATTTTTAAATATAATATTTTGTTAATTTTAGAGTCTTTTAGTTGTTTTTATTTAAGTTTAGTTTGTTTTATACTTTTTGTGTGATTCTATATTTTTATTTGGTTTTTATGTTTATTTTGCAGTTTAGGAACAATATGGAACATTAGGATATTTGCTAAACATTTAGGAGAAATTCTCACTTCAATTTGGTTCACTCTCGGAAGAAGGAAGTTAAGCATACAAACTAAAAAGTCTTCAAGCCACAGGTTGATAGAAAACGAGGCCGCGGCAAAAATTCAAGAATTACACAACAGAAATATTAAAATACAAGCCGTGGTATGACATGTTATGAGGCCATGGCCTACTTACGTTTCCAGCATTACACGTTAATTTTTGGAGCCGAATTAGAGACGGATTTTGGGACTCTTAAACCCTAATGACTCCATACCTATAAATAGGAATGATTAATCCTTAGTCTAAAGAAAAGTTCTGGGTTTTTTTTGGAGGCATAAGATCGAGAAGGAGGACGAGAGCTGGAGATTCGACTTTTGAGTTTTATCTTTCTGAACTTTATTTCTTTTCTTAATCTTTGTAATCTTTAAGAATGACTGAATACTTTTGTAATTTATTTTCTTTTCAATGATAAACTAATTTCTATTCTAGGGTTATAATGGAACCCATTCATGATATTTGATTAGTTTTATTTATTTCTTCTATGATTTCACATGTGATTGTTTATTCTATCCTATGTTTAATGCGATTTAATTAACTGACCATTGATTGAATTGAATCGGTGAACCTTAATAATATCGACAGAGTTATTTTGTGATCATGACCTAGATAAAATAACATACGCTAATTTGAGATAGACATATACTCATGTTGCGTGTGCATCCCTTATGAGAGCTTATTCTTAATGAATTCTTCTTGATTTAATTCTCATAGACATATAGGGAGTTAGTTTAGAAGGCTTTTTTTATATGACCATCGACAAAGACTTGTAGAGAATTTAGTGCTCTTGGGTGACAATTATAGTGGATTAATTTATCATAGAAGGAAAGTTAATTTAATCAAGTAGATTGTTTGGGGGAAATTATAAACATAGGTTTTATCACTCATTGCTTTTAAATCTGCAAATTTATTTTCTCCATTATTTTTCTTGTTTATTTTTAAATCCTATTTTTTTACTTTTGTTTGGATAAAATTAGAGTGAGATAAATTGGTAATTAGCAATAAATTGGTATTTAGTCTCTATGGGAACGATACTTTCTTATTACTTAATTACTTGTTTTGATACGTATACTTGCGTGCGTAAATTTATACAACAACACCCTCATGTTCTCCTTCTAGATGTCACTCGCAATGAACTTCCTAAAACTTTAAGACAAATTTCATTCCTACTCTTATACAATTGAAAAAATCTAAAAATAAAATTAATGTCATTTTCATTTATTTTTAGGATTGGACCTTTTTACGCCTAAAAATCATCATCAACTCTCTATAAATCCCATATTTCTTCAAACTCGACACATGTCATCAAGCATTGCTCTCAACCTAAAATTTTGTCAAATTTTCTACTCATTTCTTTCTCTCTCTCTCTCATCTTTTCTCCAAAAAAATATCCTCAAGAACTCAAAAAAGAGCACAAGAAGAACAAGAAAGAAGAATACAAACTTCAAGGTAGCGTATAGTAAGATAATGTAATCCCCTATTCTCACATCTCCATCCTTCCTCTTCTTTCTCTCCCCTCTTTTTTAAGTTTTTCACCATTTTTGTCCAAAAAGTAATCTTAAGACAAGATTTAGGGATCTCCATCTTCCAATAAAGAGACCCTCATGATCTAGGTCGAATCAAGGTTCATCCATTTAAGGGTATAAGAAATATTTTGTTTTCTTAAATTTTATTTTATTTTTTCTAAACAAATAGTTATGTTTCTAAGGTTACCACCTATGGTGGAGATGGAAGGGTACCTAATATTTTTCCCAACCTCTAACCAAACCCCTTACCCATATCTTTAGGTAGATTAGTTTTCTTATCTAATTTCGAGAATCACTAAAAAGTCAAAATCAATTTTTTCTATAAAAAAATTAACCGGGTGACCATTCACACCCTTTTAAAAAAAAAGAATAGTGGCGACTCCAAAACCAATGTAGCATTGAGATTCACTTGCTGAGTCTCTCATCTCTATAAAACGTATTTTGGGCATTGTGCATTTTAATGAAACTACTGCATTGTTACTTAAGGAGGTAATCGAAGTTCTATTTTTATTACCATTGATTAAGTATAATGAGATTGTGTGAATAAAGTTATGATGGAGCCAGCATTATTCGAGATGAATTTAATTGACTCAAATCACTTATCATGAAAGAGAATGAATCAACCTTCTATGTTCATTTCTTTGCACATCAATTTCAATTGACACTTATTACTGTTGCAAAAAATACATCCAAATTGCTCTATTCTTTAATATGATTTCTCGTTTGGTGAATATTGTTGGAGTATCATGCAAACAATATCATATTCTTCGAGATAGTCGAATTTCTACAGTTATTGAAGCACTTAAGTACAATGAACTTTCAAGTGGACAAGGTTTGAATAAAGAGACTAGTCTCAAATGGCTTGGAAACACACATTGGGGATTATATTTTGTTACGTTCATTAGTTTGATTAGCATGTTCTTCTCTATGATTAACGTGCTTGATTTTATCGTAGAAGATGGTTCGAACTCAGAACAAAGAGCAAAAACATCTATTTTATTAGATTCGTTGTAGTTTTTTAGGTTTGCATTCAACTTACATTTGATGAAATATATATTAAGAATTTTCAATGAACTGTTAAAGGAATTGCAGCGAAAAGAGCAAGACATTGTGAATGTAATAACCATAGTTAATATATCTAAGTAACAATTACAAATGATGAGGGACAATGAATGAGTTTCTTTTTTTTTTTTTTCTTTCTTTGTGTCAAACATGATATCAATATTCTTAACATAAACGATAATTTTGTGACTATAGGTCAATAACGACGTAAAGTTGAAGAAATCACAAATTTACGTCATCATCATGTAGGATTGTTCTACATTACTATTGACATGCAACTACAAGAGCTCAACAACCATTTTACTCAGGCAAATATTGAATTGCTTTTTTGTGTGGTATCTTGATTTAAGTGATTCATTCTATGCTTTTGATAAGGAAAACTTGGTTTGACTTGTTCAATTCTATCCATCTGAATATTCAACTATTGATCTCATGATCCTTGACAATCAAGTTCAAACATACATTCTTGACATACGTTCAAATGATGAGTTTTTAGAAGTAAACGGAATTAACGGCTTTGCTCAGAAGATGGTTGAGAAGAAAAAAGATATTTGGTAACAATAGGTTTATTTGCTTATTACACTGGCGCTAATCTTTTCAGTTGCCACTCTTAGTGTTGAGAGGATTTTTTTCTACTATACATATCATAAAGATGGGGTTGGGTAGTCGAATGAGAGGTAAATTGATGAATGATTATTTGACCACATACATCGAGAAAGATATTTTTAACAACATCGACAATGAGATAATTTTACAATGCTTTCAAATTATGAAAACTCGTCAAGTCCAATTGTAAAAACTTTTTTATTGGAGTTGATGAATGACTTCTTTTTGACATTCCCTTTTTTTTTTAAATAATAAATGTAAAAATGATATATAAACATATTCATACTAATTACTTTTTGTACATCTTTTACGTATTGAGGGTCTTTAGTCCCATTTTTTATATGAAATCTGTGTAAGACAATTTTTATCTTCTTTTATTATTTTAAATGAAAAATGGAGTATAAAAGCACAATCACTACATGAAAACTGGAAATTTTGACAAGAAAATATGATGAGCCAAAGCCCTCAAATTTTAGGAATTGAATTTCGACAGCCCAATGCCGTTGAAAATTTTAATGTTCCCCAATTCGACGGCTTAGAACCATCAAATTTCTCCCATCCTCCATTAATTTGACAGTTTCCATCCGTCGAAAATAAAAATTTGACACCTTGGGCCATCAAATTTTATGAAATTCGACGGCCCAAGGCCATCAAATTTCACATTGTGAATTATTGACATTATTGCCAATCATCGTGTAGTGACAAACCCAAGTTGGCATTGAAAAAAAACCAGAATTGATCATCATTAGCATTTAGTCCCCCACTGATATGACCAAATTCTTGGCTCTACCTATGCACTCGTTAGTAGAATAAATTTGGGAGGGGCCATTCAATCCCAATTAATCATTCCAAAAAAAAAAACATGCATGTAGTCGAAGAACTTTGGGCCCATTTTGCTGGATCTCCATGCCAACGAAAAGCCTAAATGCTTGTTTAAGACTGTAAGGATCTAATTTCTCTCTCTCGCCATGGGGTTCATGTCAGCTCATATTTAGGCCCAAGCCCATGATTAAAATGCTAGATATCAATGTCATGACATCACTAATTTTGATTTTATTACAAGCAGGTTTAACTAGGAAAGAGCTGACATTAGTGGGAGTGCCAGATGACAGCAAATCCGCGCTTTGTGACCTACAGATCAATAAATGTTGGACCCACTCTTTGATGGATCTACAAAACAACCAAAAAGTCTAATTGTTTATTTCAAGCTGTCGACTAAATATCTTATTATGGACTTCATTCATAAAAGTAGTACACCGAAACAACAATTGCTTTGGTACTATCTAGCGTAGACCTGGGCCTCTAATTTACCTTTTTTGTGTGTGTAGTACGATACTACTATTATGCCTGTCAATATGGATAATCAAAAATATGAATCCAAATTGAATTCGTTTTTTGAAATTTTGGATATTACAAAATAATTTCGGTATTGTCCAATTTTACAACCTTATTTGGAAAATTTGTCATATATGAGTTAGAAGTTTTGGAATTCACTCTATTTTTTTGTAAGAATGATTTCTATGGTGAAGAGATCATCCTCGTAAAATATCATCCCATTCTGAAACTTCTAACTCCATCAAAAGTGATTTATAAGTTAACGATAAAAATTGATGATCCACAATTCTTTAACTTGTAAATCACTAAATTGCGTGGAGCAATTGTGCGTATGAAGTTTGAATTTGATAATATTTTAATTGATTTATTTTTCTTTTAATTTTGTTTTTAATCTTTTCTGCCTCTCCTTCTCCACTCTCAATCAATCAAGGTGATATTTGGGCTTCAGAGCGAGGAATGAGCCCTTGGTTTTTCTCCTCAAAATCAATCTTCCTTTAGCACTTCAAGTCAATGGTAAATTATTTTAACCTATTCAAGCATATACTTCAATCCATCTTTTTCATTGATGACACCTTAACTTTTTTAGAAAACCATTGATATTTCTATCCAAAATTCTACCATTTTTTTACTTCTCCAACACTGGATCTTCCCTTGAGGTTTGAATGTTCAATTCAATTAATATCCTTTGATGGCCCAAATAGGGCCAAGAAAATCCATTGTTTTAGGGCTAATATTACCACACTAACTTTTACTAATGCCACACCAATTCCTATATAAATCAACAAAAAATTGCACCCAGTTGGTGTGGCGATAGTGAACACTGGTGTGACAATAACAACTCTATTTTTTTTTTCATATAAGACATACTCTCTTTCCTGTAAAAAACTGGATTGGGCTATCATGTAGGAGCACTTTATCCAAATATTAAGGCTGTCAATGGGCCGGGTATGGATGGGATTGTCAACGATTGAAGTTGATCTGAAATAGTTGGACTGGATCAAGATCCAAATCCAATAGCTTAATGGATTGTGAACTTATAGATCCTTAACATCAGATTATCATTTAGATCCAAATAACAAATGGATCAAGTCTAGATCTGATTCAATCCCATCAGATAGATCATATACTTCCATAAGGTAGACTCATGAAAAGTGAATTCATATGTTCACAAGCAATTCCGATCGATTATATGTGAGATCCAATGATTGGGATAAAAGATGTATCCCGAGAATCCATCATGGATCTCTAAGATAAATCTCAACCATTAGATATCACATATACACGGTGGAGATTGTGTGTGTACATATGAGTGTATACTACTTCTGTTTGTGGGGTACACATGATTAATATGCTACATATTGATGACGTTTTAATTAAAATATTTCGGTCTAGTTAGCCAAAACGAACACAGTCAGACCCGGTTGGACCATTAGTTCGGTCCGGTTTAAGAAATGGAAACTCCATCAGTTCTGAGGCCTCAATTTGTTGCTTTTGCTTTAGTTGAAATAGTGAAAGAGATCAGTATCTGTATCTCTACCACTATCACACCCAGTTTTTAACACATCAACTGAAATCGTTTATGGTTTCTACATAAATGGAAAGATGCTTCTACACTCACTCCTGATTCCAAGATATATATCAGACACTGAGAGAGAGAGAGAGAGAGATGAGAGAGTTATCTCAGAGTTCTAATGCAAACCCAATAGTCCTTTTCTTTGCTGATCTGTTATTCAGATTTAAATGTTTATGAAACACCATGGTTTTCAGTGCCATGGTTCAGTAAGGTTAATGCCAGATTCTCTCTAGTCTCTCTCATCACTCTCTCTCTCTATCTCTATCTATATAATTTAGGTCAGTACTCTCTTTTAATGCTCTTCAAATACTCTTCTTGTTGTCCTACATGTACAAACTACAAGGTTTATCAAACAGTCCAAACAGAAAATCTAACAAAGAAGACAAAGATAGTGCCAGTGCAGTTTTCTACTCTACACCTGTAGTAAGTAAACTCATTAACATGAGAGAGTAGGAAAATTTCATGTTATTTTGGACTTTTCTAGCCTCAAACAACGTTTGAGTTTTCCCCGATATTATGCATATGTACATGGCTGAGATGAGAGGAAAGACACAAATTTCCTAGAGATTAGTACTTATCTTCTAGAGATGAGTATGAATTTGTCTAGGGATCCATTTCTTGGGAATCCCTAAGAGCACTCTCCCATCTCAACTGTTGAGGCTAGCTAGCTTGTGTTTTCTTTATATTTTGAAGGAAAACCAACATAGACATACTTTTTTATTATTTATTATTTATTTAAAATTTTTAAGAGAACAAGATATAGAAACAACTGGAGGATAGAGAAGTACATTCAACAGAAGAAGAGAGAAAATAATAAAGGTGACACAGTAATGGTGATGTCCATTTCCTTAGATAAATAAAATAGAAAAAACCAACACAAAGAGAGGAAGGACAACTTGATTTTGAAGGAAACCAACACAGTTTTGTTTTTTTTTATATATATTTTACTTTTTATTTTTAAAAGGTAGAAGATATGCAAAGTAATGGAGGATGGAGAAGAACATTTAACATTTGAAGACAGAAAATAAAGGTTACATAGTCATGGTGATCTCCATTTCCTTTGAGAAAAAAAAAAAAAATTAAAAAAATTAAAAAAAACAACATGAAATCGCAGGTTACAATACTCAATCAACATCACTAGAGATAATTACAAACACCCAATAAGTATAATAATATATAGATTAAAAGATAGAGAAAGATAGAATTATGTTTTGAAGATTTTCGCTTGTTGGGCTCGATTATCATTCTCTCCTTCTCCTTCTGTTACAACCGATGACATATAACTAACGATGTTAGAATTCTCATCGGGAGGTATCAACGATGTAGTCGCTTGGAATTGTTGTTTGCAGGCATGACAAGTAATTTGGAGAATGGTGGAGTTGATTTGTTTGGTTGCATGCTCTTTGAGAATTTGGGCCTTATCGAGTTCGGCTTGTGCTTGCTGCCTAATTCTCTTCGCGTTGGAGAATTCTTGCTCGGCTAATTCAATTTGTCTCTTCGCTTGTTGTCTCGCTTCTTCTGCATAAGCCTTTTCCACCATTGCAAGCCTAAGCTGTTCCCGTGCTTGTTCTTTCATTCTTGATGTTGTCAGGGTCGGTTCTTCGATAGAATTCTTTTCCCTAGGAGGACTTCTTCGTGTTTCATTGATCAAATAGTGGTGGTTTGGTTCATTTTTCTCTCCGTGGTCACATGAGCCAATTGAAAGTTGTAATTGAGTGACGTAATTTTCATCTGAATTGAGAGAAATTGAGGTGTTCGATTGAGGATTTGAAGAGGGTAAGAGCTGAAGCTCGAGATTATGATGATGATGGTTATCAGAAGTTGTAGAAGGATTGTTTCGATTGTTTAAAAAAACATTCTCCATTGGCTTCGACATCCTCAAACATGGCCATGGAGCATTACTTAAATTTGTGTCACTTGACGGACTTGGACTCGATGCTGTTCGAGATAAGCAGGCTGGTTGCAGTGCCTGTAATTCAGATCGGATTCGGCCGGCATTGCAAGCATCTTGATGTTCTATGAAGCTCTCAACTCTGCAAAAAAAAAAAAAATGATTTAGAAAGTGTAATTATATACAAGTGGATGATTAATTTTCATGTTCATATAGAAGAAAAGTAATAAAAAAGATTTTAGAGAAACAAGGCGAAGAAGAGATCAAGTCATATTATTAATGTAAAACCAAGATCAGATAAACCAAAAGAAATTATATTTTTTGAAAAAAGGGGCCAAGTCAATATTGGGTCAAGGTTTTGAGTAAATTATAGTTGAGAAAAAATAACTCTCTCTCTCTCTCTCACATACACAAATAAAAGTACTAAAGAAGGAAGAGATCTGAAATTTTTTTTCTTGTTAAATGAAACACAAACTTGAATCAATGAGATAATTTAACCAATGGAGATTGATCTCTAGAACTGTATCTTCAACCTAGAACCAAAGAGAATACCCACAGAAGTAATCAAATCTATGATCTTGGGCTTCTTAATCATTAACTTCTAAATATTCGAGGAGGAGAGGGAAGGGATGGTTAGAGACATGGAATTGAGCAAACCCTCTTAGAAATTTTGGTTTTATTTGGTATTAAGAGTTGATTTTAGGAATCCAAACAAATATTTTAGAGAGAGAGAGAGAGAATTAATTTGGGTCTAGAAAAGAAAGAAAACAAACTTCACAAGTATAGTGTTTGCTTTAAACTACATTGTTGGCCCCCCAACTCCGAATAAAGGAGGAGGGTTGTGTCAGATTGATAACGTATGTCTAAAAAAAAAATAAAAATCCATCACTTCTTAACATAAATCTTGATCAAACGAAGAAAAGAAAGGTATCAAAACCTGGAGAAAACACGACCGCAATCACAAGAATGGCCTCGGGTACCACAGGTTTTAAGATGAGCCTTGTAATCTGATTGAACAGCGTATCCTTTAGAACACTTATCACAAACCCATTGTTTGTGATTGCTATGTTTTCTTCTAAAATGTTTCTTTATCCCAACTAGATCACCAAGTGCGTGACATGGATCGTGGTGTAAGCAACTCGGTTCAGGACACACGAAGACACGTTTTCGCACCTCCGGAGTCTCTCTCTTGAGCAATTTCCATGGAACCTTATGTCGTCTTCGATGCATCTGAAGGTTTTGATCTCTTTGAAATCCTTGGTTACAAATTTCACATACGTATCGATCTGATTCCAATAAGGTCTTGGGTGAGAGAGAAACCACCTCAGCATCAGGATCTAAAATCAAGCAAATTAATTAACATAAAACAAAAAAAGTAAGATATCAAATTGAAATTCAATAAGAACATAATCAAGAATTCAAGATCTATCTGTGTTTTACCTGGTGTTCCTGCCGGCCTTCTCTTTCTTTTACAGTTATTCCCATTTTCTAAGCAACTAAATGCCTCAGAAGGACCAGTAGAAGAAGAAGTGTTACCTAACATTTGTTAGCCAATTTTCCTTCTCTATTAAATAAAAGCAATCTCTTTCTCTCACTATGTGGATGTGTTGCTCTTCTCAACTCTAACAATATAAGAATATGAGAGAGAGATTGAGAGAGGAAAAGCTATTTCTTTGGGCAATCAGCTTTCTCTACATCCACCACTCACCTTCATCAGGTATTGTTCAAGTGAGACTCCTTAATAAGCATCATCAAGAAAGAGAAATAGATATAGAGAGAGGTGTGATGAGTCTGACCCAATCACATAGCTTGAAACTTGAGCCCCACACACAGTATTGGGACAGGAGAAAAAAAACATCCCCACAAAGAAACAAACACTCATAATTCATCACACAGTAATTTGCATGCATAAATACAGGCCGGACCCCAAATACACGTGAGCTCCATCTCTCACTCTTTCGTTTTCTTAATTGCCACAGAATTAATAAGTTTCATTCACCAAATTACCCTTACCCCCTTCTCGTTAATGGATGACAGTAATTCTTTATTAATATATGACTTTAGAAATCAGCTTTTTCAAAAGGTGAAATTGGAGTACGTTTGGTCATTTTCAAAGGTGTTGGGTGTGTAATGGTCAATATTAAAGTTTCACCATTTCTTATATGTATATATAGACTTTTTGAAAAGTATTGAACAAGGAATTGCGAGGAGACACTCCACACCCAAATTCATGATCTGACTTAGATGCGAGCTCCTCGCATCTAACTTACGCTCCCGAGATCACTAATACGTCATCATACGGGTCAATTCGCTGTTTCCCTTTTGTAGAGAATTTGATATATATATATATGCTACAAGGGGATTTCATGTTGGGTTTAAAACGGGTCGGATCTGATATTTTTTATTTGGATCCAAATCCTTTTTTGAATTAGACTAGATAAAATAATATCTAAATCTTTTTGTTTCACTTAATCTGGATTTGGATTCGATTTGATCCAAATTGTTTGATTTGGGTTGGATAATTTTGGACCTTCAACATTTTTTCTGTTATACTATTTTATTTTATCATTATAATCCTTTTATTTTATAAGAATTCATGTTGCATGTATTAAAGTAGTAGAAAAAATATTTAAAAAAAACCTAAAAATACAAAATTTAAAGCTATATATATCATTCTAGATTTATGAGGTTATAGGGATGGATCCGTATTTGACTTGGATTTGACTCGGATTAAGGGACAAAAAATCATATTTGACCCATTTTTTTTATTTATTTGGATCTACTCCAAAGGTCCAAACTTGCTAATTTAAAATTTTGGATCACTTAGATTTCAGACAAAATTTGACTCATTTTATGTCCTAATCACATAACCTAATGGAAATAGGCAAAAGGGAGTGAGGGAGAGCAACCTGAGATTTCTAGAGAAAATGTCAACAAAAGAGTGATTGTTGGGATGATTCATATCTTTTTATCTTTGAGAAATTAAAGATAAAAGTGTGAAGATCTTATTTAATAATTGTTACATAAATCTAGTAGGGTTTATATGGAAAATAGAATAATTCTATTGACTCTAATTAGATCTAATTAAATCTTATCCTAATCACTAATTATTTGATCTAGTTAATTCTAAAATATAATTGGATGAATCATTATACACCTTATTATAACACATTAAAACTAATTGTTTCAATACCATCATTTATGGGTTTTTTTTTTTTTTTTTTGAGGGGGGGGGGGGGGGGGGGATTGATAAGTTGGGGTTGAAGGGCCCCCTCCCTTTAAAATAAAGAGCCTTAATGAGAATAATAACAACAAAGATATTCAACAAAAAATTTCATGAGCTCCTGAGGTTTGGTAGAAGCATCCTCAGCCACTAAAAAACTATTGTTATGCATCTTGCAACCTTGTTCACCTCTTTCTAAAAAAACTCGAAAGTACAAGTTAGGAAATTCGTTGTAAGGTTCAGCACTTCGGTGACAAGTTCCACATATCTCCAAGGCACCAAAATCTACCTCAATCAACCACCAATTCTCTCTCAACCGAAGGACCACAAAGTACTTCAAGTCTATTTGGCAATGTCTTCCTACGCGGTAAGCTCGATCTTAGTAAGAAGTGAGGAAGGGGTAGAGAAGCCAATCTACTTCACAAGTAATTTTTTGCTAGGAATGAAGATGGATTACTTAGGCATAGAGAAAATGGGATTGGCCCTTGTGCATACAACTCAGAAGTTACGACCCTACTTTTAGGCGTACAATGTGGAAATCATTACAGAGTACTTTCTCAAGGTGGTTATTAGTAAGCCAAATTTATCTGATAGATTCAAGAAGTGGGCAGGGGAATTGAGTGAGTTTAACATTACTTTTATACCACAAATGGTTGTGAAGGGACATGCATTCGCAGATTTCTTTGCAGATTTTCCGGTAGAAGAGCTAAACGAATAAAGATCCAACTAGCTCAGTAATGACGTTAAAGGGCTAGAAAAATAACAAGAAATAAAAGGTTGGCGATTGTATACAGATGAATCAGTGCTCTCAAAAGGCTCGGGGGTAGGGATAGTCTTAGTTACACTAGAGGGTGATGAACTAGAAAGGTCCATTCACCTTGGGTTTGACGTCACCAAATATGAAGCAGAGTATGCCGTATTGATTTTAGGCTGAAAGATGATTAAAGACCTTAGGCTTAACGAAGTCAATATCCATAGTGACTCACAATTAATCGTGAGGCAGATCACAGAGGATTATGAAGTCAGAGACAAAATAATGATATCTTATATTGAAGTCGTAAAGCCGTTACTAACTTGATTGAAAAATGTGGTTATCAAGTAGTCAAAATCAACACATAAGCATTTTAGCCAGCGATGCCTTAGTCTCAAGGTTTGTAGAAAAGAGGATTGTACCAATGGGATATCAAGATAAATCGAGCTATTGTCAATCAGAGACTTTAGTTGCACCAATCGAAGTATAATACCCTAGCTTGATGAGCCCCATTATAACCTACCTCACAGAGGAACTTTGCTTGAGGATAATGAAAGCGCCCTCGATCCGCGGGATGTGCGAATCCGCTTTTGATTTTTGAGGTTTGGGAGTCGTCACCTAGTTATTACGATCTAGGAACCGAACATTGACTCAAAACAGATACAAAAGTAACTAATCTACTAAAAATACTGAGTTTGAGGATCACATTACGGTGTTCGAAGGTGTTAGGCACCAACCCTGTCCGGCAAACGTCGATTTCTACTAATTCTCAAATAAAAGTACATTGCTAAAAAGACCTAAATAATAAAAAATAAAAAATAAAAATATTTATCTTTTTCGAATGCAACGATTTTGTTCCCTCAGATCTGATAGAATAGTTCCTTGTACAGTACTCTTCCCTTTGTTCTGTCACTGGATTCACTTCAAACCTCCAAGGTGAAGTACTTCCTTCTTAGATCTAAATTTTTCTGATTTATTTATGGATTTCTAGGTATTTTTGAAGGACTTTTGAGCTAAAGTTGAGGTATAGATATTAGATAAGGAGTTAAGGCTTCAAAATTAGGATTTATGAAAGGCTAGGAAAGCATTCTGATATACTTTTTTTAGGATTTATTTTTTTGTACGAAAATAGGTTGTAGAGACCTCTATTTATAGATATTTTTGAGTACTTGTTTTAATAGAGTTAGTATTTAATTAGAATTGTTTTAAATAGAATTATTATTTAATTAGAATTCTATTAGGTAAAGTTATTATTAATTATGATTATTTTTAATAGAGTTATTATTTAATTAGAATTCTGTTAGGGTTTTGACTTTTAGTCTCACTTGATTGACTTTAAGATTTTGACTTTAGTTTTACTTGATTGACTTTAAGATTGACTTTAGTCTTCTTGATTGACTTTAAGATCTTGACTTTAGTCTTACTTGATTGACTAAGAATATATTTTTGGAGAACCCCATTTATTATATCTTTAATTCTTTAGGCTCCTAGATGGAGGGGTCCTTTAATAAATATCTGGGCAACCATCAACAATTTTGCCTGAGAGCCTGATTGATCGATTTTTTTGGTTCAGATTTTTAAATTAATTTTATTAATGTTTCACTTTACATTATTTAATATTTTATTTATTAATTTCAAAATTTAACATTTTTAATTGAAAATTTATCATTTTGCCATCGGAGAAGACTTTTTGTGTTTTAAGTCGGTTTTTAATGTTCCAAGATGTTTTGGAATCGGTTTTTCGTAATGAATTAAATGGAAATATTATTTTTTATCATTTATGAAATTTTTTGTGCGAAATAGTCGTGAACTTTATGAGGGGTATTTTCATAATTTTGTTAAATTTTGTGAAAATCGACGAAATGATTTATTTGATTTTGATTTGTTGTTTTATGTGTTTGAAAGGATTTTTCTAAGTGTAATGTAGGCTCTAGGGATGTTTTGAGGTTAGGGGTATTTTGATAATATGGTCATTTTTTAGTATTTTTATCGTAAAGCTTCTTTTTGCCTGCAAGATGATGATTTTTATGTTTTTTAGGTTATATTTTTCTAGCGTTGCATAGTTTCTAAGGTTTTGTTGGTTTAAGATACCTCATCCGGATTTCTGAAACATATCTAGTAACAAATAAAGCATTGGAATGATCATCCATCATTGGGAACTGTTGCGATCAGGTTGACGAGTTGATTAATCAGGCAAGTACAAAAATGGGGTGTCTACATATAGGAAAGAGCAACATATATTGAAAATAAAAGTAGAAAGGTACTCCCTCATTGACAACCAATTGTAAAAAGATCTTTTGGGGGACTATTCCTTAAATGCATAACAACCAAGGAGGCACAAAACATCATGCAAGAAATACACGTAGGGGAATGTGGTAGTCACTTAGGAGGTCGATCGTTGGCTTTCAAAATCTTGACTTGGGGATATTTTTGGCCCTATATACAAAGGGATGCCAAGAGTTATATACTAAAATGCAAACTTTATTAATGGTTCGCACCAATGATCCTCCAACATCTCAATTTGTTTCATTGCATCACCAGTCCATGACCCTTCTTAGAATGAGGGTTGAATATGAATTATATGACTAATGCTCGTAACACCAAGGAAGAGATGGTTCTTTTTAGTTGGTATAGATACTTTACCAATTGGATTGAGGGTGTCCCACTAATTCACATAAGGGAAGTTGAAGTGAGAGTCGTCCTATGGATAAACATAGTATCACGATTTGTGATACTTGGGATCTTGATTATAGATAACAGGAAGCAGTTCGACATTGCCACCATTCGAAGCTTCTATGAGAGTATCAATATCAAGCACTTCTTTTCATAACCTTTGTATCCACAAGGCAATGGACAAGTTGAAGCCTCGAACAAAACCCCTTGACGAACATGAAGAAAAATGTTAGACAAGGCCAAGGAAAATGGGTAGATGAACTCCTAGGGGTGTTTTGGGCATACTGAACTGCACCACGAAGAGTAACATGCAAGTCTTCATTTTGTCTAGCATAAAAAATTGAGGCCGGTGATTCCCACTAAGATGTTTGTACCAATCTTAAGAACTATACTGGTCAAGATCAAAGAAAATGACATAGCTAGAGCGCACAACCTAGATATACTTGAGGGAAAATGCGGTAAAACCTTAATCTACTTGGTAGCATACCAATATTAGGTAAACCATTCCTACGATAGAAAGGTTAGAAGATGAAAATTCAAGGTTGGAAACCTAGTGCTGAGAAAAATATTTGAAAATACAAAGGAATTGAATAGTGGAAAGCTTAGTGTGAATTGGGAAGGGCCCTATCTGATAGAAAAGCTGAAAAAAGAAAGGGCATATATTTTAAAGATATCAGAGGGGAACGTCATCTCAAAGCCCAAAAATGCAATTCACAGTATAAAAATAGACATTTCATTTGTAAAAAGATATATTTTTATATAAAAAACATGTGAGAAGTTGAAACTCTCGTAAGTATGAATAAAATGGGTAGTAAAATCGAGGTGGCAATTAGCACTTGATATGAGACACATTAATATCAATGTCATTTTTAAACACTCGTGTATTTGGGTAAGGAAAATCGAGGTGGTAATTATCACTTGATATGGAGACACATTAATATCGAGTTTGTTTTAAAACACTCATGTATCTGGGTTGTGGACACGGGATTTTCAATATTTTTAAAACATCCCTCCACTTAGGGGTGTTTTGGAGTCGCCACCATTCAAATTGGTAAAAGGGTGTGAATGGTCACCCGATGTCACATTTTTTGAAAAATCATACATTTGTATGTTTGATGACTCTCGTCGGATAATGCACGTGGTCCAACCTCGATTCAAGGTAAGGGGGTCCATTTGTGGAGTAGGGAAGGTGTGGGAGATATGGGTCGTGATGTGGGTGGTTGATAGTGTTAGAGTATGTAGGGTATGGGTTGTGATGTTGGTGGTTGATGATGAGAGGATGGGTAATAGGTTAGGGTGTGTAGGGTATGGGTTGTGGTATTAGTGATTGATGATGAGAGGATGGGAAATAGGTTAGGTTAGGGTAGGGTTATGGGTTGAGTTGATTAGATGAGGGAGGTGGAAGGAGATGATGACATGTGTCATCTCTTGGTGATTGGTTTGATGTGATGATGATGGGTTGGATTGGATTTGGGTAGTAGATTGGGCTTTGGGTTTTAGTAGTAGATTGGGTAGGGTTTTGGGCTTAGATAGGGGATTGAATAGTGATGAGGATGGACTTGGGTTTTAAGAAGAGTGATTGGGCTTGGTAGAATAGTATAGGGTTGGATTTAGGAATGTAGGAGGGTGGTGAGATGTGCGAGTCCATGGGCCACGTAAATGGCCTCGAACATTTATTAATGTAGATTTGAGCTTTGGGGCCCATCCCAATTTTTTTTGGTTTTTTTAGGGTATTTTGCGTCGAGGGCCCTCTCAAATTCGGGTGTCTACATGGGTAACGAAAATCGAGGTGGCAATTAACACTTGATATGGAGACACATTAATATCGAGGTCGTTTTTAAACACTTGTGTATTTGGTAAGGTAAATCCGAGTAACATTAATACCGAGGTCATGTGAAACACTTCATGTAACTAGGTAAGGTAAATCTAAGTAACATTAATACTGAGGCTTTGTAAAACACACTCATATATCTTGATGAGGTTTAAGAAACATTAATATTGGGTCTCGTGTAAAACATACTGATGTATCAAGGTAAGGCAGGACTACGTAACATCAATATGAGGGTCGTTTAAAACGTATTCGTGTATCTGAATAAGGCTAGTCTAAGTAATATAAATGTTGAATTTGTTTAAAAATACACTTGTATCTAAGTAAGGTAGATCATTAATATTAGTACTCTGATTGTTTAAAATTGCACAAGTACTGAAATCATTTGATACATATTTGTGTGTTGTTCTTAGTTAAGCAAATCTGAATAACAGTTACATCACATTGTTTGAATAGACACTTGATAGCGTTAAAAACCGAGTCCAATCTTTATGGTTAGGAGCAAGCGGTATTGTTATCTAAATAAAACTAGGTGATTACTAACAGAACACAATGAATATTTTGAAAATTTTCTTAGTATTGGAAAATGAATAAAAAACTCTCTAACCAAGAAGAAAACAGGGAAGGCAAGAATGCACACTTAATAATCATTTCATTGATATAAACAATTTACAAGTTATTCGAGGCATACCCTGGAAGTTACAAGAAATAGTTACCCCCATAACCCCTTACAAAACAATAAGTTAAGAAAGATTTAAAAGATAGGCTCATCTTGAAGAAAAGAAGACTCCTGAGCTTTACGAAAATCTGAAAAAGAAGAAGAAAATATGCAAGGAGAGAATAACAAATAATAATAGTAGAAAAGCAATAAGTTAACAAATGATACCCCTCCTCAGCCATCCCCAAGGACATGGCCAACTAATAAGAAAATATAACAAAAACTTGTGTTACCATCCTAGCCATCCCTAGTATTAGTAAAATTGTGTTTTTACCACCATCATGGTCGTAACTATTTGAAAGTGCCATCACTATACGCAAATAAGCGTTGGTTAAGAAAGCCCTCATGGGAAGATTACATAGAAGTTTTTTTTCTTTTTTAAAAAAGTAGAAAAATGAGGGATAAAAAAGAAAGAGACTATTCATCCTTAACTACCAGAAGGACCCTTCCCACAACATTCGGGTCTGCATCTGGGTCCATATCTGGGTCTTCTAGTTCCTCCATAATCTCTTCTTCTCAGACTTTTGATACTCGCTCCCCTAGAGTCCCAGGTTCAGTGTCAACCCCCTTCGCCCCTTCTTCTTAGACCTCCCTTCCCTCTTTTGGACAATCACAATTCTCCCTTTTGTGGCTTAGGCTCATCAATTCCATACTTCAACCTCATCTTCTTTTCGATTGCAGGAATGGATACCTCAATTTTTCATTGTATTGGGCAAAAAGAGTTTTATCCCTTAAAGAGGACAAAGAACCAACATTTCTAGGGTTAACACTACCTTTTACCACGATCCTTGTTGCAAAGGTAGATGAAAAGATGTTATTGTATACTTTGAATGGGCCCCAAATTGTGTCAAAACATGGCTTTCAAGGAAAAACTAATTTTGAGGTTGAGGAGACAGTTAGAGAAAGGGATTTGTTATTCTTCTTGTTTGCCTTATGGAAAGGGCAAAGGAGAAGGCAAGTCCTTTTTTCTTGTCCTGGTCTCTAGACTTCAAAGGAGAGAAATATAGTAGGTTTTACCGATCCTTTTGTTAGTCTCTTCTTCTTCATTTGGTTGGAAGGCTCACCTAACTTTCATTTGTTGCTGATGAAAAGACTCGGGACGAAATTCATGACTTGGGACAGATAAGGAAGTTGGTAAGAAGAACCTATGTTAGATTTTGCGTCAAACATCGACCTGGTCAAGTGAATGTTGTTAAAAACATTAGAAGTACTATTGGAAGAAATTCTAATAACAATACAATCCACGAGGTCAACACTAATCTCTCCACGAAAATGAAGGGGGACTTTTATAACAGAGAAGGGGAAAGAGATGGCAATCGAAACACAAAGACAAAGTGATAGCAAACTCCCTATTTTTAACTTACAATTATCTTTGATTTAGGGCACTTCAATAAATAAAGTAAGTTTGTGATGATCCTAGAAGCTTTAGAGATGTGCATTAATGCTTGGTCCATCATTTCGTGTCTCATTGGAAAAAGAAAAAGAAGGGGGGCGGGAATAGTGTTCGAATACTTGGGATCTCAGATAAAAGGAAAGAACATAAGAATTACCAACCAAAGACCATCTCAAGTGAATGGATAACTTAAGAAAACTTCTAAAAGAATTACCTAGGATAAACTTTTTCTTGGGGATCCCTGGTTACCTAAGTTTGGTTAGAAAGTCAATCCTTAATTCCCACTCGCCCAAAATAATCACAAGATATTTGTACCAGATTTTGTTAGTATCCTATATCTCATAGAGTAAGATATATTGGTTGTTCCTCGTTCTCAGGTAGTAGTAGTCATGTTGCCCAAGTCCCTTTTTGAGAGTATAAAGGTACAACACTATATCGATAGCTATGCTAAGGTCGTATTGAACATTTAGCTCTTTTATGCACCTAATTATACGAAAAGTATTTTTGTTGACTTGGAAAAGTGTAAGGTTAAGGTAGCAAAGGAGGTTTCTGGTAAGGTTAGACAAGGGAAATATGAGGTTAACATATATCTGACCTATATAACATCCGACCTCAAAGGGGCACAAGGAAATAGGTTTTTCACGATAATAAAATAGTCGAAGGGATATGTCACTAGGGATTTCAAAATGTTCTCTAACCTCAACTAAGTTGGGGACAGTCAATCTAACTTTATCTCAAGACATGCTGGGGAATTGTAGAATTGAAAGAAAAACTGGGTGGAAAAACTCAAAAACGTTGAAAACTTAGATGAGAAAATAGAACTCATAGGAAGGTCAGACTAAAATGAATGACATGAACCAAAAAGACAAAGAAAGAAGGAAGAAAAGGAAAAGAGGATCTAAATGAATATTTTTCAGAATAACAAGAGAAAAAACGGTAATAAGAGTTTAGTGAGAGGGGGATAAAAAAGATGTTATTATAAAGGTGGGAGTCAAAATCTAACCATGAACTCATTTAAAATGCTAGAAAGTTGACTGAAATTCTCCTTGGGAGTACTCTTAAGTTGTGGAGTTCCCTTACCTTGTAGAGATACAACACTTCAACAGCAAAATGGTAAAAATGAGATGGAGAAGAGAAGAGAGGGTATTTATAAAGATCTTCCTGCCCAAACTTCTCTTGGGATTTTGAAATCGAATTAATTGTGTCATTTTCTCAAAAACTAAAAAGACGCCATATGTTCCACTAAGCCGACAATCATGTCTTCTCGATAAGGGTGAATCGACTCTTATGAGACAATCCTTCTTCCAACAGATTGCAACTGAAACGACATGACGATCCACATTCATATATGAATCAAAGTTAAACAACCCTTAAGAATGAAGGAGATTGGTTTTCACCACCTCAATATATCGTGCTACCAAAAAGTGGTTAATTTTGGAGACCACTTTTGTCACATCCGTGAGATAAGGAAACATGTCCTTAAGTATCAGGTGGGTCCTAAGTTTAAGTAGCGGTGTGGTATAAGAAAATCAATATTAGGCAAAAAATATCGATCTGGAACTAAGGGGGAGCGAAATCAACACTTCCCAAAATAGGCATTCAGCAAAATGCGAGTCAACATCTTAAATCGAGTGGGAAATAACAAGTACGGTGGTGTTACCTTTTAACAAGCTAGCTTGGTATTATCCAAAGGGAACACTATCAAAGAAATTGCCAAGGCTAAAAAATCGAGGTGATTGGAGCAAAAGGGCAAGCTAGAATTTATATCTATTCTTGAATAGCCTAAAATGGTCTAATAGGTCAGTAAAGCAACATATTGGATGTAATATGCACATTTGAATAAGATAAATAATTAAATGTGACCTGAATCCTCTCATGTGCTAAATCTCCCCATTTAATGCAATATTTAAGAGTTCTTATTAAATCATATATGAGTGACATTTTCTAACTCACCACTCAAACAGTGAATCATACCAACTTTTAGCATTAATTTTCCTGAGAAAATGTTAATCAAACTCAAGTATCAACATTAATAAATGATGGGTACAAAGACCAAGAATAAAGTCAACAATCCCCAACCAGCTCACACCCCACATGGAATTATACTTGGACCAATTATGTGGTGATACTTGACCCGTGATTTGGATTAGAAAACCCATTCTCTAAAACTAAGAGAGGTTGAAAAAATTGTCGTTCAAGTTTTTCTCTTTTCTAATCAATCCTCCATATACTAAGTAGATATTTAGAGAATCTTTGTCAGAAATCACATCGAGCCCATTCCTTCTTCCTTCTCTCCTTCAACTGTTTGATCTACCGAAGCATTTGAAGAGGAGATTCATTTATCAAGATCAACACCAATATCATCTTGATCTAAGTACCAATCAAATCTTTATTTTCATCAAAGTACCAACCAAATCTTAAGGAGTGTAAGCTTGAAAAAGCTTCCACATGAGTATTTCTAAAAGATTAATGCTAGAGTGGCCTTAGTGGGGACACGTGGAGGACATCTTGACATGATGGCGTGTGCGTACTTGTAGATAAGTTTTCTCCGAGATATGAGTAAAACGCATTTATGGACATGTACACACCACCACGTCAAGGTGTCCCCCGTGTGTCCCCTACTGAGGTCACTCCAACACGATTCTTTCTAAAATACCCTTTAATTTTTCTAGTTTGATCAATTGCTCACTTTTGGAAAAAACAATCATAATTACTAGGTTGCTGGATAAGCCTTCTTGATGGAGGAGCATGATACTTTTATAGTTCTGCGATGCACCATAGTCTTATCTCTCTAAGGTAGAAGAATCTAATAAAGGAGCTGAAACACCAAAACTGTGGCCTCTGTTTGGTGGCTGCCGGGCACAAAAAGTGGTGGGCCCATCTGAAACCCATACCATAATTCTTCCACCTCATCACCATCTCTGTATGATAAATTAATTCAAACGAAAGCCCAACAGTCTAGGATAAAAAGAAACACAAAAAGGAGCAATGGGCTTTTAAGTAAAGATAGGTAAAAGTAACAGATCAAAATGCCAAACACATTTAAAGCTTTAATTACAAAGAAAGAAAAAGAGAGAAAGCAAAGGTCATTTGTTTGTCTTGTTTATTTAATATAATCAAAGAAAAAGTAAGCTGACCTTAGTTTTGTTTATTGTGTTGGAAGGATGGGGTGGATGATGGGATATGGATTCTCTACACATGGTGCATCAAAAGAGAATGTCTTTGACAATCATCCTTCCCAAGAGTTTTTGATCCCCGAATCTAATTATCATTTTTAAAATAGATTAAACTAATTTAAACATACCAAAACAAGATCTACTCTCTCTCTCTCTCTCTCTCTAACTTTATATAATTGATGCAAATGGGGTCACAGTTTCTCATGAGTATTAGTAACGAGTTGAAGCATGGACAAAAGAAAGATCATTTTCTCTTTTCTGTTTGTAGAAAATTGGTGAGAAACAATGATAAAATCAAAACACATAAAACAAAATAAAGGTAATACGACATATATAGAATTTATGTGGTTCAGGCGATAATGATATCCTTTCACTAACCTTTCAAAAAGAAAAACATATCCTTTCAGTAATTATGCAAAAATCTGAATTACAATCTCTTAATCTCACTTCCTTTCGATAAATTTTAAATTTCTCTCATAAAAATCCTCTATTGAGTTTATTGTGAATTTATAGATGTAAATATAGTTATTTTTTGTTCAAGCTTTCGACCATTCAAATATATACTATTTCTTTCTTTTTTGGCTAATATGAATAATTATAATATTTTATATTATTATTTATAGTAAAGGATTGAAATTTGGAATTTGATTATTTATTTTTGAAATTTGGAAATATGCTATATGCATCCTAGTGTTCTAATGTTAATTACTTATTTAAAAACTAGAGTTTGTCCGACGTGCCAACCTCTTTGGCATTAAGGGGTTAAAGGGAAAAGAAAATAAAGTTGCAAGGATATTACCGAAGAGATGCCCTATTTTAAGTTATAATGCATGGTTTATACGCAAAATTGAAGTACTTTTTGTAATGTATATTAATTTTAAAGTGTAGAAAAATCTTAAATAATATATATTATAAAATGAAATGACAAAATAAATCACTTTTGGTTGCCCATAGGTAGCCATCAGATAGAACCTAATGATTCTGATTCTTATCGATTCGGACCCAACTCTAACCGATTCCAATAAAAAGGAACCTGGGTTTTTAAGTCCGATTAGATCCCAACCCATTTATACACCTACGCACAAATTTAAAGTTTTTTTTTTTTTTTAATAATTTCAAGATAGTGTTGTTTTAAATTTTTGGAGATTAACAATTTTTTGGGAATCCTCAATCGATTTGAGTTATTATTTTTGTTTATATATAACTTTAAATAGAAGGGGTTAAAAGGAGTGGGAGAGATAAAGATGAAAGTAGGGTATGTTTTTCTTTGGAAACTAATATTTATGTGAATTTAAGAGATCTTGTTGTTAGTTTTTTTGTGTGGAAACTATCCCAATTCATATGCGCTAGTGGGTGTAATAAATGTTTTTTTTTTTTTTTTTTGACAATTCCTTTGAAGCTTTTTTTTTTTTTTCCTGAAAAACCCTCCCAAATTCATCACCTAAGGAGGTGTAATAATTGTTTAAAAAAAATTGATAGTTATTAAAAAATAAAATAAAATTTGGGGCTTGTAATTTGCCCGTGTGGCCTTATGCTTCAACCGACCCTAAATTTGTTGTCATTGGAATAAGTAAAAAATATAACCTTATGATCCTAACTACAATGTAGAAGTTGATTCCTAGATCAGAAATTCTTAAGTTAAATGCAGTGTAAATAAGATCCACTAGTCAAATTGAATAGTTACTTTCTCAACCCATCAGTTGACCAAATCATATTATTCAATTCCAGATTTCATCGAGTCCATAGTCAAGTCTTCTGTTATATATATCAATAATAAGTTTATATTTCAATCCACATTCTTTTGAGTCTTCCTCTCATTTAGGATTGATTCTACTTATTAAATGAACTCCCCCTTACAATATATCTTTCCATAATTTAATTTTATATAAAACATGATGATGATCTGGTGTATCTCATGTACCAAAGTTATATTGCATCACTACAAGTATAACATGATGATCTGATGTATCTCATGTACCTAATTGCACTACATCAATATATACTATAACGTGGGCCAACAATATAGGAGTATTGGAGCCTACTTGAGGTGGAAAGTGTTGGTCCCAAGGGTTATCTGTGTAACTCAATAATTTCTTGACGTAAGAGGAGGTAATGTTGACGTGGCTCTCACATACCACTTGATGCCTTTGTCTGGTTTGAATTCAAAGGAACCAATCAAAATCAAGCAAGTTTATGGTCAGTAAAACCCTAAGTGTATTATTCTTGATTTTAGATTTTTATTTTTTTTTAATTTATGGGTGTCTTTATTTTCCGTGTTGTTGGCTTTGAAAGTGAGGGAGAGAAAAGAAGAAGCTGACAATAAGTGTGATGGATAGTGTCGGAGTCTGAAAAAGCCAACCCCTCCCCTTGAGAAAAAATACAAAAAATAAAAAATAAAAAAAAGTTGTAAAAAAGATGGAGAGAAAAAGCTATTGTTATGTTAGATACCCTGAGCTAAGTTCCTAGAAAAGCAAAGTACACCTCTTCATCCCTTCCCCATATATACTCAGAAATAAATATTTCCATATACCTTCAAACCATAGAAAACCACTTCAACACTGTCTCTAACTAATTCCGGAAACCCATGCAAACCATGTTGAACCACTTCAACTCTCTCTCTCTCTCTCTCTCATCAGTCCCAACCAATGGTTTAAGTACATAACATATGATTGGCTTAAATATTTGTCAAATTGATGGGACCTTTATTAAATTAATTAGTTGAACTTGTATACATTTTTTTACATATTTACTATATAATTTGGTATTATTAAAACACAGAATCCAAAGGTTGGAATTTGTCCCAGGAATATATGGGATATGTTGGATTTGATGTTATAACGCTCAGGATTTGTTCTTTTGCATTAGATATTGATACCATTTCACTAAATGTGTGTGAATGATTAGTGTTTGAAAAATTGGATTGATTGATGGTTTGATTGGATCAATTTTGTTATAAAATTGGTTGGGCTAACGACGGTATTAAAATACTGTCGCTTTTTTTTTCTCCTTTTGTTTGTTGGTAAGTGAGGGGATTTATGTCCCCACCCTTCGTTAGAAACATAAATGAAGCTACACATGAACATAATTGTAATGCATGTTTTCTTGGAATATAGCAACCAATTCGTTAGGATTATGATGAGGTGCAATGCTTAGGAGACCTCATTGCTTGGCAAATAAATGCAGCTCTAGTCGCTTCTCTATAGTAGAGTCCATCTGTAGATATATATATATATCCCAAAGTCGCATATAAGAAAAATGCTGCAAACGGAGATTAAGTGCTTATAATGTAAATTGAAAAGAACTTTCTAACCTCAAAATAGAGGTTTACAAGAGATTCCTATGGTTCCTAGTGATCCATACAAGTTTTTAGGATCCATTTTCTTGAAAATCCCTTGGAATTTTTCCAATTAGCTTAATTGTTTTTTTATGAAGAGCTTCAAACTTCGTTTCATCGTAATGTTTTCCAAATGATAAAGGAATCTTGGAAATAAGGGTGGCCAGGTTACATGGTACCATACAGAACATGTTTCCATTCCCATGACTTTGCCATAATGGATGCTCAACGTTCTGTTAATCCGAGCAATGAAAACAACTCTTAGGCACTTCGTTGGGAACCGAACACTCCCAAAAAGTAGGAACAAAAAAATGGGTGATCAAGTATAAAATTTGCTCCCCTCCCCCAAATTGAAGATTAGGCTTATATCTTGACAAAAAGTCAACGTCGCTTTTTGTTAATGGATTAACGATGAAATTTTGATTTTATTTTAAATACTTTCAAAAACTTAATTTAATAAATCAAAATTTGAATAATATCAAATTTTAAGTATTTTTAATTCCTCAACAAAGAAAAAAAAAGAAAAGACAACATACTAAAAATATACTCCAATACTAAATATATATAGGGTGGCGTTCAATGGCTAACTTTTTGGCAAAACATTTTTCAAAACATGAGTTAGAAGTTTTGGAATGGGCTGATTTTGGTGAGGATGATCTCTACGGTGAGGAGATCATCATCACCAAAAATCAGCCCATTCCAAAACTTCTAACCCCATCAAAAATAATTTACAAAAAATGGACGGTCCACAATTTTTCAACTTCTAACTCGTGTTTTGAAAAATATTTTGCCAAAAAGTTAGCCATTGAACGGGACCCATATATATATATATATATATATGGGGGCGGTTCAAGGGCCATATGTAAAAACATATGAAAAAACAATGATTTTTCAAAATATGGGTTAGAGGTTTTGGATTGAGCTGATTTTTGCGAAGATGATCATTATGATAAGAAGATCATCCTCACAAAAAATCATCTCAATATGAAACCTCTAAATCCATCAAAAGTGATTTACAAATTATTGACAAAAATTGATAAAAAATCGGCGGTCCACATTCTAAATCACTTTTAATGGGGTTAGAAGTTTCAGATTGGACTGATTTTTTCCGGATGATCTTCCCATCATAGAGATCATCCTCACAAAAAATCAGCTCAATCCGAAACTTCTAACCCATATTTTGAAAATTTATTAATGTTACATTGTTTTTACATATGTTTTCTCATATGTCCCTTGAACCTGACCCTATATATTTCTCTTAAAGTCATATATTCTTATCTGTTGACATTATTATGCTTATTGTAAAACACCATAATAGTATAAGAAGCAATATATAATGAAATCAACAAGATGAAAACAAAATGAGGTAGTCCTGGTCTATCAAAATTGTTAGTTCATACGATTTTGAATGAACAGGGTGACTTACGAGTTATAGCGAACAATAGTGATTAGAGTTCTATAATTTCTCTAAATTTGTGATGAAAAAGGAAAATAATTTTTCTTCCTTTTCTGTATGTATTTATGATTCCACTTTCCTAAACTGGTTGAATAACAAGGTGATCTCAAAGGGAATAGGTACCTCTTCCTTCAATGGTGCTCCCTTCAATAAGTGATCAACCTGTTGAAGTGATATTTCTTTGATGGGTTTTGTCCAGTATTTTAGATATTTTTAGACACTATTTTTTTTACTTGCTTATCTATTAACTTGTCATTCCATTAGTGCATGTTCTCAATGATGGGTTGTGTTCTAAGAACATTCTTCTCACAATCTAGCTTATATCCTTTTGGGACCTTTGGAGACCACTTCTAAGCCCCCTTTAGGTTCACAAGCAAGATTTTGTATACCGAAAGTTTAAAAAATGACCAAATAGCCTTAACCTCATCATGCATATTCTTTAGAAAACAATCCTTACAGAGAACTAAAATCCATTTTCAAGATATAAAGACTATTAATTACCTAAGATCAAGACAAACAATTCCAAAACTTATTCAAAAAAAAAAGAAAATATCATTGACCGCAGATCCCACATTTTAAAACCAAAGCAAACCCAAAATGATCATATTCAACGAGAAATGTATGAAGAAATGAATTCAAAAGGTCTCAAAACCCTTATATGTTAAGATTAATAATTATCCATTGGACAAATGAACATATTTTGACCAAAATTCCCTTGGCATACTTCTACTGCCATTTGCTAATTTAGCACAAAAGAAAAATATCTTTTACTTCCATTTTTCACTTTTAAACCACCAAAATCACTACTCCAGGGTCTAGAAATAGAAGACATGATTTTGGATCAAAGTAGATAATTCTTAAAGGAATATGATTTTTTTTTCAAAAATGTTTAAAATGGCCTTAATGGGGCATCACTTTTGCACAATGCTTAATATAGAAACAAACATTAAGGATTAATGAACCAAACATTTTCTAAAAAAATCTCACTTTTTTTTTTTTCAAAAATGGTCAAAATGCATTTAGTTAGGGTCCGATCCTATTTTTAGACCCGAACACTAAAGCACATGAAATAATCATTTTAATGAAAATCATGTGAAAAAATGACCTCGGAAGCTTTGAAAATCGTAAACAATGGTTTGCGTAACCTTATCCACTGCTTGTTTTGCCTTCACCTTGAACCCCATCCAAACTCCTTTCCCCTGTCACGCAAATATTATTATCTAGGTAGGTGAACCAACTTTTTATTTTTATTTTTATCGATAAGCTATGGAAGCCCCACCCTATATTATTAAGAATAAAAGAGGCTAACACCGAGAATAAGTACAAATTTGATCCTCAAGGAGGATTAAAAGCAACTCAGAAGGAACATCATATAGCACAAACACAACCGGATCTCCTTAGCAGTAAGCCCTATTCTTAGTAAGCCAGTCTGATGCCCTATTTGCTTCATGCCACGTGAATTCAAATCGAATCTCCTCAAAGTGACTACTCATGTCTTTGATATCTCGTAGGATAAAAATGTGGTACCACGAAACTCCCCAAACTCCATTTATGTTGTTAATAGCATGAATGGAGTCCAAACACACCATTAATTTTGAAAACCCGTATTGGATAGAATACTTCAAACCTTGCAAAATAGCCTAATTACTAGTGATATGAGGTGATCGTAACACAGTATATAATACTCATGATTTTGTCAATCCAATCTTCCATGTTCAAGGCTCTAGCACAAAAAAATGGTTAAAAAGAAAAAAGATTGATCAAAAGATTGAATCACTATGTATATCTTGGTGGTCATTACTTTTGGTGGTATTTCTTTTTTGCTAACTTATCTTCATGTTCTATTGATCAGAAGTAATCAGTTAAGGCTGGCAATAGACTGGTTCGGTATTGGATCAGTAGCACTACAATACCGATCCAATTTTTTTTAAACATGTACCCGACTCAATCCGATCAAATTCATGAATGCGTGAACCGAATCTGATATGTTTCATTGCAACCTTCATCAAAGCCGATCTGAACCGATACCTTATTTTCAAATAATCAATTTTCAAAAAAATTTAAAATCATATAAAATTTAAAAAAAATCTGCTTTCAAACTATAAT
Organism: Akebia trifoliata; assembly: GCF_017979445.1. Classification (NCBI taxonomy): domain Eukaryota; kingdom Viridiplantae; phylum Streptophyta; class Magnoliopsida; order Ranunculales; family Lardizabalaceae; genus Akebia; species Akebia trifoliata. Next base: position 30,996,026 of record NC_141376.1, read on the forward strand.
TATAGAGGGAAATCAAAAAGATTAAAATGTTTTATCTATATGTATTTATATGGAATTAAGATTAATAATAAAATTATTAAAAATATGTTCGAGTCAAATTTTTTTCAGAGCAGATTGGGGTACATTCGAATTTGATTCGAAATTATTTTGGATCTAAGATTTCAATCTAAATCTAATATGAAAATCCAATTTTTCATGTTTTTTTCGGATTGGATCGGTTCAGACATCGGGTATATTCTGGATCATTGCCAACCCTTCATCCAGTAGTGCTACACTAGTTTAGAATTTGATTTTAAAGGATAAGGCTTCCCTTATCGCCTTCTATTTTCTGTCCCTTAGGCCGTGTGTGGGCCAAATTGAAGAAAGGCTTTATGAGGGTCTTTCAATTACTTGTGTGAGTCCCTACTCCATCATGATATGAGGTGATTGTAACACAATATATAATACTCATGATTCAGGCAATCCAATCTTTTGTTTGTAAGGCTCCAACCCAAAAAATGGTGTAGAAGGAAATAATTGTGTATTCATTTAAGTAGTGTACGTGTCCAAATCAGTTGAGTGGTATAAGGCACGGATCAATATATAGGGCGCTATCCTGCGAGCATGGCAGGTCAGAGTAGGGACCTCTTTAGTCTGGCTGGTAGGGCAACATAAACATTAAACGAGACCAAACTTGCCAAGTAGGTCACGTCAAGTCATAGAGTAACCGTAAAATTGATGCGTGCACGTCAATCCTAAAGATCCCGTAGAAGATCTCTGCTGTTTAGTTTGATCAATTTAAGAGATCTCGATTAGGTAAACAACTTCGTAGAGTTAGTAGAGATCCCATGATTGTAGCCTACAGAGGGAAAAACCCTATGGGGGCTAGGGGGGATAAATAACATAGTAAGCATTGTTGAGAGGGATCTTTTTTGGGAGATTAAAGTTTAACTAGTATTAGGGACTATTCCTCTACTTCTCTAACTTGAGTGTTAGAGTGATTTTGGCAGGTACCACACCGCCGTAAAGAGGGAGGTGCTAGGAATGACTTCGGATTAGTATGGTTGGATCCATCATAGCCATTAATCGAATCTTGATCGTACAGAAGTAGCATCATCCGTAGGAACACCAGAAGCAGATTGATTTCAGTTGACACAATGACGAGATCCGCAAGAACTAATGAAATCAATGCGTCCTTACCAACGACTCTAGTCGTAGATACACAACTCTTGTTGATGTTAAATGCTATGAGAAAACAACAGAAGGAAATGTAAAATAAGATGGATGACTTGGTTGAACAAATTGGAACTTGAGTCAGCACCTCAATAAACAGCAATCGACGGGGCAAGATAGCTTACCAAGAGATCTTTAGCTCGTGAGCAAAGATGACCATGCTTCAAGTACAGAAGGGAGCGCACTGTCACTAATCTCCATGGGGGAAGATGAAACAGAGGTTACTACTGCAGCCACTCGAACTGAACCCATAGTAGGCGTGACTCAAGAAGAGGTCAAAGAGATGATTAGAAGGAAAAAAAAAGATGATGAAGAGTGCCGATGTAGGCATGGTAGTAGCGCAAGCCGTTAGGAGATTCAGAAATCTCATTTTAAAGTAGATATCTTAACCAAAAAGATGCCGAAAAAATTTGTACTGCCTCGTTTCACCCCTTATTCCGGAACGAAGGACCTAGTGGAACATCTTTTCCATTTCAAAAAGATGTTTGCGTTGTAGGAGGAGAGATTGATGTGTAGGCTATTCCCCTCGAGTTTTTAGAAGAACGCTCTGATGTAGTTCTACAAGTTGTCATGCGAGTCCATAACATCATCCGAGGAACTCTATACTGTCTTTGTGACACGATACATTGGCAATAGGAAGAATGATGGAGATGTTGATGCGATGCTCAGCATGAGATTGAGATATGGGGAGAGCTACAAAGAGTTCACGAGGAGTTCAGAAAGGAAGCAATGTCTCTAGAGAGTTGTGATGAGAGAACATCTGTGTTGGCGTTCAGAAATTCCTTACCATCTAGCTCGAGATTGTATAGGTCCCTGGTGAAAAAGATACCAGAAACTCTAAGCGAGTTGTTTAAAAGAGCAAAAAAGTACATTCACTTAAAAAATGATCCCTGAAGCTTTACGAGGAAGAACAAGGTTATATATGCTGTGTAAAAGCCCAATAAACATCATCAACCACAACAATAGGGCAGGAGAAGGTTGTTTGAGCAGGATGGGAAAAGGAGAAGAGGATGAACGTATTTTGCTATGCCTCCTATTGAGATCTTGCCTCTTATCGTGCATGAATCGTATTTTGAGTGGCTTGCGCCTCTTCCTCGAGATCAGATTAATCTAGACGAGAGATACTATGAGTATCACAAGGTCCAGACACATACTATTAATAGATGCCAAGTCTTGAGGAGATTCCTGCAAAGGTTGGCAAAATAGGATAGGTTGAGAGATTTGCCCAAAAGACAAAGAGAAGACTCATCTTGAGAAATGAACCATGGGGCTGATCAGCTACTTTTTGAATGACAGGATGGAAAGGTAACAATGATCCATGTTGTTCTCAGAAGGGAAAGTATGAGATCAGGGCAGAATAGGGCTGGAGATAGGGTTAACACACGAAGGGCTGAACACATAGACCACGTCGTTTCGATAAGGAATGGGCCTATAGAGTTGATAGGACCCTTTAGAGAGCAAACAGTAGCGTTTATCAAGGAGGATTTGGAGGGGGTAGTGAGGCCCCATTATGATGCGCTGGTGATAATAGTGCAAGTGGGCACTTTTACACTTAAGAAGGTGTTGATTGACAGTAGTAGCTTTATAGATATTTTATATGCTTCGGCCTTCTTAAAGATGGGCTTTAGTAGGAATGTGCGAACTCTAACGAGGGCACCATTGATCAGATTTGATGGAAAGTCCAACTAGCCCTGGGGGGAAATAGTGCTGCCTGTGCAGGTGAGACCAGTAACTTTGATGACCAGGTTCGGTGAGTTCACCATATAATGTTATTATAGAGAGATGGTGGACACGTGAGATGCGAGTAGTCCTGTCCACATATTATCAGGCCCTTCTATTTCCTATGTCATAGGGAATGTGGGACGTGTGAGGCGACCAAGTGAAAGCTCATGTATGCATGCTAAACAAGGAAGAGCCATCCGAGATTAAAGCCCAACAATAGTAATTACAGTGGGGGAGGTCAAGTTCGATGGGCCCCCATGCCTAGAAGGTATTTAGATGGTAGATGTAAAAGAAGGGAAGCAAATTGGAGTAGGGGCGGAATTGGAGCTAGGAGAGTTAGAGGAGTTGACGGACTGCCTGAGGAGGAATTGAGATATCTTCGCTTGGTCTATCAAGGAGATGCTAGGAATCAACCCGGAGGTGATTCGCCATCACTTAAATGTAGAATCAGCCTGTCAAGTAGAAACCAAGGAGACTAGCACTACAATTTAAGGAAGTGGTGAATGAAGAGGTGAACAGGTTGATCAGGACTAGGTTCATAAGAAATGTGCAGTTCTTAGAATGGATAACGAACATCATGACAGTGCCTAAAAAGAATGGGAAGGTGAGACTCTGCATTGACTTCACAAACTTAAATAAGGCATGTCCTAAGGATAGTTTTCCAAGTCAGGGATAAATCAACTGGTAGATGCGACGTCAAGCCACGAGAGGTTATCCTTCATGGATGGCTATTCGGGTTACAACCAGATACAGCTTAGCCTAGTAGATCAGGAAAATACAACATTTATTATAGAGAAGGGGCTCTACTATTACAGAATAATGCCCTTTGGATTGAAAAATGCGGGGTTACGTATCAAAGGTTGGTAGCAGAGCTTTTAAGAGACTTGTTGGGTAGAACAGCGGAAGTGTATATAGACGACCTACTGGTAAAGAACAAGAGGAAGGACGACCATGTCAGTGATTTGGAATAAGTTTTTTCCTGGATAAAGAAGGTAGGGATAAAGCTCAACCTGAAAAATGTATTTTCGCATTAACTTCAGGAAAATTCCTGGGCTACCTAGTCACGAAGAGAGGGGTTGAAGCCAACTCAAATCAGATTAGAGCGTTGTTGGAAATGCTTTCCCCAATGACTCAGAAGTAAGTCTAAAAACTAGCAAGAAGAGTAGCTGCCTTGAATCGCTTTATAGCCAGATCTTCTAGTTGTTGCGAAAAAATTCCAAATTTGAATGAATAAAAAAGTGTGAGCAAGATTTCTCAGAGTTGAAGAGATACCTTGGCCAGCCACCCATACTTACGAAGCCAAAAGCAGGGGAAGAGCTAGGATTGTACTTGGCCACATCAAAGCATGCGCTCAACTTAGTCTTAGTTAGGACCAGAGCAATGGTAGAGCAACCCATCTACTTCCTAAGCAAAACTTTCATAGATGCAGAAATGTGTTACTCAAGGCTCAAGAAAATGAGATTGGCCTTAGTTTATACGGTATTATGCTTGCGACCGTACTTTCAAGCACATCGGGTGCAGGTCATCACAGAATATCCTTTAAAGTCTACATTGGGAAAAGCAAAAGGATTTGGTAGAATGAAAAAATGGGCAGTACAGCTAGCAGAGTTTGGGTTTGAGTTCAAACCCAGAATATCATTGAAAGGCCAAGCAATAACTAATTTCTTGGCAGACTTCCCAGTGGAAGAGAAGGCAGATCTATTAGTAGAGGAGTTATAACAAGTGGACAATGATCAAAAGTTGCAGGGTGGTTCAGGATGGAAAGCCTATGTGGATGGGTCGTCCAACTTCGAAGGAGCAGGAGTCGGAGTAGTATTGATTATCTTAGACGGGTCAAAAATAGAAAATATGGTAAGATTGGGGTTCAAAGCGTTGAACAATGAGGTAGAATATGAGACAATGCTGCTTAGCCTAGAATCTTTAGTATATTTGGGGGTATCTAAGGCCACAGTCTATAATGACTCGCAATTAATGGTCAATCACACCAATGAGACATTCGAAGCTTGAGATCCCAGGATGTAGTTCTACTTATAGAAGATTAGATCCGTTATGCATTGCACAAGAGAAGTAAAAGTAGAGCATATACCTGAACAGATAACAAGCATACATATTCCCTAGCCTACATCGCCTCAGTGTTAGCTAGACAAAACATGAGGGAATTACCATTAGGTTATCAGGAGCATCCAATGATAGACGAGCCCGGATTGGGCAGCATGGTAGCAGACGTAAGGGACCAAGGATTGATGAACCCAATCTTAGCCTTCCTATAATAGGGGGAGCTGCCTAATGATCCAAAGGAGGCCAGGTGAATCAGGAACCGAGCGGAGAGGTATACTATCTTGGATGGGGTTCTGTATAGGAAGTCTGTGGGAGGGCTACTCTTACAGTTCTTACCCCTAGAAGAAGCTAAAGAGGTGTAGTGAAATCCATAGGGGAGCTGTGGAAACCATTTAGGGGGACGATCTCTGGCGCATAAAATACTGTCAAGCATTATGACAGTTGCCAAAGACATGGGAAAATAGTCTGCCAACCAGCAGTACAGCTCAACTCCCTTGTCAACCTGTGGCCCTTTGCGTAGTGGGGGATCAATTTGGTAGGCCCGTTATCGAGGACGCTTGGCAATCTGACTTTCTTATTGGTGGCAACAGACTATTTCACTAAGTGGGCAAAAACACCCTCTTTAGCTAGGATCCGACAGTAAGAAGTCCAGAAGTTTCTCTAGGAGAACATTATTTGCAGGTTTGGATTGCTACGCAACATAGTATCCAATAATAGAAGACAGTTTACTAGAGAGTAGATCAGAAAATTCTGTAGTGAGCATTGATAATGTAATTGTTTTCCATACCGTAGTACCCCCAGGGTAATGGGCAAATAGAAGCTATAACAAAGTATTGATAGACACTTTGAAGAAGAGGCTAGATGAGAAAAAGGGCAGGTAGATAGTGACCTTGCATGGAGTATTTTGGGCTTACAGGACAACCACCAGAACTTTCACAATGATGTCTCCGTTCGCCATGGCATACGAAATGAAAGCGGTAATCCTTATAGAGAACAACTTCCCCACAGTGAGGTTTAGAATAGTACATACTTACAGAAACGACCAATAAATGGTTGTAGAGTTAGACCTATTGGAAGAAAAATGAGATGCAGCTCTAGTCAGGCTGGAGTACTATCACAAAATATTACAAAATTACTTTAGTAAGAAGATTCGCCCCCGACAATTTCATAAAGGAGACTTAATGCTACGATGAATATTCCAGAATACGAAAGAACATGATAGGGACAAGTTGGGTGCAAATTGGGAAATGCCATATAGAGTGGCAAAAGTGGGCCAAAGAGGAGTCTACTATTTAGTCACGATGTACGGTCAAGATCTGCCGAGACCGTGGAATGCATGTAATTAAAGAGTTATTATCAATAAATTTTTTTCCATAATTGTTCTAAACCTCTATGCATGAATTAGCTGAGAAATGGGATCCATTCGGGATTTGGGTTTACGTGGGTCTTCTCTGCCTTCATTGGTAGAATAAGAAGTTGGTCGATATCCTACTCTGTCACGAGTTCCAAGAGTACTGAAGTGGGATCCAATAGGGATCCGGGCCTACGTGGGTTTTCTCTGCCACCCGTGACAGAGTAAGAAGGTGATCGGGGCCCAACTTTAACACGAGTAACAAAAATACTATGTGGATCCAGTCGAGATCTGGACCTACGTGGGTCTTTTCTATCTTCATTGGTAGAGTAAGAAGTAGGTCGGGGTCCTACTTTGTCACGAGTTCCAAGAGCATTGAAGTGGGATCCGGGGTTAAGTAGGTCTTTTCTACTATCTATGGCAAAGTAAGAAGTTGGTCGGGACCCAATTATGAAATGAGTAACAAAAACACTATATGGATCCAACTAGAAGTACGCTAAGTCAGAAAGTAGATTAGCAGAATGTGTGTACAGTGTAGTGGAAAAAGAAGGGCATAATATAGAAATGCGCTAAGTCAGAAAATAGATTAGCAGAATGTGTGTGCAGTACAGTAGTAAAAGAAGAACATAATGTAGAAATGCGTTAAGTCAAAAAGTAGATTAGTAGAATGTGTATGCAGCATAAAAGCAATATAGAAGTGCGCTAAGTTCGAAAGCAGATTAGCAGAATGTGTGTACATCATAAAAACAATAAGAGAAAAGGCAAGATAAAGTTGCAACTGTGATAGCAAATGTATAAATAATTTTTTTCACTAATAGTGAAGAGAAAGTACAAAAAAGAGATCCCAAAGTTGGGATAGTACAAAGTGCAGTAACACAACAACTGAGAACATGTCATTATCCAATGGTGGGAGATTGACTAGTTGAGGGAGAAGTATAAAGAACAATAGTTGGAGGGTCAGCTTCAGTAGTAGTACTTGAGGGGTCAACAACTTCATTATGATCCTCACCAGGAATGGATGGCTGGTTCGAAGGGTGAGTAGGAGGTGGATTGTTGGACTGAGTTGAAGAATCCACTGTTTGGACAAGATTCAATTCTAAGGTAGCACCAGCCTCTAGAAGATCGTCAGGAGCTCAATCAAGCATAACAATGGGGTTTCCTTCCTCATCTAGCTGGAAAGGGGGAATACGCCCAAGGCGTCCTGTCCAGGGAATGTTTTTGACAGAAGACACCAAAAGAGCATCATCCATGTCCTCTTCATCATTTTCTTCTTCACACTGAAGCCGAATAGCCTTAAAACCTTCATGGTAGGCTTTTGTAGAAGCTTCCTCTACCAGCCGAGAATACTGGACCTATAGTTACCCCAGAAGCTTCCTGATTTTAGTATCGTCTTCTTTAACCTGAACAACCTTGACTGAATCAACACTCGTTCTCAGATAACTCAATTCGAGCTCCTGTTGTTGTACTTTCTCTCGGAGTTCCACTAGTTCAGCGTTTCTCCGTTGTACCCTCGCTTTGTAATTGGCCAGCTCCAATTGGAGAACACCCTGGAGATTTGTCAACTTTCTATTAGAGGCTTCTACGGCCAGATTTGGCTTGGAAAATTGGGCTAAATTGGCCTCCATTTCCTCTTTAGTCTTCTAGGAAAGTTGGTTAAAAGAGGCCAGCTTAGCTTCGAGCATAGTTATTTTCTCTCCCTACACTCTTGCCAGGATAGCTACCTGGTTCTCAACCTCATGCCATTTTATGAAGGCAAAAATTCCATAAATGTGAGCTTACAAAACAAAGGAAAGAACGTAAGTATGCAGAAATTATGAAGTAGATAGTAGAACAGAAAGAGCAGGAATCACCTGATGAAGGCCGTGGGCAAAACAACCAAAGCCCAAATTAGAATTAGCATGGTCGACGATATCCCAGTCTATGGGTAAGATAGACTAGGAGAGCAAGGAAGTAGCGGTAACATAGTCTTTTACCCCATAACCTTTATTGTAGACATAACAAGGGGGCCAAAAAATGTTGCTCTCGTTTCCATCCTGGAGGAAGGCCCTACAAACCATCCAAAGAAAGGCAGCTACCTCTAAAGGAGTCTTACGTAGGAGAGTACCTTCGTGCTTGAACTCCTCTAAAGAGAGGAACTCCTTAGGTTTTTCCTGATCAGTTGGCGCTTCTTCAATGGTTGAAGGTCAAGAGTATGGTTGCTTTCCCTGGCAGTATCAAAACTCTGCCCTGCCTATATATGAGTTTTCACGGGAATCTTCAGAGAAACAACTGTAGCACTAGTAGTATCATCAGTAGAAATCGTATTAGAAACAGAAGCAGGGGCAGTAGGGCCCCTAAGCACCACAGCTAGCTGACCAGACTTTCTAGAAAGATTAGAGCCTCGAGAAGTCTGACTCCTTTTCTTCCGTCTCTTGGTTGGGGCAATGAATGGAACAACTTTGATGGGAGGGGAACATGAGAGCGGGAACTCCGAGAGATTGATGTCCATCATGTCGGAGGACCCTGACAAAATCCCAGAAGGGGGAGAGTTTGAACTAGAATGGATCAAATAATTCAAACCCTGTCTACCCAAAGGAGAAGGAGCCGGATCACTGGGATCCCATAGTCGTAGGGGAGGTCGAAGGTGCAATATGGAATGGATTAAGATCTTTCACGGTCCGCCCAGCTTTGCCAAAGGGAGCTAGTCGTGCAAGTGGCCGCAGAACATCAGCAAGGAGATCTTTCACTACTGTCCCCTTTGCAATCCTGGTTTAGAGGTCTACTGTCACTAGCATCCGATCTTTGGACGCTTTGCGTTATTCCTTCTTTTCCTCCGCAACCACAAGAGCAGAAAAATCTATAGAAAGAATAAGGAGCAGTTAGAAACTAAACATATCGGAAGTAGAATAAAAGACAAGACGCAACAAGATAGTATTACCCTGGAAGGTCCGACGGACCCTGAATTCTTAGTGAGAAGTGACATGGGAAAATTCCCAATCCCCATAAATGTAGCCATCCTTTATCAAAACTAGGAAGAGAAGGAATCAGAGCCACTGTTGCGCTCTTAGAGGACAGCGAGTAGTACCCCAGGCGTTAGGGGATGGCCTTTATTGTACTGGGAAAGGAAATTATTGGGGGTGATGCCTATTTTCTCCACAACTTCCACCAAACAGTAGAAGTTCCCAGATATTTGACCTGGGACCTGATTTATCTTACTTAGTACCTCTTTAAGGAAGGCAGAAAGAGAGAAACTAAACCCAGCTTTAATTTAGCCGACATAAACTAGGATTTCTCTCTGACGACATTCGCCAGGGGCATCAAAGTCTCCACCAACTCGAATGTGAACAGAGGCAGGGATGTAGAGACTCCGTCGAAGTTGAGACACAATAACAATGATTAGGAAGACAAGTATGAAGAAGAAAGTGGATAGAGAGAGAAGATTATCTTAGTGTGAAAGAGGTAATTGTGGCAGCAAAGTAGATAAAGAGAGAAAGAAGTTCCTCATTGAAAAGCACAATGACAAATTCTCAAAGTTTTAGCACGATAATGAGAAAAAAATGCATTAAGTCCCCAATTTATAAGAAGAGACGAAGGAGCATATACGCCTGAAAAGACAATTTAGGCTAAGTTGAAACGTCACAGATTGGGGGTAGTGCAGGAAGTAGTAGGACACATGGATAGGCACAGATGAAGGATGATCCATCTAAGCCATCGAAGAAGATTTGAAGTGACGCTGCACTGAATGCATCGATTTGGAAACAACAGACGCAATTATGAGTATCCAAACAGTCAGAAAAAAAGTAGAAACATGTCTCGAGGAGATGAAGAGCTCCTACACCTTCTCGAGAGGGGGTAATTGTAGAAGGAAATAATTACTTATTCATCTAAGTTGTACATGTATCCAAATTAGTTGAGTGGTACTAGGCACATATCAGTATACGGGGCGCTATCCTACAAGCAGGACAGGTTAGAGCAGGAACCTCCTTAGTCTAGCTGGCAAGGCAACATAAGTATTAAACGAGACTAGATTTGCCAAGCAGGGCCGGCCAGGTCATAGAGACTCTAAAACTGATGCGTGCACGTCAATCCCAGAGATCCCGCAAAAGATTTCTGCAGTTTAGTACGATCAATCCAAGAGATCTCGATTAGGTAAACAACTTCATAGAGTTAGCAACGATCCCATGATTGTAACCTACAGAAGGGAAACCCTATAGGGGGCTAGGGGGATAAATAACATAGTAAGCACTGTTGAGAGGGATCTTTTTGGGGAGATTAGAGTCTAACCAGTATTAGCGATTATTCTTCTACTTCTCTAACTTGAGCGTTGAAGTGATTTCGGCAAGTACCACGCCACCGCGAGGAGGAAGGCACTAGGAATGACTTCGGATCAGTGTGGTTGGACCCATCGTAGCCATCAACCGGATCTCGACGGTACAAATAGTTTCCAAAAAAAGATTGAATCATTATGCATACCTTTGTGGTCCTTACTCTTGGTGGTATTTCTCTTTGGTTGACTTCTCTTCATGTTCTATTGATTAGAAGAAGCCAGGTAGGCTGAAAACAAATTAGTTCAGTACTAGATCAGTACCACTCCAATATCGATCCAATTTTTTTTAAATGTGTACCCGATCCGATCGAATTAATGAATAGTTTAATTGAATCTAATCTATTTCATTACATTCTTCATCTGAAGCCGATCCGAACACATGCCTTATTTTCAAATTATCAATATTCAAAAAAAAATTTAAAAATATAAAATCATATACAATTTTAAAAAATCTACTTCCGAACTACAAATATATAGAAGGAAACAAAAAAAAAGACTAAAACATTTTATCTATATGTATTTATATGAAATCGAGATTAATAGTAAAATTATTAAAAATATGCTCAGATCAAAATTTTTTCGAAACGGATTGGGGTATATTTGAATCTGATTCGAAATTATTTCAGATCTAAGATTTCAATCCAATATGAAAATATAATATTTCATATTTATTTTTCGAATCGGATAAATTCAGACATCGACTATATTTTGGATCATTATCAGTCATACATCCAGCAGCGCTACGCCGGTTTAGAATTTGATTCTAAGGGCTAAGGCTCCTCTTATCGTTGTGATTTGTGGAGCCTGATAGTACTAATTAATAATGACGTAGTGTAAATCAAGCCACGCCTTCTTGTTGGTCCCAAGGGTATTTTTGTAATTTTGATAATATTATGTAAAACCTTAGTTAGGTTTCCTGGGATATTTATATTTCTTATTTTTTGGTGAAAGGGTGTAATCTATAACTGCAAGTTTTTCTTTATAGTGAAATCAGTGTGATCCGTGGACGCACCTCAATCTAGAGGCAACCACGTAAAATCTCTATGTTTCTTTGTGTGATTGCATCTTGTGTTTGATTTTTGAATTTGTTTTCTTGTTTCGATTGCACCTGTTTTCTTAACAGCTATCCCTTTATATTTTCTTTCCCCCTTGGTCGTGTGTAGGTCAAATTGAAGAAAGATCATACGAAGGTCCTTCACTTACTTGTGTGAGTCCCCACCTGCTCACGCTATGAGGTGGTCATAACACAGTATATATAATACTCATGATTCAAGTAATACAATCTTTCATATGTAAGGCTCCAACCCAAATAAATGGTTTTCAAAAAAAGATTGATCAAAAGATCGAATCACTATGTGTACCTTGGTGGTCATTACATTAGGGGGCATTTCTTTTGGCTAACTTCTCTTCCCGTTCTATTAATTAGAAGAATCCAACAGCATTGTACCGGTTTAGAATTCGATTCTAAGGGCTAAGGCTCCTTTTATCCCCTTCCATTTTCTTTCCCCCTTGGCCGTGTGTGGACCACATTCAAGAAAGGCCCTACGGGGGTTCTTCACTTACTTGTTTGAGTCACCACCCGCTCCACATGAAATTTTGAATCTAAGTTTGTTATAGAAATTGATACTTTGCACCATTCTACACCATTTTTGTTCCATAAATAAAATATCTTATGGGTGTATTTACCACATTAATATCATGATAATTTTTCTGCCAAAATATCAAAAGCATATAGGAAGAAAATTACCTCTTTGCCCCACTTTCATTAACATATTTTATACATGTTCTAAGGTTTTTAACGGAAAAAAAACGGAAGATGAAGTGTAGGACTATTATATCTCTATGGTATTTTGGGTTCATTTTTTATTGGACCCTTGTGCTCTCAAAGCCTTTTTAAAATGTTTTTAGTGAAAATCATCTCTTTAATTTGTTAAAGCACATGGGATTGCAAATTACCACCAAGGACTTTACATTAAAGTTACTAATGTACTACCATCAAAGAAACTCTTACAATTATTCGAACAAGTGAGACATGAATTTTTACACTCTATACAAATTTCTATGAAAATCTTTAAGGTACGTAAATTACTACTTTAACTCTTAATGATCTGATCAATAAGATATATTAAATAGTAAATGATTATCAAGAACATCTAAAAAACATGTATTGTTGTAAATAAATTTCAATTGAGATTATGAATCATTATATTTTCAAAAAGCTCTAAAAAAAAAAAATTTATAAATTGAAAATCATCTTAGGAGTCCCAACATTAGATACATAGAAAAATGCATCGTGAAAATGTCTAAGTTTAACATTAGATTTTCCACTCATGATTAAAAAGTATAATTAAAGAAAGTTGAGTCAAACGTCAACAGAAAAAGAAGTCAAACAGATGTACGACCAAACTCACGTGCGACCGACCGACCTACGGTGATCCGCACGAACTACGAGGAATGACTCGAGTGGAAGCATGTGGGCCTACCATCTATCATGGCTTCTCAGCCACATGATCTTACATAAAGCAGAAACCTTATCCCGTCAGGCCACGTGCGACCTTCATCATATCAATCTCTAAACCCCACTTAGTAATGATAAAAATACTAGAGAAAGACAAAAAAGATACGCGCGTAAGATACAGCTGTCCACACGTGGAGATACTTTTTAACGGCCGTTTCTACTTTTTGACGCCGTCAATAGATTCTCTACCAGGCAACCTTCCAACAAAGACCCTTACAAAGGCTCAACTCTCATTATGAAGGTCATAATTAAAACTTGTCACAAAAGAAGAAAAAAAAAGTTATATCTGACGTTATGACACTGTTTATGTTTGACGCTTTTGATCATCTAAAGGCCATCTTGGGTTGTCTCAGATAGAAACATAAAGACAAAAATCAAGTTGAAATAATATGACACGTGGCAGAAGAAGAATCTTTTAGATTGAACTTCGATGGTGGGACCTGTGATATTTAGTTGTTGTAGCTGGCAGAGAGACACTTGGTGACGATGGCCTGCATAACTCCATTCATATGCCATCTCTCTTGCTCTTTGTTAGCACTCAAAATGCGGCAATTGCTTGGCATTTTCAAACAGACTTTGGCATTTGTCTTCTATTATATATCTTTCAATTATTATTATTATTAATTTTTTTTTTTTTGTAGGCCTACTTGCTACATGGTAAAATACAATAAAACAAAAAAAATTTATAGAGTCGTCCAAGAGTGACTGGCACCCGACACTATGTTCAACACTAAATTGAGTTAGAGAGGTGTGCATAAAATGATATTTTCATTTTTCAAGAAAAAGTATCTTTGATTCCGTGCACATCTCCATGTCAATTTTGTGTCGAACACAATGTCTTATGAAGTCACTTTAACATTTTTCAATTTTAATGGTAAAATATTTTATAGTATTTTGATTTTCAAGGGCTTACTAGTTGTAGTTTAAGAAAATTCTCGTAAAAATTTGCAATATTAAAAAAAAAAATTTCAAATAATTATAAATAATTTTATGGTTTGGGATTTATTGATTCATGAAAAATGACTTGCATAACCCTAACTGTGTAAACATAAAATCTAGCAGATGAGATTTATCCTTGAAATAAATATCCTTAGACTATTGTTATCTAGATGCACATAAATCCCAACTGTTGGATGTCATGTTAATTGACATAGTTGAGATCACTTGTTTGATCATGAGTCATTCTTCATGAGTCAACGGAACCTGACCCTAATTTTATGTCAATAAATTTTAAGTGATATTTAGATATTCTTTTCACATTTTGATCAATATAGAGAATATCCGCTTGTGTTTTCAAATTGATGGCTTGTCTCCTTTGACCTAAATATTGTCTAAAAGTTTAACATAAATGATCAAAGTACCCTCATCTTCAACCTTTAGATTTGATTTTCTCCCCCAAAATAATCTTCTTCAACCTTAGAACAATATTTTACCATTTTCTTTAATTTTAAAATTCTATCTTCTTCAACATTCAAACCTCATGACCAAGATGGGATTTTTAACGAAGTTAAACATTGATTTTAGGGAAGAATTAAAAGGTTCTTTTGAAAAATTTGTTGAAGACCATAAATTGAATGATTTTAAGTTTTCCAAAATTATGAGAGAAAAATAAAGGGTCTTTTGACAAAAACCTCTTTTGATTTTCTCCCCAAACTAATCTTCAACAAATTTAAGAAAAAAATTGTTAGTCACATTTTCAACCTTAGCATTTATTGATAGAATCATCTCTTCCCATAATTATGGATTGCACAAGATTAGGGATTTCTTATTTTTAGGTAATATTGACAGAATCATCTCTTTCCATTCAGATAATTATGGATTGCACAAAATCAAGGATTTCTTATTTTTAGGCATCTGTTACAATAGCATCTTTTTCTTATATTTCCATAATTAGTTTCATTGTAAACTTATATATTTTGTAAAACAGAATACAATAGCAATAAACAGAATTATTCAAATACGTCTCCTTTTCCTTTTAACATGGTATCAGACTAGAACAAGATCTTGCAACGCCATGGTTGAATCCTTCTCCACTCCTTCTTAATCTCCAATCATTCCTCTTCCTATTCCTGATCTCATTTTACCTACTTCTCAAACAACTCTAATCCCTCTTCAAACTCCACCCTCTTCATCTTCAGTTCATCAAAATCCAACCCCTTCATCTTCACCTCCACCTATCTCTCGTCCCCTCCGCCATACTACATAGCCTCCTTATCTCCATGACTACATATGCCCCACATTATATACAGAGCCCACGGCGTCTTCACCTACTACAATGGCTTCAGGTACTGCTCATCCTTTATCTGTTTTTCTTTCCTATTATCGCTTTTCTCCCTTATATATTACTTATTTAAATGCTCTCACCTCTTGTGCTGAACCCTCATGTTATTCTGATGCTCTCAAACATCCTCATTGGCGCGAGGCAATGACCGTTGAGCTCCAGGCTCTAGAAGCTAATTCCACTTGGACTTTTAACCATCTTCTACCTGGTAAGAAACTCATTGGCTGTAAATTGGTTTTCAAAACCAAACTCAAAGCTGGTGGATCCATTGAGAGATACAAAGCCCGACTGGTTGCCAAGGGCTACACTCAAGTTGAAGGATTTGACTATCATGAGACTTTTGCTCTAGTAGCCAAAATGACCATTATCCGCTGATTATTGGCCATTGCTGTTACAAAAAATTGGATTATTCATCAGCTTGATATCAACAATGCCTTCTTGCATGGCGATCTTGATGAAGAAGTCTACATGAATACCCACTTCTGACTATTGCACTCAGGGGAAGACCCGTGTTTGTCAACTTAGAAAATCCTTATATGGTCTCAAGCAAGCCTCTCGCAACTGGTTTTTCAAATTAACTACTGTGCTTCTTGATGCCGATTTTCGTCAATCTCAGACTGATTACTCCTTATTCACTCTTATTACTCACACAAGCATTACTATTATTATTGTATATGTTGATGACTTCTTAGTTGCTGGTAATGCTCTTTCCCAAATTGAGTTTTTCAAGAATCATCTCTCCATTCACTTCAAAACCAATGATCTTGGCACTCTGAAGTTCTTTCTTGGCTTCAAAGTTGCACGTTCTTTTGCAGGTTTTTTCTTGAATCAGCGAAAATATGCTCTTGATATACTTTTTAACAGTGGTTAACATGGTGCCTGGATTGCCTCTTTTCTGATGGAACAACATTTGAAGCTTTCCAATGAAGATGGATCTTTATTTCCTGATCCTAGCATTTATTGTCGTCTAGTTGGTCATCTCATTTACTTGACCTAACATTGTTTACGCTGTCAACATTCTTAGTCAGTTTATGCATGCCCCTTATGTTCCTCATATGACTGTTATTACGCGTGGTCTCTGTTACATCAAAGGGAGCCTCGGCCAAGGCATTTTTTCTCCTCTTTCAACACCACTTAGGTTACAGCTTATACTGATTCTGATTGGGGCAGCTGCCCCACCACCCGTCGTTCCACCACAGGTTACTTCATCCAACTCGATATTAGTCTGATCTCATGGTGTACACAAAAATAGACTACCGTTGCTCATTCTTCCACTAAAGCTGAATATCGCACCATGGCTGTTACCACCAGTGAGCTCACCTAGCTAAAACAACTTCTCACTGATCTTGGCATCTCTCATCCCGAGATTTTCCATTTCTACTATGATAATCAGTTTGCACTTCACATTGCTCACAATCCAGTGTTCCATGAATGTACTAAACATATTGAGATAGATTGTCACATCATTCACGACAAAATACGTTCAGGCCTCCTCAAAATAATTCACACTTCTTCACATGAGCAACTTGCAGATATCTTCACCAAAGCTTTAGGCCAGGATCTTTTTCATCGTTTCTCATGCAAGTTCGACATTACGGATCTTCATGTGCCAACTTGAGGGGGAGTATTGACAGAATCATCTCTTCCCATAATTATGGATTGCACAAGATCAGGGATTTCTTATTTTAGGCAATATTGACTGAATCATCTCTTTCCATTCACATAATTATGGATTGCACAAGATCAGGGATTTCTTAGTTTTAGGCATATGTTACAATATCATCTTTTTCTTTTATTTTCATAATTAGTTTCATTGTAAACTTATATATTCTGTAAAACAGAATACAAAAGCAATAAACAAAATTATTCAAATACATTTCCTTTTCTTTTTAACAGCATTCTATTTTTTAACCTTCAAACTTCAAGAATATAGTAAAATCTTAAGTAAAATAGATTTTCCCAAGACATCATCTTCACCCTTTTAGATAAATTTTTTACCTAGATCATAATCTTTAAATTTCTATATTCTTCAACCTATGAATATTATATAAACCCCAATAGGATATTAATAAATATTACATCAAACAAGATATATGGAAACTAGCCTAAGGTAAATATTCTAGAATATCCTAATTGATATATTCTAAATATATCATCATCCGTCACAACCTTCCATTTGTGATGTGTATCTCATGCATCTTATTATCAAGTAAACCAAAATACCATTAAAATCAAATTAACAAAAAAGATAAAAAAATCAAACCTCAATGATGCCAGCTAGCGTAGTTGCTAAAGTCTTTAGGTGATGATAGTAGAGACCTAGGCTCAAATCCCATTAACATCGAGTTTTTAAACTCAGTAAAAAGAGGCTTATTAATATAAGAAAACTCTTCTAAAAAAATTAGTAAACAACCAAGTCTTCTTAATTAATAATCAATAAAACATAAAAAAAAAATAAAAACAAATCTTTCTAGTTCCACATGATTTGCTATAACGATTGCTATGAGACTCATGATTATATGCCTCAATATCTTACTAAGCAACAAAAACCGAGCAACCTACCCCTCAACTAGAGGAGCTCAGCCTTCTATACATGGAGGTAGGGTTGGTGCCAAAGGAAACAAGTTGAGCAGCCTAATCCCCATATGTAAATGACTTGGAAACGAGACCTAGCCCATCTACAACTAGTGGTAGGATAGCCAAGGAATAAGTTGAGTACCCTATACCCATATTGTAGACATGAGAATGTTCATCCTTGAACCTCAATGCTACGTGGTTTGGAGTCGCCTCCATTCTTTTTTGAAAATGGGTGTGAATAGGCACCCGAATCGATTCTTTTGAAAATTATTTTTTCATGACATTGTAGTGACTCTCATGTATTGGAAAGGGCAAGGTCTACCTAAGATCTAGGTAAGGGGATTCGGTTAGAGAATGGGAAAGGTGTTAAGCACCCCATTCTCTCCACCTATGACGATTACCTTTAGATTTGGCCATTTTAGAAAAGATTAACATAACAAGTGATATGCATGAGATGCATGAAGTGGGTGGGTATACATAGTGTTTATGTACCTCTTTGAAAGAGGATTTGATGTTGGTATTGACATAAGAAGTATCTTATGGGAGAAGAGATTCTATGGAATCAACACACCTTTGCATGAGTTGAGATGTTGGTTTATGATTTTAGAGGAGTTCCATGAATAGAGTTCTCTTAGATCTATAACCTTAATGCATGCATGCTTAAATAGAAACTTAGTATTTTAATCCTATCAAGAGAGTTACATATTTCTTCATCATAGCCAAACATGTGTGATGTGTGTGTGCATAGTGTACATTATGATGCATGATATGAGAATGGGTAAAGAAGGGCTTCAACCTCCATCCTTTCGATCAAACCGCCTCAAGCATTCCATGCCCATAGTTGAGGTTCAATCTACTCGGGATGCAAGTTAAAAAAATAGATAACAACTACTATACCCACATTGTCTCCTTGAAAGTCTTGAATGAACTTGAGCTTAAGAAATGAACTTAAGAATTGAAGGATGTAATTAATGATTGAGATAGTTGAAGGTTAAGAGATGAAAGATGAGTAGAGATTTTGGTAGAGTTTTAGGTTGAAAGAATGAGGCTTTAGAGCATGAATATTTCTTAGACAATGAGGGGATTTATAGAGTTTTTGAAGAACTTTTGGGGATAAAGTAGTCCAACCCTTAAAATAAAGAAAATGGACATGAGATTTAAGTTATTTCTTTTTGGATTTTTCATTTGTATGGGAGTAAAGATTATATTTGTTAAGAGATTCTAAAAGCATTCTTTGGTCTTTGGATTTTTGGTAAATAGAGGTGAGAGAACAAAAGTACTTTTGAGAGGGTGAATAAGGGAGTGACATGTGTAAAGGTGGAGTGGTAGGTGAAGAGTAGACTTTGGTTCATTTGTAAATAACTTTTAAAGCAAGGGTGGAAGTATAATTTTAAAATGGACCAATGGGAGAACAAAAATACTTTTGGGAGGATGAGAAGGAGAATGACATGTGTAAAGGTGAAGTGGTAGGTGAAAAGTAGACCTTAGTTCATTTGTAAATAACACATAAAACAAGGGTGGAAGTATATTTTTGAAATGGACCAATGGAAGAACTCCATGTATGTACTTGAAGATTCTCACCTTTTGAAGGTATGTTTGGAAATTCTCTCAACTTTATAGATTATTACCAAAGACCAAAGTGTCTTTTTGGTTTGACCACACCTTTTGAGAAGGGCATTCTTGAGTTTTCACAAAGGAGTTGACCCTCAATTAGATAATACATTGGGTATTGGGGGCTTATGAGAGATCAACATGTGTCATCTTTTGAGGGGGTGTGAAAGAATGGGCTTGGAATGGACTTGGTATTGGGCTTAGGTGATGGACTTGGTTATGGACTATAGACTTTAAGGGTGGACTAAAAGAATGGACTTGAATTTAGATTAGAAGGTAGGCTTTGTCTTGGGCTTAGGTTGGATTTGGCAATGGACCTTGATTATGGTATGGGTGATGGAACGGTGAACGATGAACGGTTGTGGATCCGGATGGGATCATAGAGGTGGTATGGAATTAAACTGGGTTAGGGACAAGGTTGAGCATTCAAAATTATGTGATATAATGCATGTATGCATGAAAATGATGCCAAATGGCATGCAGATCCGTCGAAAATCTTGAGTTCTAAATCAGAATCAATTCGAGGAAATTAGATTCTTTTGACGGGTTCGTGCAAATTGGGGTGTCTATACATATGTGGTGGACTCAACCTAGGACATAAGAAGTCAAGCCAACTACTTTGTACCTGAATGACTCAGCCTAATTGAACCTTATAGTTGAGTTACCAAGTGGCACAATGATTATGATACTAAATCCACTACGAATAATCACAACATTAAGGACTAATAAATGATGGTCACATGTGATTAATGGTGATAGTGGGGAGATAGTTATAAATCAAGCCCTTAATACCTTTCATCCATAATTGCCCATTCCATTTTATGAAGAGGAGGGGAGTGTTCTAAATAGTCTATATTTTGAGTTTGAATAAGCTATTCAAAACAAACAATAGAAGAAATTAGAAAGAACTTATCAATTTGATTGAATGATTAAGGCATAAAGAAGCCACTATCCTTAAAATCAATTCTGCCTCTTAGGATGATATCCACAATGTAATTGGTCTCAGGTTGATGATTTTCAAGATTTAATAGTCACAAATCTGTTAATTGCACACTCAAAACAACAGATCTTCGACAAACTAGATTGAGTCAATTGGTGTATGGTTAATAGAAACAAGGAGAACAAATGAAGAAGATAGAGATCAAAATATTATTTCTTCTTTTGTGTTTTTGTATTTCTATATTTAGAATTCTAGGGAACACTTATCTTTTATAGAGAAAAATCTAACTATAAGGAGAATAAATAAAAGAGATGTCTGGGCTTTAAATGGCCTACTTCTGTACGTTGGAGGACTCCGATGGTCCAGAACACAGTAACTCTTGAAATTGTTTAATCTAACGGTTAATTAGATTAATGGTTGAGTTTGAAAAGGAACTAATGGATCTTTAAGTAAAATTTCTTCTTTGTGTTTTTGTATTTCTATATATAGAATTCTAGGGAACACTTATCTTTTATAGAGAAAAATCCAACGGTAAGGAGAATAAATAAAAGAGATGTCTGGACTTTAAATGGCCCATTTCTGTACGTTGGAGGACCCCGATGGTACAGAACACAGTAACTCTTGAAATTGTTTAATCTAACGGTTAGTTAGATTAATGGTTGAGTTTGAAAGGAACTAATGGATCTTTAAGTAAAATAACCTAAATAAAACCCAACCCAGCTTGACTTGGGATGCGTATGTGTGTGTGTGTTATAGCGTGTATGATGTGAGGACATGCGCACATTAACGATTTTAAGTGGGTTGACCCCACATAAAATGGAATGCAATCCCATGGTGACTTGGGCCCCCATGTGCACTTGAGGCCCACTCTCTTTTTCACTCAGACTCAAGCAAATAGGAGAGTGAAAATATTTATTAGTTGAACACAAGTTTTATTTCTATTCGATGTGGAATAAAGGTTTTGAGAGTTATTGTTGCAACTCCAAGAGATAGAAAATCAAAATATCTTTGAGTTTTCAATAACACAAGAAAGGAAACTTGCTTTTTAGCTTAGATTTCACCATAAAAAGAAAGACCTTACATCACTAATACTCAAGAGTAAAAGGTTTTGAGTTTAATTCTTGCCTCCCCCCCCCCCCCCCCCCCCCCAATCCCCCACAAATTCCACATATATATTATATATGAATTCTATAACAATCCCCTATAGATTCATAATTAGAAAGAATAGGAAAACTATTCGTACAAGGTGAAATACCGAATATCTAATATTGATATCTTTTGGACTTAATCGACATTTAGTATGGATAGGCAGAACTTACAAGGAATTGGTATAATTATGTTACTTAACCCTTACCCTTTTAATGTAAGTTAACTACCATATCATAGATATAATTATGTTACTTAACCCTTACCCTTTTAATGTTACTCACACTCTTTTGCTCAACAATTTATCTCTTTCCAACTCTGTTTGGCCCTCCTACTTCATCGTCATAGACTTTTATGTAGACACCACACTAGTGTTCTGACAACGACTAAATTGATAGAGAAGAAATTGGAGTTCCTACATCTTCCTAAGGTAGAAGATTGGAATTCATCTATTTTATTAGGAAAATATCGAAATTAATATCCATCTCATTGGAAAAGAAGACCCAATCATAGAAAAAGTATCTTGAAGAGTATGCAACCCAAAAAATAGCCCAAAGATTAATCGAATAATGTTTAGAACAAGTGGGATATTGTCACCAAAACCACAGATTGAAAGAGAAAGAGTTTTGGGAAAATTAAGGTCCAAGGTTTTTTGGCATGAAGTTGAGGATAATGGTACTTCGACAATTCTTTTGTAGTCTCTGATACATGACCATGGCCAAGACGAGTAAAGGGTATGTCATCTTTGTAAAAAATATATATTCACCCAAACCCAAAGGGTAATATGCCTAAATTTCCCTTTAGGTAATCAGGATCAAACATTTAGATTTGAGAGGCCCCCAAACAAGTGGAGGCGAGAGATTGACACGTGAGATTGGACGTGAGGTTGGCACAAATCCAATATAAAAATCAATCTATATCATTCCTAGACATGGAAGCACTACGCATCCCCTTGGAAGCTTGTGGGTCTTGTATACAACCTTCGTAGTCTACAATATATTCAGTCCACACAATTAATCTCATTCTTATCTATTTTATGATTATGATGTCCCTCCACATTTTGGTGAATAATTGAGATACTGTGTTTTTAAATTCAACATCTATTGTAAATTATTAGGTGATTCAGATGTTCTCCAAATACTAGAGATCCCCCATGTTTTGTCCTTTTGACCTCGGTCTTGTGTGAGAAACTAACATTAAATGACCTAACTTTCACAATCACTGGCTGATTTTCTCCAAAAACCCGTCATCTTCCATTTTAGATTAAAGTTTTTACCCTCTTCAAACTAATCTTCAAATCAAACAAGATAGATAGGACTTTTAGAGAAGTACAAGACCAATGAATTTTTGGTAGAAAACTTACTCTAGAAGTTGAATGATTATGACCTAGGTGTTAACAAAAAAAATATTCTCGGATCGGTAAAAAATTAACAACTATATGTTTGTAAAAATAATGAATATTTATTAGGTGTTAACAGCTTTAAGATACGAACGATTATTATCTTGGTCTTCAACCTTAAGAACGAGATATGACTTTGGAGAAGTAGATGAATAGATTTGTTTGGTGGGAAACTCAACGGTTTTCTAAATTACATTGAAGATGAGGGATTAAAGAAGTTAAATAAGTTAAAAATATATTACCTTAAAGGTTGAACACTTCACACGTCGAAGATGCAGACTTTCAGGGAGAAAAATCAAGGGGCTTCATGGCATGAGTTGAATACAAGGGCATTTAGATCATTTTCTGTTAGTCTCTTAGACAAAAGCTGGGTTAATGTGGATTTCATGAATCTGAAAAGATGAGCTATCTCTAATATCGACCAAAATATGAAGGACCAGGTCTATATCACCCTAAATTATATTTCAACCTCTTAACTTGGGTGTTAAATCCGTAGAATTCAACCATGTATTAGCCTCTTGTAGAAAATCCCCAAAATTTCTATCTTGGGTTTGAAGGAGCTGCAGCAAAATATTTTACCAAAATGTTGAAAATGGATGATCATGGGAAGAAAATTCCATGGTTCCTAACTTGACGATAAAAAAATAAGGGTATTTAAGTCATTTTCATTTGTTTCTCTTAGAAGACCAACTTCAAGGACATGACATCAGTTAGAAAACATGGGAGTACCCAAATATTTACCAAAATATGGAGGGGTATATGATCCATTGCCCCGGATTAGAGTTAGATTGAATTTCTAATAAAGCATGAGGAGTGCAACTATTTTTTTTTTTTTTTTTTAATTAACGGTGGTATCCGAATTTATGGCTGACTCGTGGGATTGGGTGAGCCAGGACTTGGATCAAGGCATATGAGTCTCTCCACCAGACATGTGCAACACACGCACCAAGTAAGTGAGGGTACGCTCTCGTGGGTGGTCTCGAGGAGCCGTTGGTCATACTAGGTATTGAAATCACAACCTACGGACTCTCACCTGAGCCAACCCCTGGGGCTTCCTATGTGATGCCTAAATCACTCAAATATATATATTTTCAATCTTATCATCAAAAGCTATGGGCATTCTAGGGCCAAAATTTCTCAACAAAAATGAAATTTAGAGATCAAGTACACTTTATTTGAGTGATTTAGCCAGATTGTGGATCTTTCCTAGGTCAGAAGATCTGAAAGCTTGAACACTTCTAGTTGTCATTTACTTCGTATTTAATAACGAATAATTTTTTGGTAAGGCTCTAGTAATAATGTAATTAAATGTTGAATCATCAATATCTTGAAACAAGAATCCAAGATCTTAAAATTTAAAATTATACTTATTTCTATTTTTGAAAAAAAGTATTAAATATAACACATAATTCAATCATGATTTTATCTTAACTAGGTGAGCTTATAGTTGAATCAATTTGAAAAAGTTTTAATAAATCTGAAATTCAATCAAACCAAGTTGAATTGACGAGTTGACTCTACGAGTTTAAAAACATAGATTAAGTTAATTTGCTTGATTGGGACTATATAAAAAACATGGTTTGAGGAAGCAAGCTACAATTAAGGAAGCTTAAACTAATATGATTATAAAATAAAAAGTAGGCCCCACAAAAAGAATTTCTCAGTGTCTATTTTGTTTCTATATGTGGTTGGAAAATCATTTTATGGTTTAATTGGTCACCATAAATGGACAGAAATGCATGGAAGGTGGGGTCCTTGGAAGGAATTTATTGAAAGTGGGATGTTTCCAAACACATTATATATTATGAGGTTGTCTTGTCTCAGGAGGGCCTTCTCTTTCGATAATTAATTTTCTTTGTATTGGATATCATTGTTTTCTTATTGGGAGCAAATCTTGTTCTATCAATGTATCAAATTGTTTTTATGGACAAAAATTATATTCTTTCCTATAATGAAAGGAATCGATGTAAAAGAAAGGAATTAACCAAGAGATATTCATGAAAACTTAATCAACTTTTGAAAAATTTATGATTCCGACTCACTATTTAATTTAATTATCAAAACACGAATTGAAATGATAACCGGGGTTTTCAATTCATGACAGAGAGATCTCTAAATTACCAGGGCAGTGTATATTTTAAAATATTTACTATAACACAATTTTTTACTGTTTTGGTAATTATTTATATCTCTAAACGAGATCAAATGTTTGTTTTTCATAAAAAAATGACACTTTGTAATTCGAGCATCTCTGAATTAAGTTTATTATAACTTAAAAAGCTAATTACTTTTTGAAATTGCGAAATTGTTTTGACATGTAGTATAGAAAAACTCATCACTAAAAATTGTCCAAGTAATGTAATTCAAATTGATGTGACGCCACTATTGTTGAACACTTTCTTATAATAAATATTGGTGTTTGGTACTAACATATAGATTCCTCTTTAAAATTCAATAATATGATTTCACATGTTTTCATACTATATTCATCCACTTAATTTTCATCTTTCCTTGTCGTGTCGTTTCAAAGTCTTCAACTTGCACACTTCTTGTTCATACCAGAATATTTTAAAATGGATTATAAATATTAACTTTTTAACCAATTTGGTGATTTAATTATTCCTTAAATCTCACATGGTATTTATTTATTATTATTATTTTTTTCATTATCCTTTTTCACTTTTTATAAGTGTTATATGTTATAAGGTTCGTGAGCTGAATTTGATGAAATTCTAATTCAACTCATTGTTCATTTTAATTCCCAAAATGTGAACTGCAATCTTGCTGGTTTTTTAAGTGACAATCTCGTTAAAAGTAACGAACCTGTGAAATAGTCATTAAAAACCTGTGAAAATGTCACTTTAAACCTACGATATCGTCATTTGAAAAATCTCCCAAATTATGATTCACGTTTTGGGAGATAAAATGACTAGTGAGCCAGAATGGGAATTTCGTCAAAAGATGATCATGTTTTGTCATTCCAAAATTCTTAACATAGAGAGATTCCAAGAACTGATGAAAAATAAATTTATTGGATTCAAATTTTTTTTTTAGAGTATTTAGTTTCTATTTAATTATAATTTTTGAGGGCATTTTATATGATTGTATTCATTATTCTAATGATTGATTATGTTGTTTTGGAATGGATATCTCACTTACAAACATATATAAAGAGGTCACTCAAAGGCCAAAACTAAAGGGAAGTTTGGGTTGGGTTTTAGAATTTGATTGTTATCCCCCTAATGTGATTTAAGAATCCAACGTTATATTTGGTTTGGATTTTCTCATAATTACTCATTTGTTTGCTCTTCTGTGCTGAAATGTCAGCTTAATTAGGTCTATAATACCTCAACCTTTGTATCACAACCATAGAAATTTGGTCAGCTAAATGAGATTTTAGTTCTAGACCATGGAAAAAAATAATTTAGCCAATTGAGATTTTGGAATCTGGCAATTTTTTTCCATTTTCAATCTTATTTTGTTAAAGAGAGCTTATATTGACACACCAACTTTTGCTAATGCCACCCCAAATTTGTGTTAAATCTGTTGTGTTTTATATATATATATATATGAATTGGAGCGGCGTTGGCAAAAGTTGTGGTGGCAATAGAGTCTCTCTTTTGAAAATCCAAAATCAGAATTTTATAATCCAAACAAATGCTTCCTACTTTTATTTTGTATCAGTTGGAAATTTGTTTATCTTCTTAGTCGTGCTAAAGAACAATATGGAACACAGATCCTCAGAACCTCAAACAGTAAGCCTAGCACTGCCAAATCTTGGCCTCAAAAGTAATAAGTGAGACCTTTCCCCTGATGGGTCTAACCCATATTTACTAGGTACTTGTTCTTATATAGCCTCCTGTACTAGAGTTAAGGTGCCAAGTCTGCACATTTATCCAACCCCCGATTACTCTCATTTATTCAACCCCAATTACCTACACTTAGTATATATCTTAACAGCTTAGAAAACTAAAATAATCTACCTAACCTGTAGGAACAAAAAATATTCCTTCCTAGGGATTAGGAAAGTTACCAAATTGAGGTAATCAAATATTACAAAATCAAATTCAACTCCAAGGATCCGATCCAAAAAAGACAAGTAGAGGTTCGACCAAATTGGCCGAACCCCTCTATCTTATAAACCAAGAGGTTCGGCTTGTTTAGTCCGTCCCTGCTTATAATGCACACCAAGAGATTCTATCTATAGTCTGTCCCTCCTTATGACACACATCAAGAGATTCGGCCTCTTAAGTCTGTCCCTCTTTATAATGCATCAAAAAGGGGTTTGGCCTCTTAGTCCGTCCCTCTTTATAATGCATCACCAAAGAGGTTCGACCTTTTAAAGGAGCCAACCCCTTGCTATCACATCCGAATGAGGTCTGGTTTCCTCAAAGAGCCAACTTCTTGCTATTTCATCGAAAGGAGATTTGGCTCTCTAAGGAGCCAACCCCTTGTTATATCATCCAAAGTAGGTTCAACCCTTCTAAGGGACTAATCCCTTATTATAGTGTCCAAACAAGGTTCTGTCTCCTTAGGGAGTCAACCATTCTATTAGACACTGAAAGTGATTTGACCAAATTCTATCAGCAACAACATCTACTGCTACTTCTACTCTTGTTACTTCTTAGTAGCTGATGCTATTGCATTTTCTTCTTATCTTTTTTCTATTTAGTAGTTGATGCTATTGTTTCATCTCATTTTCCTACCATGGCTCAGTAGCTTATACTAGCACTATGGCTACTACTTTTAATACTCATCCTCTTATTTTTGAGAATTACTCTAAGAAGATTGATACACTAAGGGAATTATGTAAAGCTACCCGAATAGTAACATATCAAATTATTAGAACTAGTCACCATAAAACTATCCAAGTAGTAAAAGTCATTACGACATGCTCCATCGCCAAGGTAAAACACACATGGTGCCCAAAAGATTTGAATACACATAACTTGACTGAGTCAACTTGAAAAATTGAGCAATCACCGAGTTGAAATAGTTACACATTTAAAGTCACTTCACGTGTAGGTTACAAGAAACATAAGGAGTGAATCTTCAATACCAACCAAACATCATTGGTTTTTATTATCATAAGTGTTAAAAAGAGCTTGCTCTATAAATAGGGAGGCCTCTCACATTCAAACTTAAGGCGCAAGCCTCATGGAATTCTCTTAATCTTATTTTATTCTTCTTACTCAAAAATTTTCATCAAGTACTAGTTTGATCGTTGGAGGCTCTCAAGCCGGCACCACACTAGTATTTTTTTAGGTAAAGATCAACTATGAAAATGATCTAGATAAGGAAGGTTCATTGAAGAAGACGACTGAAAACTTAGAAGATTACTGGAGAAAAAGATAAGAGAGAAATATTAATTTCAACATAGATCTCGAGGACTAGGGAATTTGAAAAATCCCCCACATTTTTTTGTGTCGTCCGTGGGAAACAAAAGAAAAACCTAGAGTTCCCACCAACCAAAAGCATTTTCCACATTTAACATTAACATTCACAAAAAGTCATTATTATTCTGTCTTTCCGTAAAAAACCTTTACCAATTAACCCTTGATTTTTTCCTTTCACTATTTTTCTCCTTCAGGGAAATTCACAACACATATTATACATAAGGACACGATCAACCTAGATGCCTATTTTGCAAAGTAGCTCTTTCAACTAAGAAGACTTTTAGGTAGCTATCAATTTAGCTAAAGTCAAGCTACTAGAACATTATTCTTAGGTGATCTCACACGTATATAATTCTAATAAAAAATCCTTCATCTTCTTCTTCATCACCTTTATTTATGGCTAGTACCTCCGACCATCCACAAAACCAAACAGAGATTCTCCGAGCTCTACAAGACCAACTTCAAATGGTGTAAAATCATATGCAAGACAACAAGAAATAATGACCTTGCGCCAAGAGAATGTTAGACCGCAAACTCAACATGATGGTTAAGGGGCAAAAATTGCCTCAAGGCATAAATCATGTGCTCAATCCCGAAGTGGAACAACTATGAGTGTGAAATAACTTCTCCATGAGAATTTACATCAACATGAGAGAAGGATACTAAACAAGTTGACCATAAATACAGAATGAGCTAGAGAAACTAGTAAAAAACTACAAACTAACCAATAGTAAAATTGTTGGAAACAAGGGAAACATGAACTCGACTTGGTACTAAAGAAGAAAAAGGAAAAACTCAATGTATTGATAACGTTGGGAAAAGGAAAGGCAATAGAGCAATTTGTTCACTTGGTGATCAAAGATCTGAAAGAGTCGACATTCTCTCCAGAAATCAAGATAGAAGAGGGTCATTAATTCAAAAGTGATAAAGGACTTCAATGAGAAAATATGCCAAGACAAGAGAAAACGTGGATCTTCTCTCATCTCGACGATTCCCTATAATGTATTCTCCAACGATTGAGACAAACTCAAGCTAATCAGGAACAACAACTCCATCCCCCACCACCAAAGGGGCAAGGACAATAAAACCAAGAATAAACTATAGTCAATGTGATTCATGGATGGAAGGTTTTATTAATGAGCCGCACAAAACAACTCAGAAGAAGGAACTTGATCAAAAAAGGTAGTCAAAGTACGAGAAGTTTACCATATTTGACCTCAATCATGATAGACTCGATCGTTGTTAAAAGAAAAATAATCATTCATCTTTTTTTCCTACTTAGATTTGGAAGGAGTGCATAGACCTCATGAAGGCACTCTCATTTTTACACTTCCGATAGACAATTATGATGTCCACAAAATTTGGGTGATCTCAAGAGGAAGCAGTAGAACTACCTCAAGGTGTAGAATAAGCAACACCATAACTATGATCTTCCAAGATGGAGTAGAGACTTCTAGTAAATGGATCTTCCAAAAGCTTGGGTGTATGAATAATACTAATTACCCCCAAGAATCTTGAGCTAGAGAATATAGTATATTTCATACTCAAAGCCTATAATAATGAAGCAGAACACGAGGATATCATCTGGGGATTGAAAATGGTTTCCATCTAAACATCACCAAATCAATAGTCTTCATATCAATGGGGTCTAGAAAGCCAAAGACAAATCAAATCCTCAAGCACACTTAGGGTAGGCAACATCAACTATAATCAAGGTAATCCCAAATCAAATAAAGATATATCATTCATTTTTATATTTTTATTCTGTTAAGCCTCATAAAACTTAAAAAAAAACAACTATGTCCCAAATCACATTAAGGAAATAAAACTTCCAAAAATGTCGAAGGATCAATTGACGACCTAGCTCAAAGAGTTGGCAAGGAAATAAGCCAACAATTAGGAGTCAAAACTCTATCAAATCCCAAGTTGTTTGGAACCCAACTCAAAAAGTTGTCACGAAAATCAATGTTACGACTTCTAAACCCAAGTTGCTCAAAATTATCCGAACTTGGTAAAATAGTTTGGCAGTAAAACCAGTAACTTGGCAAGGTGATCAGACCTACAACCTCAAAACCCAAGTTGCTCGAAATTATCCCAACCTGGGGATGCGACATTACAATTAATCCAACGACTTCAAATCTTTGAGTTGTTTAGAAATATCGCAACTCAAAGAGTCAATATGATGCCAACTAATTTAAACTCAAAGAGTCAACGTAGCACCAAGTCATTGCGATTATAAACTCGAAGATCCCTAGCTCTTAACACTAAATTTTGAGTTGCTCGAAATTATCCCAACTCAAAAAGTTAAAGTGACACTAAGTCACCACGATTATAAACTTGAAGAGACATAACTCTAAAGTTAACGTAACGCCAAGTCACCCTGGCTATAAACTTGAATGGTCATAGCTCTAAAGTTGACGTGCCACCAAGTCACCATAACTATAAACTCAAAGAGCCATAGCTTTAAAGTTGACATGGTGCTGATTCATCATGACAATAAACTTGAAGAGCCATAATTCTAAAGTCGACGTGCCACCAAGTCACTACGATTATAAAAATGAAGTACTATAGCTCTAAAGTCGACATAGAGCGAAACACCGTGACTATAAAAAAAAAAATCTTTACTCTCAAAAGAACCTTTCACTTTTCAATCAATGAGCTTTCGCTCACTAAGAAGTTAGCATTTCATAAGTAAAGAGCTCTCACTTTCAAATAAGCTCTCGTTTCATAATCAAAGAGCTCTCGCTCACTAAGAAGCTCGCCTATTACAAATAAAGAGCCCATTCTCACAAAAAATTCTCACTTCACCATCAAAAAGCCCTTACTATTAAAGAAAAGAAGCTCACGCTTCACCATCAAAGAGCCATCACTCTCAAAGAAGCTCTCATTTCACCATCAAAGAGCCTACTTACTAAAGAAGCTCCAGTTTTAAACCAAAGAGCTCATATTTTAGGAGTGCATGCTAAAAAAAAATCAAAGAGTTCTCTTTAAACTAAGCCGCATGGAGCTATCAATTCTCGACTTAAATAATCGACACAATGATGAGTGTACGACTAAGAGCTCTCGCTTTAAAATGAGTTGCATGGATCCATCACCTATAACCTTGAAGAGTCAGCATGAAGCCTAGTCTAGAATTAAGAATTTGAATTCCACTTGTAACCAAATTGCATGGGGGCACCCCCACAACTTGAAGGTGATATGATGTTAAGTCTACAATTAATAGTCAATGCTCTCAATTAATCAAGTTTCGTTGAGGCAACTCCCAACTCAAGGAGATAACGATAAGTCAACAATCAAGGATTGAAACTTTATCTTAAACAAGTTGCATGAGGGCAACCCTCAACTCAAAAAGGTCAACAAAATGCTAAGCATACCATTTGATAATCCCAAATAATGAAAGTTATTCTTAGAACCTTTGATCACATCAAAATCCAAGGTTTTCAAAGCCTACATTGTAAGAACAAAAAATAGTCTTTCGTAGGGATTAACAAAATTATCAAATCAAGGTAATCAAATATTACAAAATCAAACCCGACCCTAAGGATCTAATCTAAAACAACAAGTAGAGGTTCAACCAATTTGGCTGAACCCCATATCTAGTACACCAACAGATTCAACCTATAGTTCGTCCCTCCTTATGATGTACATTAAGAAGTTTGGTCTCTTAAGTTTGTCTATCCTTATAATGCATCACTAAGAGTTTCGACTTGTTATTTACATCCAAAGGAGATTCAACTTCCTTAAGGAGTTGACCTCCTTGCTTTTTCATGCATAGAAGGTTCAACATCCTCAAGGAGTCAACCCTTGATATATTTATCCAAAGGAGGTTCAGTCTTTTGAAGGAATCAACCTCTTGTTATTTTCATTCGAAGGAGGTTCGCTCTCCTCAAGGAGCCGACCCCTTAGCCTCCTTAAGGATCTCACCCTTTGCTATTTCATTCAAATGAGGTTTGGCCCATCTAAGTAGCTGACCTCTTGTTATATCATCCAAAGGAGGTTCAACCCTTTAAGGAAACTAATCCCTTATTATAACATCCAAACAAGGGTCGATCCCCCTAGGGAGTCGAACCTTCTCTCAAATATTTAAAGTGATTAAATCACGTTCTGTCAACAGCAACAGCTACTGTTGCTTATTTTCTTGCTCTTTCTTAGTAGACGATGCTACTACTGCTTCTTCTTCTTCTTCCTATCATTTTTCTATTAATTGATGTTATTCTTTCTTTTCCTTCTCCAACTATTGCTCAGTAATTGATACTAGTACTGTGGCTACTACTACTATTCCTTGTAATTTTGAGAATTACTCTAAGAGATTGATATACTAAGAAAATTATGTAAAGCTACCCAAGTAGCAATATATCAAATTATTATAATTAATCACCATAAAGCTATCCAAGTAGCAAAGTTCATTAATACTTTTTCTAACGTCAAGCTAAAACAAGAATGGTGCTCAAAAGAATTGCAGACACAATTTGATTGAATCAACTGAGTAGTCACTAAGCTGAAGTAGTTACACATTTAAAGTCATTTCTAGTGTAAGTTACAAGAACCATGGGGAATACATTTTTAGTATCATCAAAAGATCATGGGCTTTTATTACCATAAATGCTAGAGAACATAAGTGAGTGGTTATAATTGAGTTTATTAAAGAACCCACTTTATAAATAGGGAAACATTTCTGACTAAACCTAAGGAACAAGCCACTTCTAATTCTATTACTCTTATTTTCTTCTTGTTGTTATGCAATTTTCATCAAGACAAAATAAAATACAAAACAAAATGATAGAAGGATAGAATTGGGGATAATGCTAACTCAATGACATTAGAGAACTCATAGTTTTTTCCACAAGGGAATAACTTCCAAATGTTTTATTCCGAACATGGTGGAACAAGGATCAAAACCCAACCAAAACTCAACTTCTTTATCTTAGTCTCTCACATAGACTTAATCAAGGTACCTCTATTTATAGGATTTTATCTTAATCCCCAACAACCCACATTTATTTGACTTCCAACTACTTATGTCTAATCTAAATCTTAAGAACATTAAAATAATTTGCCTAACCCAATTCCCACAAAATACATTTTTTCAAGGTGTTTTGAATACTTCAAATGGCTAGAAACATCCCCTATTTATGGCTCTTTTATAGTCTTTTCTTCAACATGAACAAGCTCTCATTTCCTCGACTCCCACATTGATGTAAATTTTGAGGCAGAGATCAAACTCACAAGGTGTAGGACATTCCTACCATTTTTGCAAATTGACTTAGTCCAGATCCTCCATTGTTGGGTTTGAGTTAGGTTTCGCCCAATTCTAGCCTTACTAACTTTCCATTTGATATCCCTTGGGAATATCCTTCCATCTTAGTCATTTGTTTGATTGAGAGCTTCAAACATTTTCCTGTTTTGAATTTTTTTTTTCTCATATATTTTGCTAGGAATTTTTTTTTTCACATGAGTTCAGTGGGTTCCACCTTGATGATTTTATGTCCTATATATATATATATATATATAAAATTACACCGTTATTAGGGATCCCTTTTGAATGATGATTTGAACGTTACGCTATGTATTGATCGAGACATGAATGATATCCAAATTTGTTATGAAGTAGTTTGCAAGTAAGAATAGAATCACACGTCAAAAGTTATTGAAAAAATCCCTAATAGTATCAGAAGGTTTTCTTTGTCTTCCAGTGTGGGTCTCAAGTTGCCCCTCTTTTCATCTTGTGCTTGAGTGAATTTGAGGCTATGACACAAGATTGAACGTGGGCTCCTTTAGAAGAAAAAAGAAGGAGCTTTTTATCTTTAAATCTAATAATTTTTTGACTTTTGGATTTGCAAAGGCAAATGGGTCCTTTTGGATCTAAAAGTAGGTCTCTCACATGGACTGTTTTCATCTATAAGTCACTTTGTGACATAACACAAAGAGCCATGGATACAAATACACCCAAATCGAAGGAACCCCACACATCAATCCTTGATTAATAGGGTTTGGTGTTTTTCTTTCTTGAAAATTTAGTAAGGATGTAGTGAAATAAAATAAAATGAGAATTGTTAACAATAATGATCCAGAGGATCATTGAATATCTAACGACTTGAGAGCAAAAGATACAATATCGGTGCTTTTTTCGGTACCATTGTCTCCTTCATTTGTAGAACCACCTCCAAGTAGCAGGAATCTTCTACCTAGCATGTCGATCCTATGCTAGAATTCCCTAATATTTCTTCCTTTTGTAATAAAATAGTTCGACTTTTAGCTTATGGTGATGCCTTCTTAATTTCTACCATGCCATTCTTTGTAATTTTGTATTTAAAATTATGTTAAAAAGTATGGCTAATCAGCTCAATGAGGTTCTTCAATGTTAATAATAAAAAAATGATGGGACTTTTTTCAAAAGGAGGAACATTTATGACAACATCATTTTAACCCAAAAAATTACTAAATTACTGAGGTTATTTGAGGAGGTAATCTTGCTCTCAAGATTGACATGGAGAAAACTTATGACCAGATTAGATATAATTTCTTAACAAAATGATCTTCAATTTGACTCCAAACTATTAGTTCACAATTGGTGGATAATTGAACATCGAGTGAAAGAAGCTTGATATTTGTAAAAGAAAAAGATGTCGGAGATTCATCATGTATTTAGAGAAGGTAACATGATGGTGGATGCAATCTTGAGAGATGATTAATCAAAAGATTTACTCACCAGTGTTTGATTAAGCAGTAAAAAAGTTTACTGGACTAATTTTATGACTATTATTTCTCTTAGTTCCCTACTTATTGTATCATAGGGCTATGTCCCGTTATCATTATATTTTCTTTTTTACTTTTGAGATCAATATAATTGCACTTTCTTGACTAGCAAAAAAGGAAAATATTTAGCCATTGATTTGAAGTTCAAGGACTCAAAACCCTAATAACTTCTATTAACGATTCTACTTAGAAATGATAAAAAATGGTCAAATCAAATGACTAAAGAATGCCATATGGCATTTTTTCATCTGAGGATCATTAGATATTTCATGCTACTGTGTGTCATGATAGCAATGTCCTCATATAAAAAATTGCCCATGTTCTATAGATCCTTCCTTCCCAAGCTTTGGATGACATATCAATGTCACTTCTTTGGAAACTTTTTGGCTGTAAATGGTACCTTTCTTATCTTTATTTCTTTTTCTAAGTGTGTGACATGCTACCACTCTCCCACTGCTTTTAGGTATCTTTTTGTTTCGTTTTTTTGTCTTTCATTGAAATTTTTTCCACTAACATGGTCGAAGGTGATGGTGTCACATGGAGAAAAGGAAGGTCTCCTTCCTAAAAAGAAGACTCGTCAACCAAAAAGCAAAAGCAAAGATTGGGCAGAAAAGAAAAAACCCATCACACTCTATATACCCCATTAGATAAATATGCTTTTGACCCCAATTTATGAAAAAATTTCTTCTAGGGAGAAGAATAAAGGCATCATGAAGGGAAAGAGAAGAGATAAGACAGATATGATGATGTCAACGAGTTCTCAACAAAGGGCATCCACAAGTCTATCTAGTTTTTCAGCGAGGGATGGATTTTGAGATTTTTAATAATCGATGGACATAAAACAATTTGTCTCTTGATTAGCAAAAAAGTAAATATGTAATGTGTATTGTTTTATTTTATTGTGGGCTGTCAAGGGAAGCCCAATTGATCACCAACATAAGCTATTCTATCCAGTGTTTTAAAAATAGAACCCAACCGACGATCTGACCATATTTAAAAATAATCACTTCGGTTTTCTTTGGACCAATATTTTATAAAGAACCAACGGTTTTTTCAAAATTAATGGTTCAACTATACGAAGCATTGGGTCTCATGACACTACGTGAAAACTAGAAAATTCGACAGAAAAAATTGACAGGCCAAGGCTCATGAATTTTAGAAACTTAATTTTGATGGTCTAGGACCGTCGAAATTCTTGACGTTCCCAGATTTGAAGGCTTAGAGCTATCGAATTTCTCTCATCCTTCATTAATTTGACAATTTTGACCCGTCGAAAAAAAAATTTTGACAATAAAAAATTCGACGCCAATTCAACCTCTTGGTCTGTTGAATTTTATGAAATTTGACGGCCCAAGACTGTCAAATTTGAGCTTTTTTCACATTGTGTGAATCATTTCTTGAAATTTATTATTACCAAAAATCATTTTTTATTAGGATATTTTCTAGAGAGGAAGCTGAAAACACTTTGAATTGAAAATTTTCACGAAAATCTTTAATCCTTCTGCATTTTTTCATTGATTCATGGAAGAGTCGAGAAATTTTCTTTTTCTTTTCTATTTCTAACTTTTATATATAAAAATTAGTTAATAAATACAAATCGGTCTGACTATGTTGAAGCTCGATCAAACCCAAGTCTGACCATTTAAAAAAAAAATTGGTTTGATTGTGGGCCCAATTTTTAAAACATTGCTTCTAATAGGATTCGAATCCCCTCAATATAATAGCACAACCACGAGTAGAGTATGTCACATTTGTATGAGGAGAGGCTAAAGTATGAGCAACTGAATTACAGTAGATCCCCAATTTAAATTTCGACCGAGTGAACCTAGTGAGTCCCTTAAAACTTTTATATTTTTCATTTTATTTGGTGTTCTAATTTGGACATTGGACTTTAAGTCATAGACCATATGGGTAGATAAAGTTATGAATTAAGGGATAAGTGAAAGGCACGCATTGCAAAAAGTAAATCTAGGTGGGATATATTTTTAACATTCCCAGGGAATTGCCCATTTTTTATTTTATTTATTTTATTAGAGGCTTGAAAAGGGACTTGTCCCCTTCTAAAATGAAAGGTGGATGGATGTCTTTCCACCATATTTCAAAATTTAAATATATTTATTTCTTCATGTTGGGCAAATAAGGCATTAGAGCCATGTGTATTTTTCTTGCCTCTCATTAGTCGTTTCTATGTTACCTGATTCGTGAGTTTGCTCGGTTCGAATTCGGGTGGCAATTCGTGGGGTTGCTACTCAATAATGAACTTGGTTCATAGCAGTAGAGAGAGATGAGGAATTTGAAAATTGAAGTAATAAGTAAGATAAAAAAGAGATAAAATAGCAGATTTGGGAAAGAAAAAAAATCAAACATTTTTTATTTATAATATGGACGTGAAGGTATTTGGTCATTTTTCATTAGTCTATTAGTAAAATCAAGGTCAAAGGGGCATGTTATTATTTTAAATTTTTAAGGGGATTTCTCAAATAATATCAACATGTCGAGGGGAATTTTAAAAAATTAAAAGTGAAACAAAATTAGTTGAATTCGCTACTTTTAATGAACCCACGTTGAATCGTACGGTGAATTGGTTCGATTCCAACCAGTTCGCGGCTCGGCTTCTTTTTAACGAATTGGGTAACCCAGGTTCGGTTAGGGAGAGGATTGAGATTGAATAATAAGGATTAAGTTATAACAATCCAATGGTTAAGATCTAATCTTATTAAATTAGGAAATGAAGGGTCAGATTTTTCATGGGCAAGCAAGGGATGAGAGACGATGAAAATTATTCCAATTTTATGTGCAAAAAATAGCAAGGAAGGGTGATTGAGGACTGGTTTAACTTCATTTTTTATTTCATTTCCATTACCATCTTCCTCTCCTAACTCTTTCTCTCTCTATCAAGTTTCTCTTTGTTTCTCTTGGACTCTCAGCCTACTCTCAAGGCATGTCGTCCATTTTTTAATCCTTTAACACTTTTATTTTATTTTTTCATTGTAGATACGTGGACTTCGAAATCTTTTTGGAGGTTTGACCTCATCCATGTGAATTAAGGAATCGCCACCATTGAATGAATTTAGGTGTGAATGGACACCACTAAAACATTTAAGAATCCATTTTTCTTGGCTATAGTGACACATATCTAAAGGATAAAGAGGGTTCGGTTGAGGGACAATGAAGGGGTTAGGCACCTTGTCCCTCTCATTAAAAGATGGTTACCAAAATGACCATAAAATAAAATTTTAAACTATTTTTTTGTCTTTTTTGAGAGTAGGTGAGTTGATAGAAGTTAAGAGATCAAAGAATTATAGCTCAATTTACAAACTAGAAAAATTAAGATAATGAACAAGTCATACACTAAAGTGTATACTTGTTAGATTTTTTTTTTTATTCTTTTTGTGAGCTTGAGACTTTGATGAGAATTCACTTGGATTTCATCATTTGGAATCTCAAATATTCAAATTTAGCTTATGTGCCCCCTTGGGAGTCTTTCTTTATTGGCTTGACCCATAGGCAATGTTCATGATTCGAACAAAATTATGAAGGTGTCAAAACCTTATCTATGAGATGTTATCTATCTAAAGAAAATCTTTTTGTTAGATTTAGAGTTAAATGTAAGTCTATAAGAGCCTACACTTTGGTTCAATAGTCATTTTAGATATGAGTGTGTGCATGAGAGTATATGTATCTGATGAACTTGTCAAGAGAAGATTATCTCCAAAGAGGGTTTACTCTCTAGCTCTATAGTCATCAAGGAAAAAAGAAAGAAAACTTAATCTAGGTCCTTAAATTGTAAGGAATGTAAATGCATTCACACTGGGAAATTAAATTGCATAAAAGTAAATAAATAAAATTACACCTAATGTTATTGCTTTTAAGGAGCTTATTAAAAATTTATAGGGGGAGATTACCTCACTAGGAAGAATTATTATCTACCCCCAAGACTTGAGGTTAGAAATTTAAAGAACTGCATAATTAGAATAGAAAGCTTGCAAGTAAAGAAAATTACTTAAAAGTAAGAGGGGAGAAAGTGAGAGTAGGAGAGATTAGAAGGGATTTTTTTGGTCATATCTTGATCTTCTTCTTCTTCTTGAGTTCTTTTTTTTTTATATAGAATTTGAGAGAAGTTTAGGAGGATTGAAAGCTTTGAGATGCAAATTGGACAGAAGTTTAGATCACACTAAGCTTTTCCATTTGTCTTAGATGGATCTTCTATTTATAGAATTTTAGGAGACCCTTGGGGAGTTTGATCCTTAAACCTAGAATACCCAATATTCTCATCACAAAGAATGACTTTAAATATCTTTCATCAAGATGTCTTATATAGTCTTTTACACCTCTATGAGTTTAATCAATCATGATCATCAATGGATAAAGGTATAATTGCACTCAAAGTTCTAGAGAATTTCAAGGGAGGGGTAGAAATGTCCTAACCCTAAACTTGATGTCAAATTCTAGGGACCTAAGCTAGATGGCATGTAATTAGATGGTTGGTTTTTGGATAATCTAGATATTCCACATAGTTAGGCATCTAATAACCTAAGGTTAAGAGAGTCTTTGCACACAAATTCTAGAGCCTTCTCTTAGGTGGACAAATTGGTCATAGGTCCTAGAATTAGTTCATTTAACATTGAATGCCAAGAAATCTCTTTGAATCTAGATAATGGATGGATGGGTAGATTGGTAAATTACCTCTAATGGGTCTCAACAAATTTGGGTTAGAAGAGTAATTCACCTTAAGTGGGGACCAAAGACATTAGGTAAGACTAGAGGACAATGAAGATTATCAAAAAATCTTAAGTGGAAAAAATTATGAAGGATTAAGCCATGAGTAATAATAAAATTAGGGGGATTATTTGAGGCAAAATCCAAGTTATGAGGGTTTTTGTGGTCATTTGTTGTAATGATATCATGCACATATGGGCTTCTCAACTGCTCAACTAACTTGAATTATATCAAGGAACGGTTAGAAGGAATTAACCTTGGACGTTTGAGAAGAAAAGTTAGTGTAATTTTATATGTGTACCCCACAAAACAAAGGTTAAAACAAAAAATGGCTTAGCCATATGTACCAAACGACCATGCAAAGCTAAGCATGGCCATTTGTCCCTTATAATCAAGCAAAACTTGATTTTTGATCATCTCCTTGATTGGATTGAGTGGGTCCCACTCGATCGATCGAAACTCTTGCAATTTGTTCCTCACCAAGGTAAATTGGGGGGGGAAGGGGATTTTAAGCTCTAAAACTCTGTCAAATTTTCTTTTCTAAGCTCTTAAAATGCCCTAAAATTATGTCCAAATACTCCCATCTTCTCTAAAATCTAACTTAAGAAGAAGAAGGAAGAAAACCATCAGGTGGGGTGCAACCTTTATTTTTGCATTATAGTTAACTTCCTCCTCTAATTTCCCTCTTTTATCACCCCCTTCATTCGTTATGTTATACACTTTTAATTTTCTAGTCATTTAATTATTTAAGTTTCTTAATTTAAAGGTTAAAGTAGTAGAGAGTAATCCCTCCTTGTGAGGTAATTTTCCTTTATAAGTCCTTAATAAGCTTCATACTAAGCATTTTAATTCCATAGCATAGTTATTTTTTATGTTATTTTAATTCCTTACAATTTATGATTCCTAGTTTAGTTCATTTTCTTGTTACTTTTATAACTTAAGAGCTAGAGAGAAAATCCTTTATTAGGTAATCTTCTTTTTATAAGTTCATACATGCATATACAACATGCACACACTCACAACTTCCAAAATGCTATGAGCCAAGTTGTAGGTTCCCATGAATCCATATCTAACTCCTAAAGCAAACAAAAATGGTCCAAAAGTGGACAATATTTTCATGCATAAGGTCTTGGCTCCATTAAGGTTTTTTTCAAACCACAGACACCACCTATGAGTCAAACCAACAAATAAAGCTCCCACGAGAGCACATAAGTGGAAAATAGTGCTTGAGGGATCAAAAGAATGAAATCCAAATGGATTTCCACTCAAGTCACAGGTCAATAAAAAAATCCAGCAAGCACCTACTTCTAGTAGTAGCTTGCTCATATCTTCATTTATCCAATTTGTAAATAAAACTATAGCCAATTTTTCTTAAGTTTCTCTTCAATCCCTTCTATATTTAAAACACACAAAAAAAATATAAATATATATATATATAATATATATATATATATATATATATATATATAGTTTGCATGCTTCATTTTTTGGTCAAACAATGGTAATCATTACTTGATGGGTGGGAAAATTCCCCTTACCTAATTCTAGGTAGACTTTTACCTATATCCTTTTGATATGTGAATCACCATAAGCCAAAAAAAAAAAAAAAATTCAAAACTCTTTTGTAATGTCCATTCACACCCAAACTCTTTGAATGGTAGTAACTCCAAAAATCCCCATATAAGAGTTTTGAACCTCACGTATCTACAATAATTTTTCTTCCTTTTTTTAGTTCTTATAGTTAAGTAAGATTATTTGTCCTCGGGTAATTTCTGGAATAAATTCTGAAGTTACCTTGGTACCTAAGGGGACTCGAACTCAAGACTTCACCGTTTCTTAAGGTATGGTCTTAACCATCTCACCAATCCTTGGGGGTTATTCCACTACACATTTTCTTTTTAATAAAATTCATTTTTTATCCATTATAGTATAAAAGAAGGTGGAGATACAGAAACAAATAAGTTTTTGTCAAATTATGAAATTGAATATTATGGGTGCATAATTACGTTGATGACATGGACCAATTAAAGACTTCTACGTAATCACTAGTATATGAAGAGACTGAGTTAGAATAGATATGTATTGTATTACTAATGTTAATGAACTCACTCAGTTGATAAGTAATTTAGATCAAAATCCCCACATGTCAACCCTCCTAAGTCTTATAGGTGAATGAACTAGAGTAATACATGATAGAACTGTAGCACTTAAGTAATCTTCTTGTAGATCCTAACAGAAGGTTTCCTAAGATATTTAAGATTCTAGTTGTATAAATTCTAAGATCAAATTAAGGAAGAATTGTGGTTTAATACATAATAAACAAGGGTAAAGATAGAAGTATCCTAATTCAAAAAGGATATTAAGATTTTGGATATGGATTCAAAACTTTTCGAAGTTTTGATCTCAACTATAAAGAGTTTTGGAGTTGCAGAGTTTAGGTGAGAATGGGCATTACTAAAATGATTTTGAAATATTTTTAGACCTGTAGTGATTTACTTTCAATGGTAAAGATAAAGGTCTATTTAGAGAATTAGGTAAGGAGGTTAAGTTGAAGGACAAGGAACGTGTTAGACACATTGTCCCTCCCATCCATTGATGGTTATCAAAAATGGCCATTAAGTGAAGTTATAAAACTTTTTTTTTCCTTGAAGATAGATGGTCTTATAGGGATTAAAGGAAAACAAATCGATTATAATCTCACTTGCAAAACAGA
The DNA here is from genome assembly GCF_017979445.1 of Akebia trifoliata. Classification (NCBI taxonomy): domain Eukaryota; kingdom Viridiplantae; phylum Streptophyta; class Magnoliopsida; order Ranunculales; family Lardizabalaceae; genus Akebia; species Akebia trifoliata. Next base: position 31,038,731 of record NC_141376.1, read on the forward strand.
AAAGTAAAAATGATGAGCAATCTCCTACTAGAAGTAGGTGCTTACTAGATTTTTTTTTTGTGAGCTTGGGACTTTGGTGAAAATTTACTTGGATTACACCATCTTGAGCTCTCAAGCCTCATTTCCTACTTACCTGCTCCTGTGAGAGTCTTTATTTGTCTGTTTGGTTCATAAGTAATATTCATGAGTTGGCCAAGACTTTGCTGGCGCCAAAACCTTATGTATGAGAGTTTTGTCCCTTGGAGGACTATTTTTGTTGGCTTTAGAGATTAGACATGGGTCCATATGAACCAAGCATCAACTCTTAGCCTTTTTTAAAAGTAGGTGTGTGCATGATAATGTATGCATGTATGACCTTACAAAGAGAAGATCACCTCCAAAGAGGGTTTACTCTTTAGCCCTTATGTCATAAGAAAAGTAAGAAAAGAAAACATCTATTCTAGGAAATATATTGCATAAAATTAAAGGAATTAAAACTACTAACTAGGAATTGAAGGTTTTCATGGACTTATAGTGGTAAGGATCCTCCCATAAGAGATTAACTCTCAACCCAAGCATGTCATGGAACCATTTATTGCTACTAGAAACAAAATAAAATAAGGTTGAACTTATAGGTGGTAAAGATCCTCCCATTAGGGGATAGAAGGGGGAATTTGAGAGGAAATTAACTTAACCTTGCCAACTAAATGGAAAAGTGTAAAAACAAAGTAAAACTACATTACTTGGAACTAAATGTACATAAAAGTAAAAGAAAGGGAGGTGATAGAAGGGGGAATTTGAGGGGAAATTAACTTCAAAATAGAAATTTAAATGTAAGATCCTACCATGGTACTTTCTTCTAATTTGACTTTTAAACATGTGAGAAATTATTTAGACAGAATTTTGGGAAGATTGGAGAGTTTAGAGAAGGAATTTTGACAGAGTTTTGAAGCTCAATTTTTTCTCATCTTTTTTACCTTGGATAGGGGTCCTTTTATAGGATTTTGGGAGACTTTTGGAATAAACTTGTTCTAAATCTTAAAGTTCTCAATATTCTCAATAAAATCACATAGGATGATCTCATTTACTCTCCTCGACGAATTGGCATTGATAATCTTTTACACATATATCAATTTAAGCAATCATGATGATCAAGAGATAGGATACAAAAAACTCATTAGTTTCTAGATAATTCTTAAAAGAGACTAAAATGATCTTAAAACCTAGACTTTGAGTCAACTTGAAGAGAATTAGGCCAAATAACATGTAAGTTGGAGCTTAATTTTTATACATTCTTGACTTTCTACCTAACTAGGTTTCTAACAATGTAGGGATAACAATGTTTTTGCATAAAAAATTTAGAGTATACCCTTGGGTAGGCAAAATTTTCACAGCCTCTTGAACATGATCAATTTACATTGAGTCCTCTTTGAGTAATGATCAGGGTTGGGGACACTAAACTAAATCACTTCTAATATATCTCAACAAATCAAGGTTAAAGAAATAATTCAGCTTAAGTGGGGACCAAAGGTGATTTGGAGTCAATGATAGAAGAATGAAAAATTTACAAAAAGACCTTGGTGGGAAAATTAGAGTGGTATTAATGCATAGGTATTAAAGTAATTGGGGAGAATTTTCTTGAATAATAAGATAATTAGGGAGGGGGGGGGTTTAAGGAGTCATTTCCCTTCAAAAATATTATGATTACATGTGCTCTAACAAACTCAACTGAATAACCCTTGGGTGAGGGTGCTAGAATACGAATTTTGCCAAAAATGATGACCTCCTCATAATTCTATGAGCAAAATAAATGGGGTTGTGGGTGACCCACGACCCTGTGGAAATATTCTCTAGGTTGTGGGTACCCATGGCTTAGCTTAATTCAGTATGTGAAATTGGTTTGAAGAGTTGGACTCCACTGAAGTACCCCCCCCCCTCCCCCAATCCCTCCCCCTCCCCCTCCCCCTCCCCCTCCCCTACAACTTGATCCACTTTGAAGACTTGAACTGAGCTTTCCTTTGTCGGATTTCGATAGTTTTCTGATTCGGTCTAAGTAAATTGGGATGTCTATAGAGATATTTACAAATTTCTCATTAAGAAAGTTCCCAAAAGGAGATCGGCTCTTCGGTATATAGATAAAGGAATAAACATTCAAGTAATAGACTTTTGACTTATTCTCTACGTCAATCTTTCTTTATTCTTGCTAGCTTTATTATAGAAGGGTCTTGATCTATGAAAATCTCTCGAAATTGAGAGTTTTTGTAGGAATTAGTGGGGAATCTTTAATTAGTGAGATTTGACTATGGAGGTGAGATTATTCTTTTTACGTACAAATAAGATTTTAAAATATTTAAATACCCAAATAAATAGATCGGTATGTGTGAAAACTTTTGTCAAGAATTGATCACTCTACCCTTTGATTTAAAAATAGTTGGTTGTGTAATTTTTTCACAACCTATGTTTGATAGTGAATTTTACCTTTTTTAGCTCAAGCTGTTTTAACTCGGCGTGTGACTTGTACTTGTTCACATAAGTCTATTTAACATATTTAAATTTTTAAATATCTCAAAAAAATAAAAATAAAACATTTAATTTTGTTTATTTTGATTATTTAGAATACAAACATTAAATATAACACATAACTTAATCAATATTTTTAACCATACTCCAGACGAGTTTCCGAATGGACTCTATTAGATTTGAAGCATAAATGTGACCATAAAATACATGCTTTGGAGAGGCAAGCTATAATTAAGGAAGCCTAAACTAATATGATTAGGTAATAAGAAAATAACCCCACAGAAAGAATATTCATCAGTGTGTTTTTTGTTTCTCTGTGGATGGGTTACAATTAAATACATGGTTTGACTGATCACCACAAGTGGACAGAAATGCATGGAGTGTATAGGGTGTCCTTGGCAGGATTAATTTATTAAAAATGGGTTGATTCCAAACACATTATTCTAAGATTGTCTTGTCTCATGGGGCCTTCCTTTATTGATAATTAATTTTCTTGTGTGGATATCATTGTTTTCTTATTGGAAGCAAATATTATTTCCAGCCATATATATCTATAGCGATATATCAAAATGATTTCAGGAATAAAATTATATTCTTTCCATAGAAATAGACAAAGATCTCATCATTTTAGTTTTTTCAAAAATATCTCTTTGTTCAACCCATCACATTCACAAGGTCAAACATTTAAGAAATAAGTATGGTTTTAAAACTCAACTAAATCATAATGGGATAGGCCGATTTAGATCACTTTCAATTCCATTACAAAATTGGGCCTTATTTGAGTCGGGAAGCTTCTACTTGAAACTTTCTGAATTTGGAAAAACTAAGTCTAAGCTAGAATAATTTATTTACCAATTATATATATAAGGGAATGTTAATGTCCAAGACCTCACTGAGATATTAGAATTCTCCATCATATTCACTTTTCAATGATATCCCTATTTATTTTATTTTTTTTAGTGAAAAAGATCAGGGATTGTTAATCTTTTACATAATAAATATTTATCTTTCACATAATAAATATTAAGAGTATTTTAGTCTCTCGATTTAAATGCTTTATTTGTAATAAGTGTTTTGAAAATCAATGCATTTATTATGTAAACAAGTATTTATTGGAAATATAAGTATTTATTATGTAAAAGACAAATATACCCTTCTCTTTTTCACTAAAAAAAAATAGATAGGGGTATTATTGGAAAGTGAATGTGATGGGCACTATTAATTTTTATATGAGATCTTGGACATTAACATTAGCATTCCCCTTATATATATATATATATATAAGGGGTCTCGTTCAGAATACAATGAGCTGATTTTTTGTGAGGATGATCTATATGATGAGGATATCATCTTATAAAAAATCAGTCCAATCTGAAACTTTTAACCCAATAAAAATGATTTACAAATTAACGGTAAAAAAATCAGCCCACTCCAGAACTCTTAAGCTATATTGAACAAATTTTTTCTCGTTAACGTTGTATGTTGAACACTATCCTTAACTTTCAAAACCATTTGCTTTTGAAATTTGCAATTCATTTATAGAGTTTCTATTGGTACATCAACTTTTAGAATGAGCGTCCTAAGACTTGTACTAATTATTCTCTGGTGATTTCATATGAATTGGTGGTGCTCTTAGCAAAAATTGGTGTGGCAATAAAGTCTCTTCATTAATCTCAGATGCTGTCGAATTGCATTGAAACAGTTTTGAAGGGATTGACACAGCCAATCCAAACTCATGGGGATATTAAAGAAAAATAAAAAATAAATTGTAGAGTCTCATGAGATGGAGAGGAGATGTTTGTGATATCTTCCTCCCTTTCTTTTTCGGGATTTTTCTAAAAATGTGCACAACTTATGTCCAAATTCCAATTTTGATATATTGTTCATTTTAATTCCCAAAAGATGCATTTTGAGTGAATTCATCACTTTTTATATTCACTGAATTTGTTGGTGTATCTATGAATTTATAGATATTAAAAGTGACGAAGTAAGGAGTTCATAGGTTATAAAAATGATGAATGCATGTTTGTAGATTTGAAGAAAATAGAAAGATTTGAAGAAAATAGAAAGATTTCATGAAAAGCTTTCACCCTTTCCCATTTTTGAAAGAGACTAGAATTATTTTTTTAGTATTTTTGTACATTAAAAATTAGCTAATAAATACAAATTGGTCCGACCGTATTGAAACTCGATTGAACCCCAATCCGACTATTTGAACAAATCTTCGGTTTGATTATCGATCCTATTAGTAAAACATTGATTAGTAGAAGATCTCTTTTATTATTATCATTGCAAGGGAATGAATAAGGACGTACCCTAAGGACCCCAATGTTTTTGCCACAGAGAATAGTTAGTAGCCAAAGCCAAAAACTAAACCAAAAATTGTCCTACCATGAACTTCAAATTGATGTGATACCACTATATCATGTACATCGTCTGTCTTATAATATATGTTGGGTGTAGCAACATTTATTCAACTCTGTGTTGATTCAAATATCCAATCAAATTTCATTTCTTTTTCAAAGCTACATTCATCCCCTTATTTTCATATTTCCTCTTGTCCTTTCAAAGCCTTGAGCTTACACACTACTTGATACAAAAGCACCAAATAACTAACCTATTGTGGCTGTTATATTTTGAATGAAATCTTTATGGGATTCCTTACACTAATAAAATATTAAGTCGGGCCACATAAATTTAAAATGAATTATATACCCATTAAATTTTGGAACCTATTTCGTAATTTAATTATGGGTGAATTACTATTTTGTGAGTTGAAAATGAGTTATTTATGATTCTGGCCACTTTTCATTTTAATTACCAAAACGTAAACAATCATGTTTTCGTTAAAAAACAATTCAAAACGAACTGACTATTTCATAAGTTTAAAGTGACGATTTCGTAGGTTAGTGAAATAGACATTTTAAAAACCTCCGAATTCATTATCATTCACGTTTTGGTAATTAATATGAATCGTGGGCCAGAATCATAAATTCATCAAAAGTTGATCACTTTTTCATAAATATCTCTTTAATTATCCTTATATTCTCACTTAATTTTGATCATTTTCTTTTTGAACTTTTATTATTATTTAATCATTTATTTGTATTTTTCTATTCATGGAGGAATGCGCAGGGTCATTGGATTTATATTTAATTTTCTCTATCCTCTAGAGATGATGAGATGAGATGAGTGAGTTCTTTTTTGGTTTCCAAAACTCTCAAAATAGAAAGAGAGATTAATCAAAGTTAATCTTTTAGTGTTTCCTTTCTACTTATATTTTTTTTTGGAGGCATGTTAGCTTCAAAGGAACCTCACCATTGTATCCTATGAGGTGTTGTGGATAATAAATTTTACAAATCTACATCGAATGCGTGAAACCAGATTGCAAATGATATTTTTATTGATTTTGATGAAAAAGAGTACAAATCTCAATACACTTATCAGTAAAGTGTTCTCCTCTAATTAATAGCCAAGTACAATGAAAATAGTGTATGTAGCTTTCTCTTCTTCGGGCTTTGCGCTTGATCAGCTAAGAAGACTGTTTTAATGGTGAATTTATTGCACTTAATATCTTTGTAGGTTTTTTTTGTAGATTATTTTTTTCGTACTTCGTTTTTAATTGGTTGAAAATAATGTTTTGATGGTAGTTTTGCTATGTTTGATCTTTTGTAGGGTCTTTGTGAGATTTATTCTCTCCAAACTTCAAGTTTGATTGTCTAAGAACAATTTCTTAGCTTCCAAAAAAGGGATTTTAGACTTGATCCTCTCTTTAATAAGAGTCCGAGACTCTCTTGATGAATTTTACTTTGTCTCTAGAGGAGGCCTTGAAAGTTTCTATCTTTTGAAAGAAAGTAATCTAGGAGTCCTTCCAAATGAAGGAAATTTTGGTATTTATAGGCTTAGGATAAGATGATATTTCCAATTATACCCCCATCTTAACTAAATTTTAAATATTTGATTTAAATGATATTTGATTAATTATACGACCCATTTTAGCTGGTTTTGTACTTCCTCATGAGCTAACCAGCTTGTTAGGTGTATGGGCCCAATACTTAATGTAGATCACTTGGATTATGGGCTTTATCCACGAAAACCCAAAATCCAAACTTTAAAAAACCTACCCCAATTAGTCGGCCAATTCTTATGAATTCATTTATGATTTTTCAGAGTTTTCTTTCAATTTATGAAAGATATAAGGACCTATTCAAATTTTAGACGTCTACAAGTGTATCCTTACCTAACATACGTAATCTCTCTTTCAACTCTTTGAATCTCTCTCTATCTTGAGAGTTTTGGAATACAAAAAGGAATTCCACTTATCTCATCTCATCTCTTCATCTCTAGAGGATAGAGAAAATTAAATATAACACTACACATTCCTCTATGAATATAACAAATATAAACGTACATGTAGTTGGAATAGAGCTGAGTTAACTTGAAAGTGAAAACTAAAGAGGAGTTTTTTTTGGGTTCTGGAATCCAATGTTATGTTTTGTTAGGATTATAAAAGTGATTCTCCCATTATTAGAAATAAAATTCTACAAAACTAAAAAATGAGGTGGAATTTTCTTTTCCTGTTTTTGTGGTTAGTTATTAAATATTTCATGTCACAACTATTAAAACCGCGACAGCAAAACCAAATTCTAATTCTAGATTATGAAATTAAAATTCTAGAAATGATGTAGCAAAATGAGATCTTGGAAACTAAATTTTCTATAATCTGATTTTGATAATCCAAAATTAGAATCTAAAAATCCAAACAAAATGCCCCGTATTTTTTTTTTTTTTGTATCAAGTAAAATTTTGTTTTGGTAAAAATCCAGAGACATATAAACGTTTGATCAAATTATGTAACCGAATAAGGTTTTAAAACATTTACACAGTGAGTTAAATATATCCATCCATTTAAAAAAATTTGTTTATTTTCCTAATCGTTTATGTAAATATTTTAAAATCATATTTAGTTACATAAATTTTTGAAACTTTTATCGATTGTGTAAAACATACCCTTTTGCTTATCTTAATCGTGGTGCAGCTGCGAAATGTGGATTGGAGATCCAGAACAGCCTCAAACCAAAACGGCCTCCATTACTAGATGAAAAAATTGATCATTTAAGCCTAGTAATCCATGGTTGTGGGCATTGGGCTACAAATGGGCTTGATCTCAGTCCTATGTAACTGTGGTCAACTTGGGCTTTGCTTATTGACAACATTTGGGACCTGCAAAAGAACATCATTAATGTTTAAATCCTATGTAGATTATTGGCTGACACTATGTGAAAACTGAAAATTTTAACAAGAAAATTCGATGGGCCAAAGCCCACAAATTTTCAAATCTGATTTTCGATGGCCTATGACCGTTGAAATTTTAAATGTTCCCCAATTTGACAGTTTAGAACCACCAAATTTCTCTCATCCTCCATTAATTTGATTGTTTCAGTCTATCGAAAAAAAAAAAAATTGATAATGAAAAATTCATCATCTTGGTCCGTCAAATTTTATGAAATTCGATGGCCTTTGGATTATCAAATAAAGGTTTTTTTCACGTTATTTGAAGGTGCCAACTTGGCTAAGGCAGTGTTTGTTTGCGCTATTGTTCAGTGCTTATTGTTGAAAAAAATTAAATTCAGCACTTTTGGTCAAAATAGCGCGTTTGTTTACTCCATATTTTCAGCACTTATTGCTGAAAATAAGCGAAAAAAATTCAGCATTATTTTGATGCTGAAAAAAAGTGTTGAAGCGATAAGCACTTTGCTTTTTTCTATACGGATATGTATACCCTTCGTTTTTTTGAGTATGGACAAGTATGCCCTTATTCTTAAAAGGATATTACCTTTTATATCCTATGGATAAGTATATAAACACCCCACAAATTAATAAACCCACACCATGCCTAAATTATTTTGTCTTATATAGGTTAAAAGTTTTAGAATGAATTGATTTTTGGTGAGGATGATTTCCTCATTAGTATATAAGCACCCCACAAATTAATAAACCCACACCATGGCTAAATTATTTTGTCTTATATGGGTTAAAAGTTTTGGAATAAGTTGATTTTTTATAAGGATGATCTCTACAATGAGGAGATCATCCTCACCAAAAATCAGCACATCCTGAAACTTCTAATCCTATCAAAACAAGTTCAAGAATCGTAAATCGTCCCCTTTTTTAAAAAAAAAACTATTTTTGACAACTTAAAAATTTCAAAATGGACTGATTTTTGGTGAGGATGATCTCTAGACCATATAGACCATCCTCACTAAAAAATTGCTCATTCCAAAAAGTTTAACCCATATAAAACAAAAAAAATTGGTTATGGTGTGAGTTGCCCTTATTAATTCATAGGGTGCTTTTATAATTACACATCCTTCATTTTCATCGAAAATTATTCATCCAAAATTAAGTTCTTTTAATGCTGATTTCAAATTTTGGTGACTTGTATGACATTATTATTTTTAATTTGAAATTTATGGGCTTTTATAAATAGAAATTATTATTTATAAATTGAAGATTTGAGTATTATTTATTATTTAAAAACGAATTGTATTTTAATTTTATAAGAAAAAATATATTTTATTGTGTTTGATAATAAATAAGCATTTGAAACATGCAAACAATGTATAATATGATTGTAATGGTAACAAAGACAATTTACCAGCTTCAGCAATGTGCAACAAACATGATTCAACATCTAAACAAATAACTTTTTCAGCACTTAAATTCAGCGCTTATAAATTTCAATGCTAAATGCTATTCATCACTTATTTTTTTTCAGTTTAACAAACAACACCTAAGTTGGTAAGGCGTGTTAAATGTTGATCCTAGGATCTGGGTTTAAAAAGCCCATTGATCGAAATTTTTGCATTGATCAGACCCACTAACTCCTTTCCTGAGGAGCTTGTCAAGGCTCGGCTTGCCACTAGGCCAACCCCTTGGTCTTGCTTATTTAGTTTAGTTATTTAAACAAGAAACATATATTATATGTGCCAGACGATGAAGCCGTAGCATTCACATTTTCTTGAGTGCATGTGCTTATTGTACGTGCTTTGGAAAATTTTATTTAAAAAAATCCCTCACCTCATCCATCTAGAGACGCTTCATTGGAGACGTATTGCAAACTTGGGTTCACACTCGAGTTAGGAGAAAATAACGTCTTAAAGACAACTATTAAATTCCTACACCTCGAACTCAGTTTCTACTCAAGCAATAGCCTCGACATCCAGCTTAGTGTCGAACTACTTCATAGTACTTCTAAGAATTAGAAGGCCCAATAAATTTCCCATAAATGCTTTACAAGTCTTGAAAGGGAGGTTATCTACTGATTACAATTGTAGACACTCCAAATTGATTAAATAAACTCGAGAGCTCAATAGAATCCAGTGATGAAAATCAAATCGAGTGGCTTTCGATCAATCAAGTGGGACCACTAAAGCAAGTCAAAAACAATCAAAAGATGATCAAGAAAATCAATTTTGCTTGCCCATATGTGACAAACAGCCAAGCATGAGCTTGCCTGGCCGTTGGTCGCAAAATGGCCAAGTCATAGCGTGTTTTGATCTTCCTTTGTGTAGGGTATAGGTTTGTTTTGTCTTGGCTTTTGGTTATCTACATTCAAGATAAATTTATTCTCGTCATTCCTTGCTAATAGCCAATTCAGTGTGGTAGTTATTCAGCCCATAAGTGCACGAGATTTGATATAGCAAATGACGTCATAAGCCCTCTCTAAGTGGATTTTTTCTTAACAAAAACCTTCCTACTTCCTCAAATACCCCATACATTAACCTTTGCTTGAATTTCACAACCAAGGTTCTTTGGTAATCTTCTTTTTCTTCTAAACTTGATTCAAAGTCCTTCTTGGTCCTTACTTAAGGTGAATTACCTCTTTAACCTCAATTTGTGAAGATTCATTAGAGATAATTCACACTTATGCCCTTTTAGCTGTTAAGAGTTCATTGCTTACTTAGGATTATAATTTAGAGTTGGAATTTTATTAAAATTGATTTATTTCAAAGCAAGTTTCAATTAGGATTCTCAAAAGAAAGTAGAATTTCATTAGGAGTTTGTTTAAAAGATACTAGTTTAATTAGGGGTAGATTGTTATGGGATAAGGTTTTTGAAGTTTAAATATCAGAGTTCAAACACCTAAGAATTTAGCTTAGAATCAACTATGAGAAATTTACAGCAATGGTAGCTGATATGGTACTAACCTTCTACAAAAGGCTATAAAGTTAGAACATGAAACCCACAGAAATCACTATTATTGGTTGGGGTCGATTTGGTATTGAATTGCAATATCAAGATCTAGATCCGAACCATTAACAATCGGATCAGGTCAAACCTGATTGTATATACACAATCTAAATAAACTTCACGTATAATATAATTTATATATTTTCTATCATATTATCGGATCGGGATATAGTTGATCCAGATTTGATCCAATAAGATATCAGACCAAAACCTTATCCGAATAAAAAACATTGATCCAGACCCGAAGTTATTGGATTGGAATGGATCGGATTTTGAGTCTGACCGATCCATTGACAGCCTTAATCAAGAGTACACTCCTCTTTGCACCTCAGACAATGGGGCAGTTTTATAGTTTCTCCAACTGGCATATAGAGACCATGACATGCCAACTACATCATGATCAAAGTAAAAAAATTCACAAGAGGTGAAAAATCTACCCCTCATGATCACCCACCATAATAAAAGTTAAAAAAACAAAGTACCATTTTAAAAAAACATGAAATCCCCCCAAACCAGATAACAGAATCAACGAACCTAATTATCAAATGAAAAACGAATTTAGGAAGAGTAATCAAGAACATGATTTCTTCTTCATCACTGAAGACAGTGAAAATAAACTTTAAATGCACACACACATAAAATGAGATCATCTTTGACCTTTAGGCCTTTGATGGTAGGGATTGACAACTTCGGGATTTTGAAAAATCAAACCAAACAGAGGTCGAGCCCAAATGCGTTCAATAGGTTTATAAATTGAACAACAACATAAAAGAAGCATTGAAATTTATAATTTAAAATTTGGGATAAAAAAAACCTCAACTACAAATAGGAAGAAGTTGTGGGAGTAGAAGAAATACCAACAAAGATCTCCTAATCTCAAAATTTTGTCAAACCCAACAAAGAAAAATTGTCAAATTTGGACAAAACCATGCCGGAAGAGAGATATCCAAAGTAAAGTACTCCTTGGATCATCCTTGAATCAAATATGAGATTCTAACAGCGAGAAATTTACAACAATGGTGATGAATCCCTCTTTGCCAACTTTCTCCATAGCCTTGGCTATTAGCTCACCAATTTCCCTTTCTCCATTAGCTAATAATATGGTACCAACCTTTTTAAAAGGCAATAATATAGTAGTAGTACATAAAACCCACACTAATCACTATTATTTGTCTAGGCTTCCCTAAGAATTTCTTCAAACACAATCACCTATTTTTGTAATAATGAGGATTTCCTTATCATACGTGCTCTGCTCTTCAAACTTGTCACCACAGAATTAACTGTCATTGTGATCCCACGTCTAAGGTCCACTTATAGGTATCATTGTTCAATAGGATAGGTAACACAACCTACAAGAGTAGTAAACAATTGAAAGAAGGTATTTAGATCATCATATTCACAACTTGGTCAAGAGTACACCCCTCTTTGTGCCTCAGACAATATTATAATTAAAAAACAAGTTAGAAGTAACTGAACACCAAACAAATATACTTTTGGTTAACAAAATTATAGGGTGGTTGTAGCATTTATCCATTATGCTTGTTGTTTCGCAAAATAGAAACTGCATATGTCCTCATCAAGTACATAACCTTTCATATGTAGCAAGTCAAATCTACCCCTCATGATTACCCACTATAAGAATAGTTTTAAAAAAAAAGTACCATTTAACAGAAACATGAAATCCTCACAACCAGATAATTGAATCAATGAACCAAATTATAAAATGAAAAACGAATGTAGGATAAGTAATGAAGAACAAGATTTGTTCGTAAAACAACCCCCGTCCCCCACCCCCACTCTAAAATGAGAATTTGACCTTTAGGCCTTTGAATCAAAACAAACAGAGGTTGAGATTATAAATTGAAAAATTAGAGTGAAAAGAAGCATTGAAATTTATAATTTAAAACTTGAAATTAAGAAACCTCACCTAAGAGTGGGAAGAAGTTGTTGGACTTGCAAAAATACTAACAAATTAAGATCTCTTGATCTCATAATTTAGTGAAACCCTACAAAGAAAAATAGTCAAATTCAAATGAATATGTGTTAGAAGAAAGATATCCAAGTAAAATATTCATGGATCAACCTTTTCCCTCCTCCTTCATCCGGGCTTGGGACCGGCAATGTAAAACGTTTGATTTTACATTGGCAGAGTTAAAAAGGTTACCTAACAAGCAAAAATAATAGTTTCAAATTAAACAATATAAAATAATGCAAAAGTACTGGAAGACGATAAACAAAAGTTATAGTATCAATTAAGTTTGCCACTGAAATATTTAATGAAAACAAGTCAAAGACAATATAGAAATGTATATGTAGAACATATGCAAAGAAAATAAAAGTGTAATAGGAGTCCAAAAGACGAGAAGGGAAGATGAGTCATGACATGATGTCTGTCATCATACTAGGCCACCTAATGATGGACCCTGTGGCAGTGTTCGTGAATGTTATTTCCTTAGGCAAATCCTTATCCTATAGCTCAGTAGACATTTCAAATATCACCTAAATAAGGACATGATAGTAATTCAGTGATAGTACCTTTGCACAAACTAGTATCCCATGAGCATAGATCTTACTCAAATGGAGGTTTCACATATTGCACCTCTAACCACGTGGGGAGGGATAGGGTGATAATGTTCTCTCCTACAAATAATTAAGAGTACTAATATTTTATACAAGATAATTAGGAAATCTACTTTTAACAAAATTCAAATCAATACAACAAAAGGACCTCAAACATCATAATGTGAGGACTTCACAGATGGTTGTGACATTGAGCTCATCTTCCCCGTCAAATTTTGATGTTGTTGATCCCTATTAAACATCTGACTAGCTGAATTTGTTGTGGAGCAGTGTACCGCATAGTTGTTTTTGATACCCCCTCCCAAGCCTCATACTTGCCCTTCCCTATCTTTCCCACATGCCTATGCAATAAAATTAATCTTATTAGAGTAAAGATCATGTATGTAAAATAAAAAAAATGAATGAAATAACACGAATGTACCTTTACAACTGCATCATGCTCTATATCCCATTGTCTGAATGTCAGATCCACTTCAATCAGTTTTCTTTTTATCAAAAGCTACAAAACAAAGAACTTCTTTAAAATTATTCTTTGGATTAATAAAAGAAAATTATAATGACCACTCACAACGGTATTACACGATTCAGGTGTCAAGGCAGTACCATCAAGAGTATTAATATTTTATACAAGATAATTAGAAAATCTACTTTTAACAAAATTCAAATCAATACCTCAAAAGAACCTCCAACATCATATGAGGACTTCGTAGATGGTTGTGACACTGAGTTCATCTTCTCCGTCAAATTTTGATGTTGCTGAGTCATATTGAACATTTGACCCTCTAACGTTTCTAGCTGAATTTCTTGTGGAGCAGTGTATCGCAAAGCTGGTTTTGATACCCCCCTTGTATCCCAAGCCTCACACTCGCCCTTCTCTATCTTTTCCACAGACCCATGCAGTAAAAATTAATCTTATTAGAATAAGACCATGTATGTAAGATGAAAAAATGAATGAAATCACAGGAATATACTTTTGCAACCGCATCATGCTCTATATCCCTTTGTCCGAATGTGGGACCCGCTTCAATCAGTTTTTTAATCAAAAATTGCAAAATGAAGGACTTATTAAAAATTTCTTTTGATTAATAAAAATAAAATAAATAAATTTATGACCACTCACAATGGTATTGCTCGATTGTGGGTGCCAAAGCGGTGCCATCAGGCCTAATGTATGTACACACATTTAAATATAACTGGGAACTTACCAATTCCTCCCTATTTGCTACACCCTTTCTTCTTGTGGTGTGTGGGGCTTTCATGTTGCCACGTACTTTCTTGAACTTCAGTCTCTATTCCTTCTCCTCAAGTGTAGACTTTAAGTCGACAAACATCTCCTAGTTCTCTCGCTTCACCAAGAAATCATGCCTTATCGAGCATGTTATGGTGTGATAATGTTGTCCTAGCCAGTGCTTCCAGTCTTTCCAAGCTTTACCAACTTTCTATAGACAAAATACCGAATGGACATCGATGATCTCAAGGTAATCCTATTTAGAATAATGAATAAATTAATCTAATTAAACAACAAAGATATGATAAATAAAGCTAAACATTAATAAAAAACTTATAAACAAGAAATAACAACTACCTAGATCAGATGCCAAATGAGATCAAGTATATCGATGGGCACTCTATCCCAAGATGGGACAGAGGTATATGTTCTTCATAGCAAAGTGACCTATATGTGTCGCTAAGGCGGCTTAATTCTCACTGTTGCACTGTCCACGATTGTTTAAGCTCAGACGCCATCGTGGACGAGAAGTTGAAAAAGCCAAATTGGTGGCTGGTGTCAACAAAGATAGTACATCTGTCGATCATGAAGATGTGGATCTACACCTCGAACGGTATGCGATAGATCATTTAGCTAGGGAATATCAGAGTCCGAATCATGAGGCATGAGGCTCGTCCTGTGAAATAGCAAGACAAGTGTATCAAACAAAGATAGTGGTACTACCCACAACTTTTAATTATTAAATTTAAGAGGCACAAAACATAATCATAAAAGAAACCCAAAATCTTCAACAAATTCAATTCGTGTTTTGATGAACTTCAAACATTTTTCATACTTGATGAATTTTGAATTAAAACAAACATAACTAGAAATGGAAATCCTCTTAATTTTAATCCTACTTCTTGATCTTTGTAACTGCATCAAAGTTCATCTATGACGATATGTAATCTGAAGCTAATCATGTCTATACTTCTTGAAGGACTCCTTGAGAAAATAAGTGTAGAACTCAAAAGTAATAAAAAAATTGATAAGTAACTCAAAAGTAATAAGTTAGTAAAACATATTAATTGAGAATCACATAGCCTGAATAAGAATCATCTAGCATATTTGAGTCAGATTGATTAAAGGGGTCTAGCTACCCAACCTCATCAGTCGTCACAGATTCTTCTGGTTGGATTGGGTCAAGTAGAAATTGTCTATTAGATGATAAATGGGTTCAGGTCATAAGTTTCCAAACCCAACCTGACCCAATTGAGCGAAAGAACGGTAGGTAAGGCCAAGTAAGTTTGATGGTTGTCAATTGAATTGGGTAGTGGGTGAACCAGTGTTCCAAACTAGGGTGCAACAATGTTGGACAATTGGTGTAAAATGAATGATTGAGAGGGGTGTGGATTTCTCAAAGTAAGATCAATTTCAGATGGGAATATCGACACAATTAAAATAAATAACCGTTCAAGAAAACAATATAACAGAGTCCTAAATCACGTGCTGGCACAAAATCCCTCGCAATAAATAAATAATTAAATAAAACATAAGGAAAAGAAAGATACCTTTCATTGAAACAAATATGGATATTTATGGCCTTCTGATCTTCCACATGATTAAACCCTTATGGATGAACTCGTATATCTGGGATGTGTGATATCTTGGGCCAATCGTCACCCCACTCCTTGTGGCACTTTAGTGCTAGTGGACATTTTGAAATGGAAAGAGATTGAAGCGTGGTGGGCAGTCCTTCCTCTGGAAAGGTTGCAAGTTCTTCACAATCTTCGATAGACAAGTGCTTAAGGGAGATGAGGTTTTTCAATCCATCTGGTAAGGATGTGAGTTGAGGAAGTACCCTTATAGACAATTGTTGAAGAGATATCAAGTGTCGTAGACCCTCATTTGGTAAAACCGTGAGTTGGGAACAATGTGATATTTCTAAACTTTCCAGAGAATGGAGGTGTTTGCTGTCTTCTTCATCCTCTAGCAATGATACCAACTCATGACAATCAGAAATATGAAACATTTTGAGTGCTTTTAGGTTTTTGAACCATCCACTGGGTATTGCCTCTATATTTTCAAAACAACCAATTTTCAAGGACAGGAGAGAGGTGAAGTATGGCACAAGGTTTAACATCCTCTCATTGACAAATTGGTCCAAACATAACTCACGAAGAGATGTCAAAAACCTTGGAAAAGCAATCAAACTCTCGCAGTTCATAATATCCAGTTTACGGAGGTGAGGGAAATCACCTTCTTCAATGCCATCACCCCATTCCAGTAAATCTTGGTTTGAATTTAAAGAAAGCTCTAACAAAGATGGAAAAGCGGCAGCCTTAGTAACCATGATGCCATGACATGTCTCACGACCCACGACATGTGTCAGATTCGTTCTCCATATGTGAAGTATCTTGAGAGATGGCAACTGTGAGAGAGGAGGGAGGGTTTGGCATGTACAATCGAACAACTCAACTTGCGTCAGGTTAGAGAATGATGGATCCCCCATCCAACTCGGAAATCTTACACCATTATAGTAACAAATTTTTAGCAATCTGAGATTGGGGTGAGGTTGGAGCCTTTCAAGTATTTCCACTGGCACACTTGCATCATCATCTCTATCCCATGACAAAGTCAACTCCTCAATGTATTCTTTATTCTTCAATAGGTCCTCTTTTGCATTGATCGCGTTTTGGAGACTTGAAATTATTAATTTACCTCTGAGGTTGATCAATCCCATCAGCTGTCCTATCTGATCATCTCCATTCTCTTTACCAACAACGAAATTTGATATTGTTCGTAGACATGTTAATTCTCCAATTCTTTCCGGCATCGAACGAACATTTGGCGGAAGATCAAGATGTCTTAGCTTAATCAGATTTCTTGTGTCCTTGGGTAACTCAACAATTCTATGACAGCTATTAAGATCTAAAGTCTGCAGGTTATAAAGGCTGCTCAATGATTCAGGCAATCTTTGCAGCATTGTACAAGAAACGTTAAGGTACCGTGGGTGTTTCAAATTGCCAATTGAACCTGGCAACTTTACAATGTCTTGGCCACTCAAATCCAAAACACGGAGGAATTTTGATACTTGGAATAAATTATTGGAGATGCTTTCATATGTAGTTCTCGTTATTGAGAATACCAGTAGAGTGTGTAGCCTCTTGCATTCAAGGAATTTCTCAATGATTGAAGAATCATTTTCTTCATTAATGAAGCATGATGAATGCCGAACCTTTTCAGAGAAATGCAATAGCATGTCATCCTCCATTTTAAAACATTCACCTTCTGAGACTGATTGCGCTAGATCATGAATCAAATCATGCATCTTGTATCTACCATTCTCCCACTGGAAGAATGATCTCCATAACAAATCATCAAAGTAATCACTACCCACATCTTCAATTTCGCTTTGCCCGATATCTGATTTAATAAAACCTTCCGCCATCCACAATTTGACCAATGTCTCTTTGTCAAATTTAAAACCCTTAGGAAATATACTACAATATCGGAAGCACCGCTTTAGATGTGAGGGTAAATGATGATAACTCAATCTCAAAGGAGTTAAGATATCATATTTTCCTCGCGGCAATTCCCATATTTCACTGGTCAAAATGTCTTTCCATTTTCTTTCTTGTGTCTTACCTTTTAAGAGACCTCCAAGACTCTTTGCAGCCAAAGGTAAACCCCTGCATTTTTTTGCAATTTCTTTGCCAATTGCCGCCAGATCTGGATGCCCATCCCAACTCTCATTTGGAAATGCCTGTTTTCCCAACAATAACCAGCAATCTTCGTTGGACAAAATTCGCAAGGGATAACTATCTATAGTGCCCATGATCCGTGAAACCTTTTCACTTTGAGTGGTGACAATAATTTTACTCCCCTCTGCTCCACATCGCAAGGGAGCTCTTAGGACTTCCCACTTTTTAGAATCTTCATTCCAGACATCATCTAATACGAGTAGAAATTTCTTCCCACTTACTATTTTCTTAATTTCTTCAGTGAGTGAGGTTAATTCCTCATAATTAGATGATATCTTGGAAGTACTCTCTATAATGGCCTTTGACAGTCTTTCCAAATCAAAATCATTAGACACACGAACCCAACTTCTCATGTCGAAATGCTTCACAACCCTCTCGTCGTTGTAAACACGCTGAGCAATGGTCGTCTTGCCGATTCCGCCCATACCGACTATGGGAATAATAGAGAGTCCATTTGAAACAGACCCATGCGATACCAACAGATTTATTAACTTCTCTTTATCATTTTCTCTACCGAAAACATCACCAAGATCAAGTTCATTCCTTTCCTTTGCAATCCATTCTAATCTCTCATTGATGTCCTTCAACTTGCTAGTTAGATTTTCACCTTCAACTTTGGATCGTAAAGCTTCAGTTGCAAACGCATCCAATATGTCTTCGGCATCGTAAGCGACATCTCTAACCTTTCTAATCCATTCTCTCACCTGGTACGAGTGGATTTGCTTTTGCTCGGCATCTTGGAGTACGGATCGAATTGATGACAAGAGACTGGACAGTTTGTCCAAATATTTCCGAACGCCGCGTAACGATCGAAACTCGGTTTCAATTGAAGAGCTCAGTTGCCCTAATATAGGTCCAAGAAAAGCAGATGCAATTGATTCTGCCATGCTAATTATATAAACTCTTAACAAGACTATGAAACAGAAAGAGAATTACAATTGATGAATGAAATTGTCGATGCTAGAAGAAGAAGAGAAGTAACAGCAGCAACAGCAACAGCTTTTGACTTTTTTTTTTTTTTTTTTTTTTTTTTTTTTTTGGCTTGGTGGCTTAAGGGTAATTCTATTGTCACCCCAGATTTTACTTATTACACCTCAACTAAATTAAATAAATACGTCAAATAGATTAATTTTTATTTTAATGAATTGCGCTGTGGTTCTAGAGTATGGCCTAATTCTAATATTGATATGCCCTTATCAATAGAGGGGAGCAGAGGACTGAAAACTCTCAAACGGTTGAAGGACTAGAGGGTTGTTGACAATGCGGCATGTTGCCTTTGTAGAGATCAGGAAGAAGACTTGAACCACTTGTTTAATAAGTGTACATTTGTGCACGATCAGTCTGGATAAAGCTATTGAGAAGATGTTTGGACTATTGACAACCTGGGAGCTGATGTAGAGATCATAGTAGAAGAATTCATGGAATGTTTGGATTGTCAAACGTCTAAGCATAAGGCCTAAGCCCATGGATCTCGAGGGACGATGGAATCAGAATAATCCGAGAAGATCGACTCTTGAATAAAAACATTGAGATCTTCAAGATCAATTTCCTTGCAATTGAGTTTTCGTTTTTAAGTCCGATTATTTCATTTACCTTATTTTTTAGACATTTTTACTATTTTTGCAATTACTTGGTGTGTGAATCAATAAGTTTTTAATACCTAATTGTTCGGTATTCTTTTGAGAACTGGGGACCAATTGGAATATTGTTCTCCGCCTTGCATCAGGAGCCTATCTTGTACACGTAACCTTATATGCATTTGTATCTACTAAAGAGGATTTTAAAAATCAGACTGTTTTTTCAAAAAATTCAATGATTTTTTTCCAATCCCCTCCCCTAAAAAGAAAATTCTCTGTATAATGGAACACCCAATTAAATCTACGAATTATTCAATAAGTAGTTTTGGAAGGTTATACACTGGAACAAAACTTAAATGGGGATATAACAAGTTACAATTGAACAAGTAGACCTATGTTCGCAAATTCGTTTAATGATCGAACCGTGAATCAGTACAAAGATAATCAGTTAGCAATAAGATTCACACTGGATTCATGACATACAACGGTATCAACCAATTTGCAAACCCAACCATTCTAGTTCACTTAATTTTGTCATGAAAAAATAAATATGCATTTCTAAAAATCCCGATTTTTCTCCTAAAAATCAATCATCTTCAAGCTCTTTAATACATTATACCTCATCTTCAATCCCTTGAAGAAAATCCTTGATTTTTTCTATAAAAAAAAATCCATCATCTTCAACTTATCTAACTTATTCAACTTGATTCTCAATCCGTAGGCGTCAATCTGTAGAATAAAACTCTTCATTATTCAAATGGAAAAGCCAACATCTTCAAGTTTTTTAACCCATTCAGCTCGTCTTCAATCAATTGGTTTCAATCGCTTGAAAAAAACTCTTTTTAAGCCCAAATAATCCATCGTGTCCTGCTGCCTCAAGAATCCCATCTTCTTTGTAATTGAAAAGATTACATGAAATATATATTAGGTTTGAAGAAGAGAGATCTTAAGGTTGAAGAAGAGAGAGATATTTAGGGAGAAAATCAAGGGCATTTCTCTAGATGAGAGTATTTAAGTTATTAATTATTTTCATTTGAATCAATCGGTAAATTCTCGAGTTTTCGACTTGACTCGACTCGAAAGACATTTGAGTCGAATTATGTTTTTTGGATTTTAAAACTATGGTTGATTCTAGTGAAGTGGAGTTCACTGGGGTAAGATAGTGGACGTGGACAAGTAGAATACTCCACTTGTTCAATTGATTGTCGTTATTTTTAAAATTTCAGCCGAATACAATATTATGGATACAATTCACAAGTCATCTTGGTGTGTGATGAATTTTAAAGAGTAATGATATTACTCATTTACAATTCCATAAAAGATATGAATAAACACCATAAGTGCTTTTACTATAAAATGACATCATAAATTAATGATTGACGATAAATTGACGAGGCAGTGCACAAAACCATTGATATTTTTCTTCAGGATACATAAGGAAAGAAGAAAAAAAAGATTTGTGATGTTGTGTACATGCCACATCAACCACATCTACACCGCGCCAATTTTAGTGAGTTAGTTCATCATCATGTAATAATATTGCAATCCATTTTAAAACCATGCAAATGTGGCAGGAAAGATTTATATCAATCCCTAGATATTGATTTTTCCTCCTTGCCCAGTCATATTAGAAGAGAGCTGTTTTTGGCACTCCAACTTTCACTTATTACACTCCAATTAAAAATAAAGAAAATAAATGAATAGTTTAAAATAAGTAAAGGTTGGGTTGCCAATAGAAGCTCACTCATTTTTTTTTGCAGATTGTTTTTTTATTTTTACATTTTTGGGTTCAACATTTTGTATGAGCCCATCATAAGAGTTAGACTAGCATAAGTTAGTAAGGATTTCACCTATGCTAAGGGTCCTTGGGCTCAATTTGTAGGATTCAAAACCATGATCTAAAACTTCAAGATTTGAAAAAACAATACCAAAAAAATTTGTTTGAATTTTAATTTTAAATTTAGGAGTTCCGTGGAAGTTCGGTAGCTGTCCATTTTCAAAACCTTGGATGAAGTCCCCAAAAAAACTTTTTTGGGATCTAAATTTTTCCTAAAAATCTAGAGGGTTGTTGTGTTGGATTGCAAATGTGGTAGCAGCCCATTTGAGCAAAATGATCATAGTAAAGCTTAAAATTTTACTGAGTTAATAAGGAAAATGTTAGTGTAATCATAATTATAAATAACTACTGAAATTTTTTAAAAGAGTGTTATAATGTTTTTTAATGTTGGAATTATAATTTGATCCAAACCTTTTTGCAAGATTTGAATAGTGTATTTTAATCTTTAATTGGGGTGTGATAAGTAATTTAACAAATTGAGGTGTAATAAGTAAAAGTTAGGGTGCCAATAGTAGCTCTCTATTAGAAACCCTTGTTGTTATAATATTCTAAGAGAGTAGTTATAGCCACACCAACCTTTTCTAATGCCACACCAAAATATGTGCAAATCTTTCATAATTTACCTATGAATTGGGGGTGGCATTAGAAAAAACTGTTGTGGCTATAGAATCTCTCAATTCTAAAAAGGGGAAATTACAAAAAAAAAATCCTAAATAAAATAATATTTTAAATAAAAGTTAAATTATTTTTAAAATTACAAAAATCAATCTTGAGAGGCTATTGAAGTGTCATTTTTGGTAAGTGACAAAATATCCTGTCAAGAAAGCATGTTGTAGTGTAGTTGTTCAAGTTGACATGAAAATCTACAATTCATGTGTAATTTAAATTTTAAAAAAATATTATAATATTATACATTACAATATTTCCTTATTATATTTTAATATTTAATATATTATATTATAATACTATATATATTAGGGGTGTCAATGGGTCAGGTTTGGGTCGGTTCTATATATTCTCATAATCGAACCCAAACTTGAACATCAGTTTTTGTTCAGAGTATGATACCCTTGGAACCAGAACCAACCCAACAAATACCCATTACTATAATTTATTGACTTTATCATTTCAAAGAAAGTCTCTCAGCAAAGTCTCTAATTACACTTCTAAGTTCTTCAGGATCTAAAACAAGAAAATAAATTAAGAAGTTCGATATAGTGTTTCTAATCAATGTAATTCCCCCCTCCCCCCCTCTTTAAAAAGGTATTTAGTTTTGTAAGACTTTAATCATTTTCTTAATTTGCTCAATTATTGAATCTTCAAATTTAATTAATACTACTACCGAGGCCATACATAAAATACGATCTTCCTCATTAAGAAAAACTCTTCCTCATTCTTCTTGTAATTTTCATCGAATTTACTTCTTTAAGATTGCCTTCTACCAAGACATCGATTAATAGAGGTATGTCTTTTTCTATAAAATTTCTATATCCACTATTTTTTTTTATTTTGTAACCATCCTCATTATAAATCAATATTCTTCAATTCTCGAATACAACTCAATTCACATAAATTGATATCTTATACATGTACCTAGGAAATCAATTATTAATATTTCTAAAATATTTAAATAAGTTAACTCACTATATTCTCAACTTGAATACCCCAAACTTCCTTAGCGCTCATTCATACATTATCATTAATCTTATCTTTATTCAATCCTTTGAAAATAATATCATCCTCAAAATCTTAACAATAATTTCCTTAATGTTATATTTTATATATTCTTGTTGATAGTTTCACATTTATAATTCAACTAACTTTATATCATAACCCATTATTCACTTATCAAATATGTATGTTCATCATAATATCCTTTAATATTTTAAATCACCCCATATACTATTTGCAAATCATAAATAATATCCCTTCTTGTTTTGATTAATATTAAAATAATTAATTCCCATCACACTTCAAACGCAATCATTAACTTCATCCTTCGAATCCTAGTCCTCTGAACGTCATCATTCTTCAAATAATTCACAAGATCAAGATTTTCAACCAACTAGTTCATACCTAAAATCAAGTCGAATCTTGAATTTCTAAGAAAGTAAGGTCGATAGTCTTCTCTTAATCAATTACTCTTTTGATAAAGATTTTTTTTACAAACTGATTCGGGAATATAACGATTTTCAATAACATTTCATTTTTCTATAATACTATGTTTCTAACGACTTTTAAATAATTGTAAATTATGTCACATCATTCATCTATGCATACATGTCAGTAATAATATTATTTCATAACTTTTCACCTTATCTTTTACATATCATACTGCCAAATCGTAAGTCAATATCTTTTAAGTATCAAATCAAATCAAACAATTGATTAATTGACTAATCTTCAAATCATCATAAATCATAAAATATATTGATCTAAGAATCATTTTCACACTTAATCCATTTTTTTATTTTTTAAACCAAATAATTAACTAATCATACTCAATTAACTCATCTATTTCAAATCAAACAATTAATTATTTAGTTACTAATCAAATATTGTCTTACTCCTTCAATTACTCTTGTTCCATATCAAATATCAAGATCTTCCCCAAATTACAAAATCTTCTCATCTCTTGTATTTATGAATTTTTTCATATTTTAATTTTTCTTCAATTCATAATTCATATTTCATCAAAAGTCTAATCTATTCTTTCATTCATAATAGCAAAATATTATCTAATTAATCAAACTACAATAATCATTCAAAAATAAAGTAATCATATAATTAACTACACATATACGTAGAGTTTTATCTTATTTATATTTTTCATTTTATGAGGTATCACAGCTTTTATCTAGACCTACTTATTAATGGTCGACTTTCATCCAAGTTTTAGGGTTATATTTTAAAGATTTTTAATCTTACCCACCCCGATAATTTTTAGGATAAAATGTTGTCACAAGGCTTAACACTAGTGCTATAAATCCTGATCATATCTCCATCTAGACTATAACATACCTCTATACTCAAAGAGCCCTTATCCAAAATGAAACTAATTTTTAAGCTCTATGTTACCAATTAGATCTTCAAAATAAAGCAAGTCAGTGTCCCATATAGACCTAATGTCATGCTCTGATACCACTCTATGGTATCAGCTATATACTTTTAAAAGAATTATTTATATCTCATACGGATTTAATATTGAGCTATAATACCATTCTATAACGGCTCTAAATTCTAACATGAATCCATATAAGTCCATGTTAAAATTTAAGACACAAAAATATAGGTTAATACAAAGATAAAGTAATAATATCATAATAGAAAAAGAAAAATTTATAATAAAAGAATATTAGAGTGTAGAAAACAAAACATAAATTATAACATGTGATCCATTTTCAATACTCTCAAATACACAATCTCCACAAAATAATGCAAACAACTACACCCTAAGATTATCCTCAAACAGACAAGGGCTACAACTTATCAATATAATGAGCTTGATGTACTACTTCAAAATATGGTTCCTCATGGATTAGCTCATCAATAACTGATGTATCTGAAATAATGAAAAATAGGATGAGTAACATGTGTTGTCAATTTTACGCACGCAAGGATACGTTTAGAAACAAATAATAAAGTGATGAGAAAATATAATTCGCATGGAGACTAAATACCAATCAATTGCTAATTATTAATCTATCTCATTCTAATTTTATCTAAACAATAGTAAACATAGGATTTAAAAATAAACAAGAAAAATAACACAGATAATAAATTTTAAGATTAAGATCAATGAGTTACGAAACCTAGGCTTATAATTTCCCTTAAACTTTCTAGTTGATTAAATTCTCATTCTTTTTATGATAAATTAATCCACTATGATTGTTACCTAAGAGTATTAAATTCTCTATAAGCCTTTGTCAATGGTCATGTAAAAATACACTCCTAGATTAATTCTCTATATGTCTATGAGAATTAAATCAAGAAGAATTCATTAAAAATAAACTCTCAAAAATGATACACACGCAATGTGAGCATATGTCTATCTTAAATTAACATATGTTATCTAGGTCATAAATACAAAATAACTCTATCGATACTATTAAGGTTTACTAATTTAATTTAATCAATAATCAGTTAATTAAATCGCATTAAATATATGATAGATTAAACAATCACATGTAGACAAAATCATAAAAGAAAGAAAGAAAATTAATCAAGTACCATGAATAGGTTCCATTATAAACGTAGAATGAAATTTAGTTCATCATTGAAAATAAAACGCAATCACACAAGTATTTAGTCGTTCTTAGAGATTACAATGATTAAGAAAAGAGATAAAATTCAAGAAAATAAAACTCTAAAGTTGATCTTCAATTCTCGTACTCCTTCTCAATGTTGTGCCTCAAAGAAAATAAAAAATTACAAGTCCTTTAAAAGTTTTAATTTCTACTAATTATAGGTATGGAGTCATTAGGGTTAAGTATCCCAAAAATCAATGCATAATGCTGAAAACGTAACCGGGTCGCGGCTTCAAAATATGTTATGCCGCAACCCTTCATGTTTTTAAACAAAATCTGTACAACTTGACTCCAAGCCACATCTTAAAACTAATTGAAACCACAACTTGAAGACTTTTTAACTTATATGCATTTTTTCTTCTTTCAAGAGTGAACCAATTTGGAGTCAGAATTTCTTCTAAGTGTTAGCAATTATCCCAATGCTCCGAAGCTGCATAATGAACACAAAAATCAAATAAAAACACAAAATTACACAAAAATATAAAATAAAATAAACTTAAATAAAAGCAATTAAAATATTATAAAATTAACAAAATATTAGACTTGAAAGTGATTAATTCACAGGTATAAAATCTACTCATCAACATGAGAGTTACCCAGCATGAAACAAATATCTCAAACTAATAGTCTCCTAAATATAGAGGTAAAAATCATAATAAAACATTTAAAATTACATACAAGTTTTTCAGTAAAAGTAAAATAAAAATAAACTAATCAATATCATACTAAACATTTAAATAAACGTAAGTTTTATCATAACATAACTTTTCGATACAAAGAATAGCCGAAAACAATAAACATTTGCAAAAGTTATCAATCTACCAATGTTAATATCAAAATATAATATCATTCTTCAACTATTTCAAAACATTTTTTAACATAATATAAAATAAGCTAGAAACATAGACATAATATTATTTAAAATAATTTATCAGATAAATTACAATTTAATAAAATAAAGTATGTTTAATAATTTAAGTACAAACAATGGTAGTGTGTTTGCTAAGAGTATTGAAAATTATGACTGAATACCTCACAGTCAACATCTGAATATATTCCAGACTTCATCAATGTGGAATTCCATCTTTACCTCATGATTCTGTAGTCGCTTATTGCACTTATCATAATTGAGTGACCATTTATTCAAATCAGGATGGTCATTGATTGTGACCATAAGACACAAGTCATTTCATGAAGTATCAATACGTTCGACTACTCTAAACTATTAATGATTATTAACTAGTTATTTTCATCTAAGATTATTAGACGAATACATGATTCTTTAAGAAGTCTCTACACTTTCACAAGTTATCGTTACATCACATAATTCATCGATAAAAATGAAAAAAAATCACTTGATTCTCAGTTGTGATGCTACTCCCTATGCATCCCATACTACATAGTAATTTACCATTGCAACTATTTATCATAAGATAATATGTCATTTTGGACATGATATGACAGACTATCCCTTCAGACATTCACAAACTCTTTAGTTGATTATAAAATAAATACATATATATTTTTTCTTTTCAAAAATAAAATAAAAATAAAACATTCAAATGTGTGGAATGGACATCTGGTTTCCTACCATGCAACGATCCAACTCATAGGATTAAAATAGTATACATCGTTTCACGATAACAAAATCATAAATAAACATACAACAATGACTTCGTTATAATAGAAAATAAAATTTAACTCCCGAATATCCACTCGTCACCACACGCAAACAATGAGAGTCAACACTTTCATTTAATAAAATCAAGGACGTAGTATCTACAATACAATCATTTCAAATTTTAACATTTAAATTATTTTACTTTTTCAATTTCAATCAAATATTGTATACTCTTTGAAAGACATAAAATTAAAGTTTTAAATATCAAAATCATTTAATAAAAATAATTTTGAAGAAAATGATCAAAAAATGTCAAAATAGGTTATGTATGCAATTTGGGGCAAAATCATCGACGACTGAGCAAAGCTATAAAAAATTTGTGAAAATTTGGCTAAGTATTAAAAAAATGAATTTTCAAAGTTCTTCAAATTGAAAGAGGATTTTAGAGATACAAGTCTTTAATAGGAGATTTGACATCATATAAATTTTAAAGATTATGTTAAAATAAAAGTCTAAGAAGATGGGAGTCGAAAATCTGACAAAAACGTTGAAAGTCGCATTTTGTTCTTGAACCCACAAATTAGATTTTTATTTATTGAGATTTGAATTTTTAAACCATTCCCATTATTTTCAAATAGAAGATATTTTCTTATTTTCATTAAATACCTTAAAGAAATACATTTATAATGTTTTTATTGAAACTAAGTTGTTGAAAATGTATGTGCTGAAAGGGAAAAACAAAACTGAAAACAAATAAAATTGGGACTTTTAACATAGGGTTAGGTGATTGAGCTAGTTCGGTCAATCGAACTCAAGAATTGTTGAGGCGATAGAACTCAATAATTGTTAGGTCAACCAAACCCAAGAGTTTTGCATCTTGGACTTACACATGGGGCAATTGGTCAGTCGATCAAGCGAAAGAGATTTGTTGTCTCATTCAACGATTTTTTCCCAAATTCGCCTAACTTTTCAAATAAATAAATTTCAAATCAATCCAAAAAAAAAAAATTATATCAAAGAATTAATTTTAAACATGAATTTATAAAATAAAAAAATTCCTAATTTATAACAAAACAATGTATTGAAAACTATGACTACTAGGAAGATTTAGAATTTATCTACCTCAGATTTATGCCAAGAAAAATTTGTAAATAACACAAAAGATGGAGTTGGGTTGAAGAATCCATATCGAATGTCGTCGAAAATCCTAGTTTTTAATTTTTCCTCGAAGGTTGTGACGATTCCATCATTTTTCTTCTATGTCGAAGCCTAACAGATCATCTACATAGATTAAAATTAGGTTGAACGTTGGATGACACTAGGGTTTCTTTAGGATTTTATTTTAGAAGAGGAGAACATGTGAATTGTGAAAAGAAATCTAGAAAATTTTTGTGGGTTTAGTATTTATAACGTCGTAGAAATGTAACGGTCATTATTAGATTTATTTTATTTTCATTAAAATGTCTATGTACCGGACTTCGATTTTTGTGTTCTTATAATCTATTTCGATTAATTTGTCGATGCAAATCTAATGTTGTAGTTGGATTTGTCAAATTCAAAATCTAGAAAAATTTTCTATTTATTTAACGTAAGAATTTTATTGAGATACGCGTAATAAAAATCTTGGGCATTACAAATCTACCATCTTGAATTAGTTATTTTGGAGACTCGATCTCTTTCGAACGAGATCAATTTCAATTTTTTCTGTCTTTTTTAATTATTTTTTATCTTATCAAAGTAGGTTCATATCACATATGCCCTAAAGGTAATTTCTTCTTTGTATGGACCATAAAGTTTAGCCAACTCGTTGTAGGGTGACTATGATGGGTTATTTATACAATTTTCCTTTGATGGAGGAGAGATTGTAATCTTGGTCTTTACAATAATAATGAAAAGATCTCATCATTGCCCATTAATGTCGGCAATCTTGTTGAATAACATAAATATGTTATGTTCTTTTTCCTTTGATTTGTGTTTTATTGTTGTCATCATTTTTTACACATATTTTTTTATAGGCTTTCTTAACCTTCTGATGATCTTTTTCTAAACGCTCTCATAATAGAACCGTAGATCCTTTACTTCGGGATACATAAGAAAAAGATAAATGGTTTTGTAACTGCCTGGTAAGGATGTCAATGGGTACCCATTTAACCAAAATCGAACCAGAACCGAAATCGAAACCAAAAAGTCCGGTTCCGATTCACTTTTTATTGGAATCAAAAATGGAACTGAAACTATTAGGTTATATCCAATGGGTACCCGGAACTGATTTATTTTGTTACTATAGATTATTTAAGGTATTCTCTTATATCAAAATTAATGTATGTTATGTAAAATTCTTCAATTTTTTATATAAATTATCAATTGGAGCTTAAAATGAGCTATATCTTCTAAATTTCTTTCACTTTTAACTAAGATAAATTTTTATTTTTAAAGAAAAATCATTAATTTGTTTCTTTAATATGAAAAATTATAACTAAGTTAATATGCTAATTTTTTTAATTTATAATGATTTGAAATATTTTTTCTCATTCGATTCTTGAGAACCGAAACTGACGGGTACTCGTGTTTTTTCGCGGTTCTGAATCTGATTCCATTTATTTTGGAATCGGACTCGGAACCGACAAGAACAAAAATCAAAATAAATATAGTGGTTATGGTTCTAAGTTCCTTAGGAATCAACCCATTGACAACCCTATTGCCAAGTCAGGGAGCGTAAAGGGGAGTTTGAAAAAAAAGATTATCCTTAGACTTTTTTTTCTTTGAATAATGATTTCCTGACACCTCCCTCAATCATACGGTCCCTGTCGTGGCATGTGCTAGAACCACAAATTTTTTCCTCAGGATACACACCTACATAAAAAAATTTAATCTTATAAATAGACCTAGTAGGGGATGTCACAATAAAATTGGATTTGACAATTTCGTTTGAACTTTAATCCGTTGTAAACACATTTTGCGGTACTAAATGAAATTGATCCTTCTACTCTAGTATAACTTGTGTTCTACATGTTTATTGAGAATATAATATTTTCCCATAGGACAAATATTCCCAAATTGGGAAATAAGTTATCCCTAAAAAATTGAGGTCTGGGCTATAATCATTCTCAAAAATACAATCGAAAATTTCTCAACTCTCATTTGTGGATGCAGGAATAGCCCAAGACCATGCTCACACAAATCTCATCATATATATTTTCATATTCTCCATTGACTTATTCTCTTCCCATGACACTAAAATGAAGAGTTGTGATAATATGACGCCCCTCTTTGATATACGCCCCCATCACAAAACCATAGATAGTTTGTCTTAGGATACATAAGGAAACAATTTATGATTATGTGTATCCCAATGCATATGATCTATGGTTATGTGATGGTTGTCCCAAAAGGAATACCAAAACTATAAGTAGTCTTGCATTTTGTTCAAAAACTGTGATAGCTAATGTAAAACATTTAATTTCAAACCCATAATGAAGGCAATTAATCTTATACTAAAGCCTTAAATATTCCCTAATAACATATATAAAGAAGAAAAATGGATTTCTAATTGATTTATGGTAGAGAAGGGAAGATAAAGATGTCTTGCTCACACTTATTGCAGATAAAGATATGAGGAACATCTTCAGTATTTGTGATCTGAACACATCGATTATGTTGCAATAACTCGCAAATATCGCATGAGATCATCTTTTCTCCATCATCTTCTTTAGCTCCACAAGGGCAATCAACGATACAGTTATCTTTCCCAATCTCATAAATTCCCTTAATATCAATTCCCTTGTCAATAATTGTCCCACCAATAACCAAGCTATTACCTGCTTCAACAAACCCCAACACCAAATCCGACTCCTCAGCATGAACATCTATAACTGAGTCAGCAACAAAGCTACTTAAACCCCAATAAGTCTCTTTAAAACTTCTCTCTACTTCCATCTTAAGCTCTCTAAAGGTAGCATGAGGAGGCAAAATGATCAAGTTATATGGTGGCAAAGCTTTCTTTTTTCCTTCATCGTAGTCGTTCTCGTTTCTCAATGAAATCGTGCATAGAAGCTTCAAATTTTTCACTCCACCCAATTCAATTTTCGAAAATAACTCCCCTCGATAATCTTTAATAAGATGTTTGGCATCAAGAATTATCCTTGAAGCTATTTGAATCGCAGAAAATATCCCTGTGGTTAGTGTCGGCATCGCTTCTTTGAAAATGTAATTGTACAAGTAGTACAAATCGTTCATAATTTGAACCCTCGGCATCTGATATCGATACTTCATTGTAGGATCACTTAGAGAGAAACCTTCTTGACTTGAATACATATTAGATATGTCTTGCAAGCAATATTCTAAAACTTTGGTCACTGGGTTCACGGTTCGATGAACCACATAATTCCCCACAATATGGTTTCCTAAAGATTTGAGAACAAAATCAAGTAAACCCGTATCACCTATGTAGACACGAGCAGCATCCCTTACTTCTTGCCTTGAAACCCACCTAAATTCTGCCTTCTTTAAAGCTTCAACAATAACTCTTGTTGCCATTTCAATTCGCTTCAAGGACCATCTACAAGTTGTTTCTACTACACTTTTCGAATAATCTGATGTGATGTAAGTCTCTAATGGAAGTCGGCCTTTCAATTCGTGCATGAAACGGAATAATTGGCCTAGTGTTGACAAGGAATGGCCAGACATTGTTTGGTATCTAGTGAAGATGATCAGGATTTCGTGATTTAAGATATTAAAGTGTTGAATGAGTAGGCATAAGGGGATGCTTTGTATCCCCTCTATAGCTTTTTCGTACATTGGGCGAGTGACAGCAAAGCTTCCTCGACCGAATTTGTAGCCCCAATGACCAAACCAGGGTTCCCCAAAGGCTACCCCATGAATTAATCTCAAATCCATACTTCTCTTCTTTGCAATGTCAGTCACACTGACTTTCCTGTAAATTTATAAGCACAAGAAATAACTTTAGCAATTCCTAGACATGTAAAGAAGGTCGCTATATACACAAATTAGGAGCATTATATAAAGGTGCATGAGATACATTAAAGTGAAAATTACTTAAAGGACCCAGGCGGAAGGATTTATTTCTAATTAGTCCCTAAGTTTTAGGACTTCTCCTAATAGTCCATTTAGTAAAAACAATTATTTTCAAACAATCCCTGAACCCCACTCTAGACATTTCTTACAATTGAAATGTTGAAACTGCCCTAATCATTTAAACTCATCATTTTTTTCCAAAAAAAAAAAATGAACTTTTGGCATCCTGGTCGATTTTCATTCTGATGGAAAGGATTTGAGAAGGAAGAAGAAGTCATTTTCAAGCATTTTGAAGATGTATGTAAAAAAGCTATGATTTTTTCAATTATCTTGCTTCGGTTTTAGATGAAAATCGATCAAGGATGCTCCTTTGATTTGAAATCATCTACACAAATCATTATGTCAAATTTTTAATTGATATTTCCTTGTGTTTTAGTTGGAAAAATTCAGAAAATAAAAATCGTTGGGTTTTACCAACGTCAAGCTCACCACTTTTTATTTTTGAGTTCAACATTTTTATTGTCGAGCTCAACATTTTAAAAAAAATGTCAAACTCAACAATAAAAGTTGGCGAGCTCGAAAAGAAAAAGTGGTGAATTCGATAATAAATAAAACTGGTAAGCTTGACAGTAAATAAAAATTGTCGAGCTCGATAATAAAAAGTAGTGAACCCCACAATAAATAAAACTGGTGAGCTCGATAGTGTAAAAAATTTAAATCTCAATTTTGTTTTTCATTTTTTTGTTATCAATTGTCAAAATAAATCAAAAAATTCATTAAAATGTTCAAAATTAGAAATATATCATTTTCATCCATCATTCATGATAAAAAAAATTGTCATAAATTATTATAATCACCATTGAAAAACCTAAGTATATGAAGAAGATGAAAAAATGGTTAGTTTGGGTATTCAAAAATATTATAAACTGAGATGTAGAGCTTAACATGGTACAGATTTTATCCGAAATCCAAGTGATCCAAATCTAGATGTAACGGTTTAGTTTCATCAAGTATATCCGAATTAAAATATGGTTCGAATATGGGTTGATGTCTCTTGACCCGAGTCCAAATGAGATATTACTTTGCAAGTTGTATTGTTATATTTTTTAAGACATCTTTCATCAACCAATAAAAGTTGGGTATGTTGGTCAAGGCCTCTCTCCAAAATGGAGAGGTCTTATATTCAAATCACATTTTAGCAATTTTATTTGAAACAATATCAAACGGTTTGACATTATCTAACCCGACCAACCCGAATCAATTAATTCGGTTGGATTGGATCCAATAAAAAAAAAAATCGGATATGGATATGAACACACTCATATCTGGCACGAAACCTATCCCTTTTAAACCCTATTGAGATGAGGTTGTGAGACCATTAAGAAAAGAAATTTTTACTAAATAGACTATTTAACTAACCCCCAAAACTCAAGGATTATTTAGAAAGAAATCCTTCCGTCCAGGTTCTTTAAGTAATTTCATTACTTTTAATAACTAGTTGTGTATCTAATAACAATATGAAAAGTTTTGGTACATTAGATTGGTTTTCTTTTTTTGTTTTCTTTTTATGACAAAGCAAGTGGGTTAATAGTCAATAATTAGTAGGTGAATGTGGGTTTTGAACTTAGATTGTGATATCTACACTCATTGACTTTAACCAATTTTGCTAGATGACACTTCAACCGAGCTGTGTGGATAACATTTAGGGAGAGATTTGAGTATTTCTAATTTAAACTAAAAATTAATAGCACTTGAGCCGGTTTGGTTATGTGGAAATAAAGGCTGATTATAGTTTTGGTAAGACGTAATTTGCAATTTGAAGATTCTAAAAGAGAGAGGAAAGAATAAAAAAGGACTCAAATTTGTAGTGAGAGTAAATATGAATTCATTATTAACAAAATATAGTGTCGGTTAGAACCGAATGGCTAAAAAAAAAAAAAAAAAAACTTTAATTAGACCTCAAATTTTTGCAATAAGGCTTTCATGATGATGATGGCAAAAGAAAAGCAGAACATTTATTTGTTTTTGTTTATATAAGATATTCTACGCTCGTCGGCATAATCCATTGCACCCTTGGTCAGGCTGGCCTCTTCATGGGCCCACCAGGGTTGGCTACATGGGCCTATACATGGATACAACACTCACTGGAGGCAAACTACAAAAATTAATACAACATTGTTTTAAAACTCTTCAACTTGACTATAAACTCATTCGAGTTGACTCGACTCGATTGAATTTTTGTGGATTCTTCCCTAGAGCTCATTTAAACCTGTCTCCTAGTCAACTCAAAATTCATCAATTGAACTTAGAAACTATGCAAATTTATGGGTTATATCAACCTTTTTTGGGGGGAAAAAAAAAGGTAAATCTTGGTTATTAGAATATTATATATATTTTATGAATAGTATGGGTGCCGAGTCACCAAAATTCAATGTGCGAGTCGACTTTTCCAACTTTCGACTCGATTTTTTCAAGTTTCAAAATTATGAATATAGCAATAAGATCAGGCCTAACCTTGCTCGTAACCCGGTGCATATTCGATCCCAAAAGTCCATCAACTCGCTCCCGGCCAACTCAGATCCCTTCTCGATCCCGTTAATACATATCAAATGACCAAAACCATTGGAGTGCAAGACACCATGCAAGAGGTGACCCTGTAACTCTACAATATTGGGCTTCATCGTCACATCCGATCTTCTGTCATCGCCTTCACAGCTCGAACACACCGTCATTACCAGTGCGGTTTCCTTTGAAGGCAGCACAAAGTGAAATCTCTCGTTGCAGATAATGTGGTGCCCCCAGCCTGAGCTATAGAGTTAAATAAATATTTCATTTTTCTAATTTTAGCAATAAAAATAAATAACATAACAAATTAATTAAAGAGTATTTTAGAAGCACTCCCCTATAAAATTGGTAATATTAGGTT
Organism: Akebia trifoliata; assembly: GCF_017979445.1. Lineage (NCBI taxonomy): Eukaryota > Viridiplantae > Streptophyta > Magnoliopsida > Ranunculales > Lardizabalaceae > Akebia > Akebia trifoliata. The sequence continues at coordinate 31,074,336 of NC_141376.1, forward strand.
TACCCCCTTCCAAAATGCAAGATTAGGCTTACCCCCTTGACCGGCAGTCAACGTTGTGTTTCCTTGATGATTTACTGATGATATTTTGATTTTTTTTTTTCAAAATTCTCTTTAAATACCTAAATTACTAAATCAAAATTTCGAAAATATCAAAATTTTCACTGTGAAAACGACATTGACTTACAATCAAGGGGGTAATCTAATCTTACATTTTGTAAGGGGGTAAACCTAATATGGCGAATTTTATAGAGGGTTATTTCTAAAATACCCCTAATTAAACTGTTGACTAAGGATTATCAAAGTCCAACACTTATGGATAATGGATTTGTCCATGGTTGATCCCAGAAGTCTAGTTGAATATTATGAAAATATGGGCCTTGTCCATTGGGTTTTTGTGTTTTTTTTATTATATAAAAATACCTAATTTTTGATAATTTAAAATTTTGATATCTAAATAAAAATATTATTTTTTGCCTAATCATCCCCTAATCCACCTTATTTATAAAGAATTATAACTATTTTCAGCATAGATATATGTAAATTAATAATTATGAATCGAGTTAAATGGTTAATCTCATCCAAGGTAACACGACTTGGATGAGTCAACTTGGTACCATTGGGAGCAGAATACTAAGTTTTAAAACAATGTATTGGACTCAATGGTTAGAAAACCGGACAGCAATCAGAGGTTTGACTGGGTTGAACCAGTTTTTGTAATAAAATGATCAAGATCAAGATAAAAAAAAAAATCAGGGTTTTCAATGTAAGCTTTGGGTTTTACAAATTGAAAAATATTTTTTTAAGAAAAGTAATTGAGATTTAGAATCCCGGATCAATCAATCACACGAAAGAAATTTTATTTAAGACATTCTCAATTTACAAAACTACCCTCATTAGATTTCGTGCGATTGGTCATCCGAGATTATGAAAAATCTTATATTAACTTTTCTGTAAGCCAAAGAAATAATCTCTACAAAAATCATAATATTTTGTGAAAAAATTTTGTGCTCACAAAATTCGGGATCCACCAATCCCATGAAGTTGTATACATTGAATGGCATCCCCAATTTTCAAAATTAGCCTTGTTAGGCTTGAGGTGGCCTAGAGAATCTTATGGGAGCAAAAAAATACTCATTCTGTGAACTTTCTTGTGGTACACAATTTTGAAATCTTCTCTTTTCAAGATAATATTTTCTAAAGGAAAGTATAATTTCATTAATAAAAAATCTTTTAAAAATATTTATTTAATGCCATATTTTTATAACATTCAAAGAAGGGGGAGCGGGTCTTCTGCAGAACTTTTTTCCTATTGGTATACGTAGTGAATTTTGACGGATGAAAGGCTGTCACATCATATAAAAATAATAATCCATTATTCTAAAAAATGAAGTTTCAAAAATCATCCATTTCAAAGCCTTTGATCATGCTTAAAAAATGTTTTTTTTTTCCATATATTTTAAAGATCTAATCTACGATCGGATCTTTACATGGCTGTGATGTTAGATCTCGTTTTCAACATTTCATTCTCTACTATTTTAAATTGAGTCATGCTCAGGTGACACAAGGCAGGGGGGCGCACGGGTTACACATCTAACTTGCTAATTCACACATAACCGTACATGCTTTTCAACGAGATACGAGTAAAAATTAAGCATCTATGGTTATGTGCACGCCACCACGTCAGATATGTCCCCCCTTGTGTCATTCCAGCATTAGTGCTTTAAATTCACTACAGAGAATTGTAAGAAAAAAGTATTATCGAAGATTTACTCCCTAAGACTATATTTGAATTTAGAGAAGTGGAGAGAAGAGAAACTCATTAAAAGAAGAGAAGAGAAGAGAAATTCAATTTCTCTCCACGATATTTGGATTGATAAGATAGAACTTGAGATAATTTTGAAATTTTAAAATATCTTAAAAAAGATCTAGGGCAAAGGTGTAATTATAAACTATTTTAAAGAGTTTCTCTCCCTTTCTCTCTTCTTTTCTTCACTTTTGAAGAAAAACAAAGTTCACTTTTTTTTCTCTTCTCGTCTTTCCGGTTCTTTTCTCTCCACTCTCCCCCCCACACATTGACAATTCAAAAAAAAAAAAATGGAGAGAAACTCATTTATTTTCTCTTCTCTTCTCTTCATTTTTCTCAATTTAAACACAATGTAAAAGAGGAAATTAGATAAAATTCACATACATTTTTTTAATATTATGTATTAAATATATAAATTGGTCCAATCAAATCGAATTAGGTCTGATTGCATTTAACAAACTTTTGACCTGACATAAAGAACAATCTCCTCCATCAAATTTTGATACCCATTTCCAAAGGATTTGTATGAGTACGATGAATACAGATCAACTTTCAACAAAAACAGGTCATCATAAATAAATCCATTGAATTATGATTTAAAAAAAAGGTGATTTCCACCACTCCACATCAATATTTGAAATATACCTCCTATATCAATCAAGTCGTGCTAGAGTGACCTCGGGATTGATCTCGATTCACACTTTGTCGATGTGGAGGTGTACAGACAACCATAGATGCTTTTCACTTTTATCTTGAAGAAAAACATTTATGGTTCCATACACCTCTACGTCAGGAAAGTGTGAATTAAGATCAATCCACCTCACAAGTATCTATCATATGAAAAAATTTATAATAAAAAAAAAAAAACTCAATATTGGAAATCTTGTTGAAACACGTAAATTATGTGTCCAATTCTTTCTTATATTTTTTTTATTTGTTGTCATTTCTATATCGATTTTCTATTGGATCAGGATACATAATGGTGTCCAATTCCTATAGAATAAGAACGGTGTCTACGTCGCACATTTTGGTTAGACTATAAAACACAACAGACTCCTAAACAAGCTGTTTTCTACTTAACACGCAGCCCAATGTATTCTATCTCCAACCCAAAAGTGCCACATAGACACGGTTTGTTAGATTTAAGAACGAGACAGCGATAGGGTCGATTCCATTGAATTCTTAAAAACGACTCTGACGAATCAACTCGATTTTCAGACGAGCCAATGAAACAACCGATTCTCTATGAAAAACTCACTATATGGCCTCCGAGTTCATTCCAACTCGTCCGATATGGAAATTGGATAAAAAAATGGGAAAAAGTTCTTCAACACAGAGAATATACCTACGTATTGGCAATGATGGCAATGACGAGTAATTGATTCCTCAATCGGTTCTTCGATTACAAACAACGAGATATGAACCGAAGGATGACGATGAAGTTCTAGTTGGAATGACCAACTCTTCATTCCACCACATAAATTACTCTCAACGCGTGCAAATTCAAGAAGCTTTTTCATATTATCACGAAACGGTCCATTTAAACCAACCGGGTTCCCTGGTTCACAAAAGCTCTTGAACCCAAAAACCCTCTCTCCTCTCTTCCTCTTCTTACAACCTATAAGATTCAAATTCGTCATTTGCACTAATAGAAGAAAGAAAGGTGAGAGAAGAGAAGAAGACAAGTTTAGTTACATATAGAGTAGAGTGCAAGAGAGGATCACACACTTAGTGCCTAGAAATTAAATTGGTGAGGAACAAAAAGCACCTATTGAGTTATCAAAATATGTTGCAATAAGCATGATTAATTCAAAATTGAGTCCATGGGATCGAACAAGTCCTTTCGACACAATCGCTAGGTTTGAAGTAAATTAATGGAACCATGCGTTTGTTCATGTTTACTTTTGGAACCAATCGTTCTGCTTTGGCCTCCGATGTTAGCTGTGTGTGAAGTAGATTTAGAACACAAAGATAACAAACAAAAACGCCGTATTTATTTGTTAACCGAATTTAAACATTTTAATCAGTGTTTTAAAATTTGGACCGGAGCGACGATTTGACCAGGTCCAACCGGATTTTTTTAAAATTTTCGGTTCGATTCCTTGTGCAAAGTTCAGGTTCAACCGGTAAAAACCGGGTATTTTAATGGAACGTCTGTTGGCAAAAATGAAAGCAAAGTCGCGGTTTTGTAGCATAGTATATGATAATTACTTCTGAGTAAATCTAACCTTACTAACTTAGTAAGATTTTAAATCTTACTGGGAACTCACCTTTTGACATCAAAAAATGATCCAAGAAGACACAATTATATGGATTTACAAAAGAAGAAAAACTTCACTTAAAAAGATTATTTTTTACCATTAAATTTGAGATTAGTAGTCGCCCTTTTTCAAAATCTTGGATAAGCCCAAAAAAATTAATTTTTTGAATTTTTTTTGGGTTTGAGCATTTCCTTGAAATCTAGAAGGTTATGGTATTGGATTGTTTGGTAATCCATTTTAGCTCAACTACCAATATTAATATTTTGAATTCTTCTTAAATTATGTATATAATTTATTTAATTAATGAAAATCAATCCAACCTAGTTGACCCTGGTCAAACTAATTAATCAAAATTCTGGTTAGATTATTATTAAGAAGCCAAATGCTTCACCTTATTCATAAATTATGTGTGTTTGAATACAAATACAGTTAGAGTGTAGGATGTGTACAACAAACTCTGTTGATGAAGATCCCTTAATTAAAGGGATGAAGTGAGTATGACTAGGATGATTGTTACATGATTACAAAAAAATGTCAAAACAAATCTGAAGTGTGGAAATATTCCAAGAGTGCTCCTCAAGTTGGAGCATGGATGTTAATCATGCCCAACTTGCCAATTAACATCCGAAAGCGATCGCGTCTCATGGCTTTGGTGAAGAGATTTGCAATTTGTGCAGAAGTATGGAGATAAACTGGTTTGAGTAAGTCAGCTTGAATCTTTTCACGAACTAGATGGCAATCCAACTCGATATGTTTAGTGCGTCTATGGAACACTGGATTAACTGCGATATGTAAAGCGGTTTTGTTATCACAATGTAAAGTGATAGGATGATCATGTGAAATGCTAAAGTCCATGAGAAGATATTTTAACCAAGCGAGTTCACAACTGAGAAGGGCCATAACATGATATTCTGCTTCAACTGAAGAGAGGGAGACAGTAGATTGCTTCTTTGTTTTCAAAAATATTGGGGTGTCACCAAGGATAGTGCAGTAACTTGTAGTAGAACGATGTGTCATAGGACAACTAGCCCAATCTGAGTCGCAATAACCAGAGAGTTGAAGTTTACTTGAGGAGGATAATAATAATCCTTGACCTGGACTGCTCTTAAGGCATCAAAGAAGACGAGTAGCAACATCTAGATGCGGTTGGCAAGGTTGCTGCATAAATTGACTAAGAACATGGACAGTGTCACAATATCTGATCGGGTCATAGTCAAATAAATGAGGTAGCCAATCAATCTTTGATAAACAGAAGCATCAACTAAGAGTTCACCATGAGTAGAAGACAATTTTAAGTGTTGCTCCATGGGAAATTCAACAGGACGAGCTGATAGACCAACATCATGTAGAAGGTCAAGAGTGTATTTTCTTTGGCTAAGAAAAATGCCTTTGGAAGAATGTGCAACGTCGATACCAAGGAAGTAGTTGAGGTAACCCAAGTCGTTGATGTGAAATTATTGTCGACGTGAGTCCTTCAATGTGGAAATGGCCAAAACATCATTGCCTATAATGATAATGTCGTCCATAGAAATAAGAACGTGAACTTGAAGCCGTCTAGAAATTTTACTAAATAGAGAACAATCAACCTTGGATTGGGTGAAACCTGCATTTAAAAGACTAGTAGAGAGCTAGAAAAATCAACTCTGTGAAGCCTGTTTTAGACCATATAGAGACTTGTGGAGTCGACAAACCTTATTGTATCTAGTCGTGACAAAGCCTGGAGGAATTTTCATGTAAATTTCCTCCTCAAGATCCCTGTGAAGAAAGGCGTTGTTGACATCAAACTTGTGTAAAAGCCATTGTTTAACATAGGCAATTGCTAAAAGGTATCGTACTGTCACCAATTTTTTTATAGAAGCAAAAGTTTCATGATAATAAAGACCTTCTATTTGGGTGTAGCCTTTTGCAACGACACGTGCTTTGTACCACTCAATTGAACCATTTGGATAATGTTTAATTTTGTATACCCATCAACAGTCGATGGGATTTTTACCGGGTGGTAAAGTAGTGATGGTCCATGTGATTGTCTTCCAAGGCATGAATCTCAATAGTCATGGCATCTCTCCAATGAGGAAGTTTTACAACAGAGGTGAAAGTTGGTGGTGTGACATGAGAAATAATTTCAGCAAGAAATGAACGATGTTGAGGGGAAAAATGATCATAAGTCAAAAAAATGTGATAAGGGATGAGACGTACTTGGCAACGAATGAGATGATGCAATAGGAGAAATAGTGGTGTTAGGGCTATGGTAATCTTGAAGGTAAGAAGGAGGTTTGGTGGTGCGTATGGAATGATGGACAATGGGAAAGGTAGGATGGGTGGGTGGAGAATGTGAAGATGAAGGTGGTGTAAAAGTTGAAGGTAGGGATGGGTTGAAGTCATCATCAAGGGTAGGGAGGGGAAGGACAGGTATGGGTAAAAGGGGTGATAAATTCTTATAGGGAAAGTGCCATCCTGCTCGCGAAAATTGATTTGGTTTCAAGGTCATAAATTGATATCCTTTTTAGGCAAAAGGTTATCCAATGAAGCTGTCTGGATGAGCTCGTTTATCAAATTTGCAAGTAATATTCGAATTATGAGCATAGCAAAGGCACCCAAATACATGTAAGTGATTGTATGTTGGGCATAATTGAGAAGGACCTCCTAGAGAGTTTTACCGGATAAAATGGGGGTGGGAATTTTATTTATCAAATATGTGGCAGTGAGAATGCAATCACCCCAAAAGGTTAAGGAAGATGAGCCTGAAAAAGTAGAACACAAGCAACTTGAAGGAGATGTTGGTGCTTGCGTTCAGCAATGGCGTTTTGTTGAGGGGTTTTGACACAAAAATGTTGATGTATTACACCATTATGGTGGAAAAATGATTGTAGCTCAGAGTGAAAAAATTCAAGACCATTGTCTTTGCGAATTTGTTGGATTTGGCAATTAAATTGGGTCTTAACAAGATTTAAAAAATCTTATGAGAAAAAATCAAGTCTCCAATTTGAAGCGTATTAATAAATCCAAGTGCAACGAGAAAAATCGTCAATAATTGTAAAAAAATAGTGAACACCCGATAGTGAAGCCATTTGATAATCACCCTAAATGTCATAATGAATTAGACAAAAAATGTGATTTGTAGAAATAGAACTATTTGGAAACAGACGTCTAGTGTGTTTTGCCAAAGGGCAAACATTACACTCACATTTATTAACATTTGATACATCAAGAAACAACTTGGTAAGTAACTGAAGACGTGCATGAGAGGGGTGTCCAAGACGACAATGCCATGTACTAGTGAAGTCTGTTGGGGAAGAGGCAAAATTAACAGAAGGGCCGTCAAGAAAGTAAAAACTGATAACTCAAGAGAGGAAATCTCTCCTAAGATTTCTCAAAGACCATCGGTTTGAGAAGACTCAAAAAAATCAATTCACGTCACTTAATTATCTTTATATTTCCTCCCTAAAATCTCTCTTATCTTGATCACTTGTTGCCTATTTTGAATTCTACAGCTTTTGTATTTTAAATTTGATTTGTAACTATCCCATAATTTTAGGATCTCATGATTGTAATTCATTCTATAAATATTTAGTAAATGAATGAGAAAGGTAGGAAAGATATTTTCCATCAAACTCTTTTATGGTATCAGAGCCCAAAGTCTCACGACTTTGATTTGTAAATTTTTTTCCTTGATAATCTGTTTTCATGGCAACTTCTTCAAATCTCTCCGCGCTACATTGGTCTTGATCAAACTTAATCGAACCAACTATGCCTTATGGTTGGCACAATTTTTACCTTTTCTTAAAGGTAACGAATTATTTGGCTATGTTGATGGAACAAAGCCATCTCCAGATCAACATCTTCCGGGTACTAATGAAGCTCGTGTGGAAAATCCTCTCTATCATACCTGGCATAAGCAAGATCTACAGATCCTCGGTTGGTTCAATTGTACCTTGACTCCACAAGTGCTCTCTAGTGTTGCTCGTTTCACTACATCAAAGGATGTTAAGCAATTTCTTGAGAAACAATATGTTTTCTAGTCTAGAACTCATATTTTATAATTGAAGACTCAACTTTAACAGACCAAGAGAGGTAATTCGTTCATTACTAAATATCTTGATAAGATGAACATTATAGCTAATATCCTTGCTCTTGCTGGAAAAGGAATACCTGGTGAAGAACTGATTGAAATGATATTAAATGGTGTTGGTCCTGCTTATGAAAGTATTGTTAATTCTGTGCAAACTAAAGATACTTTTTTCTATCTTGATGATCTCATTGGTCTTTTGTTGAGTACTGAAATACAATGGAGAAACACAATGTTGTCTCTCTTGAACAAACCACTACTGCTTTATACACTCCAAAGAACAAAAATCAGTCACCATCTTATAATAATGCACGCCCACCACCACCACCACCTGGTCTACCTTCTCATGGATCTCGGATTGGTCCAAATGCACCTTGGGTTCTTTTTCAAATCTATCCTCGCATAAGTCATATTGCAATCAATTGCTATCATTGATTTGATCACTCCTATGAAGGGTGGGTACCGACAAAGAAACTGGCTGCTATGATGGTATCTTCATCTCGATCTAGGAAAGCTGAAACATGGATAACAAATAGTGGTGCATCCACACATATTACTCCGGATTTGGCCAATCTCTTACTTCATGCGTGTACCATGGCAATGACAACGTTGCAGCTGGAAACAGTGAAGGTTTAAGAATTTCTCATATTGGCTCCTCTCAATTTAAATCTAATTCATCTATACTTCATCTCAATAATGTTTTATGTTGTCCTTCCATCACTACAAATTTGCTTTCGGTTCATCAATTTACACAAGATAATAATTGTTATTTTGTGTTTCATTCTAATAGTTTTTTTTTTTTTTTTGTGAAGGATTCAAGAACGGGGAGGATGTTTTTCTAAGGGAAATGTGAGAATGGTCTATACCCTAACCGGATTCCAAGAGGTTCATCTAGTCCTCGGTCATTTGCTTTCATCGGTTAACATGTTGTTGCACCAGTTTGGCATTAACGCTTTGGCCATCCAGCGTCTATAATTTTGCATCATTTTTTTTCCAATAATTCTCTTCCTCTGAAAGGAACTGTTAAGAACATATAAGAAGGTGTCTTTAGATTTAAACCTTTAATTAGTGTAAATATTTCAAATACCTCATGAAGTCATTGGTGGACTAAACTTAAACTAAGACTTCTCTATATTAGGTATGGAAAAACCACACACATGATCTTATCAACTTTCGTGAAAAGCTCACAATAAATCATGTATTTCATAAATATTTACAAAAGTAAATCCCAAAATTTTGCTAGAACTCGTACCACTTTTTATGTTTAAATAGGTGAAGTTCCTTTAGTGTCCCTATTACTATAAACACTTAACAAAATACTTAAACTTCATTAAGATTATAAACTTTATCCTCAAATAAGCGTAATAGTCAACACTGGACATTTTGGAATGGATTTTTCAATAAAATGATAAATAAAATTTAGTGCTCAATTAGTCACTTAACTACAAATTGTTATTACCCATTAAACCTTAGAAAATGTATAGCCATTATAAGGTTGGAATTCTATTGCAGGTGATTTTGTAGAAAGGATTTCTAACCCATTCCATTATATGTACTTTTTATTAAGTCTCTCGAGAGTCCCTGAGGAAATGGATCCGCCAAGTTGTTACTTGACCTAACATATATTATACTTACAATTCCATCAAGGATTAACTATCTGGCATATTCATATCTCAAGCTAATATGACTAGATTTACCATTATAAATGTAGTTATATGCTCTAGACATAGTAGTTTCACTATCGCATAACAAAGAAATGGATGGCATCGGTTGTGGCCACAACTTTATTTCCAATAACATATTTCTCAGCCATTCTGTCTCTTTGCATGTTGGCGCTACGGCAATAAATTCAGATTCCATTGTGGAATGTGAAATACATGTATGTTTCTTAAAAACCCAAGAAATAGTTCCACCAAGAGTAAAAAATCCAACCAGACATTGACTTATTATCACTAGCACTAGTTATCCAATTAGCATCAATGTATCCCTCTAGAACTACTGAAAATGTGGTATAATATAGTCCTAGTCCAATAGTTCTTATAAGATGACCAAGGACTCTACAAATTGCTTTCCAATATTATGTACTAGGATTATTTGTATATTTAGAAAGTTTACAAACTACAAATGAAATATCTGACTTTGTACAATGCATTGCATATATCAAACTACCAATTGCATTAGCACACTGCAATTGAGCTATTGCCTTTCTAGAATTTTCTATTACTTTAAATGAAGAATCATATGGGGTACTAGCTTCTTTAATTCCTAAATATTGAAATTTAAGAATCATTTTCTCAATATAACGAGATTGACATAAGGCGTAACCCCCACTATGCTTCTTTATTTTGATCCCTAAAATATTATCAACTTCATTAAGATATTTCATCTTAAACTTTGAAGTTAGATACGCTTTAGTTTCATCGATTACTTTCATATTAGTCTCAAATATAAGCATGTCATCCACATAAAGACAAATGATAAGACCATAATTTTTTGTGAATTTAGAATAAATGTACTTATGTTATGTTTAAAACCATGGGACAAAATCATATAATCTAATTTTTTGTGTCATTACTTTGGTGCTTGCTTTAAACCATACAATGACTTAACTAATTTATAAGCTTTATTTTAATTTTCATGCATAATAAACATTCTAGTTGTTCCATATACACCTCTCTATCAAGATCACCATTTAAAAATGCAATTTTAACATTCATCTTATGTACATATAAATTATAAATAAAAGCTAAATCCATAACTACTCTAATGGATGTTATTCTGGCTACCGATGCATATGTATCAAAATAATTTATACATTCCTTTTGTTTGAAGCCTTAGGCTACCAATCTAGCCTTGAAAATTTGAATAAACACCTGACTTTTGTATTTTCTTTTAAATACCCACTTACACCTGTAGGTTTAGATTCATGAGGAAAATCTACTAAAATACAAGTATTATTAGATAATATTGAGTCCATTTCATCATTGATTTCCTCTTTTCAAAATGCAACATTTCTAAAGGACGTAGTTTCACTAAATATTTTTGGATCTTTTTCTTCTTCTAAGTTTAATATAGCAGGTATTTCATTTAAAACAATATTCTTATTTCCCTCCACGGATTAAATAATAGCTTGAGAAGATATAAAATCGGGATCCAAGTTTTCTTTTTTTTTAGCTCTTTGACCTTTCCAAGGTTTTGTAAGGATATCAAGACTTTGCCTTTTATTTACAATTGATGAACTAAGAGATGAGTCAACTTCTTGTGGTGAGTAGGATTTGGAATAAATTTGAAATCAATATAGAATTTATCTTCGATAAATTCTACATCACTTGATTCCAATGTAACACTAGAATTTAAATATAATAGTCTATAGGCTTTAGAATTTTCAACATATCCTATAAAAACACTTTTCAAAGTTTTTTGACCTAATTTTGTTCTTTTCGGGTCTAGAACTCTATAAAAGGCGAAAACCACATATCCTAAGGTATCTGAAATTTGATTTTATGCATTTCCATAATTCATATGGGGAGTAATGTATTACCTTGAAGGTATTCTATTATCCACATGAAAAGTAGTAAGTGATGCTTTTCCCCATAAGTTAAAAGATAATTTTGCATTCAATAACATGGCATTTATCATATCAACTAGTGTCATATTCTTTCTTTCTAATAAATCATTCTGTTGTGGGCTATAGGGTGCACTAGATTGATGTATAATGCTATTATCTTCATATTATGATATAAATTTAGTAGGAAAGTATTCCCTACTTCTATCACTGCAAAGAATCTTAATTTTCTTTTCTTTTTGATTTTCAATAACAGATTTATAGTATTTACACATGATAAAAATCTCATATTTATTTTTCATAAATATACATGTGTATATCTTGAAAATCATTAATAAAAGTAATAAATTATCAATTGTCTCCTCTAGTTATGTGGCGTCCCGCCAAACGCTAACACAAATCCCCATGTTAGATCTCGAGGTATTAGGTGGTACCTCGAAATTTCGGCATAGTCTCCTCTGTATATGTTAGCATTCCAAGGCGTTCCACCTGCACCTGATAAACGACATACAATCCTGCATATATACATACAAAATATAATACTAGCGGAAGCCTATATACGTCTAATAATGTATGATATATTAGAGTACGGAAGAAGAAAATTTATATACAGAGATTCCTCACTCTAACAAAATTTCTAATGCTCAGAACAAAATCTATAATACTTTTGGACAAATCGATACCACTAGGGGCTATAATCCTAATACTCACTAAGTGATGGACTTTGACTGTCTATCTGACCCACCAGATGATTCTCACTCATGTTCTACACCTGCCTCGCTAAACTTCGGATCTGAAACTAAAAAAATAGAAAAGGAAATGGTGAGTAACAATGGTTACCCAGTAAGGAAGAAAATAATTTCTACCAATAACTTCTCCTAACATGAACGAATAAACATACTGAATCATTTTAAAATATGTAAAATTTTACAGAAGAAACTACGATTAACTGGTACATATAGCAGGGGATGAGGAACTAAACATTTTAAAATTCATATTACATCGATCAGCAGTATTCACTATAACATTATCTTTTTCTACAAATCTAATTGATCAAATGGAAACATTAAACATGCATTTCATTTTATATATCAAAATAAGACAACAGATACATAATATACAATGGTGGAATACTAGAATTAGAGAGCTGGGATTCACGACTGGACTGTTCTCAGTCGGGACATGATATTACAATTCTTCTTTGGCTTTTAGTTCCTGATTTTGTGGTCGGTCGCTGCACTTACCACGCTTGGTTGACCATTTATCTGGCTCAGGTTGGCCGTTTGACATGATCGTAAGTAATGAATCTCTTTTCGATGTGTCAAAACGTTCGACTACTATAGATTGTTAGTGATCACTGACTAATCATCTTCATTGATACCTATCAGGCGTGCATGTGATTCTCAAATATACAAACCATTCGTATTCGACCACCTTTACATTACAAGTTCACTGGTAAAGATAGAGAGGAATGTCCTGGATTCCAGTTGTGACTCCACTCTCATACGCGTCCCATACAACGTATGAGCTTGGTGGTCTCTACCGTACTCCCAAGATAGTACACCACTCCGGATGATATGACGCACTATCCCTTCAAGCATTCGCAGACTCTTTAACAGCTCACAAAATAACTACATATATATATTATTTTCATTTGAAAATAAAAGAGAAATTAACAATACAAGGTTGAGAATGGATATCCAGTTTCCTACCATGTAAGTGTGGCCAATCGACCTAAAATAAATAACATAACGAAAAAGTAAACAGCGTCTCGCGCTAACAGAAAGTAAATAAACATGCAACCAATAACATTATCCCTGGGTATCCATTCACCAACATACACACAACACAACAATGTAAAATGCAGACATCACTCCTCGAGTGTGACTCTGATATTTTATCGTTTCATACCATTTTTTCTTTTTTTGAATTTTATAGTTTTCAATCTAAAAGCGCCATCGATCCGCGGGGTGCGCGAATCCGCTTTTGACCTTTGAGGTTTAGGAGTCGCCACCTAGTTATTATGGTTTAGGAATCAAATACTGACTCTAAACGAATAAAGAAACTAATCTACTAAAGAAAAATTGAATCTAGGGATCACATTACGGGGTTGGAAGGTGTTAGGCACCAACCCCGTCCGGCCAATGTCGATCTCTACTTATCCCAAATAAGACTACATTGCTAACAAAAACCTAGATAGAAAAAATAAAAGAGATTTTACCTTCGAACGTAACGATTTTATTTCTTCGGATTTGATAAAACTGCTCCTTGTACCGTATTCCTTACTTCGTTCTGTCTCCGGATCTGATTTCGGATCTCCGAGGCAAGGTATCTCTTCCTTAGATTTGGATTCTTCAAATTTTGTTATCGATTTTGAGATATTTTTAAAGGACTTCTAGGTATTTTTCAGGCTAAAATCGAAGTATGGGTGTTAGGTAAGGAGTTGGGGCTTCAAAATTAGGATTTATGGGAGGTTAGGGAGGCTTTTTGACCTACTTCTCTTAGGGTTTTTGATTTGATACGAAAATAGAGTGTGAGGACCCCTATTTATAGAATTTTTTATGGGTTGATTTAAATAGAATTAGTGTTTAATTAGAATTCTTTTAGTTAGAGTTGTATTTTAGTTAGAATTATTTTAGGTAGAGTTATATTTTAGTTAGAATTCTATTAAGTAGAGTTATTATTTAATTAGAACTCTATTAGAGTTTTGACTTTTGATCTTATTTGATTGACTTTAAGATTTTGATTTTAGTCTTGCTTGGTTGACTTTAATATCTTGACTTTGGTCTTACTTAATTGATTTTAATTTTGACTTTAGTCTTACTTAATTGACTTTAATATCTTGACTTTAGTCTTTCTTGATTGACTTTAATTTTTTTGGAGAACCTCCCTCTATTATATCTTTAATTCTTTGGACCCCCAAATTGAGGGGTCCTTGAAGAAATATCTTGGCAACCCTCAACAATTTTGCCTGAGAGCCTAATTGATCGATTTTTTTTAGTTTAAAATTTTAAATTAATTTTATTAATATTTTACTTTAATTATTTAATATTTTATTTATTAATTTCAAAAATTTTAATTACGAAAATTGTAAAATTATCGTTTTGCCCTCGAAGAGGATTTTTTGCGTTTCAAGTCGATTTTTGATGTTCTAGGATGTTTTAGAATCAGTTTTTCATATGGAATTCAATGAGAATATTGGTTTGTGTCATTTATGAAATTTTTTGTGTGAAATGGTCGTGAACTTTATGAGGGGTATTTTTGTAATTTTATCAAATTTTGTGAAAATTGGTGAAATTATTTATTTAGTTCTTATTTGTTGTTTTATATGTTCGAGAGGGTTTTCCTAAGCGTAATATAGGCTCTAGGGATATTTTAAGGTTAGGGGTATTTTGATAATTTGATCATTTTTTTAGTGATTTTTATCGTGAAGCTTCTTTTTATTTGCAAGATGATGATTTCTAAGCGGGTGTTTGTTTTCGATTTTTAAACCGCTTTTTTGCGCTTTTGCGTCGAAAATCTGCGTCTCACCTCAAAATTACCGTTTGGTAATTTCGCGTTAAAAAATTCGCGTTAAAAAATCACGGTCTGAAACGCAGATAGGAAAAGCTGCTGAAAGGAGCTTTTACCATTCGCGTTTGCGGGTGAATTTAACACCGAAAAACCGCTCACGTTGAAAGACCGAAACACCCCTCTGTTATTTGCTCCTCTTCTTCCCTTCTCTGCGACAGAACCTCAACAGATCAGATCTGTTCTCCATCGCTATCTCTTCTTCTCAACAGATCACATCTGTTCTCCATCGCTATTTTCTTCTTCTCGACAGCACGCAGCTGTTCTTCAGCCATACATTTGTTTTCTCGTTCCCTTCTCTGTCGAAGAACTACACACAGCAGATCTAATTTTTTTTGCACACAGTAGCTCGGTTTTTACTCGACAGATCACAGATCTGTTCTTCTCCTCATCTCTTTTGCTCGAAAATACCTCAAATAACCACTGATCCTCTCTCTCTCTCTCTCTCTTTCTCTCTCTCTCTTGACAGCACGAAGCTGTTCTTGTCGATAGGACCTCAGACATCTCTCCAGATCTTCATCTCAACTGAATCTTACATACCACAGCCCTCTAGAAGAAGAATCCAACTGTCGATTCGAAATTCCAAGTCAGGAATTTTCAATTTCTCTGTCAAAACAGTGATCGACCCCTTTCTATCAAGCTCTTTATCTGTCTTTTTCTCTCTACAGAGGTAGTTTTCTTCTCACTTTATTCATGTTCTATGTGTTATATTTTTTTATTTTTATTTTCTTCTATTTATTTGTTGTCGGTAGAATGTTTGTTGATGATCACTAAACTTGAAAATTGCAATTGGGTTTATTTTCTCAATTTAAGGGTATTTGTAGTTAGATTTTGGTTGTTTTGATTTGAGAGATTCAGATGAACTTGTTTTTGTTGAGTTTTCTCTCTGTTTCTTTGTTTCATTGTTTAGGAAAATATGTTATGTTCTTCAATTTATACTAATCTGTTTTTAGGTATATATTGTTCTGATTTTTTAGAGACGCCATTATAAATAAATATGGGTATTTGTCGGAATTGCAGATTCTAAGAAATATAGGAGTTTTATGGGTTGAAATAAGGGAGTTTTTATTTGGGTTTTTTTCTGATTTTTTTGTTTGGAATTTTTTTCTTCTGCATTTTGAAAAATTGATGTAGTTGGTTATGTTCTTGGTATTGTAGAAGTTGAATTTCCTTTAAAAAGTTATAAAGTAATAGTAGTTTTTTGTTTGTTATTTATTTTCTGGGATTTAATAGTCTTCTAAAATTGATTCTATAATGAAGTTTATCGGTCAAGTTCTATCTCATGTGAGTAGGATTCATGTTATGTTTTTGATAATAGTCTTTTGGGATTTTTATCTTATTTAGCAAGTCAAGGTAGTCATTGGTATGGATGTCCTAATTTTAGGGTCTACGTGATTATAGTTTTGTTATTTAAGCAAATTTCATAATTTTTTTTTTTTATCAATTTGGTTCGATTTTTCTAACCATCTAAACATGGAAATTTCAGAATTTTATTTGTATCAATTTTAGGGTCTAATTGATTATAGTTTTGTGCAAGTTTCAGAATTTTTTTTTTTATCAATTTTATTTAATTGGGTTTGATTTTTCTAAACCTATAAACATGGAAATTTCATTTGGGTGTGTTTATTATTAATGGTAGCATTATTTACATATGGGTGTGTTTATTTTAATGGAAATTTCATATGGGTGTATTTATCACTTAGTAGGGTTTGAGTTTCTTAAGGGTTTATTACGTGGGTGTGTTTATTATTTACATATTCATGGTTGAATTAAATACTCATGCATTATAATGGTTAGCTTCAAGAGTTTCTAAAATTCCAATAAGGGCTGGATTCATAATGGTAGCATGATTCATAATGTAAGGTTTGCTCGAGTAAGGATTGGATTTTAGCTTTGAGCAAAAGAGTCCTTAGTGGCAGTCTCACCAAGTTTTAAAGTTTGAATATTTGAATCATGTTTGTTGGATGTTATAAAATTGTAATGGTTTTTTTTTTTTTAAGTTTGAACTGAATCGCCACTAATTGAGTTTTAAAGTTTGAATATTTGAATCATGAATGCTTTTCTTTATCTTACACACGCACACACACACATCAATTACTGTACTCTGTACAGTCAAAGATTGAGAACACAGGGATCCCTCACCGTGGGACTGAGAACTGTGCGTTCTTCCGGCTATCTATAGGATAGCCTGACATTGCCTCCTGGTTTCTCTCTTTGATTATACATTGTGCAAAAATCAAAATATATATGGGATCCATCACCGTGAGACTGAAAACAATATTTTTATTGCTCTTACTTATTTCGTTATTTTTTTTATTTGTGAACTAAAGATTTTACAAAAGATTGATGATGAGATTGAAGTAGAATATGACATGTTTTGTTCTATGCACTACTGTTGTTATTACCATTGACAGATGGAAGATAACAATTCAAAAAGTGCGAAAGCAGATTGGACACCCAAACAACATGAAGTTTGGGTCGAGATATGCTATGAATTAGTTAAAAAGGGGAGGAGACCACATAAAGTACTTGATAAGATCGGATATGAAACATTGATGAAAGAGTTTAAAAGGATAACTGGCGTTTACTATGATAGAGGGCAAATGAAAAATAAGTGGGATAGACAAAAAGGACTTTGGGGACGTTGGAATAAGATTTGCACAAATACTGGCGTCTCTTATAATGTTGAGACGGGTATATTAGATGCAAGTGAGGATTGGTGGGATGGGTGGTTAGAGGTATATATTTTTTTTACTTATTTATTTCACTTATTTAAATTTTTTTATTTCTTTTATATATAATTTAGAATTTTTATTTTTTAAAGCATCATCCAAAAGATGCAATATTTCGATCGAAGCCTTTGATGTTTGCGAAGCAATTAGATGTAATCTTTGGAGGCACATATGCTACTGGTAGCCGGATGTGGTCGCCTGCATCTGGTACAATGCCATCTACATCAGTAAACCAACCAGATAATCTTGGGGATGATCTAGAAGATGTCATGGAGACCTTGCCCCCAGAGTCTCAGACACCTCTAGACTTTACTCTTGATGATGCTGATGAGTTAGGGGATGATGCTACCGCTACTGTACCCCCACCCACAGATCCTGTTCGACGCAGAAGTGGCGATACTCTACAATCTCAGGGTCGTAGGCAGAAGATGACTCCTGCTATGCTAATTGGCCAATCATTGGTAAAGCTCGTAGATGCAGTTAACAATCAGACATCTGCTTCTATCAATCAGTCATCTGTTAAGAAAGGCACTATTCAAGAGTCAATCGACCTCTTAGACCAGCTAACAGAGATAACCCCCAACAGTGATCTCTATCATTTTGCGTTAAAGATGTTTATGAAAAACAAGCAATTCAGAGAGATTTTTTGTGGGTTACGATCAACAGATATTCGTCTTAGGTGGTTGGAGAGCGAGATGACTGATTATCTGGCTGGGAGAGATTGTTAGATATTTTTTCATGTTATTTTTATATTTATGTCGGTTTGATGATGCACCTATAGGGTGTAATATACATTGGTTACTTTTTGCACTAATATGATGTAATATACTATGTTATATGGATATGTTAATTTTTGTTAGACATATATTATATTTTCCTATAAATGGATATTATTTGCACTATTGGATGTTTATTGTGATTAATATTGTAGATAATGAGTTTTGTTGTATGTGGTGGATATCATTTTATTGTGTATTGTAAGTTGGGTGTATATACAACTAATATGGATCCATAAACAGGTCAAATGGATTCAGATGTTGATAGCACAAATACTGTTGATACTGCTGATACCATGGATTCAAATGATGATACCAATAATACTGTTGAGTCAAGTGTTTTAAATTTAGGCACGAGAGGAGCCATCCTAGGTTCTTTATTTTATTGTGCGAATGTCTTAGATAGGGAGGAACATAGTAATTGTCCGTTCAAGGGGATTGATTTTGTGCGAAAAACATTGAATGATAATACGATGTGCCACGCATTGTTTAGAATGGAAAGTCATGTATTTGTGAATCTATGTTCTATTCTTGAGGAACGGGGTCTGCTAAAGATGCAACGATATATTACTATTCAGGAACAAGTAGCGATGTTCCTATTGATAATAGGACATAATCAAGGACAAAGAGTAATTGCAGATCGTTTTGTTCATTCACTTGAAACGGTTAGCAAGTATTTCAACATAGTTCTTTTGGCGATTGTGAACTTGTCAATGTCCTTGATTGTACCTCCCGACCTCAATGAAGTCTCTCCGCACATCCGTAACAATCCTCGTTTTTTGCCATATTTTAAGGTAATTTCTCATATACATACACTTTAAATATATTTGTTTTTATTAATGTTTATAGATTAATATAATTAAAAAATATGTAGGATTGTATTGGAGCGATAGACGGAACACATGTTAGTGCATTTGTACCAATAGCAGACCAAATGCAATATCGAGGACATAAGGGACTCACGCAAAATATAATGGCAACATGTTCGTTTGACATGTTGTTCACTCATGTGGTGGTTGGTTGGGAAGGATCGGCTAATGATTCACGGGTCTTCCTTGAGACATTGAATACTCCCAATTTAAATTTTCCATATCCTCCACCAGGTCTGTATTTAAAAGTTTGTCAATTATATATATTTATATTCAAGATTAGGCAATATAAATTTTTTTTGGATAATAGGTAAATACTATCTGGTAGATGCTGGGTATCCGCTCATGGAAGGTTATCTCGCACCTTACCGAGGTGTTCGATACCATCTACAAGACTATCGGAGGTCACGGGCAAATGGTCGACAAGAAATGTTCAATCATTTACATTCTTCACTTCGGAATGTGATCGAACGAACCTTTGGGGTTTTGAAGGCAAAATGGCCTATCTTGAAGATGATGCGTTCCTATAATTTGGACAAACAACGAAACATTGTCGTGGCCTGCATGGCATTGCACAATTTTATCAGAAAACATGCAATTGTCGATGAAGAATTTATTCGATTCGAGGAAGAAGGGGCAATGGAAGAGGAAGAAGACAGGATCATTGATCAAGAGTATCCAGTTCCCCCATCAGTAGGTTGTCAGAGTCAACAAACAATGAAAATGCATAGGGATTCAATAGCTGATGCCATTTTTACTGGCAATCATTGATGCATTTTCATATTAATTTTTTTTTACTTTGTATTGTAATTATAAATACTGTTCTTCGATGTTGGAATAAAGATTATAATATTTTTAATTATATTTTGAAGATTCTATGCTTATTTATTTATGTTCTTTGTGTATGATGAATAGCATTGATGGCAAATTATACGCATCCACCATGTTGTTCATGTGGTCGAGTGATGACATTAATCACAGCTAAAACAAAAGAAAATTATGGGAGGATGTTTTATAGGTGTCCATCTTGGCAGGTAATATGATATTGATATTAATATTGGGTGCATATTTATATTTGGTTAGACTGATATTAATTCATGTGTTATTTTACTTTATAGAGACATGCAGGGTCTTTTGTGTGGGCAGATGAAGTTGACATTATCAATGATAATGTTCCTCAAGATAAAGTAACAGAGTCAAATAAGAAGAATGAAAAATATATTTTGTATGCATTTGTTGGATGTATATTTTTCATGTTTTTATTTATTTCAATTTTACTTATTATATTAACTATGATTATTATGTTAAATGATGTCGGAATGTAAATTAGAAGTTATGTGGATGTGTTATGTATATATGATGTGATGTGGATATGTTATGTATATATGATGTAATGTGAATGTTGAATTGCGTATTATGCAGGTATTTTGTTTATCAGGAAAATTTCATATGTCCATTTTTAAGAGGAGATGCTGCCGAAATTTCTGTAGAATTATAAAATTTTCTATAATTTTTTTTTTAAAATTTTAAATATTTTAAAATTAATAAAATTATTTTTAAAAGTTTTTTATAATTTTATTATATTTATATATATTTAGTGTAATTATATATTTATAAAGGTATTCTGGTAATTTTTTATGCATTTTGAGTGTTCCATCAACCTTAAGGGTATTCTGGTCATTTTACCCTAAACAGCAGATTCTATAAGCTGTATCAAACAATAATTACCAGATTCTGGTCAACAGCACAGCACTTTCACGAAGCTGTAACAAATAAGCTTTTCAGTGTTTTAGCTTCTGACAGCAGATTCTGACAGCAGATTCTGATAGCAGATTCAGGCAGCTGAATCAAACGGGGCCTAAGCTTTTGGGGTTATATTTTCCTAGCGTAGTGTGGTTTCTAAGGTTTTTTCAGTTCGAGATACCTCATCCGGATTTCTGAAACATATCTGGTAACAAAATAAAGCATTGGAATAAACATCTATCATTGGAAACCGTTGCAATCGGGTTGACGAGTTGACTAATCAGGCGAGTGCAAAAATGAGATGTCTACAGATGCCCCTCTTTGGCAGAGAGTTGAAGCAAACTAGATAGCAAATCTATTTTGATAGATAGTGTGATATCTGAATGCCAAAGCTAGTGACAGTTCATTTTGCAGCCTGATTTAGCAATTCGTCGAGGCGTTCGTATCCTTGAGGGTAAAACTCTCCCCGAAAAAAAAAATTGTCAGGTCCTCGAGCGCAAGCTCTCACTGACAGTGTCAGATCCTTGAATTTTAGAAAATTCTCCTTGACTTAAAAGTGCAAGTGTGAGTGTGTGTACTATGTGAAACTGAGTAAAAATTGAGGAAAAAACTTAGCATAATCTGAGTAAAATCTGAGCACAAATTGAGTAAAAGTGATCATAATCTAAGCAAAATTTGAATGTCTTACTCTACCTACCCTGGGTGAAAAAGTAATGAATTTTTTTTTTTGAGTCCTACTCTACCTACTCGGGGTGAAAGAGTAATGAACCAATTTTTTTTTTTTTTTAAGAATCGTACTATACCTACTCGAGGTCATAAGTAATGGACTAATTTTCTAGGAGTTCTACTCTACATACTCGGGGTGAAAGAGTAATGAACTATATATATATTTTTTTTGGAAGTTTTACTCTACCTGCTCAAGGTGAAAGAGTAATGAACTTATTTTTCTTGGAGTCCTACTCTACCTGCCCAGGGTGAAAGAGTAATGAACTAATTTTTTTGGGAAGTTCTACTCTACCTACTCAGAGTGAAAGAGTAATGAACTAATTTTTTGGGAGTCCTACTCTACCTGCCCAGGGTGAAAGAGTAATGAACTAATTTTTTTGGGAAGTTCTACTCTACCTACTCGGAGTGAAAGAGTAATGAACTAATTTTTTGGGAGTCCTACTCTACCTGCCCAGGGTGAAAAAGTAATGAACTAATTTTTTTGGGAAGTTCTACTCTACCTACTTGGAGTGAAAGAGTAATGAACTAAGCTTTTTGAGAGTCCTACTCTACCTGCCCAGGGTGAAAGAGTAATGAACTAATTTTTTTTTTGGGAAGTTCTACTCTACCTACTCGGAGTGAAAGAGTAATGAACTAATTTTTTAGGAGTCCTACTCTACCTGCCCAGGGTGAAAGAGTAATGAACTAATTTTTTTGGGAAGTTCTACTTTACCTACTTTGAGTGAAAAAGTAATGAACTAATTTTTTTGGAGTCCTACTCTACTTGCCCAGGGTGAAAGAGTAATGAACTAATTTTTTAGGAATAAATGAGGGATTTACACCGCATTTGATTTTTTTTTAAATAAAAAAATTGAATTTTATGAAGGTCCGATAAACATTTTAACTCTTTTTGAATCTTAAGAGTTTTTAAAATTACTATCAAGAAGGTAACATTTAATTCAAAGTTAATCTTATCCTTTGGGGTTGAAATTGACCAGGCTTCAGAACCAAAATGCCCCTAGTTTGATAGGGAACATTGCACTAGGGATAATTGAACATAATTTGAAAACCAATGCCCCTGGTGTAAGGGAGAAAACTGTACTCTTTAGAAAAAGAAAGTGTCATTATTATGAAAGTTTGAAATCTTTGATTACCGCAAGCGCAATAAAGGTTTAACTTTTAATTTTGACTTTTTATATTGAAGATTTTGAGTCAGGCTCAAAGAAATTTGAACAAAATATTTCTTTTTGAAATTCATCATAGAATTTTTTTTTTCTCCCTATCGGTTCGCTTAGAGATATGAAATTCTTAAGATCAATCATAAATGGGATACTTGTATCAACTGAGCATATATTTGGTTCAAACTGGGTATTGAAACTTGATCATTCGGACTTTTGAGATTTTGGTTTGGACCGCCTTTTCAACTTCTCAACTCAACGGATATTTTCTTTTATTTTTTGGTTGCTCTAAATTTTGTCTAGATTGCCTTTTCAGATTTTCAAGCTAGCGAGCATGCTCTGCCTTTTGCCTAGATCACCTTTTTAGGTTTTCGATCTAGCAAGCTTACAATTTTTTCTATTTTCTTTGCTCTGATTGTTGCCAAGGTCGTCCTTTCAGATTTTCAACCTTGCGAACTTGCCTTAATTTTTACCTAAGTTGCCCTTTTGGGTTTTCAACCTAGCAGGCTTCATTTTTCTTTTTCTTCCATTTTGAACTTCTGGAGTTGTTGTCTGATCATGCTTTGCTATCTTCCTTGAATTTTTCGCATAGTATTTAGGAGGACTTTTATGGGTAGGCTTAGGACTGGGCATAACAAGAAAGGAATTTTGAGGCTCAAAAACCCAAATGCCCCTTATGTGGCATTTCCTTTTAAATTGTTTTCTTTTTCTTTGAATTTTCTTCCCCATTTTTGATGATATTTATTTTTCTTTTTTTTCTTTTTAGATTTTTTCTTTGTCGGGGAATCTATTTTTTATTTTGATATGGTTGGGCCTGAAGTAACTTCTCAGGTTGCCTACGTACCCCAGAATTTTGGGATCAGACCAAGACATAGTTCGAATTTTTTCCTCCCCTAGGTTAGGTAAACGGGCTGAGAAAGAAAAATGCATCATTTTTTTTTAAGACTGCAAAGGGCTAAGAAATGAGATATTGAACTGGGTAGCAGGAAAATTGATTCGGTCAAAGATGACCTCCTTAAATATAGTACCGTTTGATCTGGTCAAGGTTGGTTGGTTCTAGTAATTCGATTCCATCATGATCTTGAAGTCTGACAGTTTTTTCGGGTAATATTTCTTTGACAATGAACAGACCCCCCAATTTGGTTTGAACTTCCCTTTAGGATCAAAGATAGGTGCTCGATTCTCTTTGAGTACTAAATCCCCGACTTGTAAGTGACGGGCCTTAATCTTTTTGTCAAACGCACGGACAACTCTTTTTTGATAAGCTTGCATGTGATACAAAGCTCTTAGTCATTTTTATTCGATCAAACTTAATTCTTCATACCGTTGACGAACCCAATCTACTTCTGACAATTGACTTTCCTTGAAGGCCTTGAAATACGAGATTTACATTTCAACTGGTAAGATTGCTTCCATATCATACACTAGAAAGTAGGGAATAGCTCCAGTGGAAGATTGTATTGAAGTATGATGTGCCCCTAGTGTGAATGGTAACTTCTCTAACTAATCCTGGTGTGATTGACACACTTTCTTGATGATTGTTTTGAGATATTTTATTGGCTGCTTCAACCTTTCCATTAATCTGAGGACGGTAGAGAGATAATGTGATGTCGAATCTCGAACTTTGAACATAGAGTGATAACCTAAGTTTTGATGTACGACCCATTATTAGAGATCAATACCGCTTCAACTATTTCATTAATCTGAGAATGGTAATCTATTCTGGGAACTCTACCATGTTGAGAAGTCTAGCATTGATACATTTTGTAATATCTTCCTTGATCTCATTTTCTCAAGCCAGTATCTATCCTGTGTCAGACAATACCCAAGCTTGCACTTAACATATCCTCATAGGCCCACACGAACAAATCTTTTGAAATTTCTGAGAAAATTCATTATCCCCTTGTGTTCCTCTAGGAATAGGATGGTTTCTATTTCAATCTCTTAAGAAATTATTTTCTGTTCCGAGCCCGACTTTTATCTTCTTATCCTTGAAGCTAGATTATTAGTTAATTCGTTAATGCGCTCAAGGTATTCAAAAATTTCCTTTGTCCGATCAATTTCAGATTGGGTGACAAACACCTCTATAGACTCGATAAACTAACTCGACTCAACAGGAAAAGAGTAGACTCGATCTAAAGAAAACATGATATTGCTGGAAAAAAAAAGGACTCGAGCTAACCCAAATGACTCATGAAAACTCAAGACTATCTACAACGGGGCTTGATTAAGACTGAGGACTGAGACATTACTTACAACTGGCATGACGGAGGCACTGTGATCTTCAAAGAAAAACTGGGAAATGTTGAGATATTCTAAAGGATTTCGGATGATTGATTTGCCATTGACATTCGTTCTAACTGACCGAACTAGTAACCCTAACAAAACGATGAACGATTGAGCTTAGGTACAATGATAACCTTGAGACTCCATCAAGTGTGAATCTGATCAATTCCAGTGTTACCCCCTTGATAATATTTTAAATGAACCTTTAGATTTTATCGAATCATGTACATCAATCCATTAAACAATTCATCCATAAAAGGAAAATAATTTTACTATACTCTTGAAAATTATTGAAAAATAATATTTTTATTGAGTAATAATTTTCACAAACATTTTTCAATAATTTTTCATGTAAAAATAGATCTTTTGTAAATCATTTTTTTCTTTGAAAAATATTTTTCTTCATTTTCTTTGTTTTTTGGAAAACATTTTCTTTTAGAAAGCTTTTTTTTTTGGAAAGCATTTCCTTTTGAAAAATCTTATTCTTCTGAAAAATATTTTACTTTTGGAAAGCATTTCTCTTCTGGAAAATATTTTTCTTCTTTTAAAATAGGTTAAAAAATCAAATTAGAAAAAAGTTTGAATTTCATTTTGATTCAAATGGCTCAGTCCATAATGATCGTTGGATCGAAATGGACTGGATCAAGTTTAAAATGGATTTTTTATTGGGTTGGTGTATCTAGTGATACTGTAATTTCAAATCAGTAAAAATTTATCCTTGATGACAAACCCGCACATTCCTGATCTCATCATTCATATACATTCATCTCATCATTCACATGCATTCTGATTTCATCATTCACATACATTTATCATTCACAATGTCTCATTCAATGAACAACCCAGGAACACCCACAACAAGTTCGAGTCGTGACCTACAAGGAAGGTTTCTAAAATCTAAGCTTACTACGTGCAATGCATTTTTATCTAACCACCCTTGCCCAAGCACACATATATACCTCTCGATACGTGGTGATTTGGTTTGATATACCGTATAGGTGATAATCTAAAACCTCAACTCACTTCTCTGAAGTCAAAAATAGTCAGTTTGATCCCCAATTAAGAGGTGGCGCACAATACTGAGCAAGGGCCCACTTAAATACCTCTCGTCTAGAATAGACATAGTCTATCCCCCTCGTACAGTAGGGTACAGCGGGGCAGGATTTCTCTTAGGCACTGATTTTAACTAAAAAGTGCAATTGATATACTTGGATTATCTTTTATATACCTACGGGTACGAGTCAAGAGTTGTAACTTTCATAAATGGTTTGGCATCCCACGAGGGGACCGACCACGTACTAGTACTACGTTGGTAATCAGGACATGTGACTGTATGGCTCACAATATGTCAAAAGCTCAGGTCGCTCCAGCCTGGGTGCATCAATATACCTTTCAGAGTCACCTGATCAGACGGTACTGATGTCCCAGTTTGATACACCCTAAGGTACGTGACTGGAGTTGTGGTTTTCATGAATGACCTCACATCTCCGAAGAGATCGGGCCACGCACTAGTGCCACGTTGGCTATATGGGACGTGTAAGTGTGCAAAACAATAAACGTGCATGTGGTGTGTGCAAAATAGGGTGGAGTGTGCTCGGGGCCTTTTCCAAACAAATAAGCCCATGGGCTTAATCATCATACATTTATACCACATGAAATTTTAATCGAATCATTCAAAATTCATAATATAGATCAAAGTAAGCACATCAAGAATATATATCATCTATGATTATGGCAAACCAATCAACGAATATAGCATGGAATAACTAATCAAATCCAATCCAATATTGAAACAAGCACAAAAATTTCCTTTTATATTTTTATCCAAATCAAATGGATTTCTTTTTTTATGGTTCAATCAAGGGTTGTTTTGTGTGACCCAAAATAATTCGAAATTTCAATGAATCTTGAATCGAAAAATAGGATGATAGTTGTTGATGAGGAGTATTTTGAAAAAAAAAAAATTTCTAATTGATTTTTATTTTACCAACCAACGTAACAAGACCTCTCTTTTATTTTTTTTTAGAATGTTGTTGCCACGTGGGGAGGTCAAAGACCTTTAGCAAGATTTGAAATCTTACTGAATCGGTGAGATATCCTTCCCTTTTGAAAGTCATTAACTAACCAATGAGTGGGACTCACATTGTTACACCGGATTGAACAAATATTTAATCTCAAGAATGGGATTACAAATTTGAATTTTATTTTTTTATAAAAAAAAAAAAAATGGGCCCCAATATAAGTTTGATGTGCAACAAAGTTGATAAAAAGATACATTTTTTTTTCAAAAGTTGCAATTTGCATAGTAAAACTCACTTTGGTGTGGGTCATGTTCCCACCTCAACAGTTTGTTGAGTTACAAACTTAATAAAAAGTAAGTCAAATGTGAGCCTCAGCCATGGTTTGTTAATATAATTGATAGAGTAGAAAAGTTTTTGTAATTTAAAACTCAAGCAGATAGTACTCTCCTTTTTTTATATAAAAACATTGATATGTTGCTGTCAACCCCTTTTCTTTTCTTGTTTTTAACAAAACCCAAAAAACCCGATACAACGTTGGTAAAAATTGGTGTGGCCGTAGCCACTCTCAAATAATACAAAATTATTTTCTTTTCCTCTCTTATTTTCTGATACAGAAACGTTAATTTAAGAGAGAGAAACGTAGATCGATTTGGGCTGGAAGTTGAACGCCATTAACGATACTCTCATAAGCTTTTCCATTCCACTGCCATTATAAGAAAATGAATTTAACGACGTCCTATCTAGCTCGACTGCTAATGTGGTTGAGAATGAGAGCTATATTACGACCGGTTCGATCGGGTTTGCTGCTACACCCAAATCTGGTTCAAGTTCAAGAATTTCCCTAACATTTGAGCGAAAACTGGGTCTGAAATCAAGATTATTGGTTCGGAGTTTCGATTGGGAGGGATTCTGAAGATTCAAGGCAAATTGAAAAGATAGAAAGGAGATAGTAATGAAGAAACCATCGCCCAACTCAAATCAGTCTGTAATCATCCAATCCGATCGATTTAATTATATATCAATTGAAATTGAATCGTTGATCAAAGTCATCTTTTCAAACGATCCACCCATCAGGCTCATAGCTTTCTACTCTGTTGTTCCTAGATTTTGAACTATAGATCCAAATCGAATACGCAGAGAATTTTTTTTATTTATAAAAAACTATTTTCTTTGATGTCTCTTCTGTTTGAAAGAAATCAGAGAATGAAAAGAGGGTTTTTTTTTTGTTCTGCCCAGAAAACCAACAGCCACATCACTTGAATTTATTATGAACAAACCCATTATTCCCCTCTCCAAAATTCCAAATTGGGTCGGTCTCTCTTCGATAATTCCCAACCGGATACATGTGATTCTTTGTTGGATTCCTTGCAAGCAAGACGAAGAGAGAGAGACGAAGGAAAGAGAGAAAAAAAAAGCGTCTTCTGTTTGCTGTTTTTTTCATTTTCGAACAGATGGAGAAGAAGATACAAACAACAAAACGTGTTTTCTGCTAATGGCACACCACATAATTTTTTTTTTTTTAATTTTTTTCTGATTTTTTTTTCTTGGAATCCTCTCCTCATCACGAACAACATTAAAAAAGCAATTTTTTCGTTTCTTAGTGCATCACTCAAAAATAATTTTTTTATAGCAATTATTGTTATAATTGTAGGAATTGCAAGAGTTGGAATTACTTTGTTTGCTCTTATTTCCTACAAGATTCTTTTTATTTTCACTAACAAAGTTTACTTTAGTGTCAAACTAGAAAACTAATTTCTTATCACGAATTCGAGTTTCATCTTCAATTCGTAAATGTTTTTTAATTTTCTTTATAGTGAAATCTATTATAGTATGTAGAAGTTTCTTTCTATAATCATTCCAACTAGGGGGAAGTTTGGCAATCATAACCCCCCACTTGCACTGGTTCAGAAATTTCAACCTTAAGATCTCGAAGCTTATTCACTAAAACTTGTAAATTATGGACTTGGTCCATTATAGAAATATTTTCTACCATAGAAAATTTGAAATACTTCATAATTAAAAACTTATTTGCGCTTTATTTTTCAGTATTGTATTTGAATTATAACGCCCTCCATATCTTATTTGGTGATTTAATTGAATTGAAAAATTCTACAATTGGTCAAATAATATATTTAGAATGTGTCCTTTACAAACAACTTCATTTTCTTCGTGTTTCTTTCGTTCTACTTTAATCTGGTCAATATCATTAGGTTTTGGTTTGGGTAGTGATGCTAGATTTGGGTAAAGCAGATATGAAATCTTTAAGGCAATAAGTGCGAAAACATTTTGTCTTGCCAACGGGTAAAATTGATTCCGTCGAATTTGTCCAATTTTATGAACTCTTGATTAATTGATTTATCACTTTTAAAGTTGTCACATCAGATCCTGATTCCATTACGATTAACACCTTAAAATTGTTATGAAAAAAGTATAAATGAGGATTTTTTTTATTTTGAAACTCATCTTTGACACTATCTTTAAGGTGTTAGTTGCCCCCACTCAATCAAGTTTGTTAATAGGATCCAAGCAATTCACTTGCAAGATATAACAAAATCACCAAATTTTGCAGACAACACTTATGAAGACTTTCTTCAGAACTTTACATGAAAATATAAAATTAAAAATATAAAAAGAAAAAGAATGAGAAAGATAGGGAGATGTCAAATTTATTTGTAACCTCCTAATTTTAAAGACAATTAAGAATCACAACTCTTGGAAGAAGATAATTTTCCTGTGAACAAACATATCCTTTTGCTTAAATGGTGTTTAAAATAAGACAACTTTTAAAATAAAAGACACATTTTCTTGAAATGGTACTTAATTCTAGAATCTTTTGAAAATAACTTTCATGGAATTTTATCTAGCGCATCTTACTTACTTTTCTTATTTTTCCACTTAACAGTATATTCTACATAGAACACGTTATTTTGTTCCTTTCTGACCGCATCTTGTTTCATATGATAGACCCTTATATCATACTAAAGATCTCTTCATTTTACTTTATTTCAAGTAAACGACATCGTATTCCCACATTCAAGGATTTTAATATCCATACCTTAAATACTACGACGACTTCATTAAAATACATCATTACGATGTATAGACTTACGTCGAGTTTTAAATCAAATACTTCTTCTCTCAGTCTCTTAGAAGTTATTTTCTTTTATATACTTTATTGATGATTTTATAATGCAACAAGCGTCTTAGAAAATGTCCAGTAACTTATCACAATATCTTTTTAGAAATGGATCTTTACATTTCTTTTGAACACTACAACATTTTTTGACATCCTTGCTTGTGCCTTTGTAATGTCCCAAGCTCACAATAGTACAATATTGTCTACTTTGGGTCGAAGCCCGCACGATTTTAAAATGTGTTGTACTATGTAGGGAGGGTCTGATTTGTTCTATAGACTAGGATCTGAATGCTCTTTTATCCGATGTGGGACTAATTGTATTCCTCCCTACCATTCCACATTGTCTTGTGATGGCTCCACTTTCGACCATTTGGTCTTCGTAGCCCTTTCTACGTTTAACCAATGGTGCATCGACTAAGCCGTGATAATTTCTCCCACAAAATAGGAAGAGTCATCCTCAGATCTGATACCATTTGTAAAATCCCAAGCCCACAATAGTATAATATTATCTATTTGGATCGAAGCCCACACGATTTTAAAATATGTTGTACTATGTAGGGCCTGGTTTGTTTCTATAGACCAAGATCCGAACGTTCTCCTATCCAATATAAGACTAATTGCACTCCTCCTTGCTGTGGACACGAGATTATTCATTTTTTAATATCTTTCCCACTTTTGGGATTTTGGAGTCGTCATCATTTTTTTTTGGTAAAAGGGTGTGAATGATCACTCGGATTATATTTTTTGAAAAGCGTGTTATGTTTGTATTTAGTGACTCTTGTACGGATAAGGCCTATCGGTCCAACTTTTGATTCTAGGTAAGGGGATCTATATTAGGGAGTAAGAAAGGTGTTAGGCACTCTACTCCCTCCACCATTGGTGGTAACCTCAGATTCAGTCATTTTTTGAACATAAAAATAAAATGAAAAGAATAAAAAATATTTGATATATGCCCTCAAGTATGAAGGACTTTGATGTTAGTTCAAACCATTAAGGGCACCCTTATTGAAAAAAGGGCCCTTCGATGACTCGATTCATTTGTGGTGTATGCATAGGTGTAGAGAAGGAAGGAGAAGTTGAAGTAGAAGAGGGAAGTGGAGAGGAGAGAAGGGAGGTGATCTTTATCCAAAACCCACCTTGTTCTTGAGTTGACTTTCTTAGACTTTCAAAAGATGATTCTTTCTTGACTTATCTTGGATGGAAGATAAAAGATTGAAAAAAATGGTGCCTAACTAGAGAGTGAGTTGTGATTTTTGAGTTGAAAATAAAGGGATGAGTATGAGCATTTGAGAAATAGTGGTTTTTAGTCTTTTGGGGGGTTAAGCATTATGTGAGAATTGTGTTGAGGATGAGGGGTTTTATAAGATTTGGAAGATAATTTTTAGGGGTATAATTGGGTGAATTGATGAAAATGAATAAAATGATTTGTGGTTTGTGAGAGGGGGTGTGTGTGAATTGAAAGAGATAAAAGGGCATTTGTGTAAGGGGGGTTAAATGGGTTATTTGTAATCCAAATAGGTTAAATCTTTCAATCCATTTGGATTGAGTGTTAGGTGAAATGAAATGAGTGGTGTTTGATTGAGAGAATGGGGGTATAAGATGGTGGTTAATTGATTGAGTATTTGGTGAGATTAGGGGAGTGGATTTTAATTAAAAAAATGGATTGTGTAAGACGATAATAGATTAGATTTTTAGGAGGGTGGAGGAGGTGGTGACATATGTCAAAAGAGGTGTGGGTTTAGAATGTTAGATGAGTTGATTAGAAATAATAAGTATTTTATTTGAGAAGAAGGGTGTGGGTTTGGCTTGTGAAAATGGGTTTGTAGGGAATGATAAGGGTATGTTAGAGTAGGGTGATGGATTGATGTATAGGCAGATGATGTTTTTAGAGAGAAGGTGATGGGAGTTGATAATTGATGAAGGAGGTGAGTTGGGGTGGTAACATATGTCCCACCTTTATGATCTTGGGTGATTGGTCGTGATGTTGGGCCTGGGTAATAGATTGGGTAGGTATAGTATTGGGTTGAGGAATGATTGGGCTTAGGATATAGGTTGGGCTTGGGTATAGTAATGGATATGGTTGATTGAATGGGCTTAGGTGATGAGTTGAATAGGGATGGATTTAGGTTGGGCTATGTTAAGTAGTGTAGAAGGGTGGTGAGGAGTTTGGGTCCATGGGTCACGTAAGGGTATTGAAAGAGAATGACAAAATACATTGGATTTTTAAAGGTTTGGGCCTAGGGGCCCATTCCAATTTTTATGATTTTTGGGGCATTTTGTGTTAAGGGCCAAATCAAATTTGGGTGTCTACACTTGCCATTCCACATTGCCACGTGACGACTCCACTCTCAACCTTTTGGTCTCCGTAACCCTTTCCACATCTAGCTAGTAGTGTATCAACGAGTAACATCCTCTATCTTTTCTCTAACCAATTAACGTATCCCATTTCATATAGAATGATATTTTATCATTCACTTCAGGCATCCCTAAAGTCTTTTTAATTATATGTCATTTTCTTTATGTAACACAATAATGCGTATTTTTTAATCCCCTTGTCATTACATGTTATTTAAACTCTTCTAGATGAAACCCTTTGGTCATACAGTCAGCTACCATTTCTTTGGAGTGAATATAGTTGACTTCCACTTCACCCTTATCTACTATATCCAGATACCACTGTTGGAACATTGATCTTGTAACACGTGAGATATGATCGTTAGACTTGAGAATCTCACAAGGATTTTTTATCAGGGTCTAGAAAGTGATTTCTAGAGCCCTTATTGCATGAACTTTACGGATAAATTATACACTAAATTCTCTTATTAGACATAAGACATTGTTAGTCCATTATAATTATTATTTTTCACAAAATGATATATTTTGAAAATTAATTACTGTTATTTTCGTGCAACAAGAAAATGTCATAAAACTCCGGAAATAATTCAAAAAATTTGAAAAAACCACTACGAATCAGGAATCCGGAAGAAGTCAACTGACCAAGACCCAAGTCAATTGGGCCCATTTGGACTGTAGGGCCTTGGTCAACATGGGCGATGCAATCATGTTGGTGGGTCAAACCATGAAATTTGTGTAGAAGTCTTGTGGTTGTGTTCACAAAAGGAGCCCGACCCTAGAAACTCTAATCTGGTCTCTATAAATAGGAGACCAAACTGAAGTTGAAAATATCTAGAATTTTAGGAACTTTATCTTTTGTTTTTCTTTTAGCTTTTGTTTAAAGAAGTTGTAATTGAAGAGACTCTATTGGGTTCACAATCAAAAGCAATAAAGAATATTTTTTGTTTTCTCATCTCTACTCCCTTTCTTCTATGTTTCTTTTATTTACTGTTCTTACAATGACTATCAGCTAAACTCTATGTTAGGTTGGTCAAGGAAGCCTAAGCAAGTTTCTGGTAACATTTTTTACTGTTCACATATATATGCTTTCTTGTTTTATTGTGAAAATTATTAAACAAATTATAGAATGAAATATTAATTGTTCTACCATATTAATGGTTTATATTTTGATTAGTTCAAGGTAAATCATGTTTTACAAAGAACAATTAATATTTATTTTATAATTTCAACTTAATAATTGATAATATATTTTGGAACCCCTTTGTGACTCAACTGATTAATTTTTCGATCCACAAACATTAGTTTTATTTAAAGGATCGAGATAAATAGAGAACAATTAAAATATTGTCAGAACTTGTAATGGTGGATCAGACCGATCTAAACTTTTTCTTAGTATTTTAGGTCATGTTCGTTTAAGCTTCAAAAATTAGTTTTTTTTTTTTTTTTTTGCTTTTAAGCTAAAAAAAACCAGATAAATGATGTTCATTTGGATTTTTTTGGCTCCCACAAATTTCAATTAAAATCCAAAAGTAACTCTTAACAAAAGTCATTCAAGAGGGGCTTCTTCAAATGGTTTTTGTGAGAAGTCAAAAACGTAGAACGGCTCAAGTGTACTTTTCAAAATGCCTTTCATCTTCAATTAAATTTCCAATCAAATTTAACCTTAAAAATGAAGCGAGATTATCAAAATACCCTTCATCTTTACCAAAATACTCTTCATTTTTATCAAAATACCCTTCATCTTTAATCAAATTTTCAACGAAACTTAACCTTAAAAGATAAAAGAAAATAACCAAAATATCTTTCATCTTTACCAAAATACACTTCATCTTCTAAAATATCCTTCATTTTTATCAAAATACCCTTCATCTTTATCAAAATACCTTTCATATTTAATCAAATTTCCAATCAAACCTAACCTTAAAAAAAAGGAAATTACTAAATACCCTTCATCTTCCAAAATACCCTTCACCTTTACCAAAATATCCTTCATCTTTAATCAAATTACCAGTCAAACTTAACCTTAAAAAATAAAAGAAAATTATTAAAATACTTTTCATCTTTAATCAAATTTTCAATTAAAATAACCTTAAAAATAAAAGGAAATTACCAAATACCTTTCCTCTTTATCAAAATATCCTTCACTTCCAAAAGACCCTTCATCTTTAATCCAATTTTCAATCAAACCTAACCTTAAAAAATAAAAAGGGATTACCAAAATACCCTTTAATTTTATCAAAATGCTCTTCATCTTTACTATCAAGATCAAAATCAATCCATTATCACTAATTTATTACCAAAACACCCTTCATCTTTATGTGCATGTTGGATTATGTATTATGCAAGTATTTTCTTTATCAGAAAATTTTCATATGTACATTTTAAAGATGAGATGTTGTCAAAATTTCGATAGAATTATAAAATTTATAAATTTATTTAAATTAAAAATAATTATTTTTATAATTTTTAATATATATATATATATAGTGTAATTATATATTTATTAAGGTATTCTACTTATTTTTGCACATTCTAGGTGTACTATCAATATTAAGGGTATTCTGATCATTTTACTAAAATCCAACAATAAAAAGTTGTCAAACGAGCATCAATTTCTGGCTTATGTGCTTCTGTAACGAACAATCTTCTATTGAATGTGATTTTTCAGGTTCTGGGCTTCTGTTTCTTCTAAAAGTCAACTTCTGGAGTTGGAGTTGGCTTCTATAAATAACAGACCCTTAGTGTCTTTCTCAATAGTTTATTCTCGCAAATTATTTTTAAATTGGTTATGTGAATCTAAATCGGATTTGAAGTAAAAATAACATCGAATCAACGTTGTCTCTGTGGATCGATCCTTACTTGCCAATGTTTATATTTTTATTCTTTATTTCATTGATAATCTACATTGAACAATTTTCTAAGAAGAAAATAGAGTAAATGGTCCAAGTTGATCATCTCATATTTAGAAGTATTGAAAAGATTTCAACAATTTCCAATAGGTATAAATCGTTGGGGTACTAAGAACATTTAAAAAGTGTCACTTAAATACTGAACGACATTGTGCCTTGTGACTGTTTGTGTAGAGTCCCCAATTTCAATTCACGTCTCTCTCATTGAAGTAAACTGTTGGACAAAAATAGATAACTAATGCCATTCATTGTGATGTATTGGGCGAAGGTGCCTGCAAGGTTCAATGTGGAGATAATACTGTCATTTTTCAAAGTGTGTTGTTAGCAACACCTAATCATCATAATCCCATTATTTCCATACGATCCAATGGTGGTATCAGAGACTAGTTATTATCGTTGGTTTCATTACCATTGTGAGTACTCGAATCGTTATCTCTTGTGTCGTTGTTTCATTTTATTGCAACCTCCATTATTTTTATCAAGAATATAAGTACATTCGAAAAACTTGGAGAAGTTCAATTCAGATTCATCGCTCAAAGCTGATTAATTTCAAAGCATACTTTATCTCAACATATTGATTCAAGAAGAAGAAATTATCTCTCATTGAATACTAATCTAGTGAGTCCACATGTCCATGTTGAAGAAGTATTTGTCAAACCCTTCACACGTGGTTGGTTTGCGAAATAATTTATTTGATGTAGGATTTATCCTCTTAATTAAGATTTTAAATCATGAAGATCATACCAAAGGCCTTAAAGAGATATCACGAAAAGCAGAACATGGAATATTGAGTCGAATGTAAAGATAATGGTGTATTAGAAATAAAGGTTTTGATACGATTTGTGAATTAATGTTGGTAAATACTTGAATAATAATAGTAGTGTGTTTGTAATAAGACTGCGTATTGAGGAGTAATTGTCATTGTAAGTACAAGTACGCATAATAGATGACATAGTTGGTGAGGAAAATAAGGATAAATGATAAAATAAAAAGATGTGAAAGGATTATTAATAGATGTTGATGAGGAATTGGTATAATGTGAATTGATTGTTACCTTATGATTATACAAATAATGGATTAATTGGAGTATGAGCTTGAATTGCACTGATTAATTGATGGATATATTGGGTTGATGGAAAATAGGTGACCTAAGATTGGAAAAGAGATTAACTTAAAACCGAGGGTAGATGATAATTGAAGATAAGTATCGTTTGTTATACATGTGTTAGTGGGGCGGCGAAGAAATTTGATAAAACATGATTTCAATTTTGAAGATGAAATTTTTATTAAAGGGGGAGAATGTAATACCCTAAGTTTTTAACTCGTATCCCGAAGAAATCAAATGGTGATATTTTGAGAAAATTTTTGAAAGAGGAATTTAGAATAAAACACTTGAATATTTTTTCGATCATTTTAAATCAAAATCGACTCCACCATTGGATTTAAAGAGGTCGATATATATACTTTAACTTATAAGCAAGTTGGAATTCGAGTTCGGATAAAAAAATTATAAAATCCTTGAATTTCGTGTTGAATGGGATCCAAAATAGTAAATTTTTTGTTAGAACGAGAATCAAAAAAATTTGACGACACCATTGGGTCCGTAATGAAAAATTATTCAAAATGGAATACTCATTATCATTTCCGAGTCTGAATGGTCAGGTTACCATCCAAAATAGAAACTAAAGGAAAATGTCAAAAATACCCTCTAGCTTTGTTATAAAATAACCAAACCCTTCATTTATTTCATTTGCTTCTTTCTAACTCATAAAGAAGCAACTCTTTCTTTCAAACCAAGGGTTTCAAACCATTCTCGACAAGATCCCTCGCAATCAAGTCTAAGTTAAACCTCGACGAAGAAGGCAAAGTCATCAACATTTTCGAGTTCCATGTTCTCACCCCATCTAACCTTCATTTCATTTTTGTTCTTTTGGGTTCTCACCAAAAATTAGCAATGGGATTTTGATTCTACCCACTTAGAAACTCACCCATTTAGAAGAAGGGTCGTCCATAGTCGTAAAATGATGAAAAACACCTCCATCGAGGGTTTCACAACCAACCCAATTAGTTTAGCACTCAAATTCAACAAAATTTGAAGTTCCAGACCGCCAACCCTTGATTTCAAGTTATCTTATCGAGTTCAACAATCACAAGTGTAAGGAACTCTCGATTCTTATTAATAATCGTAGATTTTGAAAATGTGCATTTAGGTTTTCTTCGAAACTTGTATGTTTTAAAATTATAGAATGTCGTTTCAATTGTTTCAAATTCATGTTAGAACTAATGTATTTGATGATTTTATCATGATTTAAATATTGGATCCATGAGTAGGCTAGTAAAATCGAAAACGAGTGAAAAACTCGAAGAAATGACGAAAAAATTGAAAAATTCACGAGTTTCAGTGTTCTGACGGTTCCACTATGAACAGTATGGTGCCATTGTGCTTTGTCCACGGTGGCACCGTGAGCCACTGTGCTCAAATTTTTTTATGGATATTGGACTATATTTATAAGGATTTACCCCCCATTTCAGAATAATGGAAAAGGCTTTAAAATCCAAAACTCAAAGGATTAAAATCAGATTTTTGATTTCAAGAACAAAACGTAAATTTCAACGCTTTCGTCCGATTTTTAAAAGCGAATATTTTTTACGTTTCTGTGAATTATGGAATAAAAATTACATGATATCGAATCTCATGTTAAAGGCTTTCAAGTACAAAAACTCATTTTCAATTTTGAGAATTTTAAAAAATTAAATTTTCGACACTTAATCAAATTTTCACTAGCTTTTCTAGGTTTGGCAGTTTGCTTTTGCGTACTTATTGGGATTTCATTTTAACAAAAATTTGATAATTTTTCAATCGAGTAATCAAAGTGAATTTGAAAACTTGAAAAAAAAAAAGATTTTGTTTAAAAAGTCAAGAAGTGAAACACGATAAAATGGGAAAAAGATGAATCGATAAAATGTCAGAATCACACCAAGGGGTGATGTCTGCATTTTACATTGTACATTGTGTGTTGATTGGTGAAAGGATATCCAGGGATAAATGGTTATATGTTTATTTAAATTTCTGTTAGCGTAGAGGCTCCGAGTATTGTTATTTATTTTAGGCCGGGAGGTCACAATTTCATGGTAAGAAACTAGATATCCATTCTCAACCCTGTATTGTTAATTTCTTTTTTGTTTTGAAATAAAAATGATATATATATATATATATATGCGTAGCTATTTTATGAGCTGTTAAAGAATCTGTGAAGTGAATGCCTGAAGGGATAGTTCGTCATATCATCTGGAGTGTTGTTGATGAGTACCTCGAAACATTCAATTATACGCATATTTTCTGGATATTTATCTTGATTTTTGTCCATATTTCTTCATATTAAAGTAACAATCATGATAAGCCTCAAAACACCATGTTACATGTTAATTATGTTTAATTATAAATAAATAAATTCATTTACTAGATAAATCTAATTATGTGTGTTTCTTGTGTAGAAAATCAACAATTTGGAATCAAAATCTCAAAACAAAAGTATTTGGGCCCACTTTGGAATGTGTTAATCCTTAACTCATATTATCATCTTTTGTCTTTTTGTGCAAAGAAAAATGGAGACTACTTTTAGACTTTTCTACACACATTTTTCTCTATAAATAGAGCCTCAATCTCTAAAAAAAGGGTCCCTCTTAGTTCTCTTATCGAAGACTCCTTTAATCTAAGGCTCTTAGCCTATTCTCTTATTTTTTATATTTTTATCTTCTAGTTATTTTCTTTTTGGCTAAATACTTTTATAAGAAATAGAAGAAGAAGATTTTGTAAGTTTCTCCATGAAATGAAGAAAAGTTCTTTCATCTCTTATCTTCCCTCTCTTGCAATGACATTAGACTAAGTTCCTCTTCATTGGAGAGTGGAAAAACCTAGAGCAAGTTCTTGTGTTATTTCTAGTTTTATGCCTTTTTTTATTTAAAATATTTATGAGTTCTTTTTAAGATTTCTTGCACCTTTTATTCTTAATATAGATATTTTATGCTTAGATTAGATCAAGATAAAATATGCTTAAACTAGATAATTGGTAGTAGGAAGTTTTCAAAGAATTCTACTTTGTTTGTGTACCCTCATTTGATTTTATTTGCAAAACTTTCCGATCTAAAGAGCTAACACCAAGCCCTTACGATTGAGTTATAAAAATGCTAGAGATTAGGAATTGCTCATCAACATATTCTAGGTAGATCCACCTCCAATGGTGCTTTAATTTCATAAGTTTACTTGCTTTTAACATCATTTACTTTAGTTCATTTTCTAACAATTTTACATATTCTTATAAGTTAAAAAATACAAAAAAAATATAGTTTTAATTCATTTTAGTTAATTTGAATTTTATTCTCTTAACTTAACTCTATTCCTCCTTTCTCTTGGGTTCGATCCTCTACTTGCCCCACAAGTAAGGTAAAAGTAAGATTAATATTAACTTCGGTGAAAATAACAACGACAGTCTCATTAGTTGTACTATCCTGGGATGTACAATAGAGACCACCAAGCTCATACGTGGTATGGGACGTGTATGAGAGTGGAGTCATAACTGAAATTCGATTTCATTCCCTTCTATCTTTACCAGTGAATGTGTATTGTAAAGGTGGTCGTATACGAATGGAGTGTTTATTTTGAAAATCACATGCACGCCTGATAGGCATAAACGAAGATGATTAGTCAGTGATAATTAACAATCTAGTAGTAGTCAAACGTTCTAACACATCGAAAAGAGACCAATTGCTTACGGTCACGTCAAACGACCAACCTGAACCGGATAAATAGTCTTGCAAGCGTGGTAATCAACGACTAGCCACAAAATTAGGAACTACGATTTTATTGAGGAATATCATGTCCCGACTGGGAGCGATCCAATCGTGAATCCCAACTCTTTAATTCTACTACTCTACTACTGTGTATTATGTATCTGTCGCTTTATTGTGAATTATAAACTAAAAATCATGTCAATGGTTTCAATGTTGTTATTTAGATTTGTATAAAAATGAAAACGTATAATGAGTATTGACGAGTGATGGTATGTGATTCTTTTAAAATGCTTAGCTGCTCATCCTTGGTTATATGTACCAGTTAATCACATTTTATTTTGTAAAAATTTGCATATATTAAAATGTTCAGTATGCTTACTCAATCATGTTTATGAGAGGTTATTAGTATGAATTGGTTGTAGACTTATTGGGTAACCATCGTTACTCACCTCTACGTCTATTTTTTTTAGTTTCAGAACCTGTAGCCGCAGAAGTAGTCATAGAGCTATCAAGTAAGGATCATGTGGTGGGTCATACCGACAACCAGAGTTTGTTATCTCGTGAGCATTGGGACTACATCCACTAGGAGTATGTTCGTCCCGGGAGATGTATATAGTTTTTGAGTTGAGTAATTAGATTCATGTTAGAGTGAAAAGTCTTTTTGTAATCCTATATATTATAAACTTCCACACTCTGATATACTCACGTGTTAAATATTTTCAGTCTTCCGCTGTTATTTCCGTGTTGCCTTTTTTATATAGTCAAAATTTGTGGTATATTGGATTGCGATGCTTTCGAGTTCCGTCGAATGTTAACATAAATAGGGGGAGTCATGTCCAAATTTCAAGGTGGCCTTCGAATTTGTGTTAGTAAAAGCGTCCTAGATCCACGGGTTACGGATATATTTTTTGGGTGTTTGGGAGTCCTCATCTAGTTTTACGATCTAAGAATCGAGTATTAACTCTAAATAGATAAAAACATTGATCTACAAAAAGAATGGGTCTAGGAATCATATTATGGGGTTGGAAGGTGTTAAACACCAACCCTGCCCGACTAACGCCGATCTCTACTTTTCCCCCAAAAAAATTACATTACTAAATAGACTTAAAAATAAATAAGTAAATAAATTACCTGGTTGATTGCGACAATTGGTTCCCTCAGAGCTGGCGGAGAGCGTCTTCGTATGAGTTTCCTATTTTTTCTCCGTCACTAGATTTGCTTTTGATCTCCAAGTTGAGGTATCCTCCTCCTAGATCTGAGTATTTCTAATTTTTTTTAATATTCTTTTCAGAAGGTTTCTAGGTATTTTTGGAAGGTTTTCTGGGTGTTTTTGGAAGGTTTTCTGGGTGTTTTTTGAACAAAAACTGGGATTTTGATGTTAGGTAGAGAGTTGGGACTTCGGATTTAGGGTTTTGAAAAGGTTGAGGGGTGTTTTTGACTTTTATTTCTTAGTGTTTATTTTGACCTCCAAGATTGGATTGTGGAAGCTCTTGTTTATAGAATTTTTTTTGTAGAATTGGTATTTGATTATGTTTCTTTTAGATAAGATAAGATTGTTTAATTAGGGTTTAATTGGGTTTCTTAGATTAAGATTTTGAATAAGGTTTTAGGGTTTTGATTCTTACGTACAATGAAAGAATATATATATATATTTTAAGTTTTTGGGAGAACCCCCTTAATTATATCTTTAATGCTTTAGGCCCCCAGATGGAAATGACTTTTAATAAATATCAGGTAGGCTCCATTTGAACAAGTGGGCTACAACTTAAAATTTAGCCCATGGGCTTAATTGATTAATTTTATTTGTTTAAAATTTTCATTTAATTTATTAAGATTTCACTTTACGTTACTTAATATTTTAATTATTAATTTCAAAATTTTAAATTTTTATGTTTGAAAAATTACCGTTTTGCCCTCAAAGAGGGTTTTTGCGTTTCGAGGTTGTTTTTCGATGTTTTGGGATGTTTTGAAATCGATTTTTCGTAAGTAATTCAATGGGAGTATCGATTTGTGTCATTTATGAATTTTTTATGTGAAATGATCGTGGACTTTATGAAAGACGTTTTCATAATTTTGTTAAACTTTGTGAAAATTGATGAAAAGATCTATTTGATTTTAGTTTGTTATTTAATGTGTTCGAAATGATTTTCCTAAACGTAATGTAGGCTTTATGGATGTTTTGATGTTAGAGGTATTTTGGTGATTTAGTCATTTTTTAGTGATTTTTCTCATAAAGCTTCTTTTTGTCTAAAAATGATGATTTCTACGTTTTTGGGTAATATTTTTCTTAGCATAACGTAGTTTCTAAAGTTTTGTTCGCTTGAAATACCTCATTTGAATTTTTGAAACATATCTAGTAACAAACAAAAAATATTGGAATATTCATCCATCATTGGGAATACTCACAATCAGGTTGACAAGTTGATTAATCAGATGAATATGAAAATATGGTGTCTATAATTAGCGTTTGGCGGGGCGTCATAGATCAACCATATTGATGACGTTGGTTAGATTAAAAATGTACCGATGTGTTACTCTTCAACTAAATTATATATACTAATATATGCTTTTATGAACATGGGTATATCACATGTAT
Organism: Akebia trifoliata; assembly: GCF_017979445.1. Lineage (NCBI taxonomy): Eukaryota > Viridiplantae > Streptophyta > Magnoliopsida > Ranunculales > Lardizabalaceae > Akebia > Akebia trifoliata. Next base: position 31,117,699 of record NC_141376.1, read on the forward strand.
GACCTTAGAATATTATTTAAAAATATGTCGTAAGCACCCACTTATGACGTATTTTGAGCAATGATATTCTGTGGACATTTTTTGATCCAATCTATTGGGAGAATCATGATAAATTTTAACATGTGAATAAAACTAAAAAATGCACACAATAAATATTAAAAATACAATTTCATTTGATTGTGTTTGTGAGAATTGTAACAGTCGTATGACGTACCTAACTCAAATTATCTTTTATTATCCTTAGTGAGCAATTTTATTTCTTATATTATTCTTAATCATTAAAATGAAAAAAAAAATCTAACAAAGAATCATATATTCATTTCATATTTTTCTCTATCATCTTTGTTGTGTGATGATCAATAATTTCGAATAGCGTCAATTGTCTAAAGAATGACAATCAATCATTATTTGAGATAAGTTTTTCTTCTATGGTTTTTCTTTTAAACCAAATTAAAAGTTATCAAATCGATCGATAATCAATTAATTATTATTAACGATTGTTGATCAAACCTTGTTGTCAACGAATATTGTACGTCATTTTTGGAAACCCTTTGCCATGTGATCTATTTTTAAATGATGATCAATCATTTATATATATATATATATATATATATATATATATATATATATATATATATATTATGTTCTTAGTCTATAATACAAAATATATGATAATTCGCTACGCTTATAGAGGTGACAAATTGAATAAAAATGATATTTAATATTCTTCAATTATTAATTTTTAAATTGAAAAACAAAGAATTGTGATGGACTTCTTTCCTATTACAAATTTAGAGTTAATAGACATTTGAATTTCAAATGAATTTTAATTTTAATTTATAAATCCAATCAATGATACATATTTTTTTCATTCTATTTAAAATTAAAGTTGTAGTTATAATTTCACTTGGTGTTATTATTGCATAAATAAAATAATGACAAATTATTTGACACACCTCACTTTATAAAATATTATTTAATTATGATATTCATAAAAATTGTGATATTTCTTATGCACGTATAATACAAAATGTATAATATAAAAATAAATGATAATTTTTATCATAATTATTTTAGATTTTTTATTTGATTTGACTTATGTTATTGATGAAACATATCAACAATATTATGAGATAAAAATTGATAGCAGATTATTTTATTTAAATCTCTATAAAATTGATTTACTCCTCTAACGATGAATTGTTAAGTTCAAATGGAGATGGAGAAAAAGAGAAATACAATAGTTAAAATCATTAATTTGACTTATGAAATTGATTTATTATAGAATATTTTAATTTATATGCATGTAGTATATACAATCATTTGTTTGTCTATTTATCATATTTATGATAACTAAATGTTGTTTATTTCAATTTGTGATTAGTTATAATTATTTCTTATTAAATTTGAATGCATGTAATTTGTTGAAAGTATTACATGCATACGCATCATCGTTGTTTATGTATTCATATTATTAAAATATACACAATCACACTAAAGAAAATAACAAAAAATATTTTTTTACATTTTCATCATGAAAGATAATAATGATTTTATTTTAATTCATGCATATTTTGATTATTTCTTTATATTTAGGTCTATTTAAAAAAAAATTAGGCTCATTTTTATGTATTGATTAAGTAGATTCATAAACTAGATATAAAAATGTAAAAAATTGTTGTGAGAGAATACAAATGACAATTTGATTTTATATGCATTGATATGATGAATATTATATTATTTGTAGATATTTTATTTTTAATTAATTTGTTATCTATTATAAACATATTACATTCTCAAGTAATTTTTCATACTATATTTTTATTTGAGATACTATAAATTTTTTTAAGGATTTTAGATCTTTACATCTTGATTTTCGATATGAAATAGATGCTTGAATAAATATATGAAAAGTAATTTAATTGTGTTAGATATCTTATTCAATTATTGTTGTTTATTTTATAATTCTTCTAAGTCTTCAATTTGGATGATAATAAATGAAAAATGGTGATATTAAATAGTACAATAGCTGAATAGGTTGTCTAACATAATTATTCAATTTTAATGAATAAAATATTAAGAATTTTTTATTGAATAATATGATATAAAAGTAGGTATGAAAGTGCAATCTTAACCTATCAATTCATAATAAGAATCATATAGTATGAAAATGTAGATAATAATAGTTCAGTACGTGTTGACCAAAATATTTGAGATTCTAACAATTAAAAATAATTAGTTTTTTATTTTAATTTTACATTTTTATATTATTGTATATTTTTAGTAGATGAATAAATCATCATAGAATATGCAAAATCCATACTAATGAATATGCAATTTATTAGTCCTTGCTATATATAATTTCTAGTTCTTTAATATATTTATAAATTCTCTAAAATAGGAACAATGTCTGCATGACAATATTTGATTAGTGTTTAAAATACAATGGGCTCCTAAACAAGTTGTGCACGCAACTTATGTGATGTAAATCCAACCAAAACGTGCTAAATAAGCATTTTTTATTGCTATAGGAATGTGATACTGTTTTGGATCACGATTCTATTTTTATAAAGGATTGAGATCCATTGACTCATGAAAAATGATGCATAGAACAAAAGACATGATCCAAACCATGTAAACATAAAATCCCATGGTTGAGATTATCCTCGAAATAAATATCATTGAGATTTGTATTATATAGATACATATAAATTTCAACCATTGGATTCATGTTTAGCTCATGTGTTTTTTCATGAGTCATCGTAATTCGACCCTCTCTAAAATTTCAAAAGTTTTTTTTTATATTAAATTTATAAATAATAAGAATTCACAAGAGTATTAGAATGGATTATTTCAATCAAAATATACAAATATTTAATAACTCTTATCGTTTTTCTTTCAACAATTAACTTGAAATATTATGAAGTACGAATGTCCATTTATGCTCCCATATATTTATTGTTAGTTGATTAGTTATATATTAAAAATCATGTATAAGTTCATATTTGAGGAAAAAATTAGTCTAAAATTACTATTAAATATCCTCATTGAATCATAATTTTTCTTCATTTTGTATGATACTAACAATATCATATTTACTAATAAAAAAAAACATGATAATGAACCCATCCACCTATGATTCAAATCTATGAGGCAAGATATTGAAGGTCAAATATCTCCAACATTAAAATGTTCAAAGAACGCCAACTAAAGAAAACAAAATTTAAATGTACAATTAAAATTTTATTCATTCGAACCATTTGGAAAGAAGGAATGATCGTGTTATCGAAATGAAAGAGTTCAATTTAAAAAGTGATTATTAATGCTATAAGATTTCTATTTGTTTGGTTAATGTATTCTAGGAATTCACATGTATTTTCTTTAAGGATTTGTCTTTTAATGAGGATGGATTGTATTTGCTTTAATACTTGATAGGGGTGCAATTTTACGTGTTTCTTTATTTTTCCTCATCACTTTTACTAGAGTACTGATTTTATAACTCAACTTGAAAGGATGACTCAAAAACTCACCATCGTGGCCTATGCAAAGAATCGTATTTTTTTTCCTTATGATGCACAATTGCACATCCCTATAAACATGTGCAGTTGCATATCCCGAGATAAAAAATTTATTGTTCTTTGCACATGCCACGTTAGTGAGTATTTGAGTTATTGTGTTAGGTTGAGTTAGAAAATCATTACACCTTTTTTTTTTTTATATTTTAATTTTTATTAAAAATAAAATTTCTTACTTAATAAAATAAAATAAATTAGAAAGTAGATATTGGATAAAAACCAAGAGATGGATTTTTTGGAAGAAAAAAATAGGCTTAGTGTCACATAGTCACCTGCCATTTACACTAAATAAGTTTTGAGATTTATATTTTCTTTCATAAAAAGGGAAGAAATCTATATAACTAAAGTTGGTTTATTATTATTATTATTATTATATTTATAACTAAGTTTGTCCATCGATCTCTACACGTCTCTCTCTCTCTCTCTCTCTCTCCATCACAAAAGGGGAAGAAAGTGGTCTTGCGAGTGAGTTCTCTCTCTCTCATCTGCACTGTGTCGTTTACATTTCCATTTTACTCTTATCTCTGTCTCTCTCATCTGCACTGTTTCGTTTACATTTCCATTTCTCTTATTTGAATTTTGAATTATAATTCTGAATCTCTTAGTTTTTGTGGGTTCATATATATTTTCTCTATTTTGTTAGAGATCTAAGTTATAAAACCCTAAAAAAGCACGGATCTTTTTCTACGAAATTCGTAATGCAGTGGGGCGTTTAAGTTGTTTGATTCTCTTGTTATTTGTTCATCTGGGTAACCGATCATCTTTCTTCTTCTTTTATAAAATACCCAAAAAAATTTATCTTGTAATCTGTTGTTTCTTCACAAGTTGGGGATCCACCATGTATTTGTGTCTGATTTCTACAATTTTTCTTTCTTAGTTCTGATTGCTGGAGCTTGCAATGCTATCGATGGGTTGAGCGGAAAGCATATAAAGATTGTATATTTTTGCTGCAATTCTTCTTCAATTGTATTCATGGATGACGATAATGGTTTGGGTATCCGTAATTGGGGTTATTATGAACCATCCCTTAAAGGGAACCTTGGTCTACAGCTTATGTCGAGTGTAGCAGAGAGAGATACTAAGCCTTTCCTCTCTGGACGCGATCCCTCTGTCATGGTTAATGCCAATGGAGCTTTCCACCACAGGGATTGTGGGATCTCGGATTCGCCCGTCCCAATGGAGTTTGTGAGGGATAGTTGGATCCACCATAGAGATAAGCTTCTACATATGCTTCCGGGTAACACTAATTTTTCAGTTTTATCTGAAAATCCTGGACCTCAAGCATTGCACATGTTACAACAAACGGATTCATCAAAAGATGAGAGAATGGTTCGGATGGAAGAGACAAGTAGCAAAGAGGATGGCCCTTTGAAGAAGAGACCAAGTGGACGTGCCCAAAAAGCCCCGAAAGCAAAGAAGACTAAGAGGGGTGAACCGAAGTCGGACACTAATTCTTCTGTTCAACGAGCAAAGCCCGTGAAGAACACAGAAGTTGTCATAAATGGGATTGATATGGATATGTCGGGGATTCCTATACCGGTTTGTTCGTGCACTGGGATTCCTCAGCAGTGTTATCGGTGGGGTTGTGGTGGGTGGCAGTCTGCGTGTTGTACCACAAATGTATCTATGTACCCATTACCAATGAGTACCAAAAGGCGTGGTGCAAGGATAGCTGGACGGAAAATGAGTCAGGGTGCATTTAAAAAGGTCTTGGAGAAGCTTGCGGTCGAAGGTTATAACCTTTCGAGTCCAATTGATTTGAGGACTCATTGGGCAAAACATGGCACCAACAAGTTTGTCACAATCAGGTAGCTTTAAAATGTGGGTGCCATTACTGGGCCTTTCGATGGATTCGGTCTGTTTCTATTGTATATATGTTTGTGGCCTGTTATTGAGCTTCCCCGGATAGTTCGTTTCCAATGAACTTTTTCAGTCGTGTTACATGTTTGAAAATTGGACATCCGGGATCTCTGTGAATGTTGTTTACTTTACTTTTGTTCTTGTAGTTTAAGGGCTAACAATCTTATTGGTTTTCCAGAATTTTAGGGACTAAAGGATGAATTTTGATATATTGGTTATTGTCTGATGATTTGCTTCAATTTTATTTCTGATCTTACAAAGAACAGCTTTTGGATTGTCTCTATCTGCGTTGTGGATGGACCTTGTATGATTTATTAATTGCTTTCATTTTATATATTATGTTACAATTTACAACTTTTGGATGGTCTATTGTCTTTGTTTTCTTCTTATGAACATACTGTTATACTTCCAATAGTGTTCATGTCCTTATTTCAGCAAATAGCATTTTATTGATTTTCTACGTGAATTTAATCTTATTCTATTTTTTGTTTAAGTAATTTTTAAGGGTCATTTTAGTTATCTTGTAGTTTTGGATAGATCTATTTAATGTAAATTTGTTCATTGGTACTGATCAATTATGGTATCTGGGAAAATATGGTAATTTAAACATCTATGTACCTTAGGTGTCACGTTTAATCATTAGAGGGGTGCCATTATAAGATCGAAGTCGGGAGATTTGAGACACCAATCCGAAACTATTTCCAGGTCTTCTGATCCAACTCCCGTCGGGCCTCTCTTGATCCATCCTGTGTGATAAATAATCATCTCCCTGTTCTCTTTTCTATTAACCATCAAATCCAATCAATTCTTTCTTTGCTTTCCTAGGGAAAGGGAAGCTAAGAACCACCTATTTCTTCCTCTCCTTCTGCGAATGAACCTTCGACCTCTTCTGCTCTTTCCAGTGTTGGTGGAAGAACCTCTCTCATGTACTCTGATCTAGGTGATCTAGTATCAAGTGGATCTAATGAGGCAAGAGAAGCGGTCGAAGACTAACTCGATTCTTCAAACCATTGAGTGGGAAAGACTCGGGTAGGCTCTAGTTGTGGAAACCATCTATGGCTGTCACACCCCGAATTTTGGGACCTGCGACTTGGTCCATGACCCAAGGCCCAACCCATGATCCAGAACCTAAGGGTGAGATGAAGTACAAACTATATATATCTCGTGATTTAACTTATACGGTTAACTCGGTTGGGTGATTCAACCCACTAACTCATTCACTCGATTACTACTCATGGACAGATTCGACCTTAGGTCAATTGGGATTTTCTACAGAGTTCGATTAAATTCAAATTGGAATGAGGCCAATTTTCTTAGAAAATTGACTTGTAAGGCTTGAAGAAAATATTTTTCTAGAAATTTACATTCAAGTTCTGAAACATCAAACTTACACTCGAGTCTAGAGTGACAGATCTGAAATTTGTAGGGTGCAACTGGTATTGCCGCGTTTGAAAGTTTTCAAAGACTTCATTTGGTTGATTTTTTGGAAAAGGTCAAAAGGTAAAAAAAAGGGTACTTGAAAACCTACATTCTTCTAGTTTTCTCCAAGCATAATGCCACTTCTAAAATGGAGCAAATCAGGTTCCAATATTACCCAAATGTTGGACCGATCAGAAAAACTTTGTTTTGACATCTTATCTTTGAAAGTCATAAATAAACGATTTATTGAATTTTTCATGAAAAATATAGAAACATATGAGTTATTTGGAAATTTTTAATGATACAGAGGGTTGATGATATAAAAATTTCTAGACCTTGAAGTTTTGGTCTGGGGTTTTTATGGGAGTCTTGTGGGTCAGATGAGGTGCTAATCACCAAAAATCATATATTAACCCAAGAGAGATGTGGGTGTCCATCACTGACTTCTCACCACTGTCATAAATTTTAGATTTTGCTATCTTTACCAATGGTATCTATACATTGCCTTAGTGCCTTAAAACTTCGACATTACACATATTGACATATGAATAAGCATCAATAGAAATAGATTATCCCTTCAACATAAATTGAAATCTTAATATGTTAAACATCTAAGATCCTTATTATATAGCAATAAAACGAAAAAATTCAAAATTAAACTCTGAAGAAATTTATATAATTTTTTTCCTCACCCTTTGCCTTGTCGCCTCGCCTTATGAACCTGAAAATTTAAAACGTGAGTTGCAAAACCCAATAGGAAAACATAATATTCATAGTTATGATTCACTGATAATAAATGAAAAGATAGAATTCATAGCATATAACACATGATAACAACTATTAAATCTCAAAACTCACACAACATCACTAGTCATTCAACTTTTCTCACACAAATGTAAGCATCCGAAGTCACATAGACATCCCCCCCTAGAGTCAACAAACATCTCTATATCCCAAATAAGGGACTGTCCTCAAGGGCTTTAAGGTTTTACACCTAAGGGTTTGCACCCTACTTTCCATTCTCATCGTTTCTCATTTCACAATGAAATTTACAATAGCCTAAAAAAGGATCCCAATCCCCCTGCCAAAAATGAACACTCATTAACATTTACCATTTTAATTGCTTATTGTTTTTCCCAAAATAGAACTCATGAACACTTACTTTCTTTATAAATTCTCTAATCTTCCTTCCTTTTATAGATGAGACTAAGAAATCATCCCTTCCGTCAAAATTGGATTCATAACACTTTCCTTCTCAATTAATTCTAACTTACCTCCCTTCTATATATAAGACACATAAATCATCTTGATTTCTTTCCATCCTAATCTATACCAATGTTTTTAGACACTTTGGTGTGAAGCAAGGAGTTGGGATCTTATGATTTCTAACTTATGCTTATGCGATACAATATATTTAGTAGTATGGGAAGTATAGGTGTAAAATAATACTTAAAATAGAAATAAAAATAAATTAAAAAATCATTTCTATTTACAATAAAAGCTTACGCCTCAGCAAAAAAGTGTATGCCTTCATAATGCCTCGAGTGTATGGACTCTTCAACCCACCACCTCAATGCGTTTTTGGTGTGCCTCGAGGCTGATGCCTCAAATGCATTTGAAAACATTGATCTATACCACATGCCACCTTTCCCTTTACTTGTCAAAATCCTAACCTTCTTCCAAAATGAGCTACCACTCATCCTTCCACAATTAGTCTATTTATTAATTAATATAAGCAATAAAAGAATTAATATTTGAATTTCCAAACACTTCTAAGTCACTCTCCCTCTCATCTAGCTCATGAGATGCCACATGGCATCATCACAATGCATGGCACCAAGAATGATTTTCTTAACTTCAATACCATTCTTTAATTAAGATAGAATCCTTAAATTTTGAAAACATTTTAAATTTATGATCTTCCATTAAGAATCATTCTAAGTCTATTCTCTTGTAATCGCATTCTTAGATGGAGAAAAAACGTTTGAAGCGCCATCTCACTTCGAAATATTGGTAGAACCGTGTCCTTTAGATTACATGTAGTGTCTCTAAGGAGGCATCCCAAATATTTACAAAAGAGTAAGGGTGTGAAATCAACCAATACTGCCACGTGTCATATTGCGAGGAGGGTTCCTACAAAATTTTGAAGCGGCCTGGCCGCTTCATAGTCGGACTCCTGAGATGGTCCAAGGGTTATGATTGCATGAGCACAAAATAAACTAGAAGACAATTAATTATAGTATTAAAATAATTATACTTGTCTATCAAAAAAAATTCTACTTAAATGTCCTACCTTAATTAGGAAAATTACTTTTGCTAACTTAATTAATAAAGTCATTAAATCACTTAATTAAGCTCATTTTCTTTCCAACGATTTGGTCTTCCTTAAAAAGATTGATGATTCATCAATCAACATGTTATCTAACTTTAAGTCCTTTCTTTTATAACTAATTACGATACAAGGCAATTAATAATTAATTTAGTATTAGAATGCCTACTTTATCCCTTTAGTTTAACTCAATTACATGTTATGCCATAAGTCTATGGATATTAACAATCTTCCCAAGATACACCGCAATAATCTAAACCAAACTAAGCCTGATTACAAAAGTAGTTGGGCCAAAAACTTGGATCTTCACACCTATCTCCACTCTAAATTTTTTATTATAACGAGTTAATTTAGTGAATTAAAAAATAACGGGTTTCTACAATTGCATACACTATAGTAGGCTAGACCCAAGCCCAACAGACAGAGGATGATAACTTAACAACATTAGAACAGGAGTCGGCTTCGAAGTCATGGTGCGCCACTAGCTAACTATTACGCAAACAGAGGAGCAAACTACGGCCCTTCCTTCACTCTACTATTTATCAATAGAGTGCTCCTTATGATACTACAAACGATTCTTCCTTTGTTGAGATAAGACTTTTGAAGCCCGCACCATAAATTGCTACAACATAAACATGGGCTGGTAGTATAGCTTGCTCTGAATTGCATAAAAGCTTATATCTTCATACTAACTTCACTCACCTCACGTAGCTCGTATCTCCCTCACTCTTCTCTCTTCTCTTTTAGTTGCCTCATGGCCAATCGCTTGTCTATAGAGAAAACTTCTTCTTTCGTTGTACAGGTTGGTCACTCTCAGTTGTTGTTTCTATGCAATGATTCTTGCTCACGATTAGTCCTTACTCTTTTTGTTAGGTCCGACCTCTCTCTTCCACTTCCACTAAAATTACTGATTATGATCCCCTTTAAATGCGAGCTAGTTTGGTGCGTGGGGGATAGGGCTCATACAATAATATTGAAGTCAATATCTCATTTCTACCTTTCTCTTTTTCTATTTTATTTGGGGCATATTTCCATTGAGACAAAGGATGGAGAAGTTTAAAGAAACTGGAAAGCATCTCATCCAAAAAAGAGAAAAGAAAAGGAAGAAGCATCTCCATACGGTTTTTGTTGAATTGGAGAAGACATATGACAAAGTACCAAGAAATTATTTCATGGGTATTGAGAAAGAAATGTGTCTCAAATGGATGTCTTGGCATAGTTATAGATATGTAAGAGAAGGTTGTGACTAGTATGAGAAATGGTGAGGAGACAAGTGAGATCCTCGTTACAAGTAGTTTAAATCAGGGGTTGACTCTGGCTCCTATTTGTTTATTGTATGTGGTTAGAGATAAAATTATTTTCACCTTCATGATTAGGTCCCTTGGTATACACTATTTTTGTTTTTTTTTTTTAAACTTTTCCTTTGGTGTAAAGTTTTTAAGGACCTAATTGTGTGTGTGGGGGGTGTTTTGGGGGGGGGGGGGGTCTTCTTTGAGGATTTTATTGTTTGGTGGGATAGAGTTTGTAATTTAACAGGGGGTTGTTTAGTTTCCTGCGTTAGTGGGAGTGGCCACGTTTATTGGGGGTGTTTCTCTTGGTTGTTTGTAATCTTTGCTCGTTATCTCAGCCAGCTTTATTAATGCTAATGCTCTTTTACTTGGCCAAAAAAGAACATAGTGCTTGCTGATGAGAACAGAGAGAGGATCAATGCAAAATTAGAATATTGTAGAGCTATTTTGGAGTCCAATGGGTTTGGAGTAAGTGATTGTTTTGGAGTTTATATTTGTTTGTTCACTTAAAAATAATCGCTCATGTTCATGGAAGGTCCCTTGGTATATATCATTTGCAAGTGAGTTAGTATTAGTTGATGAGACTAGAGAGGGAGTCGATACAAAATTAGAACTCTGGAGATTTTTTTTTTTTTTTTGTAGTATAAGGGATTTTGATCAAGTATAACCATGTTATGTAGCTTTAGTGATGATACCCAAAACAGAAATGTTCAGCAAAATATTACACATATAAAATTCAGCAAAACTTTATTATTGGAAAATATAAAATATTCGTGAGCAGTTTTGTGACCTTGGTTTATTAAGGATGGAGAGATTGATGAGAGTGTTGCTTTAGATTTGAGTTGGAAGATTAAATTGGAGGCGTGCCTTCTGGAGAGTTATGGGTCAGTGCATCCCTATCAAATTAAAAGAACATTAATTGCAATGAGTCTATCCTCTGCAGTGATCCACTTAAGATTACCAATGATTATGGCTATTTTCTTGGTTGACCATTTTCGGTTGCATTGAATACATTTAAGAATGGATTTGATAGTTTATGCATGACAAGGTTGAAATTTATTTAGTTAAATATTGCATTTTGCTAATTTTTTTTTGAAAATTTTAACCTAAATGCATTGCTCATCACAACTGAAACTAAATCTATTTCAGTTGAAATGTGAATCTCAGTTCAACTGAAATTATTTGACTGAAATGTTTGAATATATTATTTCATATTTTTCAAACCATGGTGGGTACATTGATTGCCTTTCATCATATGTATTTTTCTTATTTGTTGTTTTAAGAACAAATTTAGTGTAATTTAGCTAAATATTATATTGTAATATATGTGTATTGATACGTTGGTCTTTTGGGTTCAAAGGCACCGAGATACAAACACTGTACCCAGGTTGAACACAGCAGGTGTGTTTGTGTCATTTTTACATTGCCTTTCACAAATTTTTGTAATCATTCAAGATGGATAAAATGTCAGGTTGTGCTGAATCTACATCAGTTATGGACATGGAGGGTTAATGACCAAATATCAGCTCTTCAATTACTTGTATGCATATTTGCATGTTTTAAAACCAGTTGGCCTTTAGATTTCATATGAAACAACTTCTTATAGCTAAAATTGAATAGAGTTGTACCTTAGTTCCTTAAACAGATCAACTCAAAATTTGTTTGCCATGTTTGCTTCATTGTTGATGCACCCAAGTCCTTTCTTAATGAATTTGAGGTATTGAAATGTCATTGTTATGCTAAAGGTTATCATTAGATCACCAAGGGTGTTTCTCATTGAAGAATCCAAGTCTAACTTATAGTTTGACATCAACTCCTTTTAACTTTGTCTCCACTATTCTCTTTTTTCCTCCTTTTTTTTTTTAATTTTCTTATCATTGAGAATGTTTTTTGTATCTTTGTTGGAATCTCTATTCCACATTTAGTGTGATAATAGAAGAATTTGAGAAGAATAATTGTCAAGTCTCTTTGTGAGAGCTTGGCAATAATTTACATTAATAAAATAAAGTGCCCTTACAAATCATAAATAAATAAAAGCTAAATAAAAAGTTATATCTGAATAACAACTAGAGCTAAAATAACTAGATTATTTCCAATACTCCCCCTCAAGTTAAGGCAAATATATGAACTAAATCTAATTTGACAAGATGAGAATTGGTGATAGACGGACCAACAGACTTCGTAAGCATGTCGGTAAGTTAATTTGAAGAAGGTACAAAAACTGTTTGAAGATCACTAAATCGAACTTTCTCCCTGAGAAAGTGAATATCAACTTCAATATGCTTAGTTCTTTCGTGAAGGACTAAGTCAGAAGCTAGCATTATAGCAAAATTGTTGTCACAGAACAAAATAGAAGAACCAGAGATGGGAAATCCCAACTCTGGCAGCAAAGAACGAAACCAAGTTAGGTTACATGTGTCAAAAGTCATAGCACGATACTCAGCTTCAACAAAAGAGCGAGAAACCACATTTTGTTTCTTACTTTTCCACGAGATAAGGTTATCACTATAAAAAGTACAGAAACCAGAGGTAGATCTCCTATCTGTGAGAGAATCAGTATCATCAATATTTGTAAAACAAGAAAAATGCGACTGAGTAGTGAAAGAGTAGAAAAATCCAAAATCAGGACGCGACTTTGGTAGCAAAAGATACGATAAACAGCATCAAGGTGAAAAGTACGAGGAGTATGCATAAACTAACTGACCACACTAACTGCAAAAGACAAGTCCGGTCTACTATTAGTCAAATAAATCAGACGACCTACAAGTCTCTGATAAAAAGAAGGATCTGATAGAAGATCACCAGATTCAACATTAAGGCAATGATTTTGATCCATAGGTGAGGAAGCAGGACAATAACCATGCATCCTAGTGTCCTGAAGAACATTTAATGTGTATTTACACTGAGATAGCGAAATACTATGGTGAGAGCGGGCTATTTCTATCCCCAAGAAGTATTTGAGTAGACCCACATCCTTAACCTCAAAAACACGATCCATTAGCACCTTAACTTTGTCAATCCACTGTGCATCATCTCCTGTCAAAATAATGTCATCCAATAGATCAAAACAATAGTGCAACGACCATCCACTCCTCGACGAACAAAGCAAGTATGATCTGAGTGACATCATGAAAACTCCATAGATAAAATAACCTTAGAAAATCGTTGAAATCAGGCTCGCGGGGACTGTTTCAAGCCATATAGAGATTTAAGAAGGCGGCATACCTTCCCAAAATACTTTCCCTGAAGACGAAATTCTGGAGGAAGGTCCATATTAATAATCTCGATCAAATCATCATTTAGAAAGGTGTTCTTCATATCAAGTTGGTGAAGTGACCAGGAGTCACACGCAATTAGAGAAAAAATAGGTCAAATAGTAGAGTGTTTGGCAACAGGAGCAAACGTGGTACCAAAATCTTTCCTTGGAGTTTGTGTAAACCCCTTAGCAACTAGGTGTGCCTTATAACAATCCACAGTACCATATGCAAAGTATTTCACTGTGAAGGCCCATTTACCACTAACGGTCCGTTCCCCAGATAGGAGTGTGACAAGCTCCCAGGGTATTATCTTTTTGCAAAACATCCATCTTAGCAGTCATAGTTTTAGTCCACTGAGGGTCTCGCAAAGCCTCTGATACAGATTGAAGAACTCGAATAGAATTAGGCTACAAGGTAGGCTTGATAAAAAGAAAAGAGACCCTGATAAGAAACAAATTGAGCAATAGGATAACCAGTAACATACCCCCATTTACCTTTGCGAAGGGCAATAGGTAAGTGAGAATCAAAAATAGAAGGGATAAGAACATGTATATGTGTGGAGGTAGGAGATGATATACCTGAATCGAAGGAGGATGTTGGCAAGGGTGTAGGGGGGCGAAGGCGACGAGAGTAGACCATATAAGCATCGGTGAAGATTGAGGAAAAATGAGAAATGGTAGTACTATACGAAACGGATCCTACAAAGTAGATGTGACATGAAAGTAGGGAACATTTTCAAAGAAAGTATGACACGGTGAGAAACTGGATTATAACACTGATACCCCTTGGACATAGAGAAGTAACCCAAGAAAACGCATCGAATGGCTTTGTCATCCACTTTTGTACAATTAGGTGTCCTATCCTGAACAAAGTATGTGCACTCAAAGACTCGAGGTGTAATGGGAAAAAATATACTATCAGGTTGAAGGCCATGAAGAGGGACTAGTCCCTCTAAGGTGCGACAAGAGACACGGTTAATAATATAAGCCACAATGAGGACTATCATATTCTAATATGTCTTAGGAACATGTATTCCTCGGAGAAGATATCGAACAATGTTCATGAGATGACAATTCTTACGTTTCGCCACCCCGTTTTGCTCAAGAGTATAAGGACAAGTCAACTAGTGAAGCATACTATGCTCATGAAGATGAGAATGAATCTCATCAGATATATATTCCCTCCCATTATCAAATCGAAGAGATTTAACAATAATATTGTACTAAGTTTGAATCATTTTAAGAAAGTTGACAAAAATAAGAAGCACCTCAGAATAAGGACGCATCAGATAAACCCAAGTACAACGAGAATAGTCATCAATAAATATAATATAATATCTATGACCGTTAAAAATAGTAATAGGGGAAGCCTCTCACACATCAGAATGAATTAAATCAAATATTTCATTAACTCAATGCATACGAGGAATATAAGTATGTGTGAGTTTCACACAGAGAGCACTGAAATTTGTGTCTATTACTAGCAATTTTTAAAGCAGGAAATAAATGGCATAAGTGCTGAACATTGGCATGTCATAAACGAGCATGCCATAAATCTACAATTTGAGAAGAAAAAGTGTGACTCACAAAAGAAGGAAGCACAGAAGTCGGAACAACAGTAGGTTGGACCCAAACGAGTACAACCCATCTCTTTCATACCCCTTGTCAAAAATCCTCTTCAAAGTCAGGTCTTGAAACATGCATTGAGTAGGAAAAAATGTAACTGAGCAATTTAGTGATCTAGTAATACTACTCACAATTATAGGATTAAGAGATAGATGAGGGACATGAAGTGCAAAGTCTAGTGAAATCTTAGAAGATAAGGGGATGGTACCCTTGTGGATAGGTGTAAGAGATTCATCAGTAAAGCGAACCTCTCTATGAGTGGTAGGAAGAGTAGAGGTAAAATGATTAGACTCACTGGTCTTGTGATCAGAGACACCGGAATCAATAACCCATGTCAGTGGAGTAGAGCCAGATTGAGTGATATGGAAAACAAAGGATGTACTTGGAAGCGTAGTAGCTGAGGCTACTGTCGAGGAGGGGTGAGTGTGAGCATGGATCTGATCTCGAACAATAGTGACAATTTGAGTTTGTAGCTGTTGTAAATCAATTGTGTCAGGTGCGTAAGGATGATTAGTGAAAGGAATGGATGATGACTCCATTGTAGTGGCACGGGGAGCAGACTGTCCCAAAAATGAAGTGGACGAAGATCGTGGTATCAGATGTAGATAGAGCTGAAAGCAGCAGACCTTCTCATGACATGTATTTCCACAATGACTGCAAGTAAGGCCATTCCCTTTACCACGATCATGACTCCCTGATCCCGGGATCCGAAAGTCGGAGAAACTCGAGTTGGCTGTTAGAGCCATCTGATCTATAGTGGGAGCAGAGAGAATACTAGGTGTTTGAGTCTAAGATAGAATAATACGACGACGACGCTCATCATTGTCAATGGTCGTAAGTATCTCAAATAAAGGAGGTAAAGGAGTGGTATTAAGGATCTGGGTCCGAAGTGTTTTAAACTCAAGTCGTAAACCCATGAAAAATTGATGTTTGTGGTTGAGCAATCCTCTTAACCACAAACCCGGCTGTTTCTACAGATAGCTCAGCCATAGATTCATAATGAGAGAACTCCTTCCAATGGGATTGGAGAAACCCAACATAATCAGTTACACATTGTGTTCCTTGGGTAGCTTGGACAATGTCTTGGTAAAACTCAGAAATCCACGAGTCATTCCAAGTGTGAGCATGTGTCTGAGTGAGGGCTAACCACAAAAACGAAACAATTTCATGATGCATAAACATTGTAATGCTCCATTGAATTAAATAGTCATTCTAGAATAGTGCAGTTATCGATATCTCATTGTTCAAATTTGGGATCAATGAGAGGTGGTTTAGTAACGATGACCTCTACTACCCAAATAAAGTTGTACAAACCAAGACCAGGACTGGAAATTCCGATCATCTAGTAGGGTATTGGTTATACGCTAGACTGAGGAATTTTCCCCAAGAGTTGTGTTGGGATCCTTGGTCTCGTGAGTTGTCATCATGGCGCACTATAAACAATAAAACTTTGGATCGAAGGGAGATCTTCTGTAGTAGTATTGTCGAGGGGCAGAAACAAGGAAAAAATAAACAATAGTAGCACCTTTGTTGTTGTCATATATCACCAAAGAACCACCTAGCTGCTGTTGCAAGGGAATCACAACCCCAACAAATCACCTAGCTGCTGTCGGTAGCAACAAACACAGCCCCAAACTCTGTCACAGGTCACAAGAAGGCCCCAAACACTGTTGGTAGCACCAAACACAGCTTCCACACTCTATCGTGAGTCACACGAGAGCCCCAAACACACCAAACACAGCAACTGTTGCTGTCGTGGGGCACCAATCTGCTACGTGGGGCATAAATCTGCGAATAGAAGTTGTCATGGGGCAGAAATCTGCTAATAGGGGCTGTCAGCAGCACAAAATCCTATCCAATTAAATTAACAAACCCTAGCATAGGGTAGTATCACAGCGCAGAAAAGTTATCGTAGCATGTGATTAAATCCCTATCGCAACATGCGATAAATGAAATAAGAAAAAGAGAAATAAAAGACCCTCAAAGGGGAGAAGGTCTAAGAAAGTTGCTCGAGGTTAGGGTTTAGTGAATAAAGAAAAGAAGAAAGGGAGGAAGAAGGAGAGGGAGGGGAACCAAGGATGCGGACGAAATTCCTTGGCTCTGACACCAAGAAGATTAATTGTCAAGTCTCTTTGTAAGAGCTTGGCAAGAATTTATATTAATCAAATAGTAAAAAGACAAAATTGCCCTTAAAAATTAGAAATAAATTAAAGTTAAATAAAAAACTATATCTAAATAACAACTAGAGCTAAAATAACTAGATTATTTCCAATAATAATATCAATTATTCATTTTTCTAGTTTGGATATCTTCAAGCTTTTGAAAATATCAGTAAATCAACGTCTTAATATTTCTGAAAAATGAGATGGATGATACAATTGAAAAATCTCATTGCATCTTGATACAAAAAGATATGATGAGTACACCAAACTGAACTCTTTTATGAGAGAAAACACTCTACTATTTATTGTATTAATAACTTACTAGGATTTGATGTCTCCGACTAGACATTCCTAGAGGAATTGAGATTTTGAACTCTTAATATTTTATTATTGATTCCTTCAGCACACTTTGCGGAAATGGAGGTGAAAGGGATAATTTATTGGCTCTATTTTCTTGTTCATTTAGGAACCGAATAGTTGTACATGCATGTCTTTGCAAATAGGATGAGTGAACCAGTCAAATGTTACCCTATTGGTTTAAATGATTCCAATGCAGCGGTGGCTTGGGTTGAGCCCTTTTAATAGGTTTTGATATATGAAACTCATCTTTAGGAGGAGCCTCTAAAAATCCAATGGAATCTTTTATTGTTTTTTCTAAGATGGGAAGATAGTGAAGAACTTCTAATTTCATTTGACACATGGCTAGGTGTCATAGACATATACTCCTATCTTGTACCATCTATATGACAGTCGAGCTAATGCCCTAACACAGTCGTAATTGGCCTTACCCAAGATTTTTAAGAGTTACTTCAACTTACTAAGAGACTTACCCATTCATGAGTCTCTCAAAGATAATACAAGACTTGGGAAGGTACTTGTATTACTCTACTTGTGAGATTGCTCAACCCTCTGAATTTGATTACAAATGAGTTCTTCCCCTTATATTGACTTGGGGGGTGGAATGGATGGTATGGATTGATCATATGGTGATAATCCAACTGTTCAGAACTCTGTAGAAAATTCTGAAACATTTGTATGAACTATCTTAGCTCTATTTAAAACTCTTCTATTATACATAATTTTTAGCATTGTACAATAATATGGTACAGTAGAAGAACCCTCTAGACTTTTCTAGAGAAGTTAACATCATTCTAGTACCTTTTGGGCTCTTCCATTGGTAGGTATCTTGAGGTCACTCAACATCATTCACGGATCATTAGAGGCAAAATCCCTGAATAATGGTTTAATGTACTTGGATTTGGATGTCAATGGGAAGACGATGAGTACATGGTGGATATTGGAGCAATGCATTACTTCTTGTTCAAGGAAGAGGTTAGGTTGTTGACAGGCAAAGGATTCTATCAAGGTCAAAGCAGTGAACTCAGAGGCCCCACGTCTATTTGAAGGGTGGCAAAAGATGTGAGTATTGTGTTATTCGGTGGTCCAACAAGGCTTTAGCACAATTCCTTTGAATGATTACAAAATGATTTTAGGTATAGAGTTTTTTGAGGATGCCAAGGGCGACATATCCTATCTCAATTTGGTGTAGTCCTTTCTATGCATGAGAGGCTAAAGGGGAAGTTCTTAGGGAGACTGGTTAGTAGAGGGGAAGAGATTATTAAAGCTTGGAGGATAAGGTGGAGATGCATCATGCTAGGTGAGGGACAAGAAAGACCTATAGGTGGCACATGAACAAGGCTATTGAACCCAATGCTTGAAATTGGTTGGTGAGGTGTAGAGGACCCATTGAAGCTGCTTTAGAGATGAAGGGTAATCTCACACGAAGAGGGAATACACATAGGTATGGGGGTGTTGTCATGAGATTACTGAGAAAATTGAGGCTTCTCCGTTCTATTAGGTGTTGGAGAAACCAGAAAATTTAGAAAAGCCTGGAAGGTGGTAGAAAGATTTTTTCTTCTTTTGAAGAGTGTTGAGGGTTCTTCTACTGTAACATAGTTATTGAACAATGTATTTTATATGGTAGGAGAAGTTTAGGTAGGGTCATTTTCTAAAGAGTTCCATTGCTACAAAATTGTCACCAGGTGGAACAATTGAGGATGCACATTCCACCCCCTAAAGTCTATATAGAGGGGATGGTTCCCATTGCATATCATTGATTAATATAATTTTCTTCCGATGTCTTGCATTCTCATTGTGTCTGTTGAGTGGGTGAATGCTTTGGTGAGTTGAGGGAACTCCTAAGATTATTGGGTGATGTTGATTTGGTATATGTTATGGGATTTAACTCGAGTGAGGTGTGAATGCTACGACAAGAGGCTAGGTCCATGACATTAGGGGTGTTAGTGAATCAAGTCAATCTCGAAGTGATTGAAAAAGAGTTAGATGGGGTCTGGTTAGGTTAGATTTCAATAGTTGGATCCAGATCTGAACTAATAACAATTGGATCAAAGTGAAGAACTTATAACATTATGGACACATGACTGGGCTTGTCAATGGATTGGATTCAGATTGGATTGGGTTAATCTGAAAGAATTAGTTCAGGATGGATTTAATCCATCATATTACTTAGTTGGGTCCTTGTTGGATTGGATTGGATCCTTATCGGTCGCCTACAATTGGACCTATTTCTGATCCATTAACAATTGGATCACATTCTTACTGGATCCCGAGCATTAGATCAAGATCTTATGTTATCAGATTGGATTGTGTCGGATTTTGGGTACGTTCCGATCCATTGATACATTACAAATGGTCAATGGAAATGTGCCAAAAAGCATCATCCAAGGACTCATAATAGACTTCCAAATTAAGAACAAAATAAAATACTGGGACTTTAAAGCAATCTTCTCTCACCTTGCTATAACAAACATTTACAAAGATAACATTATATGATGGGAATCTGTTACAAAAGCTTGACACTGCCACACCAAATGTCCTTGTGAAGTACTCCCCATGATCATCTTGACTGAATCTCTTACTGAACTTTGAGTAGACTTTGGGATGCCTTTCCACACACCCACTCCATTACTTTATTGGACCTTTCAATTAGCCCACCCCTTGACACCCTCTTAATATTCAAACAACATTGCCGCTGTTTGACACTCCACAAAATCTCCTTAAACGTTCATTTATTAGAACACTAGATTTCTATTTTCCAAACCCTTTCTCTTTATGTATGACTTTTCCTCAAACCACCATTATGTATTTATTTATTTTATTGAAGAGCTAATGAAAGGAGGCCAAGACCACTGCCCAACAATACAACAAAATTAGAAAAAATAAAATAAAAAAGCAAACAAACTACATGACACTCATGCATCACTAAATAAATTCCGCTTGAACAGAAAGTCTTCAAAAAAGATTCTTCTAAATTGCTTAAAGATCCTTCTCCAAGAGAAGATTGGACTCATAATGGACTTAAGAACCCCTCCTTCCCTTCAAAGTTCCTACTATTCCACTGCAGCCTTGTATCCCCAACACACAGCAAAAGAGGTTATAGGCTGAAGGGTTCCTTTTTTGAAAGAGTTTGCTTTAAGATGCCCACTGTGAAATTAGGATAAGACCGAGGACGGGAAACACCAATGCTTGGAATAACGAAAGAAAATGAGCTCAGACCTCTCTTGTATAACAGTACAGAAGAAGGTGATCAATTGATTCCCCTTTTATTTACATAGAAAGCAAAAAATAATAATAATAATAACATATGACAAAAGTAACTCCCCTTTCCTCAATGTTGTCCATGGTTAGAATTTTTCCAAGGGTTTCTAACCAAACGAAGAAAGAGATCTCGGATGAGATTTTTGGGGTTAAATGAAATGTGGTGAGGACATTACGATTTCCTCAAGGCAGTAGAGCACAAGGACTTTAATCCTCAAACCCTTTTTCATCTATCAATGAGATTATTTCTTTAATCGATTTCAGGTCTTCTAAATTTATTTCTTCTGTTGTTTCTCTTCGATTTATGTCATCAGTAATTCTTTTTCTTCAAAGGTTTTTATTACGTTTTTGAAGTTATCTTGTTTTTTTTCAATATATTATATATTATACTTTAAAAAAAAAAAAAAAGTTTTCTTGTTTTTTTTTTCTCATAGATTCCACCACATTGGGCTGAAGAATCTCTTTTGTGTGTCTGTGTAGAGTAAGACCATCAGTGCTGATGATTTTGTGCACTTGTTGTGAAGTATAGGCATCAAGCCGACTTGCTTTCCATTTTCATGTGTGTGTGTGTGTAGTGTAAGACCATCGTTGCTGATGATTGTGTGCGCTTGTTGTGAAGTATAGGCATAACAGCCTCTGACTTGTTTTCCATTTTCATGTTTAGAGGGTGATCACATCAGGGTTTTATGCAAATTGCTAGTCAGACCTTGTGCTTGCCATTTTAATTCTACTTCAATAAGCATGTTGTTTGAGCTTGTTGAAATGGCTTCAACATTCTTTTCTAGAAATTCATCTTTCGATTATTACTTCTTAACCTTCATATTCGTTCGGTTCTTTGATTCGCTCTCTCAACTTCAAATCCTAAGACTTTCCAACAAACATTTATCATCTCTAGTTTTGCCCTTTTCAATTTATCCATATTTTCCATATTTCTAATTTCAATCGATCTGCATGCAAAAATGTTTTGCTCACAAAAAAGTCAATCCGGGACTTGACAGAATCCTGAATCGACCAATCACACAAAACCCATGTGTATTGAGGACATAACTAAATTACAAAATGACCCTCATTAGGCTTCGTGCTATTGGTCATCCAAGATTTTGTGAAATCCTGGATTTACTTTTCTGTGAGCAAAAATCTCTAGATCTACATGTTTCCTCGTCGGTGCTGAATTCATAATCTGATTCAAAATCCTCTGAATAGATGCTTTACTCATAATCTTTGTTTCTATAACTCTGATGTGCTCGTAGAGAAAACAACTCCATTGCTTAGCTTAGCTGCTACTATACTTAACAGAAGAGACTGATTGTAGTAGTCTAAATGCCTTCGATCTTGTTGTGTAAGCAAGATACTTGTTCCTAGATGTTTTCTAGTTAAGGTTTTTTATGGCAATTTGAACTGCTCCAATGTGCAGATATTTATGCTTGGTTTTTCAAGCAATGTTCAACGGCTTCTGCCAACAATAATCTCAGAGATTACTTCTTTATCTATGGAGGTTTTCATACAAATTTTTTTTTTTTTTAAATAGTTATCAAATCTTTCAAGTTAAGAAAAATGTATTGGCACTAAGGTTCATGGTACTGAAAAATTTCGTACTAATCTTATAATAATTAGTAACGATCTTCTAAACCTTTCTAATAAACTTGTCATTGTTCCCAATTTTAGTGTTCATCCTTAGCTTTCTGAATTGGTATTCAAATAGATATATATATTTTTTGCTAATTACTCGTGAAGTTATGCTGTTGAAAGCTAAGGTGCATTTTATCTTTTGGTTCACCTTCTTTGGGTCTTGCCACCACTCCATATGCTCTTCTGCAACTCTTCTCACATCATGGCTCTACTCTAATGTGAATCAAACCCTTTCTAATAATGAGATATGATGAGCCTTGCAACGTTTTTCAGCCTGAATTTTTTTTATTTTTTTATCACATTTGGAGTAGAGACCCTATTGTCTTTGTTCATCCATTTCAGCAAAGACTATCAAATTGAGCTCAGATGAAATTGAATAGCTGCTTCTTAGATAACAGCTATAGTGAAAGCAAGGCTTAGCACCTTGGGTGACCATTTTTTCATAACTATGCTGGTCAAAAAAGTTTGTGCGGCTTTGGAATATTTTAACGCAACATTTTGATTTTGGCTTAATTGACACGAAATATTGACCCAAAACTTTGAATCTTTTGGGAATGTTTTGAAATATATCAATATGTTGATTTTGGCTTAATTGACACAACATATTGACCCAAAACTTTGAATCTTTTGGGAATGTTTTGAAATATATCAAAATGTTTCAGAATATTTCGGTTGAAACCATTTTGAGTTTTCTCCTAATCAAATTATTGCCTGAAAACTAGATTTTAAACCTTGGTTCGCACTGCCTGATTTTTAAGATCATTGTTTGTTAATGATTTTTGCTCTTGGAATGAGGCCATCTGGCCAATCAAGCTTTTGGTCTAGAGTTACGATCGAGCTCGATAGTAGCTCACCTAAGCTTCATCGATGATCACATTCAGTTTTGATCTATCTTCTTGCAGATCAAAGCCATATCCTTTGTTAAGTCTGCCAAATTTTCATTCTGATACCAATTGATATGAGCGTGCATAAATGGTACACTGTGTTGGCTTTTACTCTAGTACCCTTATTTTAGGGGCCCCAACGAAGATGTGGTGATGGCTCTGATGCCATTTGATAGGTTACAACAAAGTTGATGTTTCAAATTTGAGCCTTCTTTCAACAAAATTTCACTCATACACAAACCAATAGAAGCCAGGGGACTTCAATGATAATTGAGCTAGCAGTATTAGGCGGTTCGAGTATGATGCTTGACGATAATGATAAAAAAAAATAAAAAAAATTTGAATCAAAACAAACATATTTGAAATTATAAGAAAGAAGGGAAGTCATAAGAATCATTATAATTGTGATACTTGGTACAAGATCTAATCTTTGAGTTCGACTTCCTCCACAAATTCAACCCTTTTTTCGATAAATTACATAATGCCCACAAAATATTATCTAAAAACAAAGAGAAAAAAAAAATGAAAAATGAAAAATCTGTGTGTTCAAAGAGATAGAATCAGATTTCTTTGGTTTTCATTGGCTGGAAAAGTTCCTTGAAGTGGATAGCAATACGGTTCCAACTGCATTAAACCATTCGAATTTGTAAAATCGTCGTTATAATGATATAATAAAAGAGGAGGAACACTAAGAGAAGCAGCAAAAGGATCTTCATGGTTTATTTTTTCTACAGTAGAAAAGCTTTTTCTCCCTCCATCGCCTTTGAATTCATCGTCAAAAACCACCCAATTCTCAGTAATAATTGTTTTTGATAAACTCATCGAATCCTTCTGTTCCTCGATCAATTGAATCTCTTTCACTTGTATCGATTTTTCCTCGTAGAAAGAACCCATGTCCCTTTTCTTAGAAATCCCATCTATAATTTGCTCCAAATCACGAATATCTTCTTCGGGGATCACCTCAACTCTTGGGAATTCAGATGCGTTTAAAACTCCAATGTCCCTACAAAAGTCGAAATACGATGAGAGCTCATCTCCTTGTGAGGCAGCCTTGTGTAGAACAAGGAGCGCCATTTCTGCCTCTGATTGATTAGCTCCGTAAATCCCAATTAAAACTTTTGCAATCCCATTGCAAATTCTGCTATAAACATCGAAGATCTCAATGATAATGCAATCCATTGCCTCGAGAATCAAAACTACGTCCATTTCATCGGCGTAAGGCCTTATTTGAAGTAACAAATCAAGCAAAGTTTGTGATCTTTGCAAGTCCCCGAGCACTTTCACCATCGAATTCAAGTTCTCCTTATTATCTTTCTCTTCTTCAAATGCATCGAAGACCGATCGCTGATCTAGGAAAGCAAAGTAGGCACGAACGAATGCGCTAAATCCCCATATTCTTGGAGACTTGATATGACCATCATTGAAGTTTGATAGATCGAAAGGGAGCCGTCCGATCTTCCGAACAGCGGGAATTCTACAACAGAAGATCCCATGCATTAGCATTAGACCCTTGAGTGCGACGACCCAATATCGAGTCTTCTCCATACGAAACGAAAGAGCCAATAGAAGAGATTTGAGGGTTGTTGGGGAAGTTCGAACCCAAGCGAAAACCCGTTGTGCGTTCTTGTAATCGACTTTGAATTCGTCATGGCTCGTGGCTTTGATGATTGCTTCTTCGAGATCTGGATTTCGAAAAGCTGTTCTTCTTGCAAATTTTGCAAGAATTATACTATTTTTGTCTTTAAGAACAGCTGAAGCTCTTCTCCATAAGTCCATCTTTGATGAAAATTCTTTCTTCTTCTTGGAAGTGTTTTTTAGCCTCTGATTTGCTTCCTTTTTCTTCTTTATCTTCAACATCTCATCATTTTACTTGGAAGCCAAAACAAAAAAGGCATGTTAGCCGGCCAAATGTTAGACCTTTTTTTTTTTTCTTTTTTTTTTTTTTAATTTTTTCTGTTTTTGTATTTGATCTGTTTTGTCTTTTGGAAATAAGAAAATCTGTTTGGAACCCCTGGTTTTGGAGAGTGGACTTTGTCAATAGTAGTTTTTTCTGTTGACAATTTGACCCGTTTGAAAAAGTTTCAACTACAAAATGCCACTTGGCACTCTTTTTTGTTTTTTGTCTTTTTGTTTTTTTCAAGGCCCACCAAACCACATTTTCTTGATTTAATCAAATTCGGATTGGGCAATTATTTGAAGGGTTTCAGTTGCGTTAATTCTGATAAATTTGGGAAAATTTTGGAAAAAAATTAGAGGTAAGTCAGAAAAAATTTGGTGCATGTATTTGCTACAAAAATTAGGGATTAAATGTTGATTTTTCAAAAAACTCTGTTCTAGACCAGATTTAAGTCTTTAACCATCTATGGACGTAACAAACCACCACGCTTTGCAGTCTATCCACGAAGACTTTCACTCTGGGTGGGATGCTTCTCGGGATTTTTCCTAGGATTTTCTTCCTGTAGCTCGTAGCCCTCGAACAATTCTCAAGTCTTTTCGCAGGGTTTTTCCCGTAAATCGTAGCCTTTTCCATGATTCGAACATTAGACATAGGTTGGCTCTAATACAAAATGTTAAGTACCTCTAAACCAATACAACAAAAAACTTAAGACTTATTGGAACCCATCAAATTTAGGCCCTTAACCACTTAGGCATTTAACAAGATATGAAAAAAAACCTATTCAATTAATTGCATTTTTTTATGTACTTTTTTCAAAATTCCATTTATAAGACAAAAATCATCTTGATTGGTGATTTTTCAATGGTGGATCAAGACTTTTCTCAAGGTTTTTCCTATAAACCATAACCTTCCCAGGTTGCCCTTTTCGTAACTGGAACTCAATACATGGGGTTGGCTCTAATACTAAACGTTAAGTACCTAAATTAATATATAAAAAAACCTACACTGCATTTGGATAAAGTTTCTTGACGACTTCTGCTCCTGCGGGGAGTTAGTAAACGTTTGCAGAAAGATATTTTTTGTTCTTTGTTGAGAAGCTCTAAGAATTTTCTCTTCTGCGAAAAGGTTTTTTGCTCTTACTGAAAGAGATTGAACTTTTACTCTTGTGCTGAGAGGTGTATCCACACAGGCCCTAGATTTCTTGCAACTCCTCAAATTTAAGCTCTTAACCACTAAGGCATGTAATGGGATCTGGAAAAAAAGTTCTTATTTATTCAATTATTTTTATTATTTTTTTTTTGTCGATGAATTTTTTGGCAGAGATGATTCTACAAGAAAAAAAAATCAGCTTGATTGGTAATTTTCAAGGCGGACTTTGACTGGTCAGAGAAAATACAAATAATTAGAAATCTCCAATGAAAAATGGTTGCTTTCAATGGTCATAAATCATAAATAAGGTTAATTTATTAGGTCAATACTCATTGATGAGGGGTCAATAACAATAACAATGTGCCAGAGGGCAATTACTTGGTGGAGTTAATTAAAATTTTCCATCCAACTAAGAAAGAAAAGTTGTGGACAATATTTTAAAACGTTTCATGTGTGTAGATATGAGGCCTACAATTACAAGTTGTGGTCCTCACGTCGTAAGGAACATCCCTATTTCTTGTCACTTGGTCCAGGCCATTGACTGATATTTGAGATTTTAATTATGAATCTGGCGACACCTTTCCCAATCAGCCAGGGCCGGAGCCAGGATTTTTTTTTTTTTTTTTTTTTAAAGAGTGCAAATTATGGTTAGTGGTACAGTTGAAGAGTTCGAAGATGAATGATTTTAAGGAGAAGTTCAGAGGTTTTAGGTTAAAAATTGAAGAAAAAAGATATTTAGGTCATTTTCAATTAGTCTATGAGGGAGGGCCCAGTCAAGAGGCAATGTCAACAGTAAAATATTGAAGGCGGTGGTGGGCAAAAATTGGAGGGAGTAAAATAGGACATGTAATTAGTTGAAAATATAGGGGTGTCTCGAAGTTTTGTCCAATCTAACTTGTATTTCACGCAAGTAGAACTCAACGGACGTCAAACTCGAAAAGATTGGGATTTCACTTGACTTGATTGGGATCCATGGGAAAATCAATTTTATAAGAGTCAATCCAATCTGAAAACTTATTGGATCAGATTTTTGTTTAATATATACTTATGAAGAGCAAGTTTGGACATAATCGAAAGTGAAGGTGCACTGCTAGAGTGTTTTTGATAGAAACACAATAATGATGTTAAAATGAAAAATTCTATTAGAGTATTAGTAAGATCAATTATACTAAGGAACTGAACATCAAGCGGTCAAGAAAAACCATGTTAATAAATTAAGTCTACTTAGAACACTCCAATTCATATGATACTATTGAAGAATTTGTTGCAGAAAAGCTCTTTTCAACTGATCGAGATTGATAAATTACGAAGATTGAAACAGAGAAAATAAATAATACAAGAAATTTACTTGATTCGACAGAATTGCCTATAATTTGCACATGTTTTGTGCCTCAATAAAAAAAAATATTCAACTTGAACATACAAGAAGAATGAAAAAGAAAATATAAAAGAACGTAAATGAAAATAAGTAAGAACAAACATAAACTCATTTTTACTAATAAAAGACTTGGCTCAGGATAGAATAAAATGAAGGGACAAACTTCATTTAATTGGTCTCAAATCTTTGGGATGAGGCTTTTTTGTTGTTACTGTGTCCTCGTTTATTATTAGTTTGAGACATATTGAACCAAAATGGATATAATGATTTATCATATTTGATGATTTATTCCTAACCGAAATCCAATTCCTAAACTATCAAAATTGAACAAATTGGATTTCGATATTATCTGATCCATTGTCAGTCCTAAAAAAATGGTCCATAATGCTTCATTTCACTATACTCTTACATTGACCACTATAAAGGATAAGCTATGTATTTATTTTTAGCTTGGCGTGTGGTGGGAGTGGGTATGTATTGAAAATTAATACATTTCAACGTTGCCGAGAACACGCAATTTAAAAAACAAAGGACAAAAGTATAAATATTTTTCTTCGTTGACTAAGATCTTACTCTTTTTTTTTTTTTTTTTTTAATGGAGCTTAAGTGTTGGAAAAGTCGACCCTATCTCACCTTAGAAGGACCACTGGCAGATCTCCATAGACATATCTTCCATTTTATGTTTCAAATTGTTTACAAATTAAGTCGCCTTCCAGAACAGTGTCCTATTCCTATAAAATTATTAGGTGGTCACGTGGTACATTTTATTGGAATTCAAACACCTTAGACTGCATGAACAGCTTTAGTAGAAGACCCAGATGTTTTAAATACCAACTAAAACATGCCCACGTAGACATCTATCTCATTTTATAGGAACGGGGCACCGTATTGGATCCTGAGTCTTACAAATTAACTATTGAGTGAAAAGACTTTCAAAATAATTGAAATATTATAGACGTGTTTGAGATGATGAAATTCCCGAATTTGAGACTAAACATATAGCACTTTTGTTGTCACAAAGTGCTATTGGTGTTGAGCGGAGAAAAATACCCAAATCTTGAAAGAGATACGTTTTCCAAGTCATTTCCACTCTGGTAGTAGCAAGAGATCGATATTTAGCTTCCGCACTTGAATGGGAAATGGTGAGTTGTTTCTTCGCACTCCATGATATAAGATTGCAACCCAAAAAGATAGCATAACAAGTAGTGGATCATTATGCACCTGGGCAACCAATCTAATTTGAATCCTAATAACTAAGAAGGCGAATTGGACTATTAGCATAAAAGCGTAATCCAAAATGAAGAGTACCTTTAACATATCTTAAAATTCGTTTGAGTACTTGAAAATGCTTATTAGTGGGTTGGTGCATATGTTGGCAAACAGAGTTGACACTATGAACAAGATCGGGACGTGTAAAGTCAAATACTATAGTGCACCAACAAGGGAGCGATAGAGAGTTGGATCATGAAACAAGGTCCCTTCTTTGATTAACTTGTGACTAACAACTATTAGAGTCGGAAGAGGTTTGAATTCAAGTAAATTAGCCTTTTTGAGTAAATCAATAACATACTTTGTTTGAGTGAGTAAAAGGCCAGAAGTAAACATAAGGAAAATAAAAAGGTATTACAACATTTAAGACAAGAAGTAAACACAGATATGGAAAGAGAAGTCTTGGATGTCCGTTAACTTAAAGCAATTCAAAGAATATCTTATATATTTATAGAGTTGCTAACATAGAAGTTATTACAACTAACATGTCTATATGTAGACACATGTTAAGGAAAATAACCATCTTGTCTAAACAATGACAAGTGGCATATAACTACTAAATTACATGGAAATAACCATCTTGTCTAAATAATGACAAGTGGCATAACTACTCAATTACATAAAAATAACTACTTTGGACTAGGCTAGATATCCATGGACTTCAACTTTTCTTATTTCTCTTTTACATCGAGGATGACGATAATTTTTAAATTAATGACTTAAATCCTTCATTGTTCAACATCTTTGTAACGTGTATCTCATGGATAATATCTTGGAGGTCTTCTGATTGTGTCATTATCAAGTTTGTTAATATCCATTTTGTAATCAAGAAATCATTCCAAAAAGAAGTTATTGATTATAGCATTTTCAATCTTTTAATTTTTTTATTCTTTTTGGTTCTGTCTTATGTAATTATTGTTTTTACAAATACCAATTAGCTTAGTTGGTAAAGTTTTTGAATGATAATTCTCAAGGGTTGTCTCATGGTAAAATTAATTACAGGGACTTGCTCCCTTTGGTGGTGTGTTCGAAACTTTATGACCTCTTGACTTACTTTGTTGCACATTGAGAAACTTTTGTAGGGTCGAAGTGTGCGATCTTAGTCTCGTCCCAATTTTTAAAGTCAATTGTAGTCATAAAAAATTTAAACAGACCTTGCAAGCAACTCTTTAAATTATCAAAAAATTCTTAAACTCAAACTTGGGCCTAAACATTTTAATTAGGACCCATTGATTGAGATGGACCTTATATGGTTTGGGTTTGGGCTGTCATAGATAAAGCTCATGATCTAAAACAAAGTTAAATGATCCACATATTAAATGTCGCATTCCACACCCAAATAAATAAATTTGGCCCCTAACAATCCATAAAATCTTTAAAATCAGATTTGGACAAATTTAGCTTTTTAAATAAATCAATCAAAACTCTTTAAATCAAGGTATAATTGGGAAGTTAAATTATCCTTAAGTCTATAAATATCAAAGCCTCTCTCATTTAGAGGGATTTATATCACTTTCTCTCAAAAGACAGAAGCTCTCCTGATGAAAATGCAAATTGTCAAAATTTTCTCCCTTAATGTGTAGTTTTTTATACTTATTTGGGTCTAAATGTACTCATTATTCTTTTATTTTAATTTAGGATGCAAATTGAGGCGTTAAGTGCAAAACGAAGCTAATTTGGGCGATTTTGGACAGTTTCGACATTGCTTCGTAATCTAGGCATAACTCTCATTCGAACTCCAATTGAGATGATTCAAGATGTTATAAAATTTTAAGAAAAAGATCTACAACTTTTATGTTTTGAGTTTTGAAAGATACTAGCTGCATCAAGGTCTAAATCGAACTTGAAGTTACTGCATCTGCACTGTTGACGTACTGGAACATCCCTTAGCTGCAATTCTAATACACAGATTTGACGCGATTTATTTTTGGAAGTCTCCAGATCTAGTGCACGAAATTTCTAGTTGAAAACACTACTTTCCTAATTATATTATGACTTTATTTTATTTTTAATATTTTTTCTTAATTAGTCAAATTTGGATATTGTTATTTTAGGATAAGATTTAGAATATTTTTAAAAGATTTTGTAAGCTTCTAAGAAGGAAAAATAACGTGTAGAAGAAAGAAAAAATTAAGAGATTAAGGGAACATCTCTCTCCCCCCTCTACTCTAATTTCTCCTTTGAGTTTTCATCATGGCCTTGTATAGGTAAACTTTTATAATTGGTCGAAGGAAACGGAAGCCTGGGAATCAATAAAACTGTGAGATCTAATTGATTTTTATTGTTCAATTTATAATTTGAGTATTGAATGTTCTTCTGTACCTATTTTCATGATTGTCTCGTTTAATTACTAGGAGGCCTACTAGCTTATTATTCATTACAATCTACTGCTAGGTTAGATATCAAATCCGTAATTATTTGATCACTCTAATTTGTGAAGTAACTAAGATTTAATGATTTGCTGTGTCAGAAATTATTAGATCTAAGGAAGAACGCTCGACTAAATTAAATGCAATCACTTGTGCTTGTATTGTTTAACTTCATCGATCTCTCTAATTCTTAAGACTACTACTAGATTAAATCTTTAGCGTTTGTCTTGTGTTATTTAGTAGTTAGGGTTAATTAAATCGCCTATTTTCTATTTAACTACAACTAAGGAAAGATAGAAAAATAGTTTCATCAGTGAATATTCAAATTGTGAATTGATATATACTTGCATCAATGATCAGTTGTAAAATTCTTATGGTGGATGTTAACTTAGACCAAGATTTGTTCTTTTGATTGATTTCGATATTTCAATTTGAATTGTTCCTTAGTTGTTTTTCTTAAAATTATTTTCATTATCCTCGAACCCCCCTCCTTGTTCACGTAACATAAAATTAAGTTAGATACTCTCTGTGGAAACGATCCTTACTTGCACCACTACATGTATTTTTAGGAGTATAGGTTTTATTTTTGGTTGCTTGCGATAGCACACCAAATTTTGGTGCCATTGTCAGGGAGTGATTTTAGTTGATTTTTGTGTTTTTTGTTATCCTTATTTCGTTCTTGAAATTTTCGTGAAAAAAAATTACTTTAATTGTTTGTGTTTTAGCGTAAAATTTTTATTTATTTTCATTACTCTAAATTTTTCTTGATTTGTTTTTCATGGTTTATTAGAGTTTCCTTGATTGTTTATGACTGTAACTCGATCTGTTAATCAAGGTGATTTGCAGTGCAATCCAGAAATAAAAAGAACTTTGCACAGATTAAGGAGAAAAGTTCGAAGAAATTCTGAAAAGAATGATCTAGCTTTTAATTTCCTATTTGCTAGCGATTTTGATTTAGAAGAGGAGAAAGTCATGGCTGGAAATCGAACTTTGGAAAAGCTTGTCACCCTTGATTTGAATCAATAACCCTTATGCATAACGTTCCCTACTTTAGATACTACTACTACTTTTGAATTAAAATTTGTACTAATACATCTCTTACCCACTTTTCATGGCCTTACAAGTGAAGATCCTCACAAGCATCTAAAGGAGCTTCATGTGGTATGCACGAGTATGAAATTCATGGGGGTGACTGAAGAGCAAATTAAATTAAGAGCTTTTCCGTTTTCTTTGAAGGATTAGGCTAAGGATTGACTCTATTATTTACCTTCCGGGAGTATTACCGCATGGAATGAAATGAAGATGTTTTTGAAAAAATATTTTCCATCTTCAAAAGTGACCAACATTCGAAAAGAAATTTGTACTGTAAGGCAGCACAACGGAGAGTCCCTACACGAATACTAGGAACGTTTCAAGAAATTATGTGTATGATGCCCCCATCATTAAATTAGTGAGCAGCTACTTATCTAGTATTTCTATGAGGGCCTTCTATCCACTGATAAGAGCATGATTGATGTTGCTAGTGGAAGAGCTTTGGTGGATAAAACTCCCGAGACCACGAAAAACTTGATTGCAAATATGGCGGTCAATTCTCAACAATTTGGTACTAGGCTTGACCCTCCATCTAAGCATGTTAATGAGGTAAATATTTCCTTCCTTAAAAAATAAATTGTGAGTATAACTTCTCTTGTTCGTCAAATGGCTATAGGTAATATGCAAACAGCGAAGGCATGTGGGATTTGTTCGATAGTAGGACATCCAACCGATATGTTCCCAACTCTTCAAGAAGAGCCAATTGAGCTAGTGAATGCAACGGGTGGTTTTCTTAGACAACCGCAAAGAAAGCATGATCCCTATTCAAGCACGTATAACCCGAGATGGAGGGATCACCCCAACCTTAGTTATGGAAATCCACAAATAAATCAGCCCGCGACTCAAAATCGCCCAAGTTGTCAGCAATATAAACAACCATACCCCCCTAGACAACAACCGGGCCAAACTTTTAATTCTAGTATGTCTTTAGAAGATATTGTTAAGTCTCTTACCACTAACAGCTTACAATTTCAATAGGAGACGAAACAATTTCAACAAGAGGCCAAGGCCAGTATTCAAAGTTTAGACAATCAGATGGGCCAGATAGCAATCATAATTAGTCGATTAGAGACACAAAGTTCAAGAAAATTATCCTCTGAAACAGTAACAAATCCAAGAAAAAATGCAAGTGCAATCGTTTGGAGAAGTGATAAAGAAGTTGAGATTCCAGTAAAGGCAGCCCCGACATCGTCAAAGCAAGAGAAGGAGAAAAACGTCATTGTAGACAAGAACGTTTCCAATGACGATGATGTACCTAAACGTAAGTTTCCGTCTTTTTATGATTATAAACTAGTACCTCCTTTTCCTCAGGCTTTAGTAGAATTTAGAAAAGATGAGCAAAATAAATATTTATATGAGACTTTTCGTAGATGCGAAGTAAATATTCCACTTTTAGATGTTATTAAATAAGTACCTCATTATGCTAAATTCCTAAAAGAACTATGTACAATTAAGAGAAAATAGAAACTTAAAGAATGTGAGAAGGTGAGAGTAGGGAAGAATGTTTCTACAGTTATTCAAAGAAAATTCCTAGCGAAGTGCAAAGATTCAAGTATGTTTATTATCCATTGTACGATAGGTAACATTAGATCTAAGAAGGCCATGCTAGATTTAAAAGCTTTTATCAATGTCATGCCATATTTTATATATGCTTCTTTGAAACTTGAACCTTTGAATAAAACTGGTGTTGTGATTCAATTGGCTGATAGATCCAATACATATCCTAAAAGTGTAGTTGAGGATGTTCTTGTGCAAGTTAATGATTTAATTTTCCTTGATGATTTCTATGTGCTTGATATGGAGAATGGTAATCAAATTACTTTTATTTTGTTAATAAATTCTTAAAGACATCCAAGACTAAGATAGATGTTCATAGTGACACACTTACCATGGAATTTGATGGTGAAATCGTTAAGTTTAATATTGATGAAGCCATGAAATATCCTAGTGATGATAATCCTATTTATTCTATTGATATGATTGATTCTTTAGCATAGGAAGTTTTTTAACTTGATGGAAAAGATGGATTGGAAATAGCCATTAGTAAGCATCTTGAGAAAGAGAATGAGGAGTTAGCCTTAGTATTGATTTGCAAGAAATTGTTACAGCGTTGAATGAATTTTCAAAGTTACAACAGTCAGGTAACATTCCTGATATTACATTACCAATTTCTAACAAGAGACTTTTACCCTCTTTTTTCCAGGCCCTTATTCCGAATTTGAAATCTTTCCCCAGTCACCTCAAGTACGTGTTCCTTGGAGACGGAGGAATATTACCAGTGATCATCTCTAGTAAACTTAGTATACCGTAAGAAGAAAAACTTGTGCAGGTCCTTAAGGAGTATAAGATAGCTATTGGTTGAACAATTGCAGATATTAAAGGAATTAGCCTGTCTACATGCATGCATCGTATCTTACTTGAAAAGGGAGCAAAACCTTCCTGTCAACCGTAAAGAAGATTGAACCCGCCCATGATGGATGTAGTGAAGAAGGAGATCCTCAAACTTCTTGAAGTTTGAGTGATTTATCTTTCGGATAGCAATTGGGTTAGCTCGGTTCAAGTAATTCCTAAAAAGATTGAATAACTGTTGTGAAAAATCAGAATGATGAGTTTGTTATTACCCGTGTTTAGAATAGGTGGCGGGTTTGTATAAATTATAGAAAATTAAATGTTGTAACCCGCAAAAATCACTTTTCTTTACATTTTATTGATCAAATGCTTGAAAGGTTAGCTGGTCATTCTTACTATTGTTTCTTTGATGGTTATTCAGGTTATTTTCAGATTGCAATTGCTCCAAAGGATCAAGAAAAGATGACTTTTACATGCCCATTTGGGACTTTTGCATATCGTCGCATGCCATTTGGCCTTTGCAACGCCCCAGCCACTTTTCAAATGTGTATGTTTAGCATATTTTCATATTATATTAATATATCATAGAAGTCTTTATGGATGATTTCACAGTTTATGAAGACTCCTTTTATAATTGCATAACCTTACACTTGTTCTTCAAATATACATATAAACTAACCTTATATTAAATTTCGATATAGCGTGAAATCCGAAGATAAGAAAATCTACAAAAGCTTCTACAAAAGATCAAGTAAAAACAAAGTCACCGTCAAAACAATCTTTTCAACCGATCACACGCGAAGTCCGAAGAGAAGAAAGCTAGACATGTCATCTTTATTTTTGTACTTGATTGTTTATCAGAGGAAAAATATTGAGATTTGTACTATCATTTTGATTAAATCAATAAAGTCATTTGCGATCTCTTTTCACTAATCTCAAGATAGATTTGTGAAATTTGTTGTCGACATCGGAGCCACACACAAAAAATAGTCGTGATAGTATGACGCCCCCTTCTGACTAACACTCCCTACATCCTCATAACAAAACCGTAGATCAGTTGCCTCAGGATACGTAGTATTATAAATCTTTTTCTTATGTAGTCCGAGGCATCATATTATCACAGTTCAAAAAATTATTAGTATATTTTTATACATATAAATAATTCTTATTTTTATTATTATAAAGTAGAACGGATGATTCATACTAACAATATTTATATAAATAATAAGAGAGATTCTATTGACAAGCCAACTTTTACTTGTAACACAATAATCTTCATGACCAAAGCGATTGGGATGTTAAAAAGTAAAAGTTGGTGTCAATTTAATTTGAAAGGGATCAGTGTGTTATAAGAGTTGGTGTGCCAATAGAAGCTCTCAAATAATAAATGCTTAACACATTAAAAAATAAATTATTTTATATTAAGAAATACATAACCCAGTTGACTCAACTAAGCTTTCATAAACTCTTGATGTTTCACAAATGATCTCGGATATTAACCAAGTCAACGCGATAGACGATTCGTAATTGCATCCAAACCTTGGATGACTCACCCGAGTCATCTCAATCTTGGACGAGATTTAAAACCATGTTATGGATTGCTATAGATCATCCTCCGGATAAGAATGAGCCAAACAAGTCTTGGAAACAATAGTACAAGCTCGAATAAGATTTATAAAAAACAAAAAACAAAAAAACAAATGAACATTATAATCCTACAAATTATACTTCAAGATCCTTTTTTCTGTTTTATTTAAGTACTCACAATGTGTAATGCCACCACACCCAACCATCAACCTTGTTTACTTAGAAAGCATCATCCTCACAAACTCCTCATAGTTGACCTGACCATCTCCGTCTACATCCGCTTCACGAATCATCTCCTCCACTTCTTCATCAGTCAATTTCTCTCCCAGATTCGTCATAACATGCCGAAGCTGTTAGTTGGTTTCCAATGCCCAATACATACAAATGAGTGAGAATTCAAGTCTCCTCCAGCAGAGACAGAAAGTTGACAAAATAAAAACAGTAATAGAAGAAAGCAGGAAGTTGTAAAATCCAATGTGTCAGACATGGGAGCCACTAAAACCCAATCATCTCCATCGTGAATAATGAGAAAATCAGTTCATATGAGTGCAAATCTATACTTGCTAGGGATTGGAAGTGTGATCGGACATGAAGAATAATCCCATGCAGATACAGACCACCTCTCCTCATCAAGTAGGACCAATTTTTGTTAACGTGTGACCTAAGGGCACATGTTAAGATGCATTAAATACACCTTGGAAATGAGCATTTGATAGTGTTTTTGGTAGGACAACATTTTTAGGGCATTTTGGGTAGGAAATAAATGTTGAAGGTGTATTTAATGCCTCTTAACATGTACCTTAGGGCACTTGTTAACAGGGTGGGTCTAATTTTGGTAGTGTAAGCAGACTGGATTGACTCAATATGAAGGGCTCAGTACCCTTCCCCTCTCCATACTGGTTTTTTTGCCATGGCATGTAGGACTACTTCATATTAACTCAACACAAAACTACTAACTTTTAAGAATTGGAGGGGGAAAAGAAGTCCCACAAGGGTTCCTTGACTATATAAACAAATGAAGAATAGAATAGAATAGAAAAAGAAGAATCTTAATACAGACTTACCTCTGCAGCAGAGATGAAACCATTTTGGTCCTTGTCGAAGACCTTGAAAGCTTCTTTCAGTTCCTCCTCAGAATCAGTGTCCTTTAAAGTAGAAAATCGAGAATTTTAGGATGATACATGTATTAGTAGGAAAAATAGGGGGGGATCATTATTTTCATGATGTCCCACCATAGAATGATCATTAAAACTCCTATATTCAAGCGGGAAAACACATATCATATTCCCAAATCCCGAGTTAATCAAAAGATACAGAAGAAAATAGCATTCAGAAACACAAAAGATGTGATTATTAACTTTTGAACTCATGTTTATTAATAATCATTATAATAGGAACAATAAAGGATCTGTAAAGATAAAAGTCTGAACTCAAGGATTAGATAACCAGAAATTACAAGGGTGCAATTTAATTAGAGACTTCCATATGAATAAAATGAAAAACGAATGGCACAAAATAATCCTAATAGATTGAAATGAAAATGATGCTATTGCATATATAATAACTTATAGTTTTCTTTTGTAGAACTGCACAAGCAAATAATTTTGTTCGTTGCACTAAAAGAAGGTTTTGGTAATTCAAAAGGAAGATAGAATCAATCTCCTACATATAAGCCATGGCACACTATTCGCCCAGGTTCAGCTTCAAAAAAACTCTATAGTGTTTAACTAAGAGAACTTCTATTACCACACCAAATTTTGCTAACGCCACACCAAGATGTCTGCTAATTCTTTGGTATTTAAATATGAATTGGGGTGGCATTAGCAAAAGTTGGGGTGGCAATAGAATATCTCTTGATTAATATATTCAAAACATAGGATTTGCCTGTCAGCAAACTTCAATGATACTGGCATCAGGGATTTACACAAACTATTTGTGATCATTACAAAATCCTGTTCAGCCATTATTCTATGTAAAGGAATAAATTCTATTGAAGCATGAGTCTTCAAAATACAAGCATCAACATCATCAAAGCCTCCTCCAAATTATTCAAAACCATTGTTGGACAAGACTAAATCCAACGAATCAACATGAGAGAATGAATGGTTAAATAGATTACTT
Organism: Akebia trifoliata; assembly: GCF_017979445.1. Lineage (NCBI taxonomy): Eukaryota > Viridiplantae > Streptophyta > Magnoliopsida > Ranunculales > Lardizabalaceae > Akebia > Akebia trifoliata. The sequence goes on from NC_141376.1 coordinate 31,156,557, forward strand.
TAAACTTTATTTTTTAAGTCTCAAAACTTGATAAACTTGAACAAAGTGCATCAAGAAAACATTGATATGCATCTTACAAAATGAATCTCATGAAGTAAAAAACATTCCAATCTTGATATGTCCAGCATGTGTGAGGAGAATTTAACTCACCTTCATTTTCCTTGCCATCAAATTCAAGAACTCGGGGAAATCAATAGTTCCATTTTGGTCAGCATCGACCTCATTGATCATGTCTTGAAGTTCAGCTTCAGTTGGATTTTGCCCCAGAGATCTCATCACGGTACCCAATTCTTTGGTAGTAATACAGCCTATGCATATCAGCATGAGAATACTATTAATAGCACATCAGATGAAGAATGCAAACCTATAAGGGAATGAATGGAGTAATGATAAATGGAGGAACTGAATGCACAAAACAATGAAGTTTTGTCTCAGCTTACAAAAACTTCGCAAACTAATGAATAATTGCATCTTGTAATGTAATAGGAATAACAAAATTTATGCACCATCAGCAATGTACTCTCTTTGACATAACTTTCAGAAATGTGAATATTGTTTTACTAAATGATTACAACATGAACTATAATTAACATTCGATTCATCATAATCAATGGAGAATCATGTGGTTTCATGCCTTGCAGGATAAACTGGTGGCGACAGAGATTCACCTTGTACAAGATATGCATGAGATGCAGTGATACCCTAACCACTAATATTTAAAGATCCTCAAACTCAAGGAAAAAATATCTAGAAGATACATAAATTTGATTTAATATTGAGGGAAAAATACAAATTTATACATGTCATATACTAGTAAAGGCCCACACTGGTTAGCTCTATATGTTATTTGTTGATGCAAAATAAATAAACTATATAATTTCATCTGCACATTGAATAAGATGGTTACTCAAACTAGAGTCTTATCCGAGTGATACAGCTGATACAAGTGGCAATCCTGTGTGAATCACGAAAAACAGGTGACTATTGAACCCATTACTAATAAATTGAAGGCAAGTAATAAGGAAATCTTGACACCTGTTGAAGAGCTTCCAAATCATCTTGTATTCCAAAATGTTCTCTATCAACAGCTCAAACTGTCCCAACATATTATTTTTTTTAGAAATGTTCATATTTTGGACTAAATTTGTAAAAACTCAATTTATTCTTAATATAGCTAGTAAGAACCACAACACGTGCCAAGGAACCTTGCTTCTAAAGGTATAAAGACAAAAAAGCCAAGAAACATAAATAAATAAAAAGTACCAATAGAAGGTCTAAAGTGAAACAAGAGGAATTACTCAATTAAATCCATTATATTCAAAGCAACTCTACTCACATGCTAATTAAACAACAAGAACTTCAATTTGTACCCACAATAATACCAAGGCAACAAGGTCCGTGAAATATATACCATACACTCGTCATCATCAATATGTATGACAAACATAAGTAGCTTTTATGCAAAATATCAAAAGCATAAAATTGAGTATTAATGATCTTCATTGTGCATTTTCCCATAAAGAAAAAGGATAAAAGACCTATGTTTCGAGTCTTCAGAGGAACTGAAAAACATATGAAAATAATCTCTTAAAGCCACCTCCTAACATTTTGTTTGGTCTAGTTATAGATGAAGTAACTGCTCACATTCAAGTTAAGGTCCCTTGGTTTATGTTATTTGCACATGACGTTAGCTTGTAGAAAAAAAAAATCCAAAGCATGAGCATCAATGCTAAAATGCTATAGATACTAACGCTAAGGGGTGGGGTGGGCCTTAGACGGGTCTTGAAGAACTAAAAACAGTCCTCATAAGGCACTGGTTCAAATTTGTAAAGCATTAAATGGGTTCAATATGTTTATATTAGTTCAATATGACTAAAAAACACAATTGATGCAAAGGGCTGACAAGTTTATCATAGAATTATTACAGCTAAAAGGAAATTGCAAATGAGGAGACTATTTTTTATGTGAAACTCTATTATGATCCTTAGGTTAAGACTTAAACTTTCCACTCCATTAACACCTGGGTATTTTGGAACATTAATTTGGATCTTAACATTTTGTATCAGAGCCAACCCCACTTCCAGGATTCATGACACGGGGAGGCAAGTATGGAAAAATAAATAAATAAGGGACTACATGACCTGAAGATCGTTGAGACTGTTGAAGTTGCTGATTAGGACGACCATGAAGTGCATAACAACGAGCCTTCACGTGACCCAACTTTCTACAATGATCACACTTATATCGCTAATGGGTAAGCAGAGACCTACTAGAAGGCTATGGAGAAGGTAGGCGAGCAAGCATAGCTGAGTGGTCTCCTGTCGAATGAGGTAGGACAGCTGCGCGACGACTCTCATCAGCCAAGACATAAGAATATGCAGTCTATAGGGACGGAAAATGATTCATACCCATTAAGTGAACTCTCACATACTTAAACTCATCCCAGAACCCAGCAAGAAACTGAAAGACTCGATTCTTATCTAGAATTGATGCATATAATGCCTCATTAATGGAGTCCTTCCAAGCATAGGATGAGGAATAGAAGGTCAACTCTTCCCATCGAGCACGGAGCTGGGATATATAGGAGGTAACTGAAGAGTCACCTTGCGAAAGACAGGAAATCTCACGCTCCAAGTTAAAGATCCGGACATTGTTTTGACGTTGTGAGTAGATATTCTTTGCAGAGTCCCATATCTGTTTAGCTGTCTTGGAAAACATAAACCCAGCCGCAATGTGTGATTGCATAGATGTAACTAGCCAATAACAAACCTTAGAGTCATTAGCAAACCATTGGGGATAAGTAGTGTCGGTTGTTTTTCCGCTCCTGTGAGATAGTCGATCTTCCATTTTCCACCAATAAATACTTCAACCGATCGAGTCCAAAGAAGGTAATTAGGACCATCTAATTTCACGGTGGTGATTTGGATGCTTGGAAAGTCGGTTGTGTGAGAGGGAGGACCTCCCAATCCATTACTATTATTGGTGATCGAGGAAGAAGATGTCTCGGAGGCCATCAAGAAAATTTACGTGGTTTGGTTTGAAGGGAGGTCAGAAAAAAAAAAAAAAAAATTCTGAGGTTGCTGTAGTCTTCAACCAACAAAGTTGTTGTGATCACAGGTCTTGCAACCACCAAACAACAGAGTTTGGAGTGTCATAACCTCCAGATAACTAGACTACTATCCTAACTGCACCTCTGCAATGATTGAAACTACTCAAACTGCACCCCTGCAGTGGTCTCAAGCCTCAAATGCACCTCTACAGGGACCGTGGCCACCCAACCTCTCTTCTGCAATGATCGCAAGACCCAACTGCACCTCTGCAGTTGTTGCGGAATTCACAGCACTACTGCTGCTGTCGTGGAAGTCAAACAACACTTCTGTTGCTGTCGTGGATGACAAACAATGTCAAACAGCCACAAGGCTGTTGCCACAGGTTGCTGAGGATAGTTTAATGGCCATCGATGGCTCAACAACTACAAATAAACTAGAAACAGCAACTCCACTGTAGAAGAGATTAAGTTTATAGCATGAGAAGATGTCGATAGGGTAGGCTCTTATACCAAGTTAGAAAACGATGGAGAGAAAAATTAAATTATTATTCACCCTAATTGGGTTTTAACTTAAAATTACAAAGACTAAAAGAGGAAACGACTAAAAAGGTAAAATGACTAAAAAATCTAATAAATAAGAATTATTCAACATACGGGTTCTGGAAAAAAAAAAGGGCTCCTCTATAATATGGGATATGGAAAGGAGTTTCAGAAGAGAGTAGGGGACAATACGGGATATGTGATGCTAGACAATGAAGGAAGAAGATATAAAAAAGAAATAAATAAATAAATAAAAAGAGGGGTTAGAGAATTTGGTTTAGAATTTTGAGTAAGCATTTGGGCTAGGATAGGATAAACCCCAAAGGCAAAATGAAATTTGATAGCAATTATTGTAGGGTAGAGAAGAAGGTTAAAGGTTAAGCTTTATAGGTAATGATTAAAGGTTAAGAGAATAGAGAAAGGATTAAGGGTTGAGGCTTGTAGGTTTCAAAAGAATCAAGAATAAATACTCAAGAAGTAAGAATTAAGAATCAAGATTTCAAAAAATTAAGAATTCTTGAAAAAAAATCAAGAAAATAAAGTTTATGGGTTCGGTACTTGAAAGGATTAGAGGGTTCTTAATGGATTCTTGATCTCTCACAAATAAACAAAAAAATGTAGAAAATATAGACCCTAAGGTATGATATGACCCTAAGGTTAAGACTTAAACTATCCACTCCATTAACGCCTAGGTATTTTTGGATCACCGGTTTGGGTCTTACTATAGTATGGGATATGGAAGGGGTCCGCCATGGTAGGCCACTGTGATTAGTCTGGGAAGGGGTGACTTAGGGAAAAAAGAAAAAGGGATACCTTTTACTTGAAAAGAAGGCCAAGGGCCTGGGGAGTTCATCATAAAGCGGGCCAACGAGGGCGTCGACCTTGAAGTGTAGGGATATGATATGACCCTTAGGTTAAGACTTAAACTTTCCACTCCATTAACAGCTATGTATTTTTGAACCACCCGTTTGGGTCTTAACAAACTCTAACTTTAGAAAATATAGAAATGAAGAAAGAAAGAAAAAAAAAAAAAACAAAGCCCTTAAAACAACAACACAAATCCTCACTACAATTTTTTTTTTATTGATTCTCCTCACTACAATTTTTCTCAAATGAAACCATCTTATGCAGAGAAATTGGTAGACTAGCACCAAATCATCTTCCATATCATTGGAAGAAAGTACAAAAAATGAAATGGAGACACACACACACAAAAGGAAAAAAAAAGGAAATATGGATCCTTCATTCACTTATTTCAGATACAGAATCTCAGTTATCAGTCCAAGTCAGAAACTTCTCAATGCATCAACCAAAGAACACATCACCAAAGCAAGAATACACGTAAAAAACCAAAACATCATTTGACCTAGATTCGAATGCAGACCAAAAAAATAAATAAATAATAAATATCGAAGCTCGAAATTTAAAATCAACAAATCGCAAGCATTTTCCATAAAATTCCGGGAAAAAAAAAAGATCTCAACATTTTTCATTTGAATCAACATAGTTCTGCACGGATAATCAAAGCTTGAAGCCCTAGAAATCGAAAGATATCAACTTTCTACGGTGGGTTTCAACATGAACAAAACGAGAATCAAAGATCAAATGAGGAGAAGAAACACATAAACACACGGAGAGAGAGAGATCTACCATCTCCGTCCTTGTCAAAGAGGCTGAAAGCTTCCTTGAACTCGGAAATCTGCTCTTCTGTTAGCTGTTCCGCCATTTTTTTTCGTCTTCTCTCCCGAAGAAACAAACAACAAAATCAACGAAAAGTGTGAAAGATTTTGGATTGTTTTGTGTCGCAACTCCCTTCAAACGGCTTCGTCCCTAATTGTAGGCATCCTGATACCTATACCCGATCGGATCTGTCATTTTTCAAGTACTGACCCGATCTGGTTGTTCAGGATCCGATCCCAAAAAAAAAAAAAAAAATCAATTTTTCGCCTTTCGAGAACGGGTTTGATGCTAGCCCAAGGTTTGGAAACGCAATGCACTGATCATATAGTTTTAAATTATTGGAGATAGGTAGATGCTTATACATAAATCATTTTTTAAAATAAAAAATAGCAAATATTTCAATCATGAAAAATATAAGTATTTTACCTTTAAAAAATAATTAAGTTGGTGGAATTTTCATTAAATGAACCAAGATTTTCAGAATATTAGATGAGTCATTTTGGACCTTGGATCAATCCATGTGATGAGTAATTCAGATATGTCATCTCGATCGCCTATGATTTTAAGACCATATTCTGAGCTTCACATAAAATTGAAAATATGTTGATGTTAGACCCTTGAAAAAGAAAAATTATGTGAAATGTACCCATACTGACAAACAAGTTTACAAATCGTTTGAAGCTCTCTCTCTCTCTAATGGTTATCAAAGATAAGGCAAACCCAAACTAACTACAACCTAATATAAAATCTAGTAGTACCATCCTCGTGGAGGATCTTACACAAAGTCTAGTCGAGTTCACCATTAGATAGATCTAAAATACCTACAAATCATTCTCATACAAATCGTATTTAATTGATTTCTCTAACTGCATGACAATCAAAGGAGTTGGGTAGGTCGCAAGATGTTGTTGGTCGAAGGTAGGGGCAAAGCTAAGAGGGGGCAATTTTTATTTATTTTTAATTCAAATACCCCTTATATTTGGTGATTATTTAGGATAGTCTTGTGTTTTTAAAGATGATGACATATCCTTCTAGTTGTGTTGCAGATAGCTCTAAAAAAACTACAAATCTTTTGAAGTTCTAAAAATAAATTTTAATTGATTCCACTAATTGCATGACATTCAGATCATCTCTTATTAGATTTATGAGCAAAAAAAAAAATCCATTCAAGATAACTCTTATGGAACAGAACTATATAGAAGAAAGGGAGTTGAGCAGGTCACAAGAAGTCACTAGTCGAAGGTAGAGGGGGGAGGGGCTAATTTATTTAATTTTTTGTGATTCAAATATCCCATACATTTGGTGATTATTTAAGATGTCCCTGCATTTTTAAAGTTGGTGGCAAAGCCCTTTAGTCGTGTTCCCGCAATAGAGAAATCAATCCAAGAACAACAAATAAAGAAAAATTGAAGTAAGATGCCATCAGACAAAGATTTTTATGTGGTTTCCTCAAGATTGAGGTATGACCACAGATCACATCGATTCCGCTATAAAAAGAAAATTTGTATTTATGGATTACGCCCTTATATTGAAAAGTGAAGATATATATATATAGGGTAGCGTTCAAGGGCAAACTTTTTGGCAAAACATTTTTCAAAACATGGGTTAGAGGTTTTGTAATGGGCTGATTTTTGGTAAGGATGATCACTACGGTGAGTAGATCATCCTCACCAAAAATCAGCCCATTCCAAAACTTCTAACCCATGTTTACCAGCTGAAAAATCGTGGACCGTCCATTTTTTGTAAACTGTTTTTTATGGGGTTAGAAGTTTTGGAATGGGCTGATTTTTTGTGATGATGATCTCCTCACTGTAAAGATCATCCTCACCAAAAATCAGCCTATTCCAAAACCTCTAACTCATGTTTTGAAAAATGTTTTGCCAAAAAGTTTGCTAAAAAGTTGGCCATGAACGCCCCCCATATATATATATAGGGAAATGTTCAGCACCCTAAGTTTTACCACACACTTTAACAAACGTTTTTTGTTTTACATGGGTTAGAAGTTTTGGAATGGGCTGATTTTTGGTGAGGATGATCTCTATGATTAGAAGATCATCCTCCCCAAAAATCAGCCCATTCCGAAATGTTTAGCCCCATGTTTACACGTTGAAAAATCGTGGACCGTCCATTTTTTGTAAATCATTTTTGATGGGGTTAGAAATTTTGGAATGAGCTGATTTTTGGTGAGGATGATCTCCTCACCATAGAGATCATCCTCACCAAAAATCAGCCCATTACAAAACTTCTAACCCATGTAGGACAAAAAAACGTTTGTTAAAGTGTGTGGTAAAACTTAGGGTGCTGAACATTTCCCTATATATATATATATAGGGAAATGTTCAGCACCCTAAGTTTTACCACACACTTTAACAAACGTTTTTTGTCCTACATGGGTTAGAAGTTTTGGAATGGGCTGATTTTTGGTGAGGATGATCTCTATGATTAGAAGATCATCCTCCCCAAAAATCAGCCCATTCCGAAATGTTTAGTCCCATGTTTACACGTTGAAAAATTGTGGACCGTCCATTTTTTGTAAATCATTTTTGATGGGGTTAGAAGTTTTGGAATCAGCTGATTTTTGGTGAGGATGATTTCCTCACTATAGAGATCATCCTCACAAAACATCAGCCCATTCCAAAACTTCTAACCCATGTAAGACAAAACACGTTTGTTAAAGTGTGTGGTAAAACTTAGGGTGCTGAACATTTCCCTATATATATATATATAGGGAAATGTTCAGCACCCTAAGTTTTACCACACACTTTAACAAACGTTTTTTGTCCTACATGGGTTAGAAGTTTTGGAATGGGCTGATTTTTGGTGAGGATGATCTCTATGATTAGACGATCATCCTCCCCAAAAATCAGCCCATTCCGAAATGTTTAGCCCCATGTTACACGTTGAAAAATCGTGGACCGTCCATTTTTTGTAAATCAATTTTGATGGGGTTAGAAGTTTTGGAATGAGCTGATTTTTGGTGAGGAGATCATCCTCACCAAAAATCAGCTCATTCCAAACTTCTAACCCATCAAAATTGATTTACAAAAAATGGACGGTCTACGAATTTTCAACGTGTAAACATGGGGCTAAACATTTCGGAATGGGCTGATTTTTGGGGAGGATGATCTTCTAATCATAGAGATCATCCTCACCAAAAATCAGCTCATTCCAAAACTTCTAACCCATGTAGGGTGCTGAACATTTCCCTATATATATATATATAGGGAAATGTTCAGCACCCTAAGTTTTACCACACACTTTAACAAACGTTTTTTGTCGTACATGGGTCAGAAGTTTTGGAATGGGCTGATTTTTGGTGAGGATGATCTCTATGATTAGAAGATCATCCTCCCCAAAAATCAGCCCATTCCAAAATGTTTAGCCCCATGTTTACACGTTGAAAAATCGTGGACCGTCCATTTTTTATAAATCATTTTTGATGGGGTTAGAAGTTTTGGAATAAGCTGATTTTTGGTGAGGATGATCTCCTCACCATAGAGATCATCCTCACTAAAAATCAGCCCATTCCGAAACTTCTAACCCATGTAGGACAAAACGCGTTTGTTAAAGTGTGTGGTAAAACTTAGGGTGCCGAACGGGACCCATATATATATATATATGGGAAATGTTCAGCAACAAACATTTTGACAAACATTTTGGCAAAACATTTTTCAAAATATGGGTTAGAGGTTTTGGAATGGGCTGATTTTTGGTGAGGATGATCTCTACGGTGAGGAGATCATCATCACCAAAAATCAGCTCATTCAAAACTTCTAACCCATCAAAAATGGTTTACAAAAAATGGACGGTCCACGATTTTTCAACTTGTAAATATATGGCTAGAAGTTTTGGAATGGGCTGATTTTTGGTGAGGATGATCTCCTCACCTTAGAGATCATCCTCACCAAAAATCAACCCATTCCAAAACCTCTGACCCATGTTTTGAAAAATGTTTTGCCAAAATGTTTGTTGCTGAAAGGGACCCTATATATATATATATATATATATATATAGGGTCCCTTTCAGCAACAAACATTTTGGCAAAACATTTTGGCAAAACATTTTTCAAAACATGGGTCAGAGGTTTTGGAATGGGTTGATTTTTGGTGAGGATGATCTCTAAGGTGAGGAGATCATCCTCACCAAAAATCAGCCCATTCCAAAACTTCTAGCCATATATTTACAAGTTGAAAAATCGTGGACCGTCCATTTTTTGTAAACCATTTTTGATGGGTTAGAAGTTTTGGAATGAGATGATTTTTGGTGATGATGATCTCCTCACCGTAGAGATCATCCTCACCAAAAATCAGCCAATTCCAAAACCTCTAACCCATATTTTGAAAAATGTTTTGCCAAAATGTTTGTCAAAATGTTTGTTGCTGAACATTTCCCATATTATATATATATAATATATATATATATATATATATATATATATATATATATATATATATAGGATCAGGTTCAAACGACAACCATTTCAACACACATATAGACAACGTGTTTTGTCTTATATGGGCAAAAATGTTTGGAATGGGCTGATTTTTTGTGAGGATGATCTCTGTGGTAAGGAGATCATCTTTGCCAAAAATCAGCTCATTCCAAAACTTCTAGACCGTCCGATTTTTATTGAAAAATTATAGACCGTCCAATTTTTGTAAATCAATTTTGATGGGGTTACAAGTTTTGGAATGGGATGATTTTTTGCAAGGATGATTCCCTCATCACAGAGATCATCCTCACAAAAAATCAGCTCATTCCAAATATTTTTGCCCATATAAGACAAACACGTTGTCTATATGTGTGTCGCAATGTGTGTTGCAGGAACCCGACCCATATATATATATATATATATATATATATATATATAGGGAAATGTTCAGCACCCTAAGTTTTACCACACACTTTAACAAACGTTTTTTGTCCTACATGGGTTAGAAGTTTTGGAATGAGCTGATTTTTGGTGAGGATGATCTCTATGATTAGAAGATCATCCTCCCCAAAAATCAGCCCATTCCGAAATGTTTAGCCCCATGTTTACACGTTGAAAATTCGTGGACCGTCCATTTTTTGTAAATCAATTTTGATGGGGTTAGAAGTTTTGGAATGAGCTGATTTTTGGTGAGGATGATCTCCTCACCATAGAGATCATCCTCACCAAAAATCAGCTCATTCCGAAACTTCTAACCCATGTAAGACAAAACGCGTTTGTTAAAGTGTGTGGTAAAACTAAGGGTGGCGAACGGGACCCATATATATATATATATATATATATATATATATATATATGGATATATAGGGAAATGTTCAGCAACAAACATTTTGACAAACATTTTGGCAAAACATTTTTCAAAACATGGGTTAAAAGTTTTGGAATGGGCTGATTTTTGGTGCGGATGATCTCTACGGTGAGGAGATCATCATCACCAAAAATTAGCTCATTCCAAAACTTCTAACCCCATCAAAAATGATTTACAAAAAATGGACGATCCACGATTTTTCAACTTGTAAACTAGGGCTAGAAGTTTTGGAATGGGCAGATTTTTTGTGAGGATGATCTCCTCACCGTAGAGATCATCCTCACCAAAAATCAGCCTATTCCAAAACTCTAACCCATGTTTTGAAAAATGTTTTGCCAAAATGTTTGTTGCTGAACGGGACCCATATATATATATATATATACCCTCCAGGTAAATAGCTTGATCAGTAAAGAAGCATGGCTAAAATTAACAATACCTCTTTAATGACCAGTACTATCAGGCTCCACAAACCCTAAAACCTGTCACCCCCACCCCCTTCCCTCCCTTCCCTTCAGATATTTGAGACACCCAACCTATGTTTTCAAATTGATAACATACCCACTTTGACCTTGTTGGCTTGTTGCCCCCTCCCCATTTTTTTTTTGGATGATTAGATACCCCTCTATCAATTGGTAATTATTTAACATATCCTTAAAGTTTTCAAATTGATGACATGCCACTTTGAACTTATTCTTTTTTACTAGAGTAGCAAAAAAGAACATAAATGCCCTCATTTTCTACCTGCAATAAAAAAAAACCCTTAAATATTTTTTCCCCTAAAATCATTCATATTTAGGCTCTTCAACTTTTATAGCAAATTAAATTAGAATTATTAATTTCATCTTCAATCCATCATTTTGAACATCACCGCAATTCCTTGTAGAAAATCCTAAAATTTTCTATTAAAAAAAAAACCCTCATAATCTTCTAATTCAAAAATCCTATGTTGTTCTTTAGATTTGATAGTTGGAGTGGATTAATTTTACATTTAATTTTTTTTACTCAAGAGGTTGAAGATTTGTTTAGGGAAGAGAAATCAAATGAAAAGATTTCAGGTTGAAAATGAGGGTAATGACATCATTTTGCATTAACCTATTGGAGGAGACCATGGTCAAAGGGGCATGCAGGCATTTTTTTGGTACGTATTTGAGATACCTTATGTTTTAAACTGAGGACAATGCTTCCCTTTTCTTGGGTTTTCTCTCATAGACTAATGACAAATGACCAAAATACACTTCTTTTCAATCTCTAAATAGAAACCCTTGAATTTTCTTTCCAAAATCGGTCATCTCTAACCTCTTCAACTTTATTATTAACAATATTTTGCCCCCCTCCCCCCACTAGAAAATCGTGATTTCACCTTTGTCAAAGATGTGGACCAATCGCAATGAATAATCATAGTCCCTTCTAATAAATGACTGAAAGCTCTGTCATGTAGGGGCAGAGCTAGTAAGGAGTTGGTGGGGGCAATTCCCTCACAGAATTTTAAGACACCACTATATTTTCAACTAATTGCGTGCCCCATTTGTCCCTGCTCCCTCGCCTCTCTCCCCATATGTTTTGCTACTCGATTTATCACAGTTCTAGAAACCTATTCTTTTTGAGTTGAGAATACAACTCATCTGTGACTCTAATTATGAGAGGTGGATCCGTGCATGCTTCCCGTAACTTCTTATGTGAGGAGCTTAGATCAAGCTCTGAGGTCTTTGACTGAAATAAAATATATGGTATTTTCCAATTAAAAGAAGAGTAAATTACACTTTGACCCTTTATAATTTGATGTATTTCCATTTTGACTCCTAGTGTTTTGATAATTGCACTTACCTCCTTTATAATTATCTAAGGGACTCACCTACCCCTTCCATCAAATTGTCGTCAACCTAATTACGATTAGGTTCCTTTTTATAAAGATCATTTTGCTCTCTTTAATTTTTTTTTTAATAAAATAAAAAGGTAAAATAGTAAAATAACATCTGAATTTTAACGCTTTTGACACACACACACACAAAAAAAAGAGAGGTAAACGCAATTATCAAAACATTAGGAGGTTAAAATGAAATTATGCCAAACTATAAGGGTCAAAGTGTAATTTACCCTTAAAGGAAAAATAAATCTATAATTGAGATGGGAGAAAAACACACATTTATTAGGTTCAAAACAATTTCACAGACATTCATATTTCTTTGGGTATCAAATGTTGTTTGGGGTTAGAATTTTTCAATAATTATGAGAAATCAGCGTGAGCACAAATTTTGTAGTTTTATATAAAATAACTAATTTTTGTGACTTAAAATAATAATTTTATTAATTTTATTTATATTGAAAAAGATTTTGGCTCCACATCTACCTATTCATCTCATAATAATAATAAAAAAATGTAATAGTTCAGCTAAGAATATATATAGTAACAGTTAATTTCAAATCAAAATAAACGATTTAACTCAACTTAAAACGATTTGACTCGACTCATATGCATTGTCTCGAACGAGTCAACTCGACGGAGAAACCTTTCTTTTTAAACCTCTATGTTCTTCGAAGGGTATTGTAAAAGAGATTCAAGAAATTTCTAACAATGATAGTTTCTGCTGGATTTTCGCTAAAATATTCAGGTTCTTCTTCATCAAATCCATCTTTATTTTATTTTTTAATTTTTTTGTTTTTTTAATCTTCTGTTTAGTCCAAAAATGGCTATGCAACATGTCCTCAGTCTATAAAAACTTGATTTTTATTTTTATTTTTACATATATCTTCTCTCTTCTTTGTAGGTTTGATCCATCTCACTAGTCCTAAACCACCTTTTCAAATTCAGAGATTCAAGCTTACCAGACTTGGAGATTCTAACCCAATTTGTTCTATGCCCGGATATGTAAAATTTTCATTTTTTTTTTTTGGGTAGCCAATTGTCTGTTTTTTATTGTTATTTCGTTTTTAATTCTGGTTTTTTTTCCCCAATTGATCTTCCAGACTTCAGGAATAAGTGTTCGAAGATCGATTTCGGAACGTACGCACATCAAATGTGCTGCCTCATCAGGAAGGAATCATCGAGAAGTGAGGTTCGAGGACGAGCCCTTTTGGGTTACTTTAACTAAAGAAACCATTTGGTATTGTTCTTCTTTATGTTCTTAATTTAGTTACAATGATTGTGAACATACAGGTGTTAGATTGTAAGAAAATCAATTATTATTGCCTGGTTTGTTCAATTCTTTGGTGGAAATTGTTATTTATCCTGGAAAATTCGATTTTCCTGGCTGATTTGCAGGTGTTTGAAATCATATTTTCATGGGAAAACCATTTTTTCCATCTTGGTGTGAAAATGTTATCCAACTCAATCCCGTGGGACTGTGGGAGAATGATTTTCTTGTCGGTGCGAAGATCCTGATAGGATTTTTGCACAGTTACCCTCACCATTTCAACTAAAAATTAGCTTTTTTTGAAATTTTGTTTAAGTGCTATCAACAATTAGCAAACATTTTCTAAGGAAAGCCATTTTTTTAAGGCCACTTTTTAGGAAATTGATTTGCTCAAGAAAACATTTTATTTGCAATCATGTACAAACTTAGTGTATTTGATTTTCGTGTAGGGGTTTGAGGTCCTTGGTTGTATTTCTGTATGAGCAACCTGGTCAGTTGAAGTATATAGAGTGGCCAACCTTCCAAAGCACGGTTTGTATTTCTTGGTCTTTCCATTATTTTTTATATACTTGTTTCTTCTATGCTAAGAGTAGTTTTATAGTTCATTTAGAATGGTAACTACACGACACAAGATTAACATAAACTATATCTCTTCTGATATCGATGGCACCTGTTGATCGTTTTACCCTAACAAATGTATTTGGCAAATTCTGAAAATTTTGCCAACTATATTTTATGGTAGTACCATTGTTTACCAAAAGCGCCATGAAGCGGTTTGGGCAGGGGAGCAGAATAAAAAAAATGTTTTTATTGCCACACCAACTTTTGTTAACGCCACCCCTAGATGTATGCTAGTTCTTTAGTGATTTAATATGAATGGGGGTGTCATTAGCAAAAGTTGTCGTGGCAATAGAATCTCTCTATAAAAAAAATAGAATCTCTCTAAAAATCTAGAAGTGTAACTGTCTTGTGATTGGAAGGATTCCGATGTAGGTGCGCCATGCAAGGTAGAGGATTCCTGCTTCTAGGGTACAACTTGACAGGCCTTTAGTCATTCTTCCTCATTTCATGTTTGATAAAGAGAACTTCAGTCATTAAATTGCTCTCGTCTTTGTTGTGTATTTGATAATTTTCATCTTGACCTTATAGTTTTCGTGAACCATAGTTTTGATTATGTGCTTTCACAAAAGAATGTCATTGGAGCTATAAGTTGAAAATAACATCGAAATGACACGGTTGAAGTAAAATATGCTAAAATTAATAGCCTAAGAACAAATCAAAGAGGTAAAATAGTTCTAGATCTATGTTAACTGATTCATGGGTTCACCTGGTTTGAATTTGGGTTCGCTGTTCGTGGTTCGCCAATCAAGAATGAACCCAGATTGTAGGGTACATAGAGATGAGGGTATTTGAAGGTTGAAGTGATGAGTAGGGTAAAAAAAATGTTGAAGATGATAGATTTTGGAAAGAAAAATTCTGGATTTTCTATTTACAGGTTGAAGATGAGGGTATTTGATCAATTTTCATGAGTCTACCAATATAGACTTAAGGTCAATGGGGGCATACTATTAGTTTGGAAATTAGGGGGATATCTCAAATATTATTAATATGCAGAGGGGATGTAAAAAAAAATTAAAGTAAAAATGATGAAGTCGCTTGGTTCATTGAGTTTCACGAAACAAGAACGAACCGTACTGCAAACTGGTTCGATTTGAACCGGTTCACAGTTCAATTCCTCAATAACAAGTTCTGTAACCTTGTTCTTACAAGTAGATAGAAAGCCACCTTAGGACCAGAACAAATTACCAAAAGTGGAGTTGACATGCTTGGTATTATATAATGGGCTAGAGGAACTGAACCTTATAAATTATAATAATGGAAATAGTACTGATACAAATTCAAATGATTTACTCTTCACAAGTTATATAACAAATTTATATACACAACTATTGTAACTATAAATTAGTTATAATGTACGTTCAAGCTGATTTGAAGATTTACAAGTTGCTTTTGAGATCAAACTCTCTACCTACCAAAAAATTAATTGAGGAGCGAGCTAGGAAAAAATATAATGTAATTGGAGTAAGACCTAACATCATTAATGCATTGAACCCCAAAACATGTTGATTATAAAATTTCTACAACTTTCTGCATTTCCTTCTAAGAAGATGACTTCTTCAAGTCTAAATAGTATTTGGAGTCAACATTGTAAAGGATGAGGCATTTAAACTTTCTTGGGAAAAAAAGCATGATGCTTTGACCTTGATTTGGAGGATTGCAGGATGCTGTGAAGAGAGTTCATTTGTGTCATTCATTTAAAAGGGACCAAATTTTGCTAGCTCGGATAAGCTTAATCCAACTTAACTTCGATGTTAAAGATGGTGTTAGACCTACTTAGTGGGTCTTCAGAGTCCATCTTGATGTAGGTGCAGATACCATCACACATATCAAAGTATCAAACTGCAAATACACTATATGGGAACACTCGACCAGACATTTTGTTTCACGTAAACTGATTTCTATCATTCTCCAGCATTGAATTATAGGCTAATCAGTCCTAAATAATGTGTGATCCCAAACAGTGCAGGCGGATATCCCTTACATAAAAAAAAGTCCAAACCTCATATCTATATTAGTAATATAAGTCCAAGGACACTGGTGTTTTGTCTCAGACAACTGCTTTGATGTCAAAAAGAAAAGAAGTGAGAGTGCCAAAAAAGGAGTCTGGAGAGTAAGAATTACTCCTTTACAGGTTCACATATTAAGAACATTATAGAGTTGGGATTTATAGGACAATACAGTTTTATTAGGAAGACTTCTAGGAGTGCAGAAATTAGGTCTGGAAAGGGCTAAAGTTTACGGACTTAAGGTATGTGGTAAAGGTAACTATTTATTAGAGAAGGTGTCATCTTGCTAAGTTGGTAATGTCTGTGAGTGTTGATACCACGACCTGGGTTCAAAGCCCGCCTTCACCCATAAATTACTAACCACTAAACTTTTTGCCTATAAAAGAGGGGGAAAAAAAGAATTCTATTTATGAGGCTTGAGATGGGTATTTGGCTAGAGGTGCAAGACATCATCATCTCCATCTTAGGCTGCCTATTTTGTTGGTGTAAGTCATTTAACAAGTTTCAAGGGGTATTTTTTGACAATTTTATAGGAAGATGGGATTGGGTGTGTTGTATTGGTGGTGTCTAGTTGGTCAGTTTGCAGGTTGGATCGCTTGTCTGGTTATCGCAACTGGCTTGCGTTTCTTTCCTTAAGAAAATTTTGATTTATTTATATAAAACAATAAAAAGAAAAAAAAAATGGGCCATGGCATGATGCTGTGCTCAGGTGGACTGTTTCTAGGAAGAAATAATGGCTCAACCAGTCTTTGCTTGTGAGGAGTCGATTATGGTTTATACATGGCAAGTATGGTAACCATATGGGGTAGTGTGGGCCTGAATTGTGGATGTAGACTTGGGTGGGATATTGGAAGGGAAGATAAAGGATAGCCTTCTAGGTTAAGAAAGGCTAAAGGATTAATAGCGGATCACATAAGTGGGGAAAAACAAACTAGGAATCTAGAGAGAAAGGGGTTATGAAGTAGGATCACTGTACTTATAGGAGAATTTAGGTCCTAATGTGTAATGAACTTTCCAAATAATAGGCCCTAATGCATTCAAACTAGGCAAACCACAAATGCAAACTACCTAAATGTGTCTAGACTCAATTTGTAAACCAATTTGAACCTAAAATAGATACTAATAGAAACTCAATCTGGAAAAATAGAATTTGGAAACCAAAACTGTTTCTGGAATGAGTTCAACTCAGCTGGATGTATGACCAATTATAAATCCGTTATGTATGGATCATCAACCCTAAACTTCGCAAGTGGGCCCCAAAAGGAGGCACATTAGATCTGGTTGTATGCCCCAGGTATCTAGTTAGTACTGACATCCATGAAGAGGGATGCCTAATATAATTCATGGTCTAGAAATACCCCAAAGCTGCTGTTTTCGTTATCTTGGATATATTGTACATTAAAGATGGAGAGATTGAGGAGATGTTGCCTATATAATTAGATCTGATGGTTGAAGTGGTGGTGTGAGTACTATGTGACTGAATTAAGAGCAGCTTGGGCGGTCAAGAAGCATCACGTTGATAAATTGCGCATAGCGGACCTGAGGATGAGTGTAAAGAATAGGAAAGATAAAAGGGTAAATTACACTTTGACCCTCTATAGTTTGGTATAATTCCATTTTAACCCCCTAACATTTTGATAATTGAACTTACCTCCCCTTTCACTGATGGGGTCAAAATTTAGATGTTATTTTACTATTTACCCTCATATTTTATGTTATTTTTTATTAGAAAAAACAAATTCTAAAACAATAATTGAAATGCCGCTGCCTAGGCATTCATTGGACTCATTTTTTCACTGGCATATTTTTGTTTATAAAAAAGAATAACATTTTAAGAAGGGCATAATGGTATTTATCAAAGGAATTTAACTGTTAAGTTGACAGCAATTTGGCGGAAGGGGGTTAAGTGACCCCCTTGGATAACTATAAGGGAGGTAAGTGCAATTATCAAAACATCAAAATGGAATTATACCAAACTACAAAGGGTCAAAGTGTAATTTACCCAAGATAAAATTAGAAATGAGCACGTATCGAGAAAATGCAATTGCAGCTCCAATAGTCGATAAACTAAGAGCAAGTTAATTGAGATGGTTTGGACACATTCAATTAAGGCTGCTTCAGCCTAGGATAGAAGGACTATGTTAGTTGAATTATTTAGAAGAACATGGATTGAGATGGTGAAAGTAGATATGAACAAACTTTCCATAACAAAAGACGTGGCTCTAGATTGTGAAAAAACCTGTCAAATGTAGCAAGACCAAGTCAATGTCCAATAGTTATTTTCCCTAGTAAATCTAAATAACAGTAAACACGTGGTTAGATCAGCACAATGGATCTATGATCCACATGTATGTCACTTTTTTTGTCTTTTATTGGAAAGATCTCATTTATTTATAAAGGATCTTATTTCTCGCTAAATGAATGACATATCATCACCTTTTGGGTTTCTGTTCGGGGTTGAATGATTTACAAGCTCCGTTGATATTAAAGGTAACACTGCTGAGATACTTCAAAATGAATGAAAGAAAAAACATGAGCTTTTCGAGATTTTGAAAAGCTGGCTTGCAAATGACCATATTGATGAATAAATCGTGAAAATTCTTATAAAACACCCTGGTTACCTCTCTTGCCATTATATTAGCAGCTGCCATATATCAATTGCTGCTATTGGCACACCAACTTTTACTTAATACACCCCAATTAAAAAAAAAGAAATAAGTGAACAATTGAGAATAAGTAAAAGTTGGGGTGCCAATTGAAACTCTCATGTTTTTTTTTTTTGTTGCTATATTTCTATTTTCGAGGATAGGATTTTAGATGAGCCTATAATCAGTAAAAACTAGTGAAATTGTTTGAACGAATGTTATAAATTATAATGATTTGTAATGTTGAGATTATAATTTGAGCCAAACCTTTGTAATGTTTGAAGAATGTGTTTTAACCTTTAATTGGGGTGTGATAAATAATTTCAGAAATTGGGGTGTAATAAGTATAAGTTGGGGTGCCTATTTCAGCTCTCTATCTTTTGCTTTGACAAATATGTCATGCTACCTCTTATTTGACCTAGCCTCTCTTTCTTGTGTAAAAATTATAGAATGTTTTTGTTGGAAAATATAGGAAACCTTTGATTTTTTAAATTTCTAACATACTTATCTGTAAATATTTACTGTCATTCATCCAAGATTATGGATTAGTTTCAATTCACAACGAAAAAGTAAAAAAAAAAAAGGAAAAAAGAAAAGAAGGGCTTGTTTTAACTCGGATTTCTCTTTGCAGCTGAAGACTGCAACTCTCACTCTTGTTCTTGTGGCCTTGCTTATTGTTGCACTATCATCTGTCGATGCAGCTCTCTGTTATTTGTTGGCTTTGCTGCTGCGGAAAACTGCATGATCCAAAGGCAATCTCGAAACAAAGCATGCCCCCGTTACATGCCAGATACTTTTACTTATAACACACCAATTTTGATCAATATTACACCAATTTTTTTTTCTTGAGACAAGGGAGAAAAAAAAGAGGGAAGAAGGAGCAAATGTGACATTGATCTGACAGCAACTAACCTTCGATTTCTTCCTTGTTCACACACAAATCAACTTTTGATTTCTTCCTCAATCACTTTTTCTCTCATAACTAGTCTTTTTAGAACTTGAAGAGATTTTATGACCGAGTAGAAACACAAATTGAGGAAGCAATTGAGAAGGGGTGTTGGTAATTCTTCAAGAAGCATCTTTAGGGTGTGTTATAAGCAAAAGTTGGTCTGGCAATATAAGCTCTCATATTTTTTCGTTCTGGTTTATGTTTATATGCAGGATTCTGGGTTACATTGGCTCTTTATTTAGCTTTAGTTTATTTACGTGCTGTTTTGTTACTTTCTTACCTACAGAAGCATCAGAAGGTGGTTTGTACTTGAAATTAGAGTTGCAAACTAGGTGTAGATACAAGGAGTTTGACTACAACAAGAAGATTGGGAGTTAAAAAACTCACACCCAAGGATTGATGATCTGTTCCATGGTCGTTGTATCAGCGGACTGGATGGTTTTGACCTTTTAACAATTGATGAGTAATCAAATCATGTTAAAATCATATTATACAAGGAATTCTATTTATCTTTTGCTTTTTCTCCACTGTCAGGCTGTTTAAGGGTCTGTTTGGCAGCACCAACATCTCTCTTGTGGCGCATTGGTTTTTTTCTTGACCTTGTCCAGGGATATCATGATTGAATGATTGAATGATTTAAGGTCGTTCAAAGATTTAACTTTGGGAGATGATTGAATGATTCATGATCTAAGGTTCAATTGTAAGCAATTGGAGTGGAATCCTAACCCTTGATATCTTTTTTTGATCTCTCAATGATGATATGGAATTAAAGTTCTAACTCTAGAAAAACCCATCTTCCTTAGAGCACCAAAAAAGTGGGCTACTTACATGAGTTACAAAGTCCAACCCAAACTACTTTGGACCACTCTAAAATCAAACTTATTTATTATAAAATAAATATGGAGGGAACTTTTTTTATATAAAAGCTAACTTCCTAATTGAGATTCAAGACAAAATCTTATTTATTATTATTTTTTTTTCAAATTTTAATTATTTATTTTATTTTTAAATTATTAAGTGTTATTTTTATTGTTACAAAAAATAGTAATGTAGGCTTTATTATTATTATTATTTTATTTTATTACTTTTTCTTTTTTTTTATTACGATAATAAATAATAAATAAGTTTTATTATCATTAATTAATTGTTTTTATTATTTTTTCTTTTCTCATTACTATAATTAATCCAAAGAATCATCGGTAATGCATAACAAGATCCAATAATTGAGGGAGAGGCGATCTAGAATCAGTTTGTTGGGATAATCATTGATGATGATTCATCATTAGTGAGTGTTCAGATTTTACAGAATTGGAGTTGCTGTTAGTCAATCATTAATCCACCCAAAAAAACCATTCATTTATATTCATTGATATTTAATTGATGCTTAGATTATGAGTTGATGCTTGATTTATGGTTTGGTGAATGGTTAGATGAATTATATGTTAGGTGTTCGTAAATTTGCCAAACCTAAGTGAATTATTGTTAATGGTATTTATTTGAGAAATTTTAATACTTAACAACATTTCATATTGAATTTTTTGAAGATAGTTGATGGTGCTCTAAAAAAAAATTAGGTGTAACAAAAATGAAATCTATTGGTGAGTTATAGTTATTATTGTTATTGGATGTTCTTAATTATTGTTGACAATGCTTTAAAGGTTGGGTATGATGAAAATGAAAGCTATTGATGAGCTATAGTTAGTATTGGACAAGTGGCATTTTAGTTACATGCCTTGATGATGGAATGATTTTTTTGAATTGATATTTCAATTGAAAAGGATTGTTTGGAAATTGTGGGTGGATGTACTGAAAGATTTTTCATTTACAATAAAAGAGATTGGAATTTAATTTATAACGCAAAGTGAATTTCAATTAGATATCTAATTTCATTGGTCGGTCGGAGAAGATAATTAGCCTTTTTCTTTTCCTTACCTAAAGGACACACTTAATTCTTCTCAATCTCGATAATTTTCATATGCCGCATCAACAATCTTCAAGAAGCGACATTTTCGATGTGTATAGCAAAAAATACTAGTAAGTTCTAATGCTTAACACTTGTTTATTTGACTGCAGCCTCAGTGCCCAAAGCTTGCTCAATATTCGATAAAGGACATGAAATAAATAAACAAGAATGAATGATAAGAAAATTATTGAATAGTGTGAGAGGATCGTAGAGGAACAATATTGCTTCTTGATCAGGCGAGCAATTCTATCTTTCAATTGATTGTGGTTGATATAAAAAACATGTTTGATGGAGTGGAGTTGGAGATTGATCCGAATACATTATAATTCTTACAAAGATGGGATTGTAGATGAACACATATTCCAGAGCAAGTGAAAAGCATTTTATGGAAATGCCCCGAAGAAGGTATCTTGAAGGTTAACACGGATGGATCACTCTTACATGAGGGAGCTGGTTTGGGTTTTACGGAGAGAAATCATATGGGTAATATAAAATTTGCTGCTTGGGCTGGTTGTGAAGATGATGATATAATCTCCATTGAGTTGAAAGCAATAAAGGAAGCTATGGGGTATGCAAAATCAAGAGGTTTTAACTAAATCTTAACTTCATCTGATTCCTTATACTCCATAAAATCAATTAAGGGTGAAATCAAAGTATCTTAGAAGTACTTGGAAGAAGTAGAGGCAATTTTAAACTTGTAGCCACCTCCTTTGCCGTTCGTAATTTTGAGTTCGACTAGAAAGAGACTAATAGAACAACTGATTTCTTGGCTCAATTAGGAGCTAGAGAGAGGAATTTTTATGTAATTGAGGATGAAGGTATCATGTCTCAAGAGTTCATGAGAATCATTCTAGACGATGATGACTAATAAAACATCATTTTATGTCTAAACATTTTCTAATCTATCTTATTTTATTTCAAAATTATAATTATTTTAATTTACATATATGTAAATCAATCAATATAAATCGAGTTTAATGGATTGTCTCGTCCGAGATAACACGGTCTTGTCCATGGACGAAATGTCAAATGGGGTTTTGAAACCATGCTTTTGATTCATACCCACTTATCTCAAGAATTGTCATGTTCCCATGGCCATTTCAGAATACGACTCTAGTAGGGCTGTCAATGATTTAAAATTGGATTGGGTCAGATTTCCATCTTTATCTTATTAGATTGAATCCAAATTGTTTATATATTATAAGTATATGATGTAATTTTATATAAAAAATTCACATATTATCATCTCATCAGATCCAATCTTTATTGAAACCTAGATCCTAATTATCATTTTTAGGTATGATCCAATCCATTGGCATCCTCTTCTCTTTGGGTGTTTCTATCTAGACTTGGTTTTAAAGTCCGATATTTCAGCTTTTTTTTTTTTTTTCCTAAGGGAGACCGAGTTGACTTGTTAGTGTCATCTCAGATCCATCGAAATAAATTGTTTAAATTGATTTAAATAATTTTATATCAATTATTTCATATTAAAAAACACGAAACCCATAATCATCTCAGATCTCAAACAAGGCAATGTACTCTGAGATTGGGATAACTTGCCAAAGTCATCTCAATTTGGAATCAGTTTTAAGAGAATTACTATTGGCACCTCAAATTTTACTTATTACACTCCAATTAAAATAAAGAAAATAAATGAATGATTAAGAACAAGTAAAAGTAGGGGTGCCAATAGAGGCTCTCTTTTTATTTTTACTTTATTTATTTATGCTAAATTACTATTTTTTGGGTTTAGGGTTTTAAATTAGCCTAATCATAATTGTAAACAATTATTGAAATTGTTTGAACAACTCTAATTATATTGTGTAATATTGAGATTTTAATTTGAGCCAAACCATTGTAATGTTTGAAGGGTGTATTTTAATCTTTAATTGGGGTGTGATAAATAATTTAAAAAATTTAGATGTAATAAGTAAATTTTTTGATGTTGACGGCAGCCCTCTTTTATAATCATGAACGGTTAGGACATTCAATCGTGAGAAATTTGAGAGATGAGGTTCAGGGGCATTTAAAAAGAAAAAATTTATTAAATGTCCTGCTAAGCTATCGTTAGAAACTTATAGACTATTTAGAAACAAATCCCTATCCGAAGGTCCTTTAAATAGTTTTCCCTATTTTTATTATACATAAAAAAATATGTGAAGAATTTTTATTTATTTTAAAATTTTAATATATTATTGTTTGACTCGTCTGAGTCGACTCGGTAAACAAGTAAAACTACGTAAGTACACGCATCAGGAGTCCGGACAAGGTGGTGGTGGTGTGCTTTATTCACCAACCCCTGCAACAAAAGCCAAAAGTGGGGCCCTCTGAGGTTTCCAGTACGTGTCAAGTATAGACTTAACAGCTTAGTAGCAGAGTACGACTTTCCGTCGTCCTTATGTAAAAACCGTTGAATTTTCTCTGCATTTCAAAACGTGGATCGCGAGGAACGATGCGAGAACTGCTACGCGGTGTCATTTTCAAATGTTTGTTGAGCGTTTGTAAATAAAGCGAAAATAGAAAAAGCTTGAGAATTAAGACAGAGAAAGAAAAAGGTGTCAATAATATAAAAATGAAAAAGCAAGAAAAGAGAGGGAAACAGTAAGATTCTCTCTCTCTTTCTCAGTCTCTCTCACATACCAGAAAGAGAAAGAGAGAGAGAGAGAGATTTTCTTCAATCTTGAGATTGAGAGAGGTGTGTGTGCCTGGCAGAAGCTAATATTCATTTATTCATATATGGGTCTTTCATCTGGGGATGGATTTGTAAGACTTCTTCCCCCTCTCTCCTTTTTTATTTATTTTTATTATTTATTATTTTTAAAATTTGATCATTGAATCTGGGTTTTGTGAAATGTTTCCTAAAAGCTTTTAGGTTAATGAGATGATGTTGGTTTGTTAATTCTGAACTTGTGGTTTTCTTCTATTTCTTGGTTTCATATATAATTATTATTATTTTTATTTTTAATATATAAGTTTCAGGAAAAAGATGAAACCCAAGTTCCATTGAGAGATGAAATTGGTGGTAGCGGTGGTGATGTTAATGGGATGGAACCCAATTCAGTGTTTAAGCCCATTGGACACCCGTTGGAGCCGCCACCTGATGAAGACCGCCCCATCAAATGCCCAATGCCTCCCAATTCTTCCATTTTAGATGTAAGAATGTTACATTCTTGTCTTCATCATTTTATTTGTTGTTTATCAATGATGAGTTCTGTTCAAATTCCTTTTAATTGAGATTAAGTAGTTTTTACACAATGTAGTTAGTATTTCTTAAAGATTTTTATTGGAGGATTCCATTTTTAGTTTGCAAATTATGTGTTAAAATATGTCTCTTTGAACTCTTAAGATGCTTTTTTGAGTTCCAATAAATTCTTCTTTAATATCCAACCTTTTCCTACTTGTGGTTGTTTCGATTTATTTTTTATTATTATTATTCTTTTTTTTAACATAAGGTATCCCACATCTCTTTTGGGATATGGACTAGTCCCTATGGTTGCACGCCCTGACCCCATGGAAGGAAAAAAAAAAACTCACTCCAATCGTCATCTCAACCTACACTTACGCTTTTTTTGGATTGAGAGAAATGAGGAGAAAAGAAATTCATTAAAAGAAAAAAAAAAAAGAGAAAGAGAGAAGAAATCTAGTTTTTCCTCTCTTGTTTGGTTTAACAATAGGAAAACTTAAGTTTGGAGAGAAAAAATGGTAGAGTTGTAATTTTAAGTACTCTTATTAGTCATGAGCATTTATTTTCTCTTTGATTTGGAGAGAAAAAAGTGAGGAAAAACTGACCCGTTTTTCTCTCCATTAATTTTCTTTTCTCTCCTTACTTAACAATCCAAACAAGAGAAATGGAGAGACAAAAATAAAAATTCTTTTCTTTTCTCTCCATTCTCTCAATTCAAACACATTGTTAGTGGGTGCCCAATCATCCATGTAGATGATTGACCAAGTCCAAGCCACACTTGAGCTTGGATAATCTAAGCTTAGGGTTTGCTTTGGGTTCATATTTGTATGCTTCCTTATGTTAACTCTACTTGCAATAACTTTCTTACACGAAGTCCTTGTAGCCTTGTAGCCTTGTTGCCTCCCTACTTTCCTTGGAACTAATCCACCTGCATTCACCATTGCTCACCCTGATAACTTGCACAAGTTTCCACTCTAATAACTTGTACAAGTTTCCACTTTGAACTTACTGTGAAAAATCAGAACAACAAAGACGACAACAATCGCACAAACACAGGGATTTACATGGTTTGGTAGTGTGCCTACATCCACGAATCAGAACAAGAACAATCACTATTTTCTCTCAAGTTTTACAAACTTAGAGATCTCTATTTATAAAGTCAGGAGTTGCTCAAACACGTTTATCTCCCCAAAACAGAAATCCCCAAAAAATAGAAAATCCTTAAGAAAATATTACAAGATTACCCTTTTTGTAACCCTAGGCGTTGTTGAGTGTTGTATATCACGCCTCCGCTCCTGGTTGTTACGTGCTCATGTTACGTACTCCTGTTTAGCCTGTGACCCTCTTATATTCATAGTTGCACCTTTCCCCAATAGTTCGATCTTTTGGGGTAAATGGTTTGTCAACATGGTATCAAAGTGCTAGGTTCATATAGGTCACGGGTTCGATTCTTTCCACTCTTATGTGTGAAGGGGAGTGTTGTGTGATGTGTATCGCACTTTCGCTCCCTGTTGTTACATGCTCACATTACATACCCTTGTTTAGCCTGTGACCTTCTTATATTCATAGTTGCGTCTTTCCCCAACAGATTGGTCTTTTGGGATAACTGGTTTGTCAATAGACGTTGGCCCCTGCACCTCCGAACTCTGCATAGCGCAACATTATACAAGACATCTCACACTCAACACTTACTTCATGGCCATTAAAGAATTTTTACAACTCCCTTCATCCAGTGAACTTGTAACTTTTATCGCCCATCGTCATCCTTCAACCCTCACATTCTTCATAGTTACTAAAACATCATCTTTGTGAACTTGTATGATGTCTGACGTCAAGTGTCCAACCACGTTGAGGTAAAGAATTGCAAATAGCCACCTATATTACTCTTCCTTAGAACCCGAGGACAATTCTTCTACCAGTTAGCTTCATCTTTGGCCTTGGGAATTTCCTTGACTTAGTAAAATCAGAGCTATTGGTTGAACCCCTTCAATTTCTTTTCCTACAATTCTTCATGAAGTGTCCTGTTTTTTCATACTTCCGACAAATTATATTTTCATTTTCCGTTGGCCTCCCTTTGCCTAAGAACCGTTACTAGGACATTTTTTCTCCTTATTTCATTTGAGATTCAGGACCTATAACTTCATCTAACCCAGTCGAATCCTTCCCATGGAACAATTCCATAATAAGTACCTTTATTTCCGTCTTCCATCTCAACATCAATACTCACCAATGCAATACAATTTAATTTGTTCAGATACACAGAAATACCTGTACCTTCCTGTCATCTCATGTGTATAACTGTTGCTTGAGTACAATTGATTTGTGAACAGCATTGTCATCTACAAACTCCAACAAAGCTTTACTGTGGAATTCTCATGCATCACATTGTACAAAAATTATCATGCCCCCACACTCTCCACTTTTTGACATTGTCTTCTCTGTAATTGGATTGGTTTGCACAAATACCCTCACCCCCTCTTTTAAGTGGCAGATCTGGGTATTATCGTGAGGTGCATCGAATGCCAAGACCTCAAATGGTGAAAACAGAGAGTTCATAGGTATTTTTCATGTCCACACGTGAAAAGCTTATGTTGTTTTGCATCCTTCCTTCCTCCTAACTATGTTTAAGTTTAATAAGAACAACATCACATCCCTGAATCTAATGCGTCTGACCTATCAATGGATGAATGACACAGGAGTCACTAATCCTCCTATAATTCTACAAATCCTAAATTATTTTTTATCACAAAGAACTCCCTACTATCATAAAATCCAAGCATATGGCGTGCCTCAACACAGAAAATGATGAATTACCCTTCAAAATGACATACCATCCTTCTCCATTTCATGTGTAATGATTCGCCATTGCCTTGCCCACACTGATTTGAGTTATAGGTGCATATTTTTCAAATCTTCTTTGAAAAATCAACAAAATATTCCCATTCGGGTTGATCTCTTGGTTTAGTTGAACTCTACGCGGTGTCAGAGTGAACTAAAACTAGGTAACGGGTTTCTCTCCCGTACTGCAGTCACTCAGAGTACTAACTATTCATCTCTTTTCGTATATCATATTATGAAATCCCATAACAACAGTTTCTCTCCCAGTTTCAAGACTTAGTTTTACGAAAGACCACAACCACAACCCGGCACCTAAGAAAATAATTAGTTTCTGATATTTGCAATTACTAACATATTCTGCAATAATGTATGACCAAAAAAAAAAAAAATTCCCATTTTTTTTTCTTGTGGCGTTTATTTATTTATTTTGTTTGTGATTCATTGAAAAGAATGGAGGAATGCGGAAGGAGCGATTCACTGAAAGCTTAAGGAAAAGAGGAGAGATATCATCGGTGGTGAATGACGATGGCATGGTGGTGGTGGCCACTGAACCTCCAGCACAAGCAGTGCGTAAGAGGCATCACACACTTACCCGTGAAGATACAACACCACACTTATTCCGACGGCCTTCACCTCCTCTTCCACCGACTCAGAGTACTACTATTTTCCAAGTGCTTCAAGAGTGCGATGAGTCCGAGTCTTAGGGTAATATGAGGTACAATGCAGCTCTATAGAATTAGATTATTCTAGTTTTTAAGATTTTCAAAATGCTAGTGAGGACATGAACTATATTAATTTGTGGGGATTCATATTTATGTATAGTATATATTTAAACTAATCATTTTCACATAATTTTTATTTAAATGTTCGACGTTGAAAATTTTGTTGTTGTTCAATTTTCTTTCTGATGTATTCAAAACAGTCACAATACTCTGGGCTTTTGTTATCAAGATTTTGACATACCCTATCTAAATGGAGTATTATTTATCATACCCCTTGACCACTGTCTTCTTTGAGTGGCTAATGGACAATGACCGAATATCCCTTAATTTTTTATCCAAAAAATTCCTTCATCTTCAACCTTGGGTTTTGATGAAATAATCATCACTTGTTCCCTGCATGGTTTGATTATTTTACTCAATTTTCTCTATTAGAAAATTGAGGCTTCTAAATCAATAAACGTAAATATAGTGTTTGTTTGGGGGGTAGCCAAATAAATAAATCAAAATTACCCTAAGAGGTTGAAGTCCATGAATATATATACTTTACACCATAAGTGATTTTATTAAAAAATAACACCAAGATGAACACCATCGATATTCTATGAGCAACAACGATATTCTATAAGCTAAAAAGGGTTGACTTGTTATTTTTATTCAATCTGATATTCTACGGGCTATAGAACAAGAGCTACACAAAATTGGCGCTACAGAGGAACCGTTCCCATGGAGAATGGTTTGATTATAGGGGAGAGAATTATATGCTCCATTAATTTTGATAAATTTTGTTTTGTTGATTGGGTTTAGGTTTAGTTGTTTGTTTAATTTTGAAGTTGGGTTCAAATGTGTTATCAAGTCGTTCCGTTCCAAAATATATTAGAGAAAATGAAAAGAAAATAAATGAGAAGGTAAAATCTCATTCTTTTCTTTTAATAGTGACCACTTTGAGTTGGATTCTTGAAAGTAGGTTTAGGTAGTTTATAATTGTAGAAAAGAATTTGACTTTGGTTTACGATGTCGATCACAATTTGAAGTCATCAAGAAAGTATTGGTTCCCTCAAAATGATTAAGTTCTCCTTTTTCTTGGTCATTTATTTTGATTTGAAACACGAACGATTGGCTTTGTTGGGATTAAGATGATTGTGGAATCATTCAAGTAATGGTGTTTGAATTAATGCTGCAAACCATATAAATCATTCTAACCATTATACACATACCTTCCCTAACCATGGTTTTAAAACTCATTTTGACGTCTCGTCTCGTCCATGAACGAGATCGATTTGTTTCGGACAAGTTTTCCAATACATTTGAGTCTTCTCGTTCAACAATGAGACAAATGAACCATGGTTTTAAATCTCGTCTGAGACGTATAGGACGAGTCGTCTTGGTCTTGGACAAAATTTAAAACCATGTCCCTAACTCACCCTCAAGGGAGGGCGTCGATGATGCATTCATAGGTAAGTCACTGAGGGCAATGGTGTGTGTGTAGGAAATCGAGATCACTATTACTTTGACCTACCAAAATGATTTCCTACCCCAACAAATAGTCATCAATAGTCCTCTTAACATCATCCATTTTTTGGGTTCTTTTGTGGATCATTGTAGGTTTTTTTCTACACGTCGAATGGACTTAGATTGAATAGATAGTACAATTGCAACGCTAATTGAACCAAACACTAATTTGCACTATTTCAAAATACTTGAAATATTATTTGATTTCATTTTCTACGAATCAGGTAGTCGTTTATGTACTCATTTTAATGTGTAGGATTGGAGATGAAAGCTTGATATTTTTCAATTTGATGCTTTTTAGGAGTTGCTCATAGAGTTTATGCCTATTGGATCCCATTTTTCTAGTAAGAATATGAGATACTAAAATAAAATAAAAATATATTTATGAATATTAATCAAAAACTACAAATATAACATTAATAAATAAATAAATAATTCAAGAGTTGCTAGAAAGCACTTGTAGAGCTGCCATAAATTATGGAAGTAACTACACTCTGTAATTTGTATAACTAGTATTTACGATATACTAAACAAAGCCTTAGTTTTTAGCAAAAATTACTTGGAGGACCTTTGGGAGGGAGTTCTTTCTAATTACTCTCTAAGTTTTAAGGTTTCAATAATTCATTTAGTAAAACTTTTCTTTCTGATTAGTTTTTGAACCTCATATCCCAAATTTCTCATGATTGGATGGCCTAATAATTGTTCCCACTCACTGTTTTCATAAATAAATAAAAAAAATGAATTTTTGGCATCCCAATCGAATTTCGGGGACTCCATTCCGTTGATAAGGATTTAAGAAGGAAGAAGAAATTATTTTGAAGGATTTTATTTAAATATTTTAAAGACGAATGTAAATATCTAAGGTTTTTTTTCCTCTTTTTTACTTCATTTTTCTACAAAAATCGACCAAGAATGGTTCTTTGGGTTTGAAATCATCAAGACAATTCGTTATCTCAAATTTTCGGTCAATCTTTTTTATGTATTTTAATTATAAAAAAAAATTCAAAAATTGAAAATTAGTAAGTTTTATCAGTGTTGAATTCACCATTTTTATTGTTGAGTTGTACAAATGTTAAAACTTCAACAATAAAAAAATGTCAAAACTCAACAATAAAAAGTGGAGAGCTCGACAAGAAATAAAAAGCGGTGGGCTTGACAATAATGAGGTACCGCTAAAAAAATAAAAAATTTACTAAATAGACTATCAAGTTATCACCCAAAACATAGGGACTATTTAAAAATAAATTCTTTCATCAGAGTCTTTTAAGTAATTTTCCCAATTTTTTTTATTTTTCATTTTTGAAAATAAAATTATTGGATTTCGAATGTCCATGAACATGCCGGAAAGGGCACGTGACCACCACTATTGGGTGAGTCCGACTTTGGAGTTGGGCAGGCCTCTTCAAAATTTTGAAGAAACCCTTCTTGCTACAGTATACATGGCATTTTGAAGTTATTTCACACCCCTAAATTTCTGTCAAAATTTGGAATACCTCCTTAAGAAATGCCATGTGTAATTCAATGAAAAGGGCCGCTTCAAAATTCCGCTTTAAAGTTTTTTCCAGATTGCCTGACCATTCTACTTTTCACCAGTTTGGCTGTAAGAACAGTTCTGAACTCGTTGAGTTGACTAGAAACTAGGCCATATCCACTCAACTTGATTGGATACCAAAGCAACTCGGCCCAGTTAAAATTAGCTCATTTAGCCAAGTTGAGTTTTTAAACTATCGTTTTAGTAGTAATAATATGAGCCCCCCTCTCACATACGCCCCCATTTGCAGAATCGTAGATCATTTGCCTTGGGATACACAAAAAAAAGATCTATGATTCTATGCATTCCGAGTTTTGTAAAAGTGGTGCATCAGAAAATCATTAGTCGTGGTTTTAGTTTTAACAACTTAAAATGCAATCCACTTAAAAAAGGAGCAAGTACGAGCAAAGCTTAGTTGATAAATTTTTAAGTTATGACACCAACAACCTAAGTTTGATTCTTGTCTAAATCAAATTACTGATCTTATTAATAATAACAATTAAAAATAAAAAATAAAAAATCATCAAATGAATCCACTAAGTGGGGTGCAACCATGGTTTAAAATCTCATTTTGATCCAATGTTTCAATTTTTTATCAAAAATCAAAACGATACTGAAACAATATTTCAAACATTACAAAATATTCTTGAAACATTCAATCAATTGAATTGATGTTTTAAAAAAATCTTTCAATGAGATAGTGGTCAAGGGGTCGAAGAATAAGAAGAAGGAATCCTTGACGTCGACACGCATCCAACAACGACATCAATCAGGTATTTCTATCTCTCTCTATTTTTCTCCCTAGGTTGTTGTTCCCTCTCTTTGTGTTTTTCTCCTTAGATCTCTTGTAGATCTATAGATCAAGAGAAATCATAAGAAAATGATATAAATTTTGATTTTTTCAATTTAGACGTTATTTCGTTTTAACAAATTAAAATTCTGAAACGTTTCGTACGAAATGAGACAAAATTTTAAACCATGGGTGCAAAGAGTGCTATAATTTAATGACCTATTTTTTTTTATCAAGTTCTGTACACAAAAGGTCATTCTATAGCACCCACTACTTTTACTAAGTGTACCCTCTTAAATACATTTTGGGAGTTGGGTGTAATGTACAACGTTTTGTAGGTGCGTTGAGCATAAGTGGTAGGTGCATGGTTTAAAAACTCAGTTTCATGTCTCGTTCGGCATTGAGAGAATGATTTTTAACCATTTTAAAAATCTAAAAAATTCAAAAATGATTCCTGTAAATATGTAATCTTTGAATTCGAAGATCACCTCTACAAAGATTTGGAGTTGCCACTTTTTTTTTTTTTTAGAAATAGGAGTGAATGGTCATTCGAAAGGTATGTTTTTTTGGGAAAATTCGTCGTTTTGGCATCATAGTGATTCTCAGACGGATTAAGGCATTGATCCACCTAAGATGTAGGTAATGATTCAATTAGAGAAATGTGAAGTTATTAGACATCTCACTCTCTCCATCAAATAATGGTAACCTTAATAACGTGGTCATTTTAGAGAAATTAAAAAAAAACAAAATTTTGATTAAATGACGGTTTTGTGCCCTTAGATGCGAAGTAATTTTGATATCGACTTAAGTCGTGAAGGTTAGCTTATTAAGAAAAGATACCCTTTCATTTTTTTTTCCTTGAAGGAACAAAATTTTAAAATTGTCAACTTTTCAATTGTGAGTCCACTCTCATCGAATGAAGAAGGGCGCAAATAATTCTTCTAGTTGGCTCCTTCTCTAGTCATCCTTAAGGCTGGTCTATCCGTCCATCTTCTCTTGTTTATGATGACCGGTTCCTCTATTGGAGAGGAGCCATACCAATTGTAGAAGGGGAGGGAAGTTATAATGCCACCAATAGAAGGAGTGTTGTTGAACCTGGGAATGCAACATTTCTCTCATATTACATTGACCCTTCATCCCTATTGGAACAAAGTAATCTACACTTTCGATCGAACCAAAGTATGATCTACCAGAGGTAGGGGGAGGGTACTAATTACAACCTATGGCCTTCTAAAACTAAAATTAAGGAAATGAGGGGAGGGATAGGAGAAGAATATGGAAAGGGGAGAGAGAGAACTTAAAATGAGAATCCTACTCTAAATCCACCATAAAGTGTTTTTACTTTCTCTTTCTTTCCTTCTTCTTTTTTGGATTTTCTTCTTAATTCTCGAAGAGATCTTTTTGATCTTAATCTGGAAGTGTTAAGAGCTTAAGCATGAAAGTAGAAATTATTTTAGTGTAGGGATTGATATGGATTGAGATGTTTATAATGTGAAGTTGTGAGTTGAGAGGTTTCTTAGAGAGATTGAGAGGGGTGAGAGAGAGATTGAGAATTGAAAAGCTTGAGAGAAAGAATTTAAGCATGATATTTTTTTAGAGGATGTGGGGGTTTTATAGGTTTCTTGGGTTGCTTTTGGGGTTAGCAATGTCAAAAGTGAAGGGTCAAAGGCTAATGACATGTAGGCATTGTGAGGTTGGAGAGGGGTATTTATAGAAGGTGGTGGAAATTGATCATTCTTGACCCAAGTGGGTTGAATCTTTTAACCCATATGCGTTGAGTGTTAGATAAGGTTAAAGGGTGTGAGTGTTTGGTTAAAAGAATGGTTTGTGTAAGGGATTAAGTGGTTATGTTTTGAGAAAATGGAGGAAACGGTGACAAGTGTCCAAATGATATGTAGGTGTGTGTTAGGTGAGTTGATTAAGGAAAAGGAGCGTGGGTTGAGTTATTTTTTATGAAATGATAGGGGTAGGTTATGCATGGGTGTAGGTTGAGATGTGGGTTGGTTTGCTTTTTGGAGATGATGATGGGGTTGGTTAGAAGAATTTGCGAGGTGAGTGATGGTGATGACAAGTGTCTTCTTTTATGATTAAATGTTGCATGGACCTTGATTAGTGGTGACCATGGGTATGGATATAAATAAGAGTATAGATTTTGGGTTTGGACTTTTGACTTAGTGAGGGCATAGGTTTTAGAATTGACTTGAGTCTAATGTTTGGGCTAGAGTTAGATTGCATTGACTTGGGTCCATAAGACTTTAGGGGTCTTTGAGACCTTTGATTTGATCAAAATGCCAACTTTCGAAGATTTGGACTTTTTGGGCCCGTTGACATATTTTACTAGAAAAACTATTTTTTTGGGTCTTTTTGAGTGGGGGCCATTCAAATTGAGGTGTCTATAATTCCTATTAAAAAAATGAAGCCAAAAAAAACATAAAGCTTTAAAAAAAAAAATCATAATATATCTTTCAAAATAAATAAATTAAACACTTACATGGTTACATATGTTTCATTTTCATTGCACAAGTGCACTAAATTTGTTTTTCAAACACAACGTTTAAAGAGTACCAAATTTATCATAAAAAATATCAAGGCACTACCATCAAATAATTTATGTTAGAACACCGATCCATTTGAACTTTCTCGAAATAACACACAGACACTACCAAAATCCTTTTAAAAAATTTTTTTTTTTTAAGGAAGATGAAGTAAATTCACTTTGATTTCATCTTGAATCGAATGAAGATGATGAAATTTTCCCTGAAAACCTTTTTTTTTTCTTTTACTTGGTTGAGAAGATGAATAAAAATCGATTTAGGGATGAGAGCATAGGGTTTCAAGCTTGAAAACCCTACTGTCTCATTTGTCTCATTTAACTTGATCAAGATTTTGTAAAATCTCGTCTAAGACATCTCGCAATTGTCTCAAATGGGTTTGTGCGTTTGTCTCGTCCAACCAGGATACCAAGTTAACTTGGGTGATACATTTCGATTTCGAACGAGTTTTAAACCCATGGGTGGGTGTAAATGACACCAAAACCGATTCCAACCAGTGGACTCAGACAAATTTTAAGAAATCGGATAAGAATAAGTGACTAGAAGTTCCTCCGATTCCGTTCTTAACATATGAGTCGAATCGGACTCCGAGTTTTAACTTTTAAAACCATAATCATGATCATCCTCGTATACTCTAGAAGTTACTGGATTCTTCTACTTTCGAAAACAAAAACATCACTCATCTCTTCTGCTTTTACTACTCATCAAGACACTCTCTTTCTTTCTCCCTCAGAAAAAAAGAAAAAATAGAATAATTGAAGAAGATATGTTTGGAGTTGTTTTTCCAAATCGAAGTTTTCCCATCGACATCTCCACCTTCTCTCAAATCGACACCTTTCATTGGATTCTCGACATGAACACCTTCGTAGGTATACCTCTCTCTCTCTCTCTACATTCTCTCTCTACACATGTGCATTTTAACCCGAATTTTCTATCGTGCGCAGGGGAGGCATACGATCAAGTACAAGAACTCTGCATTTTCTTACTCAACAGTTTCTCTCTCCCACCAGAAAAAGCCCTAGCTGTCTACATACAGTCTCCAGGCTCTTCTTTTCTCTTCTGTGGCGCTGTTTCTCTCTCTAGACCTTCAGCCGTTCTCTCTCTTCCATGGCCCGAACCAGGAGGACAGATGCAACTCACCTCCACAGATTCTGCTCCTCTTTCAGCTAAGATCGGTGTCTCTGTTGAAGATCTATCTTCTCTTCCCTCTCTTGATGTCACAGCTGGGAAAAAGATCGAACATTTGGCGCTCAAAGTGGGTGAGAATCTCTTCAATTTCATGCAATCGTTTTGTGGTGTTGATGGAAGTCGTCTTGTTGTTCCAATGGATATAATGGATAGATGGTTTAAGAAATTTCAAGAGAGGGCAAAGCGAGATCCGGAGTACTTGAAGGGTTTCGTCTTGTGATGTGATCTTTAGGTAAATTGTTGGATCAATACAATTCTAATGTTTATTTTGTTTTAATTTCAGTGATATATATATATCTGTTGTTTTGTAGTTTTAGATTGTTAAATTTGTAGTTTTTTTTTTTTTTTTTTGAAAAATTAAAAGGAAATATCTTTGGTATTTCATTAATGGATGGTTTCTTGTCATTAATTCGTTCGTGTTAGTACGTAAAATCGATACAATTGTAATGTTTGTTTTGTTTTAATTTGGTATATATGTATATATATAATGAGTTATATATCTGTTGTTTTGTATTGTTAGATTGTTAATTTGTTTGCCATGAAATGAAAAAAAAAAAGGAAGGATCTTTGCTAATTTCAGTGATAGATGATTTATTCGTCAATTTTACATTTGGATGGGAAAAAGAGACCAAAGCTGGAGAAAACTATGTTCAAAGGGGCAAAGATAATCATAGAAGACTTGGGCTTATTTGAATTGGGTTAAAAATTAGTGTTTGTAATTTTGAGTTGTGCAAAGGCAACTTATGTCTTATTATATGGAAGATGTTTCAAAGGGTTGATGGTTCATAGGCTGTTCCTTTAGTTTGTTATATGGTTGGTTGAAGGCCAATAAAAGTATCATTTGTTAAATTTTGAATGAGAGAAAGGTTCATTGGATTGAATGGAGAATTAGGTATCAAAGGTTTTAAGTTGCCTAATGTGGCACTTCTAGGAAAATGGTTATGGAGGTTTCAGGAGGAGAGGTCAAATTTGTGGAGAAAAATTATTAAGGTAAAATATGGGGAAAAATTACTTGGGTGGGAGAGTAAAGAAGTGAGGTCTCCTTATGGTTGTAGTTTGTGGAGGGGAATTATGAGCGTTAATGCAAAATTTGAAGAGTTGGTGGCATTTAAATGTGGGAATGGGGAGAGCATTCGATTTCGGGAGAATTGTCGGTGTGGTAACTCTACTTTATCCACCCAATTTCTGAGGCTCTATGCACTATACTTGAAAAAGGAATATCTGATCATTTAGTTTTTGAATCATTCCGAGACAGGGAATTCTTGGAACTTTGACTTCAGAAGGGATTTTAATGATTGGGAAATTCAGGAGTTAGTAGAGTTGACTTTCAAGTTGGACCATTCAATCGTGGAGTTAGCTAGGTGTGACAAAAGGGTATAGACATGCACAGAAGACAAAATTTTCTCTATGAGCTCATTCCGCTCTTCTTTGGTTCCATCGGGTTTATCTCCGTTCCTAATGGGACCCATTTGTGATCGATAGGTACCTACACAAGTTTCCTTATTTATTTGGTTGGCCGTTTTGGGTGAAAATCTTTCTTTTGATAATCTTATGGCTAGGGGCTTCAATGGGCCAAATTTTTGCTTTTTGTGTAAAGAAAATGGGGAGTCCACTTCCAACATTCTGATTCATTGCCCACTTGTTCATAAAGTATGGGTTCACTTCTCAAGTCTATTTTAGTGTGCATGGATGTTATTGAATTCGGTATTGCCCCTTTTCCAAGAGTGGAACCATAACGTGTTTTTGGGTAGGAAAAAGTACCTTTGGTCACTAATCCCCTTTGCCATATGCTGGGTCTTATGGAGGGAAATAAATCGAAGAGTGTTCAATGATCGTGCCACGAAGCTTCAAGATCTTATATTGGAGGTGTTAGGCTTTCTGATTTTTTGGTGCAAATTAGGCCCGGATTTCAAATGGGTGTTCTTTGACGATTTTGTGTTCAAATGGGAGTCTTTATGTTCAAGTTAAAATTGTCTAATTACGCTTAGTAGTTGTATCTTGTAACCTTTATTATGGTTGGTTATCTCAACTGGTCTTCTATTAATATAATTTGGTCTATTTATCAAACAAAAAAAATGAGAGAAATATTGGAGATTTGTTTGTTATACATTTTTTTGATAGAGTAGTTGTTTTGTTCTATTATATTATACATTGTTGTAGAAATTTATGAAGTCATTTTCAAGTCCTGAGATAGGACCATCAATTCTTTCAAATATAAATGGAGGAAAATTATAAATAGTTCTCTAGTTATTTTCATGATTATGATGAGGTGGTTGTTTATTGGTCCCTTCATAGGATCTGTCTAGCTACATCCTCTCTATGTGGTTTATCTCGAGTTACAATAATTTTGATGAGGCATGTCTATGAACTCTAGGCTTGAGTAGAATTTTAGTTATGGGAAGATGTTTTCTTGGTGTGTGGGTACTGGTACTTTTTTGGGTTCAAGCAAAGGGAACAATATATGTGCTTCCAATGTATAGACTTTTTGGAATGTTGTGGTTGGATTTAGATATGTTGCTGAATCTTGTGGAGTCTGTTTGATTTGTGACCACTTGTACCACAAATTCCTTGTATATCCATAGTGATTGCAGTGAAATTGGAACTTCAACAAGGATTGAAATTCAGGTTTAAGAATGGTCCACAAAAAGGGAACTTCCAATTGATCAACTATACTAAGGTCCCATTTGGATATACTTAGGTCCTATTTGGATACATATTAAAAAGTAACTGTGGTAGAAGGTAGCTTTGGGAGAAAGTAACTTTTAGAAAGTAGAAAGTAATTTCCTTTACTAAAAAATTAAGATTTTTTTGCTTTTTAAAAGTAATTCTTTAAAATTAATCCAAACAAGTTTTTTAACTTTTTGACTTTTAAAAGCTAAAAAGTTGAATTTTTTTTAGTGTATCCGAATGGGCTCTTAAAAAGTAAATTTTTTTTATTTTGAAAAGTTAAAAAGCTTGTTTGGGTTAATTTTAAAAAATGACTTTTAAAAAGTAAAAAATATCATTTTTTTGACTTTTTAAAAAGTAGAAAGAAATTACTTTCTACTTTCTAAAAAGTACTTTCTTCCAAAGTTACTTACTTCCTCAATTACTTTCTACTAGTGTCTTCAAATGCGGTTGCATATTCTCATATGTGATTGTATATGCTATTTTCAAAGTGAAAATTGCATATGCTATAGTCGCATACCCCAAATGATGCTCTTTGCCAATATGCAATTTGTGTGATGACATTTTTCAAATTTTTTTTCTTGCAGCATATGTGATGTGCGAAATTGCATATGCGAAAAACATGTGTTGGTCGCACATGGTTGCATGTGTTGTTTAACAACATTGCTTTCTACTTTCTAGTTTGTATCCAAACATGATCTGATCTCCAATTGAATAAATTACAGTATACAATCGTAAAGGAAAATTGGAGGGGACAATGCATATCACTAATATGGGATTGTTGATCTTGCATGTACCATAATTGAGCGTGAAGCAACTTGAGATACAAGTCTTCCCCAAAATAATATGTTACAATTCTAATTCTTATTTTGTTTTGTTTTAATTTCAGTGAGATATATATTTGCTGTTTTGTAGTTTTAGATTGTTTATTTGGCGTTTTTGAAATATAAAAAGAAAAAAAAAAGGATCTTTGGTAATTTTAGTGATCTATGATGTCATGCCCCAAGATTTGGAATTTTAATTATCTTAATTTCCAGATCACGAGGAGTGATATCTGATAACTTCTTAAAGATGTATTAAACTTTTTAGAAAAATTCAACAAAGTTTCCTTTGTATCTTCATACTTAAATTTTTTTTCTTACTTGTAAACACCATCTACGTTCATTTCCTCAATATTTACAATAAAAAATTGAAGTTTCATAGTATCTAAACTATATTTACATCCAGTTCCACTTACCAAACTATGATCAGAACTGACTTTCTAAGTACAAAACTCCAAACTTAATGCACATATTACATTACACAAAAGTACCTACACAAAAAGAGCTTATGTTCTACAGCTGACTGTGTCTTCCAATTTCAACTTAATTTACAAGGGAGATATGAAGGAGGTTAGGCTTTGGGTAAAGCTCAGCCACTAAATCTAACTTATGTATAGAGTTTTAAATAGCAATCGTAGGTTGGTTGCTTAAAAACACTATTCCAATAAAATTGCAGAGAATATTTTTTAAACGTAAACAATAAATCAAATAATGTAAATATTGATTTCCTTCAATCATATTTGTGCAAATCGCATCAGTTATATTAAAAAGCAGAATTGTATGAAAAGAAACCATGAGACAAATATGAAAATTTGGTTCAAATACTTATGATTCATGATCGTTGCAATTTTTTTTATATTCATTCTCTCTTAAACAATTAGCTACACATTTAGCTATCCAAGCCACCATTCAATTTAATCAGCACTAAATACCAAATGCTATCATATAATGGATGAGAATGTGTTTTTCAATAGCCTCGATCATTAGTATGGTCGTCATAGAGAGATCCGGGTACAATGATCTCTCCAGATCCTTTCTTTGCATACAACTAAATTGGGTTAACTCAAGAGCTTCATCTTGAGTATGACTTTTTCCCAGCCACTAGAGATTATCCTAACCTACTAGACTCTAGTTGTCTGGTTGCAACAACTGTTAGGGTAGTTTGTAAGCTTTCTTTAATCCTGGTACTGTACATCTTGTGGGTCCTTACACCCAAGGGATCTCTCTGTCATTTCTATGGTATTTTATCTCATTGGTCTATCGACATGATACAACTTTAAAGTAAACTTTTCAAAGTAATCCACTTATATGTTACATGTATCAAACATTCTAAATGTTCAATCTCTTTTCAAGTCATTTTATAAAATTTCATTTTTGTCAAATTGTAAAGTCTCATAAATTGTATTGAAGTAGTTCTACTCATATGTTACATATGTCAACATTTTGCTAAAAAAAATGTTCAATCTAGTTTCAGATCTTTTTCTAAACGTTATTCTTGTCAAAAATCATAAAATCTTGTAACTTGTATTAAAATAATTCTACTCATGTTACATGTGTCAAAACCCTGCTAAAAAACGTTTAATCTATTTCCAAATCATTTTCTAGTCAAAAATCATAAAATCCTGTAATTTGTATTAAAATAATTCTACTCATATATTAAATGTGTCAATACCATGCTAAATAAATGTTCAATTTATTTCCAGATTTTCTAAACATCATTCTTGTCAAAAATCATAAAATCTTGTAACTGTATTAAATTGATTTTATTCATATGTTACATGTGTCAAAATCTTGCTAAAAAAATGTTCAATATATTTCTAGTCCATTTTCTAAATGTCATTCTTGACAACTACCTAGTCATATATTCTATAAAAACAAAACCCAATTAATCCCAAATTTACGTTAAAAAATCCTATTGAAAATGATAGCTAATATTTTTCTTCTTCTAAAATTTCATACCTTAGGTTGTGAGACTCGAAGCCAATGCTCTCACTTCTTCTTCTTTTAACATCTCTCCCTTCCGATTTCTCTTTTTCTCTCTCTCAAAACCCCTCTCCAATCTTTCTCTCAAACCCTTGAGGTTTCGACCTCACTCTCGAACTTTCTCTCCCTCTGTTGAATTCCGTACAAGAGAAGGGCTTTAAACCCTTTCTCAACTTTTAACCAAATATATGACTATCTTTATATTTTAGTATTTTTTTCCAAATCTAGTTCTTATCAACTTGTTCAATCTCTAGGGATCATTTTTTGTTTTTTTAAAATATATATGTTCATGATGATCTCATGTTGGCTTTTGGTTCTCCAAATAAATAAATCTTAATCAAACCCATTATTTGCCCAATGGATATAATATGCTCATGGTAAGGCTTCATATGGGTTCGATGCACTTTTATCTTCAATGAATGGTCCAACATTCAATGCGAGTTGAAGCATATGGTTTTTTGACTGGTTAAATGTTATTAATGAGAAAAATAATTCAATATTCTTAACAATAGGCCTTGGAAAAAAAGTTCCTAGAGATTGAAGAAGTTGATACCACTCTATCAAAAAAAAAAAAAATGTTGATAATAACTAGTTTTTGAAAAAAATAATATAATGATCTAGATAAATATTTGGTTAGAAGTTGGGAAAAGGGTTTAAATCCTTTTTCTTGTACAAAATTCCAGTGAAGTCGAGAAAGTTCAAGAGTGAGGTCAGAAACTTCAGGGTTTGAGAGAGAGATCGAAGAGTTTTGAGAGAGAGAGAGAGAGATTAGAAGAAGAAAAAGAAGGGAGGGGATTGTCTTCGAGTCTTGCGACCTAGGTATGAATTTTTTTTAGTTATTGTTTTCATTAGGGCTTTCTCATACCTTAGATTTGTTAATTAGGGTTAGACCATTAAGTCATAGAAATTTGGAGTTAATTAGGTTTTGTTTTTTAAAGAATATATGAGTAAGCAGTAATTTCATTAGAGCTTTTAGTTGTATATAGAGGATTAAAGATTTAGATGTTGAAGTTTTCTATACATAGGATTCAATCTTTGAGTAAATGGACGATTTAAATCAATTTTTTGTAATTCGAGGGAAGTAAGTTGTTGTTCCAGAAGCATGTAAATTATTATTTATAGACTTGTGAGTTGTGAATGATTGTTCAATTGATTTGGTCATTCTTAAGTTAAATTATTTTGAAAATTTTTATTTTCTAGATGGTGGAATACAATAGTAGGTATTTGTTTTAAAACTTTGTGGGAATAGATGTGAAGCATGTATAAAGTCATGTTTATAAAGTGCTAAAGAAAGTAGTTAGGTTAAATTTAGGTTTAGATTAGGTATTTAAAATTGCCAAGCTTAGCAAACTTATTGTTATGGTAGAATGTTAAAAATCAGTTGCTAGTAAAGTTCCATCAAATTATATATATATATTTCTTTAGAAAGGCTAATGGGAGATTACAGGTTTTGAAAATATATGTTGTCATAGTAAGATTATGAAACTACTAGGATTATAGTTTAGAATGTAGAAGAAGAATTAGAACTTCGGATTTTAGTGGATGGATGGATAGGATGTTTGAAAATTACATGTTGGGATTCTACTTGACTGATACGTTCTAGTATTACCTAGATTATTAATACATAAGCTATAAGATGAGTTTATTGTAAAAGAGTTGTAAATGTTATTAATAAAATTAGTTTTGATTATTATTTTAAAAGGGGAGTGCAAGAAAAAGGAGAAGATGGCAATTTAGCCATTGTATCTGCAACTTATGATTAGGTAATTCTAGAGTTTTATAATAATAATAAAAAATCTTTTATTTAGATTATATTTTTTAAGAAACTATTTTTATTTATAAGTTTTATTTTGAGAAAATACTCTTGATGAAGTTACATGAGTTTTGATTTAAAAGATGTATTTATGATAAATGAATGTTTGCTTGTGTTAAAGCATATGAATCTTTCTGTAATGTTTTAACAAGGTATATCAAGAACTACTTTGATGCAAGTTATGAGATCTTACAATTTGACAAGAAAGATATTTTATAAAGTGCTCTGAAAAGAGATTGAACATTTTAGAATGTTTGACAAATGTAAAATATAAATAGATTACTTTTTAAAGTTTATTTTAGTTATATCAGGTTGAAAGACCGGTGAGATAGAATACCATGAGAAATGAGGATGATAAGATTGATGGGTGGAAAAACTAATAAGAGATGCATTTGTAAGAATGTAGTAGCAGTAGCCTCGATCAGTAATAAATGTTGAATATACGTTTGGAACCTATGCTTCCCCAATTTTTTGGTTTGCAGGATTTGATAATTGTAGTGGTCATTTCAACATATTATTTGTGCATATTTTATAAAATGCATGGTTATGGGCTATCCTTGTTAGAAATGATACAAGTGTTATGATTGGTTTCTCAAAATTAATATTGCTGTTATGGATGTGACTCTTTTCTTTTTCTCTTTTCTTTTTTTTTTTTTTTTCTAGGATTTTACTTCTTGTTTAGTTCATGGTTCCTTGATATGTACGAAGTTGAGTGTTTTGATTAGGGCAATGAGGATTTGGGCATGGGAATAAAGTTAGTTGAAGTGGAGGTGTGATTTTGGAGTGCTTTGTGACTGTCACATCCCAACCATGTTTAAGTAATATGCATGAAGTTATATTGCATGGAATAGGATGATGGGGATTTCTGTATCAAAATAAGAGTTAAATTGGAGGTATGCTTCTGTAGTGTCGTGACCATTGTCACCTTTAAGATATTTTCTCATAAAAAAATTTGAGTTTACCGTGTGTTGGGGTATTTGGTGGAACAGAACAACACGACCTTTGAAGGAAAGGTGCATCCCTTGCTCGAGGTCATTATATCCATTATAGGGTTAATTTTCTATTTGAGGAGGAACTTCAAGGAATTTAGAGGAATATTTTTTGGAGATGGTTTGTAGGAGTAGAATTTACTATATAGGTGGGATTTGGTTTGTAGAGGGAGAGCTTAGCCTCATTTTCTTGTTTCTTTTGTATTTTCCTTGAGGA
The DNA here is from genome assembly GCF_017979445.1 of Akebia trifoliata. Taxonomy (NCBI): domain Eukaryota; kingdom Viridiplantae; phylum Streptophyta; class Magnoliopsida; order Ranunculales; family Lardizabalaceae; genus Akebia; species Akebia trifoliata. The sequence continues at coordinate 31,201,245 of NC_141376.1, forward strand.
CACTTATCCTTCTTTTTATAAAAAAATTCACATTTTGGACCGTCATGGTTCCAAAACAAGAACATGGTGATTACTAACTCTTAGAACTATCAACTTTTCTTCACGACAAGATGTACACTAGAAAATTAAAGAATTCATGATTCGATGTTCAAAAATTTGGAACCTTGGTTTGATGTAAAAATATTGAAAAAAGAGGGGTGACTTCTTGGTTTGGGTTCAGAGATGAGAGAGAGAGAGAGTTACATGGGACACTTATTAAACAAAAAAAAGAGTTACGTGGGACTATGGTTTAAAATATCATATCAATTGAATGTCTTGGTTAATGAATAAACGAAACAGTATCACTACAGACTAATACATTCCCTAAACATTCAATGTTTCATATCGGTCTTGGTCAATACTGATGCACATTGACTGATACATTCCAATATTTTAAACCATGCCTGGGACGGAAGAGAAATCAGCATTTCTCGCCTTGTTATTTTGTCAACTCCATCTAGAATTGGATGGACTTGAGTTCGGTTTATTTTTGCATGGAGTTGACTCTGACCTATTGAGGTCAGATTTTCAACTTCCCTCAAATAAAATGTTGATAAAGTCCTTGGAGTTGCAACTCCTAGAAGTTTTCTATCCAATCACTCACATGGAGTTAAGAGGCGGGATTTACAACTCCAACTCTGTGCAATTCCTACGTCCCAACATGTCCCTGTTTCTTGTCTTTTCTTTTTTTCATTATTTATCAAATTCATCTCATTTACTAAATTTATTGTATTATCTATTATTTCTAGCCTTCATCTAAAAGTGCATGCTCATGGAGCTCTTATGTACTTGCCTTGAGTTTACATCTCACGCCTTGGGTTGTTGAAGCAAGTTGTCCCATCCCTTCATGCTTAAAAACATGGAAAACATACTTTGTTGGGTGGTAGTATCACTTGATTCATCCTTGTTTTAGGCCTTGGTTCCATGGAGTAATCTACTACTACTGAAAGATGGAAGAATTGAAATCTTTGCAGATTGCCATGTATGGATGGTCTGAACAGATGAAACAAGAACAATTAGAGGCAATTACACACAAAACCGCATTCTTGTAACTTCATCTGAAAATAAAATACACATTTTTGATGAAATGATTGTTGTTATCTTGTTGAATAACTCTAACCATTGTTTGGAGATATGATGATAGATTTTGTCTAGTACTAAGTTTGGGATTAGAGATTGACTTGAAAGTTACCTTTAAAAAAATAGGAAAAGGCTGAAAAGCTAAGCACTACAACTCAAGCCCTTACATAGCAACTCCATTATAGCTTTGACAATGTCATATATTTAAGTAACATTGAACCTTGGCAATGCAACATTCAATCCCATGCAAGAAAACTATGTGCCTTAACACGCAGATGGAGAGTGGAATAAGAATGGATCACTTCTTAAAGGTATGAACTGTTTCATCAAGACCGGTTAATTAAATTTCAAAGAATTGCATATATTTATCATGGAAAAGAAATTTTCTTTTGGCTTGGGTATATGTACGCTATTCTATATCTACATATTGGAGGGTGACTTTCTAGTGGACTGAGTTGTGGCACAATGGAGAGAGAAAACTTGTAGACTGAGAGAATATTGGAGATGTCTGTTGTACACTTTCCGAGAGATTAGTTGTTTTGTTCTGTTATATTATACATTGTCGTAGAAATCCATTAAGTCATTTTCAAGATCCAAGGTAGGACCATCAAACCTTTCAAGTAAGTGGGGGATAATTATGAACAGCTCTCTAGTTATCTTCATGATTATGGTTAAAACAAAGGGAACAATATATGTGCTTCCAATTAGAAGGTTTTGGAGTGTTGCAGTTGGATTTACATACATTGCTGAATCTTGTGTAGTCTGGTTGATTTGTTGGTGAACACTTGTACACAAACTCCTTGTATATCCATGGTAACTGCAGTGAAATTGGAACCTCAACAAGGATTGAAATTCAGGTTTAAGAATGGTCCACAAAAAAGGAATTTCCAATTGATCAACTTTACTAAGGCCCTGTTTGAATACAATTAAGTTCTATAAAGTAATTGTGGAAGAAAGTAGCTTTTAGAACATAGAAAGTAGTTTTACTTTTTTTTTTTTTTTCAAGAAGTTAAGATTTTTTTACTTATTAAAAGTAATTATTTAAAATTAGTTCAAACAAGCTTTTTAACTTTCCAACTTTCAAAAGTAAAAAAAAAAAAAAAAAATATTTACCTTTTTAGTGTATTCAAATGGACACTTAAAACAACTAACATTTTTTTTTTTTTTTTTAAAAAACTTTTAAAAGTTGAAAAGATAAAAAGCTTGTTTAGGTTAATTTTAAAAAATAACTTTTAAAAAGTTCAAATTTTAACTTTTAAAAGGTAGAAAGAAATTACTTTCTACTTTCTAAAAATTACTTTCTTTCAAAGTTACTTTCTTTAACAATTATTTTATACTTTTTAATATATATCCAAATGGGGCTTAATCCCTAATTGCATAGATTACAATGTGTAATTGTAAAGCATAATAGAGGGGACAATGTAGATCACCAATATGGGAACTTTGATCTCGCAAGTAACGTAACTAAGTGTGATGCAACTTGAGATACAAGTTTTTTTATAATTTTATAGATCGGTACTCGAGATACAAGTCTTACCCAAAATAATGGAGTTGAACAAATTAGGGATGGTGGTGAATGCATGCAACACAACCAACAAGTGAATAGATAACCCTCATGCAAAGATAATGGTTAAAGCTCAATTATCGATGCAGAAGGGGTTTTATGACTGATATAAGAATCCTAGAGCTTGGGAGTGTCCAATATTATAATGAGATTTTACTAAGATGGGATTGAATGGATGGACTCGAACAAATTGGGGATGTTGGTTGAAGCATGTAGAAAAACCAACAATGATGGGTATATAACCCTCAGCCAAAGATTGTGGTTGAAGTTCAATTCTTGGTACTGAAGGGATTTCAGGACTGGTGTTAGAAACCTAAAGCATGGGAACATGGAGACTATTTGATCTTCGAAGAATGAACTCATCCCTTTATTGTGTAAAAACCATAACCGTCCTTGGAGAGAAAATGTGTAGAAATGCAAAGAAACACTTGTATAAATCTGTTACCATATAATGAGACCTTCATGCATGGACTGGTCTTGGTGATTACATCAGGTTGGATTGGTTTTAGGTAACATATCTTGGAGCGATTCCTGATTCCTGGTTCAAAGGAACATACCAGCTTGGTACAGAGGTAAGAGTTATTTTAGACTGAATTTGGTCTAGTGTTATACATCCTTGGCTCTCTCAAGTTTGTGGTTTGGTTCAGTGCCTTATGGCATGGTGGTGTTGCCCTTGCCCAACTATGTCCGGTCTCCCCTTGCATGGGAAAAACTTCATTAGTGGTTATTCATAAGCATTTTCATGTAGGCTGAAATTATTCTCCTTGATTCATTTGTTACAAGTTTTCTTTCCACTTGAAACAAAAACCTTTGAGCTTTATTATCTTTGTTTCAAGAGATTACTTCCTACCCTTGAAAAATCAGATGCTTTGCCATGCAATTGTGTGGGTCTATTGTTGTGCAGCTGCCATCTCTTCAGGTGTTAGAAGTCATTCTATTCCCTTGTGTTGCTACCATCCCCTTAAGTATTTGCCTTAATCAGTAGTATTGTCTTATTTAATTTTGCCCATATCTTTTCTTCTATTCTTCTTAAAATGTTTAAGTCACAGGTAACTAACTGTTGGAAGATGGAAAGAGGTGAGTGCCTTACACATTTCCATCCACCCAAATCTCTAGTTCAGATCATTTTTGTTAGAAATATTTTTTATTTATTAAGAAAATCTTTTCGGGTGATCATTCACGCCCTTGAATTCAATGAGTGGTGGTTATTCCAAATCCATCTGCTTCATTGACTTCTAACCATTGGAAAACCATTCTTTCCTATACGACGATCTCTAGAACTCGATAATTACTACTCTTCTCGGGATAGATGGATGATAATTGTATGTATGATTGCCTCTCCCTTCCTGTTACCTAATTAAACCCCCTTTCCCTCTTTTGTTGACCAAGCCGTTTGTTACACTGCACTTTTGCCATATTTTTGAGCCAGCCCTGCACAGTTATGACCCAACTGAGATGACTAGCTTTCAGCATTATTTGACAATAAGGTGTTTTTGGTGTCTTGGTTAGGTTCGCATCAAATGGGTGCCAGAGTTAAAGCCGTCACGTAAACAACTAACAACTATCTGGGGCCCGAGAGAAGGTACTGGAGTGAGCCACCACAGAGTGGGATCATTAGGGGATGTTTGCTGTAGAGCACGGTAGTGTGTAATGTGTTACAAACCCCCAGCTAGAGGGACTTCCAGCTTTCCATTTTATCCCCATTTGTTAAATCCTATGAAAGAATTTTACTCCAATACTACGGATGAAGAACCCCTAGTAGGAGTTCTTGTAAATTTTACGCCAACCCTATCCATTATCAGGAGCTTCTATAGATTTTTACACAGTAAATCATGAAGCTTTGAAAATTGAATTAGAGTTTATGAAGCTTTGGTGTCTAGGGTCATCTATGATTTTCAACGAGAAAAAGAAAAGCAATGCAATGTTTTGTTTTTGTTACGCAGTTTATCAACAAAAAAAAAATACAATATTATTATTGAAGTGATGTGCTAGTGTGCAACTAATTGGTCCGTTTTAATGTATAACAATTAATGAGTTTGAGTATAATGGATTAATCTTCTTTCCAACTTTGAGAACTTAATTGGTTTTGCTATTCTTTTCAATCCTTTTCTCAAGTTTCATTGCTTTAATTCTTATTCTCAATCACAAACATTGTTTTTTAGGGGTGGGAGGAGTCCAAAGTAAATTTAGGTGAGTAAAAATCGGAGAAAATTGACAGTTTTTCATTCAGCATTGCTAAAGTACCGTGTGCATACTATGAAGGTGTCACGTAGCCATGGTAAAGACTTAGGTACTGTTTGTTAAATTGAAAAAAAAAAAGTGTTAAATAGTATAAAGCATTGAATTTAAGTCTTGAAAAAGTTTTGTTTAGATGCTAAATCATGTTTGTTACACATTGCTGAAGTTGGTAAATTGTCTTTGTTACCCTTATAATTATATTATACATTGTTTGCATGTTTTAAATGTCTATTTCTTATCAAACACAATAAAATATATTATTTCTTATAAAATTAAAATATAATTTATTTTTAAATAATAAATAATACTCAAATTTTCAATTTATAAATAATAATTTCTATTTATAAAAGCTCACAAATTTCAAATTAAAAATAATAATGTCATACAAGTCACCAAAATTTGAAATTAATATTAAAAGGATTTAATTTTGGATGAATAATTTTCGATGGAAATGAAGGATGTGTAATTATAGAAGTACCTTATGAATTAATAAGGGCAATCCACACCATAGTCAATTTTTTATTTATTTTAATATTGGTTAAAGTTTTTAGAATGAACAAATTTTTAGTGAGGATGGTCTATATGGTTTAGAGATCATCCTCACCAAAAATCAGTTCATTTTCAAATTTGTAATTCGTCAAAAATAGTATTAAAAAAAAAAAAAGGTTGATTTACGATTCTTGAACTTGTTTTGATAGGGTTAGAAGTTTCAGGATGTCTTGATTTTTGGTGAGAATGATCTCTTCATTGTAGAAATCGTCCTCATAAAAAATCAACTTATTCCAAAACTTTTAACCCATATAAGACAAAATAATTTAGCTATGGTGTGGGTTTATTAATTTGTGGAGTGCTTATATATGAATGAGGAGATCATCCTCATAAAAAATCAACTCATTCCAAAACTTTTAACTCATATAAGACAAAATAATTTAGTCATGGTATGAGTTTATTAATTTGTGGGGTGCTTATATACTTATCTATGAGATATAAGAGGTAATATCTTTTTAAGAATAAGGGCATACTTGTCTCTGTTAAAAAAAAACGAAAGGTATACTTGTTCGTGTTGAAAAAAGCAAAGTGTTTATCGCTTTAGCACTTTTTTTCAACATCAAAATAGTGTTGAATTTTTTTTCACTTATTTTCAGCAATAAGTGCTGAAAATATAAAGTAAACAAACGCGCTACTTTGACAAAAAATGCTGAATTTATTTTTTTAGCAATAAGCGTTGAAAAATAATACAAACAAACACTGCTTTAGAGGAATCGTGATTTTCTGACTCCCCCTCTGACACACACCCCATACATCCCTTGATGTGACATGGGCTAGAATCATAGATTTTTACCTTTGGGATACACAATTGTACATCTTCATAAACATGTGCAGATGTGTATCCCAAGGATTAGAATCTATGGTTCTAGCATATGCCATGTGAGGGAGCGTTCGTCAGTGGGGAGCGTCAAAAAATCATTAACCCCATGACTTAGGTTTAGATTTTGTCATACCCACCTTCACCTTCTTTTAACCATTAACCCCTTGCTTGCTTAACAAAAAGAAAAAAAAATGTGATAACTATCATACATTATGACAAATTCGTCAAAAAACATATTAATAGAAGGGAAATTGATCACCCACAACATAGGCAATTAATAAAAAGGAGAAAGGAAATTAATTGAGGTTCAGATTTCGTCAAACTCATCGATCTTTGATTACCATGAGCTTAAGGGATTCCGTTAACCAACTAGTTACTCCAAAAGATCAATCCATCAGAGAAGAAGAGAATTATGAATACAAGAGGTCATGGGACTTAACTAGGGTATGCCACACTAAAGAGTGAAAGAAAAAATACACTCAACACTTCTCTTCACCTGTAAAGGTGGAAAGAATCAAACCTTTGACCTACCTAGCGTTTTAATACTATCAAACCAATTGCTCCAAAAGATTGATCTATTGGAGGAGGAGAACTATGAATATAAGAAGGTCATGGGACTTAAGTGGGGTATAACACATTCAAGAATGGAGGAAAATATACACTAAAAATTAATAGAGTATTATATATGATGCGTTGTAACAAAGCGTATAAAAGGACACCAAATCATCTCCTTATTAAGACTATGAAAAAGAGCATATTAGACATTTAAGATTATATTAAGTTGCATATGGTTTTTATTTAGAAGTGTTATCAATTTCCCATGTTGACCATATTAATAGTCTTTGTAATTCAATGGATACAAATCCATCCTTCAAAGAGTCTTTGAATCGTTATTAACAGTGGGCTTCTAAGGTTGGCTTAATTTCCATCCAAGCTTGCATCATCGATGTGTTCATTAATTCTTTTCCTTAATGAAGAAATTCCGTTCCTAAATTCGATAGCTTTTTGTTTCCTTTAATTTTTAAAATCATATAACTTTCAATCAATTGCTTCAGTTCTTAAAGTACTGTGTGCATACTATTGTTGAGTTGTCGACTCTTTTGACTTGTAGCTTTCTGATTTATTGAATCTTTTGTTAGAGATATTGACTTTATTGGTTAGTGATATATTTGTAGATTTTGCATTTGAATATTTTTCTGGTTTGAGTCGGGAGTTGTATTCATGCAACTCAGAAGATAGTTTAAAGCTATAGATCTTCAAGTTTATAGTCATGGTGGCTTGGCGCCACATCAACTCATTGAGTTGGAATAATTCTGAGCAAGTCAAAAATTGATAGTTTAGAGATATGCCTCTTTGAGTTTATAATCGCAGAGGTTTGGAACCATGTTAACTCTTTAAGTTGGAATGTATATTTCTGTGGTATTTCTTCTTCCATGATTTAAGGGGAGAATGGTGAGTCTTTCAGATATTTGATTACCCAATGAGCAAGTTGCTCAAGCGACTTTCATTTTCCCAATGCCATTAAAATGTTGAGTTCTTCCTTCTGCTTCTTCAATACCAAGTCTACTTCATCACGATTGACAAATTCATCGTTATTTTCCCTTGCTTCCGACTATTTTGTTATTATACTAGTTTATAGTTTTTTATTATGTTTTTCTAGCTCGTTCTGCATTTTATGGTCAGCTAGATTGGCATCATTTCTTCTGATGTAAATTTTCTTGGAGAGGGTTATTCTCCACTCTGGGTTTCACTTCGTTATTGGACACATCGTTTGTGCCTTGAGGCAGTTCTACCCTTAGACCGGTTAGTTGAGTTTGCAGTCTAGCATTATCTTAGCAAGGCCGTTATTATTTCTTGTTGCTTTTGCATCTAGTTTTACACCCTTTAGAGTTGGTCTTGTAGATCTTGGAGAATCTCTGCCTAGGTTTGTGGTTGGTCAGAGGTATTTGTCATATGGGTTTCTTTGGTAGTGTTCTATATGTGTAAGATCACAAGAGAAGTATATTCTACTAGTTTGAATTCAGCTAAAAAGATAACTATTAATTAGGATCTAGAAAGTGATTTTTAGAGCCTTAATTATATATAATTAATGGATAAATTATATAGTAAATCCCCTAATTAGATACAATTCATCATTAGTTTATATTTATTATTAATTTCAATTAAATTATGTATTTCGAACCTAATTGCTGTCATTTATGTATAATAGGAGAAAGTTGCAAAGTTTCAAGGTGAATCAAAAAAATATGAAGATTCCATTATGACCCAAGATCTGAGACAAGACCAATGACCAAAATTCAAACCCATTAAGCCCACATGGACCACGGAATGGTGGCCCCTTGCGTGTCGCGATCAAAGAAAATAGTTAAACCTCGAGATTTGTGCTAAAGATTGATGGCTGCAAAGCATTTGTAATAGACTTTATGATTTTTTGCAAACACAGAATATTTTCGAAATCCTAATTCTCACAAGAAACCAGACCAAGAGTTAAGATCATCTAGAATTAGAAGAATATTAATTTATTTCCTATTTTTCTTAGTTTTTGCAGAAATTGTAATCGAAGAATCCTTGTCGATTTCAAGTTAAGAAGCAATAAAAATATCTCTTTCTTACACTCTCTTCTCTTTTATATGATATTGATTTTATTTTATTTTATTGTTCTTGTAATAATCATCGGCTAACTTCTTCGTTAAATTGATTGAGGAAGTCGGAGAAAGACTTTGTCAATGTTTTTAGTATTATCATAATTGCTTCATAATTTATTGTAATAGTTGTTAGGAAATTATTATTGGGTTAAATATTGATTATTTTTCAAAGTTGTGATGGTTCATTCTTTAATAAGTTCAAGATGAACCATGCTTCACAGAGAGTCAATTAATACTTGTCTAATAATTTTGACTTAATTTATTACATATTTTCAATCTTGGTTCTATTTTAATTGTTTGATTTTTCGATCCACAAACATTATCTTAATTTAATAGATCGAGATAAATAGAAGATAAAAAATTATCAATAAAACTTGTGAAGGTGAATTCAACTGATATATATTTCTCCATCGTATTTTAAATATTTTTCTTTAGTAGTTTATTTTAGATAGTTTCATCTTGAAAATTATTTTTAAATCGCTTATTAAAATTGGATTAGATTTAAAGTAGAAAGATTTATGGATTAACGTTGTCTATGTGGTTCGACCATTATTTGTCAAGGTTTTCTTTTGTTCTTTATTTTATCATAATCTACAGTTTGAACAAATTGGCACCGCTGCTAAGGACAACGGTTTGATCCAATATCTTTTAACAAAAATCTGATGAGGATTTGTTAAATAGATCTGAAGTCTGTTGGCAGAAAAATGCACATAAGAACACAAAAAAATTTGAAAATTTTTCTATTCGATTTCTAAATCAATCAGGAACTACTCCCTAAAATTTTATCAATTTTTGTTCAAATTTTATCATCCGGAGGTAAAATCTCGGGATACGCCTTTCATATTTTAGGATAGGTTTATGTGGATTTGAGGATTGTAATCTAATATTTTATTTTTCGGTGACCTGGCTTGGATTTTTTCCGTTGTTTTTAGGAAAAGGAGTTGACAAAAATCTGTCAAGGATTTGTTACAAAAATCAGAGTTCTGTTGGTCGAAAAACGCACATAAGAACACAAAAATTTTCAAAAATTTTTCTATTCGATTTCTGAATCAATCAGGAACTACTCCGTAAAATTTCATCCATTTTTGTTTGAATTTTATCGCGCGGTGGTAAAATCTCAGGATACGTGTTTCATATTTTTGGGGTAGGTTTATGTGGATTTGAGGATTGTATTGAAATATTTTATTTTTCGGTGACCTGACTTAGATTTTTACCCTATTTTCAGGAGAAGGAATTGACAAGGAGCAACTCAATTGGAAATTGTATCCAATTGAGCATTCAGTTCCTTTGTCAGCAATAACAATATTTTGATTTTTTTAGTAGGAATTGAACGTTAATCCAAGAAGGCTTGGAATGTAATAGAATTAAGGAAGGACGATAGTGGGACGTAACTGCCTCGACTCATCGGGTTTGTACACCAAGTTTGGTGTCGACAGCCTAAGTAAACTCAATTCAATCAGCATCCATCTAGAACAGGAGGTAAAAACTTGAAACCCCTACGCAACTATTGTAAGTGGGTTTCTGTATTGAATTTGAGTGACTTAATTGCACAATTTCGACTACACATTAGTAAGAAGGGCACCCTTATGAGGATGACAAAAACAACATAAGAATCGAATTTCATCATCGATTTCTTATCCTATTAGGAAAGTAATTCACACAAGACAAATTTAATTAAAATCTAATTACACTTGATCAGAGGTCCCATCGAGCTCAATTGGCAAAGTTAGCCTGAGTTGCACCAATGACACTTCTTGATCGAAGTCAGTGCCTAAGCGCAATCCTGTCCCGTTGTACCCTGTTATACTAGGGAGATAGACTACGTCTATTTTAGACGAAGAGGTGATTTAAGAGTACATTTTCTCAGCATCGTATACCACCTCTTATCTGGGGATTAAACTGGTTGATTTTAATTTTAAAGAATTAGGTTAGAGGCTCAAGCTATCCCTTTGAAATAGTTAGGGGTTGTCCAGTTTAATAGGAACCCATCAAGCAAGTGTGAAATTTCTCCTTACTATTCTTGTGCATCGGTAGTATATGTTAGGTAGGAGATTTCAAAAGAATCTGCTTGAATCATTCGATCCCGAGATCACAAGATCTCATCCACTTCAAGGGATTAGAAGAAAATTTGATTCCTCACCTATCTCTTAGCCACCCGAGATGGCTCAACCAATTGTCCCACCTCAAATTATCCAAGAAAATCAACGAACTCTAAATGAGTTATTCGCCCCCACTATAGCCACTTCCCCTTCATGAATTGCCTTGTCAGCAACCAATGTGGCACAATTTGCAATTAGGACAACTACCATCAATATGTTCCCTAAGTTTCATGATTTCGAGAGCAAACAACCCTATAACCATTTAAACAAATTTCTGACCTTGTGTCAAACCTTTCGAAATGGTAGCCTCGATGAGGAAAATATCAATTTGAATTTATTCCCTTTATCTTTAGAAGAACATGCAGCAGCATGGTTGAACTTTATGGGATCTAACTTGATCACCACTTGGGACAAGTAATCAAGAAAATTCATGGCCAAATTCTTTCAAATGGAAAAAAAACATAACAAGTCAAAAATGTCATTAGGAATTTCAAGGGCAGAGTCGATGAAGAATTTTCTCAAACCTGGGAAAGATTTAATAACATGCTTGTAAAATGCCCACATCATAGGATTGGTAGAGCCCAACTAGTTAATTTCTTTTATTATGGTCTTACTACAAACCAACGTATCATTTTAGAATTTATGCATAAAGAAAAATTCATGAATCAAATTCTAAATCAAGTCTATGAGTTTCTCATAAAATTCGATGAAAATGCTCGGAACTGGAACACAAATTTAGAGGATTTTGATAGAAGTGACTTTGGAGCCAACAAACCAGGTATGTACGAGATCAAAAGTGATCCTGATCTCAAAAATGTAATGACTAATTTAGTTAACACTATGGAAAACTTGAACAATAAGTTCAGCATTGTAGACACCCCATTTTTGCATCCGCCTGATTAATCAACTCGTCAACCCAATCGCAATGATTCCCAATGATGGATGTTATTTCCATTGCTTTATTTTGTTACCAAAAATATTTCAGAAATCCAGATGAGGTATCTCGAACTGAAAAAATCTTAGAAACCATGCTACGCTAGGAAAATACGACTCCAGAAACATAGAAATCATTATCTTGCAGACCCAAAAAGAAGTTTCATGATAAAAATCACTAAAAATTGATCAAATTACCAAAATACCCCTAACATCAAAACAACCCTAGAGCCTACGTTACGCTTAGGAAAATCCATTCAAACACATAAAATAACAAATCGAAACCAAATAAATCATTTCACCAATTTTAACATAATTCGACAAAATTACGAAAATGCCCCTCATAAAGTTCACGATCATTTCACACAAAAATTTATAAATGACACAACTAATATTTCCATTGAATTTCTTACGAAAAATTGATTCTAAAACATCCGAGAACATTAAAAATCGACTTAAACGTGAAAAGTCCTCTCCGGGGGCAAAACGGTAATTTCACAATTTTCATAATTAAAAAAATTTTAAATTAATAAATCAAATATTAAATAATTAAAGTAAAACATTAATGAAATTAATTTAAAAAGTTGAATTAAAAAAATCGATCAATCGGACTTTCAAGTAAAATTGTTGAGGGTTCGTGAGATATTTCTTTAAGGACCCCTCCATTGGGGGCCCAAAGAATTAAAGAAATAATGGAGGAAGGGTCTCAAACAATTAAAATCAATCAAGCAAGACTGAAGTCAGGTATTAAAGTCAATCAAGTGAGACTGAAGTCAAAATTAAAGTCAATTAAACAAGACTGAAGTCAAGATATTAAAAGTCAATCAATTAAGACTAAAGTCAAAATATTAAAAGTCAATCAAATAAGGCCAAAAGTCATAATAGAGTTCTAATTAAATAATAACTCAATCTAATAGAGTTCTAACTAAAACACAACTCCACCTAAAACAATTTTAATTAAAACACAATTCTACCTAAAACAATTCTAACTAAAACACAACTCTAACTGAAAGAACTCTAATTAAATACTAACTCTATCCAAATCAACCCTTAAAAAATTCTATAAATAGAGGTGCTCACACCCTATTTTCGGATAAAATCATAAACCCTAAGAGAAGTAGGTCTAGAAGCCCCCATAGCCTCCCATAAACCCTAGTTTTGGAGCCCCAACTCCTTACCTAACATCCCTCCTTCAATTTTAGCCTAGAAAACACTAAAAGCCCTTCAAAAACAACCCTCAAATCCGCAACAAACTTGAAGAGTTCAGATCCAAAAATAAGGAGATACCTTGATCTCGGAGAACCAAAATCAAATCCGGAGACAGAACGAAGCAAGGAATAACGGTACAAAGAGCTATTTTTGTCATATCTGAGGGAGCAAAATCCTTGCTATCGGAAAGGTATAAAATTTTTATTTTTATTTTTATCTAGGTTTTTAGCAATGTGATTTATTTGGAAAGTTAGTAGAGACCGGCTTTGGCCGGGCGGGGTTGGTGCCTAACACCTTCCAACCCCGTAACGTGATCCTCGGACTTTTTTTCTCTTTCGTAGATTAGTTTGCTTTTTTTAGAGTCAGTTTGGTTCCTAGACCGTAATAACTAGGTGGCGACTCCCAAACCTCAAGGGTCAAAAGCGGGTCCGCGCACTCCGACGGATCGAGGGCGCTTTCAGTGGCGACTCCGCTGGGGACTATTGAGGATCAAACTTGAAAATCCCAAGTATGGGAGACTAATGAGAATTAAGTCTGAGAACTTCTTAATAAAACATAGATCTCATCGAGTAGATTAATTTAGAATCTGAGTTCACTCAGTTTCGTTATCGGAAGCCTTAGATATCATCGATGCAAGTTCAATCTGTAAATCTGGAATTATTTCTGAATGAAAGTTGGGACAGCAACGTTAAAATATTTTTACAGAATATTCTAGTGAGAATTAAGTCTAGGAGCCTTTTAATAAAACATAGATCTCATCGAGTAGATTAATTTAGAATCTGAGTTCACTCAATTTCGTTATCGGAAGCCTTAGATATCATCGATGCAAGTTTAATCTGTAAATCTGGAATTGTTTCTGAATGAAAGTTGGGACAGCAACGTTAAAACGTTTTTACTAAATATTCTAGTGAGAATTAAGTCTGAGAACCTCTTAATAAAACGTAGATCTCATCGAGTAGATTAATTTAGAACCTGCGTTCACTCAATTTCGTTATCGGAAGCCTTAGATATCATCGATGCAAGTTCAATCTGTAAATATGGAATTGTTTTTGAATGAAGGTTGGGACAGCAATGTTAAAACGTTTTTACAGAACATTCTAATGAGAATTAAGTCTGGGAACCTATTAATAAAATGTAGATCTCATCGAGTAGATTAATTTAGAACTTTAGTTCATTCGATTTCGTTATCGGGAGCCTTAGATATCATCGATGTAAGTTGGGATTGTATTTTCTTAATTCACAGAAAATCCGAATTTATCTAATGTTAGCACAATTAATGTTCCTGAGATTGAGCTCATCTCAACCATTGTCATTCTATCATCAATGTAACATCTATTGGAATCTCAATTTATTTTAAATCACCCAAAAGTAACTCTTGATTGGACCATAGACAACAAATTTGTGGGCATTTTTAATGTTGGATAAGATTAATTATTATTTGTGTTATATGCCCATATAATGTGTCATGATCTCTACAAATATATTTGTGATGTGTTTGCTTTCATCTTAATTTCGATGTGATGGGTTTTGTATTATTTTCTTGATTAATATTCATTTGATATCCATATGTGATGACATAATCTGGCCCATGGGCCCATGTGTTTGAAAAAGGCCCCGGTGTCACGGCCCTATTCTTTTAAAGCGGGGTCGTGCGGCGCAAGGGGGTCAAATCCACTTGCAAGCCTGTAAAATGATCGTACACCACACACACGTAGCTAGCAAACAAGTAAACGAGGCAAAGCCCGGAGGCAACTTTGTTGATATAATAGTAAATTACACGGTGCAACACGTTACAAAAGCAATAGATGCGTTACAAGCAAATGATGATCCTATGACACGCGGGACCTCCACGGAGTTGGGCTTCAAGGGCTTCAACAACGTGGGTGTAGGCCGGGGATTGGGATAGCACTGACACCCTTCCTACAAAGTAGATATCTTTCCCTTTCTAGGTTTCCAGAAGGAAACATCAAAAGTGGAGGCCGGTCATACTCCCTTATTACGAAAATGCCACTAAGCTAACAAGGATGCCCTGGCACGGGGCTGACACGTACCCTAAGCTAACAGATATGCCCTGGTACGGGGGCTGACATGGCTTCATAACGAGCCTTACATAGCATTACATAGGGGCTTTCGGGTGACTCCGGGGCGAGCTACACCTAAACTCTAGGTGTTAGAGTACATGGCCGTTACAGTCTCCCCCACCTATTCTGTAGACGTCCTCGTCGCATTGTCCCTGACAAACTCTTCAATCTTCTGCTTGAATGGTTGTAGGTTCTCTGCTCTTTCCCAGGTGGCTTCACATTCTGGCAAGTTCTTCCAAGTGACAAAGTACTCCATGTGCTGCTGCTTGCTTGAACTGCTGCTGACTTGACGCTCGCCGAGAACTTGGTCGACAACACGTTCCGGCTGGATTATTGAACGAGAAGGTAAACGTGTTGGAATGCTGCATGCTGGATCTGCATGGAATGGCTTGAGACAGCTGGCATGGAAGACATGGTGGATGTTGCGTAACCAGTACGGTAACTTCAGCTTGTAGGAGACCTTGCCGACTCGAGAGAGGATGAGCATTGGACCTTCATAACGCTGTAGTAGTCCCTTGTGTGCTCGCTGTACTCGGTTGATCCTTCTCAACTGATCTGTCTTGAGTAGAACTAAGTCACCAACTTTGAAACGATCTGGTCGACGATGTTCATCAGCCCATTTCTTCATCCGTTTCGACGCTTTTTCAAGGTAAGATCTGGCAATTTCATTGTTGTCCTGCCAAAACTTAGCAAACTTGTACGCCCTTGGACACTGTCCCTGATATCCTGAAACAATAGTATGAGGAGTTAAAGGTTGTTGGCCAGTAATAAAAGGACTCTTGTTGGAGGAAGAGCTCTTCTGAAGGTTGAAAAAGAACTGTGCGACATCAAGTAGATTCGCCCAATCCTTTTGGTTGCCAGTGACAAAATGCCTAAGATATTCCTCCAACATGGCATTAAATCTTTCAGTCTGCCCATCTGTTTGTGGATGCCCACTGGTCGAAAAGTCAAGCTGAGACCCAAGTAATCTGAACAATTCGGTCCAGAATCTCCCTGTAAATCTTGAATCTCTATCACTGACAATGTTCTTGGGCACACCCCAATACTTGATGACATGTTTGAGGAACAAGTGCGCTGTTTCTTCTGCTGAGCAATATGTCGAGGTCGGTATAAATGTAGCATATTTGGAGAAACGGTCCACAACCACAAGGATGGATCCATACTCTGCAACCTTCGGCAAACCTGTGACAAAGTCTATAGAAACACTTTCCCAAGGCCTTTGGGGGACTGGAAGCAGTTCCAGTAGCCCGATTGGTTTGTCGCGCTCGATCTTGTCTTGCTGGCAAATGAGGCAGGTCCTCACATAGTCTAACACATCATCACGGATGTTCGGCCAGTAGTATCCTCGCTCCAAGAGAGCTAATGTGCGGCGCCAACCCGGATGGCCAGCCCATGGAGTGTCGTGACACTCTCTCATTAGTTCTTGTCTTAGTCCGTCCGCACGTGGAACAAACATGCGGCTCTTGGTGGTATATAACAACCCATCACGAATCCAGAAACGGCGTGCTTTCCTCTTCTGCACCATATCCATTAAGGCCTTTGCTTGGGGATCACTGTTCAAACCATCATGAATTTTCTGCTGTAAAGTGCTGGTAACCTGAGAAACTTGTCGCTGAAGTGCTGCTAGCTCTGCTTTACGACTCAAGGCATCGGCCACGTTGTTGTTCTTTCCTGGCTTGTAATCCAAGGCCAAGTCAAACTCTGCGAGGAATTCTTGCCAACGAGCCTGTTTCGGTGTCAACTTCTTCTGAGTCAGGAAATGGCTCACAGCCACATTATCGGTCTTCACATGAACTTGTGACCCTAACAGATAATGTCTCCAAACTCTCAAACAGTGGACGAAAGCTAACAACTCTTTCTCATGTGCGGTATAGCGTCTCTCAGCATCATTGAGCTTCCGACTTTCATAAGCAAGCGGATGCCCATCCTGTAACAACACTCCTCCAATAGCAAAGTCAGATGCATCTGTCTGAACTTCAAATGGCTTTGTGATGTCGGGTAGAGCTAAGACTGGGTCTTGCATAACAGCAAGCTTGAGGTCTTCAAACGCCTCATGACACTTGTCCGACCAGGACCAAGTGTGATCTTCTTCAACAGGTCTGTGAGAGGTGCGGCTATTTTGGAATAACCTTGGACGAAACGTCTATAATAGTTCACAAGACCGAGGAATGACCTGAGTGTTCTGTGACAGTGGAAGGGGTTTTCCATTCATCAATAGCTCGCACTTTCTCCATGTCCATCCGGATCTGTCCATTACCCACAACATGGCCAAGAAACATAATCTGCTCTTGAGCGAATGAACACTTCTCTAGCTTGACATACAACTGATTGTCGCGAAGCACTTGGAATACCTTGCGTAAATGTTGAACGTGCTCTTCTATGGTAGAACTGTATACTACTATATCATCAAGATATACCACAACAAACTTGTCGAGGTATGGTCTGAAGAGGTCGTTCATCAAGGTGCAGAATGTTGCAGGTGCGTTCGTAAGGCCGAAGGGCATGACTAAGAATTCATAAGCACCATACCTGGTAGAACAGGTAGTTTTCGGCTCATTTCCATCTGCAACCCGTACTTGATCGTACCCTGATCTCAAATCCAACTTGGAAAAATACTTGGTTGCCCCAAATTGATCAAACAAATTGGCAATCAGTGGAATCAGATACTTATTCTTGACGGTAACCTTGTTCAGCGCTCGGTATTCAACACAAAGTCGCAATGACCCATCATGCTTCTTCTGGAATAAAATAGGCGCCCCATAAGGTGCCTTCGAAAGTCTGATAAATCCAGACTCCAGAAGTCCATCAAATTGCTTGCGTAGCTCAGCTAGTTCCGGAGGACTCATCCTGTATGGCCCCTTTGCAGGAGGCTTGACACCAGGTATTAGTTCGATTTGATGATCAATCGGCCTACGTGGCGGTAGGGTCTTCGGAAGCTCTTCCGGCATAACATCATCAAATTCAGTTAAAACCTGCTTTACCAATGGGGGAGTTGAACTATGGTCCTAATCATCAGGTTCAACTCGCAAGGTAGCAGGAAACGTTTGCTCACCTTTCTTCAACCCTTTCTTCAGCTGAAGGGCTGAGATCATCTTTCCCTCTTCTTTACCTGTAGAGAGAGGAATGAAGCTTGGATTTTCACCTAGCAAGCCCAAAGTGTTGGCAAATGGCATTGGAACGGCCCTGTTCTGTCGTAGAAAATCCATCCCAATGATAATTCGGAACTCATCGAGTGGAACTGCGAGAAGATCTAGCTTACCCTTCCATGGACCTATCTTAACGGCCACGGACTTGGCCGACCCTTGTATAGGAGTGGCCTCGGAGTTAACAGCTTTCATACGGCTTGAATCCTTTTCGAGCCGGATATTGAGGCGCTTCGCCTCTGCAGGGGCAATAAAGCTATGTGTAGCTCCCGTATCAACCATTGCCTGGGTAGTCTTACCACCAATCTCCACATCAACATACATAAGACCCTTACGCTGACGGATCGTCTTAGTCTCAGAGGTCTGTTTCATTGCATTCAACAGATGCATAGCTCCCATGTGAGAAGATTCATCCTCATCTTTCTCACTTGAACTCTCGTGACTAGGGTCACTCTGGGAAGCTAACAATGCGTTCAACTTGCTTCTTTGCGGGCAATTGAACGTCTTATGAGGACCACCACACAAGTAACACTGAATCTTGTTGCGGTGATTGTTGGACTGAGCACCTGTGTTTTTCGAAGGGGAGGAATCCCGGTGGGATCTCCTGCTTGGACTGTGCCTAGATCCTCCATTTTTACCTTTGGAAGACCCATGGGTGCGTTCACTCTGTGAAGAGTACCCTTTCGACTGATTGGATACCTTCTTTCTATTCCCATCCACGGGAGAATAGTCCGTCAACCGCTCAGCTGCGGCAATAGCAGTCGTGAGGTCTTGCACACGTTGCCTCTGTAGTTCTGTCTGAACCCAAGGCTTAAGCCCTTCTGTAAACGAGAACAGCTTGTCTTTCTCTGACATATCACGAATATCAAGCATCAAGGCGAAAAACTGCTTGACATAGTCATGTATGGTACCAGTATGTTGGAGTTACCTCAACTTCCTGCGGGCAATGAACTCCACATTCTCGGGTAGGAACTGATTTTTCAGCTCCCTTTTGAGGTCCTCCCATGTATCGATGGAGCATTGGCCACTCTCCATCTCGGTGAACTTTGTTCGCCACCATAGCTTAGCGTCACCTACAAGATACATAGAAGCAGTTGTTACTTTTACCTCTTCTGAATCCGGACGAGCTGCACGGAAGTACTGTTCCATATCAAACAGGAAATTCTCGAGCTCTTTCGCATTGCGGGCACCACTGAAGGCACGTGGCTCGGGAACTCGCAAGCGCGAGGGAGAAGCTTCACTACCTGTAAGCCGCTCGTTACCAACGGCTCTTACCAGAAGGCCTACCTTAGTAGTGAGCTCCGTAATCTGTTCCTGTAACGTAGCTATGGATCCTCGGGTATCCTCCTCGAGGTCAGTCACTCTGACTCTGAATCTCTCGGATATTTCCTCCAGCGTGTTCTGGCGATCATCTATTTGCGCAATACCATCAACAATACCGGAGAGCATGGCTATCTTCTCCTCCAATACCTCAATACGTTCCTTGTTTGTACGTGGTGCTGGTGTGTTGGGAGCGGGTTGGTCCGCGGTACAAGTAGTTCCTCTTGCCATCGTTCGCTTGAACTAATGGAATCTCGGGGGAAGAGCTAGGGGGGAAACCAACTGTGCTCAAACAACTGTAGCTCTGATACCAACTGTCACGGCCCTATTCTTTCAAAGCGGGGTCGTGCGGCGCAAGGGGGTCAAATCCACTTGCAAGCCTGTAAAATGATCGTACACCACACACACGTAGCTAGCAAACAAGTAAACGAGGCAACACGAGGCAAAGCCCGGAGGCAACTTTGTTGATATAATAGTAAATTACACGGTGCAACACGTTACAAAAGCAATAGATGCGTTACAAGCAAATGATGATCCTATGACACGCGGGACCTCCACGGAGCTGGGCTTCAACAACGTGGGTGTAGGCCTGGGATTGGGATAACACTGACACCCTTCCTACAAAGTAGATATCTTTCCCTTTCTAGGTTTCCAGAAGGAAACATCAAAAGTGGAGGCCGGTCATACTCCTTTATTATGAAAATGCCACTAAGCTAACAAGGATGCCCTGGAACGGGGCTGACATGTACCCTAAGCTAACAGATATGCCCTGGTACAGGGGCTGACATGGCTTCATAACGAGCCTTACATAGCATTACATAGGGGCTCCCGGGTGACTCCGGGGCGAGCTACACCTAAACTCTAGGTGTCAGAGTACATGGCCGTTACACTCGGGCACACCCCATCTTGTTTTGCACACACCACAAGCACGTTTACTGTTTTGCACACTTACACGTCCTATATAGCCAACGTGGCACTAGTGCGTGGCCCTATCTCTTTGGAGATGCGACGTCATTCATGAAAATCACAACTCCAGTCATGTACCTTAGGGTATATCAAACTGGGGCATCAATGCCGTCTGATCAGGTAATTCTGAGAGATATATTGATGCACCCAGGCTGGAGCGACGTGAGCCTTTTACCTATTGTGAGTCACACAGTCACATGTCCCGATTGCCAACGTAGTACTAGTACGTGGTCGGTCCCCTCGTGGGATGCCAAACCATTTATGAAAGCTACAACTCTTGATTCGTACCCATAGGTATATAAAAGATAATCCAAGTATATCAATTGCACTTGTTGGTCAAAACCGGTGCCTAAGCAAGATCTTGCCCCGATGTACCCTACTGTACGAGGGGGATAGACTACGTCTATTCTAGATGAGAGGTATTTAAGTGGGCCCATGCTCAGCATCTTGCGCCACCTCTCAACTGGAGATCAAACTGACTGTTTTTGACTTCAGAGAAGTGAGTTGAGGTTTTAAATTATCACCTATACGGTATTTCAAACCAAGTCACCACGTATCGAGAGGTATATAGGTGTATTTGGGCAAGAGTGGTCAGATAAAATGCATTGCACGTAGTAAGCTTAGAGTCTAGAAACCTTCCTTGTAGGTCACGACCCGAACTGACTATGGGTGTTCCCGGGTTGCTTTATTCAAACCAACCAATAGGTAAGTGGGTGGACCGATCCAGAATAATCAAACAGAACCCGCAATATCAGTCCGACCCAATCGGTGAAATGTACCGATTAATTTGAACCACTTAAACCAGTTGGCCCAATTGACAAATGGATCAAACTGATCAATATCAAATTAGTTGGATTAATTGGTTTCACTTTTAAAGATCCAGACCACTTTGTATAGAAAGATTCGATCTTAGGATCAAATTAATTTGTCTGATCAAAGGTTCAATCCCAATCAGGGGTAGACCCGTGCCTAACCTTTCTCACTTTCTTGGTCACCATAGACTTATAGTGCATTTGGATTTGATATTTCCCATCGAACTTGGGCTATTCTATATCGAAACTTTAATCATGTGGTTAAGAGTCAAACCTTTAGAGTCAATGGTTAACCTTGGTTCACTTCCAATAAGGTGATAATTGGTCCCAAATGTTTTAAACCCTCACCTATGTCATTTTGGGTCCGTCAAAAGAGTCGCCTAGTCAAAGTACCAATGTTAAGTTCAAGTAGTCCATCCATCCAGAAGGACCTTATCTCTTTGTAGATAATTATCCTTGAGTTTTCTTTGAGTTTCAATTCAGTTTTTGTCAGTCTTTAAATCCAGTAGTCGAATTTGTCAATCAATGTTTTTCAATTCCAATAAAATATAGAAGCTTCTGATTATCATGCGTGTAATAATGATTTGAGCATAATATCTAACATGAGAAATGACTTAAAGCTCACTAACTGAACTTAATAAATATTGGAATTAAAGAGTACACTCAAGAAGTGCAAATTGGTGATACATTATCTTCAAGAGAACATGAGAAATTCAACAACATTTCTTGCATGATCTCATAAGATATATGGATGAATTATACAAAAATATAGATCAAGTCAAGAGTGATTTCAAAGTCAAAGATTATCGGTCAAAGATGATATAGCTAAAAGTATCGACAAAGATGCTAAGACTAACAAGTGGATCTACCATGTTTCTCACTCAAAAGAAGAGAGTTCTCTTTCACAAAAGAATAAAAGATTTTCTTGAAGTTCTAAAAGAGTTGAATAATCAAAAAACTCGATCATACTCGATTTCACAAAAGAAGACTAAAGAATATTCATTCTTCAAAAGGAAACCTTACTCGACAGAGCAATCCAAATATCGAATTCCTGAAACTTTGATCAAGTCAAACAACATTCACCAAAGGAGGCCTTCTTTGGTCGAACAATTATCCTATCTTACCAAAAAAGAAAAAAAAACCTTCTTTAGCCCCTCGCAGCCTTTAAAAAAAATCAATAGCCTCTTCTTTGCAAACCACACCGACCAACCTTGGGAGGGAATCTTATTATGAACTACATTTTGACCTAATCCCAAAAGAGAAAAGAAATATTTGGGGTACGTAGGCAACCTGAGAAGTTACTTCAGGTACGGTCACGCAAAAAAAAGTGTATTCTCTTAAGGAAAGTGTCATCCAAAAGAAAAATCGACTATTGAAATGTTCAAAAGAAAATAATGCTAAACTAAAGGCATTAGAAAAAAGAATAAAAAGAATTGATAAAAAAGAATGCCAAACTAGGGGCATTTAGAAAAAAATCAAAATAATTGACAGAAAAGAGAGAATATCAAACTAGGGGCATTTTGGAAAGTTGAGCCTTATATCTTTTCTTTCTAAACCATATTCTAAGTCCACCTATTAAGTCTTCCTGAATGCTAATTGACTCGGTTAAGGTGCAGGGAACCAAGAAATTGTCGAGTTGGTCAATCAAGATCATCAAGAAAAAAGAAAAGCCCGCTAAGTCGAAAATCCGAAAGGCGACTTAGGCAAAATTTAGGGCATAACCATAAAAAAGAAAGCCTGCTAGGTTGAAAACCTGAAAAGGAGACCTAGGCAAAAATCAAGGCATCATCAGAAAAAGAAAAACAAAGCCCGCTAGATTGAAAACCTGAAGAGGCGATCTAGGCAAAAATTAGGACATCATCAAATGGAAGGAAAAGTCTTATCAAGAAGAAAAATTCATAAGGAAGCTTGTGCAGAAACTGCAGAACCATTCAAGCCACGATATTTATCTTTTAGCCAAGAGCTCACATCCGACAAAAACAATATTGAAGTCGAAAAAAATCAGAAGTCATCTTGAACATTGTAGGATCTTCAAAAGTATGTTTACTTGTTCAAGTGTTCGCTAATGGAAGATGTAGAATCATCAACCACTTTGAAGAGGAAGATCTTCTATTCTAATATTTATCAAGATTTTTTAAGTCCAGCTCAAGCATTTTTCAAAAGAAATTCGAAAGAAAATGATCAATTCTTTATTGCACATATGATAATCTTAAGAGTCTTAAATTTAAGAGAATGTCAGTTCTTCTATCTATCATACATCAGAGTCCATATTTTTCAAGCGTAATCCATTCCATCAGTCTCGTAATCAAGTCCTAGTTAAAGTCAACCTTGAAACTAGGGACATTTTTTAAGGTCATTTAATTCCAAAATTTTTATTCTTAATCACATGATAAAAATGAAAATCTTACTTAAAAGTCCGATGAAGTCAATGATAATTATGAATCCAAAAGCATGATAAGCCAATAAAGGCCCGATCTTTCAAACTTTGAGCTCGATTTTGAATCATAGAATGAGTAGGTTTTTTTAAGTGCCTATAAACCTAAGTTCGAGTTCGAGAAACGAGACTCCAACTTTTTGAATCATAGAATGAATGGGCTTTTTGAAGTGCCTATAAACCTAAGTTCGAGTCTGAGAAACGAGACTCCAACTTCTTGAATCATAGAATGAGTGGGCTTTTTGAAGTGCCTACAAACCTAAGTTCCAGTCCAAGAAACGAGACTCCAACTTTTCGAATCATAGAATGAATAGGCTTTTTTTGAAGTGCCTACAAACCTAAGTTCGAGTCCGAGAAACGAGACTCCAACTTTTTGAATCATAGAATGAATAGGCTTTTTGAAGTGCCTACAAACCTAAGTTCGAGTCTGAGAAACGAGACTCCAACTTCTTGAATCATAGAATGAATAGGCTTTTTGAAGTGCCTACAAACCTAAGTTCGAGTCCGAGAAACAAGACTCCAACTTTTTGAATCATAGAATGAATAGGCTTTTCGAAGTGCCTATAAACCTAAGTTCGAGTCTGAGAAACGAGACTCCAACTTTTTTAATCATAGAATGAATAGGCTTTTTGAAGTGCCTATAAACCTAAGTTCGAGTCCGAGAAATGAGACTCCAACTTTTTGAATCATAGAATGAATAGGCTTTTTGAAGTACCTATAAACCTAAGTTCGAGTCTGAGAAACGAGACTCCAACTTTTTGAATAATATATAGGCTTTTTGAAGTGCCTATAAACCTAAGTTCGAGTCCGAGAAACGAGACTCCAACATTTTGAATCTGTAGACACCCCATTTTTACATCCGCCTGATTAATCAACTCATCAACCCGATCGCAATGATTCCCAATGATGGATGTTATTTCCATGCTTTATTTTGTTACCAAAAATGTTTCAGAAATCCAGATGAGGTATCTCGAACTGAAAAAATCTTAGAAACCATGCTACGCTAGGAAAATACGACTCCAGAAACATAGAAATCATCATCTTGCAGACCCAAAAAGAAGTTTCACGATAAAAATCACTAAAAATTGATCAAATTACCAAAATACCCCTAACATCAAAACAACCCTAGAGCCTACGTTACGCTTAGGAAAATTCATTCAAATACATAAAATAACAAATCGAAACCAAATAAATCATTTCACCAATTTTAACATAATTCGACAAAATTATGAAAATGCCCCTCATAAAGTTCACGATCATTTCACACAAAAAATTTTATAAATGACACAAACTAATATTTCCATTGAATTCCTTACGAAAAATTGATTCTAAAACATCCGAGAACATTAAAAATCGACTTAAAACGTGAAAAGTCCTCTCCGGGGGCAAAACGGTAATTTCACAATTTTCATAATTAAAAAATTCTAAATTAATAAATAAAACATTAAATAATTAAAGTAAAACATTAATAAAATTAATTTAAAAAGTTGAATTAAAAAAATCGATCAATCGGACTTTCAAATAAAATTGTTGAGGGTTCGTGAGATATTTCTTTAAGGACCCCTCCATTTGGGGGCCCAAAGAATTAAAGAAATAATGGAGGAAGGGTCTCAAACAATTAAAATCAATCAAGCAAGACTGAAGTCAAGGTATTAAAGTCAATCAAGTGAGACTGAAGTCAAAATTAAAGTCAATTAAACAAGACTGAAGTCAAGATATTAAAAGTCAATCAATTAAGACTAAAGTCAAAATATAAAAGTCAATCAAATAAGGCCAAAAGTCATAATAGAGTTCTAATTAAATAATAACTCAATCTAATAGAGTTCTAACTAAAACACAACTCCACCTAAAACAATTTTAATTAAAACACAATTCTACCTAAAAC
This sequence comes from Akebia trifoliata, assembly GCF_017979445.1. NCBI lineage: Eukaryota > Viridiplantae > Streptophyta > Magnoliopsida > Ranunculales > Lardizabalaceae > Akebia > Akebia trifoliata. Next base: position 31,227,062 of record NC_141376.1, read on the forward strand.
AATTCTAACTAAAACACAACTCTAACTGAAAGAACTCTAATTAAATACTAACTCTATCCAAATCAACCCTTAAAAAATTCTATAAATAGAGGTGCTCACACCCTATTTTCGGATAAAATCATAAACCCTAAGAGAAGTAGGTCTAGAAGCCCCCATAGCCTCCCATAAACCCTAGTTTTGGAGCCCCAACTCCTTACCTAACATCCCTCCTTCAATTTTAGCCTAGAAAACACCTAAAAGCCCTTCAAAAACACCCTCAAATCCGCAACAAACTTGAAGAGTTCAGATCCAAAAATAAGGAGATACCTTGATCTCGGAGAACCAAAATCAAATCCGGAGACAGAACGAAGCAAGGAATAACGGTACAAAGAGCTATTTTTGTCATATCTGAGGGAGCAAAATCCTTGCTATCGGAAAGGTATAAAATTTTTATTTTTATTTTTATCTAGGTTTTTAGCAATGTGATTTATTTGAAAAGTTAGTAGAGACCGGCTTTGGCCGGGCGGGGTTGGTGCCTAACACCTTCCAACCCCGTAACGTGATCCTCGGACTTTTTTTCTCTTTCGTAGATTAGTTTGCTTTTTTTAGAGTCAGTTTGGTTCCTAGACCGTAATAACTAGGTGGCGACTCCCAAACCTCAAGGGTCAAAAGCGGATCCGCGCACCCTGACGGATCGAGAGCGTTTTCAAGCATCAAAACTAATCAATAAGAGGATCACCATGTATTACAAGTCACCTCAGAGATACCTTCTACGTGTATCATATGCAAAACTTTTGACTACCTTAGTGAGAACTGTCCTAACTTACCTATGGCTAGGGCAAAACATGCCAATACAATTGGATCATATAACACTTTTAGGAAATTCACTCCAAATTCATATAGTCAAACTTACCACCCTGATAATAAGTTTCATCCCAACAATTCATATCGTCAAAATGAACCTATTCAATGGGGTGGTGCTCCTGGTTTTCAAAAAGGCTATAACAGGTAGTCACAATCCAATGCAAACATCTCTTTGGTTTAGTAATCATCCCACTCTTCACCTCATACTTTTGATCAAAAGACGATTGTCGTCGACCCTATGACTAACTATTCTCCCCTATTTGCACATACAAATTCTGTATTAGAAATAATGATGGCAAAAATATTAAAGCAACAACAACAATTTCAACAAATCCTATAGCATACAACACAGAACCAAACTCAAGTAAATCAAAATATTGCATAAGAAATTAACAATCTTGAGGTTCAATTAAGCTAATTAGCCTTGTCTTTAGGGAAGAGAAATAAAGGTCAATTTCTAAGTCAAACCATGCCCAACCTAAGAGGAACTGCTCTAAAAGGATAGTATGAAATAACAAGTCAACCTGGTCCTTTTAATGACTCTATACAAGTAGTCCACACACTACATTCTAGTAAATTGTTAGATAACCAAGTGCACATGTCCAATGAGATCCCAACACAGGAAAACCTAATGTGCACCTTCAACAGAAGAAGGGGGCCAACAAAAAGAAATCATTTTACTATTGGAAGAACAAATTACAATTCCCAAGGCCCTCTTTCCACATAGATTAGCAAACAATAAAAAAAAGGAAATAACTAGAAGGGATTCTTGAAATCGTTAAGAATGTTCAGATTAATATCCATTTTTTGGACGTTATCCGTCAAATCCCTTCATATGCTAAGTTTCTCAAGAATTTCACTACGGTGAAAAGAAAAACCCATGTACTTAGAGAGGCTGTGATGATAACCCAATCCTCTTGTCTGATTTAGCAGAAAATTGTGTTAAATTCAATGACCTAGATTGTCCTACAATATCTGTGCATATAGAGGAAACACTGATCGAGAAGTATCTACTAGATCTAGGGGTCAGTGTGAACCTTTTTCCTTTTTCTGTCTACAAACAATTAAGTTTGGGGGAACTCAAACCTATCGGATATCACTCCTAGCTTAGCAGACATATCGATTAAGGTTCCCAAGGGGATAGTAAATGATGTAATAATCAAGGTGAAAGACTTTTATTTTCTAACTGATTTTGTGGTTCTTAACACTAAACATGTCATAAACCTAGACAATCATGTTCTGATCATCTTGGGCCAACTATTCTTAGACAAATCTGATGTTATTATCAGATGCCAGAATAGGATCATGACCTTAGCTTTTGGAGATATGAAAGTAAAATTGAATGTCTTCCACAACAAGTTCCAATCCATTGACATGAATGATATGGAAGAGGTCAATATGATCAACACATTGGTCAGCATCACATTCAAGGAAACGGAGAACATAGACCTGCTAGAAAAGTACTTAAGCCAATTTGACCTCAATTTCAATGAAGAACAATCCATCAATGAGGTAAATGCCTTCCTAAAATTCGTCCCTGAGATAGATTTTTCAAATTGGCAACTTAAAGTAGAGAGTTTCCTTACCCCTTCATTTTCACCTTTAGTTGGAGAGACTCTTAAGTCTGAATTAAAATAGTTGCCTGACACACTGAAATATGCGTTCTTGGAGAAGGCCGAGACCTTCCTCGTTATCATCTCACCTGACTTTAAAAAATCATAAAAAGAGTAATTACTAGATGTTCTACGTGACCATAAGAAAATTATTGGTTGGACCATAGCTGATATCAAAGGCATCAGTCTCTCTATGGTTATGCACCAAGTACACCTCGAGGACAACTACAAACTATCGAGAAAAACACAAAAAAAACTTAATCCCATCTTACAGGAGGTACCTCGAGGAGAAGTCTTCAAATTGTTAAATGCGAGTATCATATACCTCATCTCAAATAGTAAATGGGTAAGTACAATTCAAGTAGTCCCAAAGAAATCCGATGTCACATTTGTAACCAAAAAGGACAATGAACTAGTACCGACTCGCATCCAAACTAGGTGGCGAGTTTGTATAGAATACAAAAAGTTGAACTGAATGATACGAAAATATCACTTTCCCCTCCCATTCATAGATCAATGCTAGAACTAGGGGTGCACATGGTTCGAATTGGTTAGGATTTTGGCAAAATTGAAATCGAGCCAAACATGACCGATTCTACAATTTATAATCAAATCAATCCAATTACCCTATAAAACTGAACCAATCCAAACCAACATTGGTTCAAATTGGTTTGAATCGGTTCTCAATTCTCATACTTATTATTTTCAATAATAAAATTAAATAGCTAAAACTTAAAACTAAATAAAATAAATATTAAACAAAACATCATGCATAACACATTACACACATAAACAAAACATCACACATAACATATTAAAAATAAAAATCATGAAAAATTAGAAAATAAAAATCATTTAATACTTACTTTGTAAGGGATGATTGAAGATCAAAGTCAATCTTAAAACCAAATGTTGCTTGTTGTTTTGTGATTAAAAATAAGGGGATACATTTTTTACGAGTTTTTATTACAAAAATATATAGGAGATGAAGTTGAAGACTTTGATGAGTTACCTCTAACACACTAACACAATTGAGAGAATGAGAGAGATAGAGATGGGTTACTTCTTTACTTTTTGACGAGGTAGCAAATGGCGAGGTGAATGAGGGAGATGAACGATAGCTAGGTTTTCTTTAGACTTGAGGAAGAGAGGAATAAATAATAGATATAAAAATTGGTTCGATTCTCAAATTGATTCGGTTCTATTATACCCCTAATCCATAACCGAACCAAATCCATCGATTTTTTTTACAATCCGTACCCAAACCAAACCATATTCAATTTGAACCAATCCAATCCAAAAGACTCAGATTTACCCAATCCAATGTGCACTCCTAGCTAGAACGCCTGACTGGATACGCCTATTACTATTTTTTTGATGGATACTTGGTGTACAATTAAATTTCGATCGCACCTGAAAACCAAGAAAAATAAACGTTCACATGCTCTTTTGGGATTTCTGCCTATCGACGCATGCCCTTTGGGCTTTGCAATGCCCGTACATCCTTTCAATGATGTATATTGAGCATTTTCTCTGATATGATAGAAAATTTTCTTGAAATTTTCATGGATGACTTTTCAATCTTCGAATCTAACTTTGATGATTGTCTACATTATCTAAAGTTAGTCTTAACTAGATGTTGCTAAAAAAATCTGGTGTTAAACTGGGAGAAATGTCATTTCATGGTCACTTCTAGGATTGTGTTGGGATATATCATATCCCACAAGGGGATTAAGGCAGATAAGGCAAAGATTGACGTTATCACTAATCCACCTCCCCCTAAAACTATGAAGAAAGTCCGTTCTTTCCTAAGGCACATAGGTTTTTACAAGCGTTTCATTAAGGATTTTGGAAAGATTTCCAAACCCCTGTGCTACTTAATATCTAAGGACGCCAACTTTAAACTTTTCACAACTTGTTTAAACACATTTGACAATCTTAGAACTGGTTTGATTTTAGCACCTATCATCCAACCACCTAATTAGGATCTATCCTTTGAGGTGATGTGTGATGCTTTAAACTATGCAATAGGTGTTATATTGGGACAACGAGTTGACAAATTCCCCCATGTCATTCAGTACGCTAAGAAAACGTTAAATAATACCCAACTCAACTACTCCACAACTGAGAAAGAGTTACTAGATGTAGTATTTGCTCTAAATAAATTCATTTCCTATTTAATAGGATCCAAGGTAATCATCTTTACTGACCATGCAGTGCTGAAATATTTTTTCTCCAAGAACGATGTCAAAGCAAGGTTCATCCGATTGATCTCGAAATTGTCAAAATAAGAAAGGATGCAAGAATGTGATTGTTGACCACTTATCTAGGCTAATAGTTGAAACAAGTTTTGACTCATTTCCTATCTTTGAAAATTTTCTAGATGAACAATTAATGTCTATCTCCAATCTAAATACATCATGGTACGCAGGCATTGTCAACTACCTGGAGACAGGGCAAGCACCCACCTCATGGAAGAAACAAGAGAGGATGAGATTCCTCACCCAAGCTAAATGGTTCTTTTGGGACGATCTATACATGTTTAAGTACTGTCCAGATCAAATAATTTGCTGATGTATTTCTAACCATGATCAGAAATATATACCCAATTTTTACCACAACCACACTTGTGGTGGTCAATTTGGAGGTAAGAAAAAGTAGCAAAAGTGCTGCAATGCGATTTCTACTAGCCAACACTTTTTCATGATGCTCACATCTTTGCTAAATCATGTGATCGATGTCAACATTTAGGTAAGATTAACCGAAAGAATGAAATGTACCAACAACCCATTCTGATTATCGAAATCTTTTGTGCTTGGGGCATTGACTTCATGGGACCCTTCCCCATTTTGCACGAATTTTAATATATCCTAGTCGCAGTTTACTATATGTCCAAATGGGTAGAAACAACAGCGTGGCGGACCAACGATCACAAAGTCGTTGTGAATTTTCTTTAAAATATCGTATTTACTCGTTTTGTTATTTCGATGGCTATTATTAACGACAGAGATAAGCACTTCTATAATCGAGTTTTTGAAAGTCTCATGCGTAAATACGCCATTACTCACAAGGTCGTCACTTTGTATCACCTCAAACGAATGGACAAGTCGAAATATCAAATCGTGAAGTAAAAAATCAATATCAAGAAAACAGTAAATCCTTCGCGAAAAGATTTGTCTTTGTGATTAACCGATGCCTTGTGGACCTATCAAACGACTTTCAAAACTTCGATCGGTATATCCTCCTATCGTCTCATTTTTGGGAAAACCTGTCACTTCCCGGTAAAACTTGAACACCGCACCTATTGGGTTATAAAACATCTCAATTTTAATATTGCTAAGGCAGGAGAACACAAAAAACTTCAACTCTCTGAGTTGGCAGAATTGGGTAATGACGCATATGATAGTGTTAAATTGTAAAAGAATCATACAAAAGCCTAGCATGACAAATATATTGAGCGAAAGTCCTTCTAGTTAGGTCAATAAGTATTACTGTATAATTCTCATCTTCACTTATTTCCCTGCAAATTGAAATCTCGATGGACTGAACCCTTTGTGATTCATAAAATTGATCCACACGACAACATCGAGATTCTCAATACATCAGATGGTAGTATTTTTTTAAGTCAACGGTCAACGGTCAATGGCTCAAGTCGTTTCCCTATCTCTCACTACAAGAAAAAGATTCCTTTCTGAGGTATCTTGTGTACCAAGATTAGCCTCATGTCATTTTCTGACCAAAGATAATAAATTTAGCATTTTTCGGGAGGCAACCCTTAATTAGAAGGCTTGCAACATGTTTTTGCAACCAAGTAGAATGTAATTTCGTAGTTTAGGTTGTTTTTAAATTTTAGTTAGTATGTTTTTTATTTTCGTAGGTAGTATTTTATTTCCCGCAAATCCCTGTCGGTTACATGTATGTTCAATCTATGCAGATCAGTGTAACATCAATGCTTTAAATGCCAAATTCGATTCAGATGCGATCTAACCTCTTATCGTTTTTGTTATTGCTTAATATTGAGGACAATACTTCGTTTAGGTTTGGGGGTAGGGTTAGCTCACAATTGCATTTTATTTCTAGTTTGTATCTAGTTTATTATTAGTTTACCTTCATGCTTTCAGGAAAAAAATTGAAAAAAATCAACAACAAAAATTGACATTTGCAAAATATTTTCTTCAAACTCATTGTATGTAGAGTTTACATATGAATTTTAAATTTTAGGCTCATATTTTCAAAATTTTGAGCATGCGTACTTTTTGTTCCTCATTAAGAAAATCAAAAGATTACTCTAAAAATTCACGACACTTCTATTTGATCAAAAATAAGATTTTATGGAACAAGAGTTGACCATGTTTTCTGTCTAGAATGTTAGGGGACATCGAATCTAGTAAACTATGACTTTCTTGTCCTTTGATTGATTGGTTAGAAGAAAAATATAATTGGATCCAGTACAACTTGGACAACAATCATACGATTAGATTGGGTACCTTGAAAAGGACTACTTGCTTTTTAAAACGAACACACAAAAAATTGTGATGTGTGAAAAAGTTGAAAAATGAAGCAGAAAAATGTCGAAAAATACCAAATCAAAGTAAGGATGCTATAACTAAAAAAGTACAAAAATGAAAAGAGTCCAATGAGATCAAATAGTTCAGTAGGGTGAAAGTCGTCATTGACAAAAATGTGAGTAAACTAGAATATCACAGATAAAGTCCCTTAGAGTGAACATCCACACCTCCCATAATCCCAGACAGGATGCTTAGTTTCGAGTTAGAACGTACGTAGAACCGACCATTCCTAGCAGTTAAGAGGTGAATCTGAAAAATACAAAGATTCCATTACGATCTAAGATCCGAGACAAGACCAAGGTCCAAAATTCAAGCCCATTAGGCTCACATGGACCACAGCGCAGTGCGATCAAAGCAAAGAGTCAAACATCGAGATTTATGCTAAAATTTGGTGGTTGCATAACATTCATAATAAATTAGGGTTTATGATTTTTTGTAAATACAGAATGTTTTCGAAATCCTATTTCCCATAAGAAACCCTAATCTAGTCTCTTTATAAATAAGAGACCAAACCAATAGTTAATATCATCTAGAATTAGAAGAATATTAGTTTATTTCCTATTTTTCTTTGTTTTTGTAGAAATTATAATCAAAGTATCCTTATCGATTTCAAGTCAAGAAGCAATAAAGATATCTATTTCTTTTACTCTCTTCTCTTTTACATGATATCTATCTTATTTTATTTTATTGTTCTTGTAATGATCATCGGCTAACTTCTCCATTAGATCAATTGAGGAAGTCGGAGCAAGACTTTGTCACTATTTTTAGTATTCTCATAATTGCTTCATTGTTTATTATGATAATTGTTAGGTAATTATTGTTGAGTTAAATATTGATTGTTTCTTAAAGTTTTGATAGTTCATTCTTTGATAAGTTCAAGATGAACCATGCTTCACAGAGAGTCAATTAATACTTGTCCAATAATCTTGGCTTAATTTATTTCATATTTTCAATCTTAATTCTATGTTTATTGGATCAAGATAAATAGAGGATAAAAAATCATTGATAAAGCTTGTGAAGGTGGATCCAACTGATATATATTTCTCCATCGTATTCTAAACATTTTTCTTTAGTAGTTTATTTTATATAGTTTCATCTCGAAAACTGTTTTTAAATCGCTTGTTAAAATTGGATTAGATTTAAAGTAGAAAGATTTATGGATTAACGTTGTCTATGTGGTTCGACCATTATTTGCCAAGGTTTTCTTTTATTCTTTATTTTATCTTTATCTATTATTCGAACAGTTACCTTGTCAGGGACTAAGAATCTTTTTGATTGAAAGTTTTATTTTGCGAAGTAGGCCTCTAGTTTTATTGTGTGAATTGTGTATTATGAATTTTTTCGAAAGGAAAGATAAAAGGATTCGTTTGGTGATGGCTTTGATTTAAGGGAATGAATGATGAACACTTTTTGTGAATGATGATGGTAAAGGCTTATGGAATTTGGTGGTGAAGGCTTTTGGTCAGTGCGATCTTTGTGTTTATTTTTCAAGATTCTCACAAATAGTGCCAAAGAGTACGGGGGATTTTTTGAATCTCCCATTCCTCAAAATCTATGCAAAAGTTGATTCATTGATCCTAAAATTTTGTGTTCAATAAATATATACTCCACTCGTCTTTACCAAAAAGGTACTAGTGTGGTGTCTGTCAAGGAACCTCCACAGATTAAGTTAGTACTTAATGAAAATTGCAGAGTAAAAAGAAGAAAATAAGAGTAATGGGATATTGTGTGGCATGTGGTTTGTGCTTTGGGTTTGAATGGGAGACGCATCCCTATTTATAAAGTATGTTCTTTAATGGGGGTAGTAAACTCAATTGTAACCACTCCCCCATTTTGTTTAGTATTTGTAGTAATAAAGTCTCATGATGTTTTGATGATAATGAAATCCACTCATCATGGTTCTTGTAACCTACATAAGAAGTTACCTAAAATGTGTAACAGTTCTAACTCGGTGACTATTCAGTTTCTTGAGTTGACTCGATCAAGTTATACAGTTATAACTCTTTCGAGCATCGTATCTGCTTATGCTACTCGTGTAGTCTTGTGTAGTATCCTTACCCCTTATGTAGCTTATCAAGTGGATAGGTCTATTATGATGGAGAAGAATTAGATTACAGGTCGGATCTATAATGAAACCAATAGGTGGGTTGGCCATGAGGCCAATAAGGCCGAACCTCATAATAAGGCCAAGGGGAAGAGCCACTTTATTAGAATTGGGTCTTTGGGTTGGATTGATTTTTAAGTGGATCCAATCATCTCAATTTGATAATTTTTCCTAATCCCTAGGAAGAAATTTTTTTTTTCCTACACCTATGACCCCAAAATCAGAAATTGAGGTAAGATTCTTAGTCAATGTTATATTTGGCTTTCCTATAACCAGAATAAAAAATGGGGGTCGGATTCTTTCACATTAATGGGCTCTTATATTATAATATGAGAAATATTTTCCTTACCAACTTAGTAAGATATTAAACCTTACTTAAGAGTAATTTTGTTCAAATGAATTATCACATCAGCGATCCAACACCTCATGTTAAATTTCTATTCGAAAAACTCAGATTTAAAAAAAAAAAAATTCAAAAAGCAATTTCTTTTGAGCTTGATCCAAGATTTGAAAATGGATGGCTACCGAACTTTCACAGAACTCCCAAACTTAAAATTGAAATTCGATGATGATAAATACATTTTTTTTTTATTTTCAAAGTTCATAGAATTTTGTCTTCTACAACCCTGAAGCATCAAATCATGATTTGGGATCCGCAAGGTGAGCCCAAGGGCCCTAAGTGATGTAAAATCCTTACTTAGTCAGGCTAGTCGGACTCTTACAATATTTCGTGTTACATTTTTTTTTCAAAGGCTGTTTTTTTTTTTTTTTTTTTTTTTTTTTGAGTTTAGCATCTCAATGAAGGCGAATTCCTTTAGTATCATCATCCAAAGGCTTTACCAAATAAGCTACCTGGCACCTCCCTATTTCGTCCTACAATTGACGAAGGACAAAGAAAAATTAATTAATTAATTCTAAATTTTGAAACCAGTATTAAAAAAATAGAGAGCTGCTATTGATACCTCAACTTCCACTTATTACACCCCAATTTCTTAAATTATTTAGCACCCCTAATTAAAGATTAAAATACACCCTTTGAACATTACAAAGGTTTGGCTTAACATTTCAAAACATTATAACTCATTCAAACAAATTTTCAGTAGTTGTTTACAATTATGATTAAGCTCTATAAAATCTAGCAACAACAAAAGGAAAAAAAAAAAAAATTGGCTTCTATTGACACCCCAACTTTTACTTAAGCCATGCTTGGTACACTACAAGTACAAATCATTTGCAAGGAAAAATTTACAGTTGCTTGGTAGCTATTGGAAAATCTCTTGTGAAATCATTTTTTGTGGTGCCAATCAAATCATTTGATAACTTTTCTTAAGAATTGAGGTGATCCAAGAAAAAATTCCGCAATACAAATCATTTGCATTGTGTAACCAAGCATCCATAGAATAGATATTGAAAAATTATTTGCATTTGCAAATGATTTGCACCATACCATTCAGGGACTTATTCTCAGCCATTTACTTATTTGTCTTTATCTTTAATTGGGGTGTAATTAGTAAAAGTTGGATACCAATAGCAGCTCTAAAAAATTAGTACAACCCAACAAGATACTGAAATCTGAAAATAAGTTTCTTTAATCCAAAATCAGAATCTAAAAATGTGCTAACCCAAAACCAGTTTCCATTGAATGTTCCAAAATACCCTTACGAAACTAAATTAATAAGTCAACATTTGAATAAGTAAAGATTTTATGGTAAATTCATAAAATAGGGATGTTGACATTGAGGCAAGGGGTAAAACCTAATCTTGTATTTTGCAAGAGGGTAAACCTAATATAATCAAATTTGTAGGGAGATATAACTAAATTATCCTTTTATTTATTAAGAATACTGCACAACCAATAAGTACTTTTGTCTCACATTCCATGTCCTTGAGAGTTTGGATGCAGAACAGCAGACAGTCCAATTCAATTATTGGATTAGTTTGTCACTTAATAGGAAGTAAAAGTATCAACAAAATAAAACAAATGGTGCCAACTTGGAGCCCATCTGTCTTCAATCATTAGGTGGGTAAATCATTTTCCTAGAAAAAAATTGAGGTGGGAAAACCCACCTTTTTTAGGAAAAACAATTTTCTCATTCATTCTCCATCCACAATTCTTGACCCATAAATGCCTTGTGTGGTTATGCTTAAATGGGCATTGGGCACACTACTGCAAATGTCATTAAAGATTGGCAACGCATTTCTTGTTCTTTCCAACATGTTGAGTGGCATAAAATTTAAGTGGTTTAAGAAAGATTTTAATCTTCTAGATTGGTTGCTAACAACTACAGCAGAAGTGATGGATCATGCTTGTCAGTCCAATAAAATATTGAGCTTATATGGCTACACCAACTCTTACTTATACACCAGATCTGTATATAGACACACCACATATGGGTCAGAAAAAGAAAACCACCAAAAAAAAATAAAAAAATGGTGCAGGCCACCTACAAATAGTCACCTAATCCTCAAAACCCATGATATAGCCCGAAAAGCCATGACCCTTTTCTCAACTCATTTGGAAGGCCACAAATGTAACCAAACCATGCTAGAGTAGAGGCAACTCTGCACCACCATATTTACTTTCGCTGTTTGGAGTGTAACAAGTAAAAGCTGGTGTGAAAATATAAGTTCTCTAAAAGTAAATATAGAAGAAAAATAACCTGACTGAATCGTGTTGGTTGTTAATGAACGAGATGTCAAAGTTCTTCCACGCACCTCATGAATCCAGATCCTAGGCCAACACTGGCATTTGCTGTACATATCGTTCCCTCAGTGGTGGGCTCAATATCACAAAGTCTACGATATGCAATCGGAACAAAGACAGAAGGCCTACAACAGTCACCTACACATTGTAACAATATGTACATGTGCCAACACAATGCTCGAAATCCACACGAAATGGTCAGTACTATAACAGTTACATATCAGCTCCTATTTCAACAAAGAGAGACTACAAAGCTAACCAATAACTCAAGCTACTACAAGCCAACAGCTTCTCTACTGTCACCAATCCGCTAATTCTTCACATCTGATAATAACCAATATATAGAGGTCCTCAAATATCAAACATGGCATCCTGGAAGATCTGACAAATTACAATCAAACACTAGTGTACAATCAATCCTTTCTTATTCACAATGTTTTCCGCTTTATCAATTTAGTGTACATTCACTAAACTTTGCTGTTCCTGCATAATAGAGAGTAGAAAGAATCAATACTCGACTCCTTCAAATTTTGACGCTGACAGACTGTTAAAATTAGGAGTGTAATTTGGTTCGGTTTGTGGCCAAATCAAAACCGAACGACATAGGTCGTTTTCACTAAATAAGAACCAAAAACCGAACAGAACTGCCCATAGAAGCAAACCAAACCAACTGATCTAAGGTTGGTTTAGTTCAGTTCGGTTCTATGGGTGCCGATATCCTATATAACTGTTTGGAAGCAAACATAATTTTAAGGAAAAAAATAAATAAGGAACATAAAATTTCATATAATAAATCATTAATCTATCCATAAAAAAAAGTCCTCAATTTATCCATGAACAAACAAATCACTAATATATGTCCTAAATCATTAAAAGGTAATACGTCAAAAATTATTCGGTTATCGGTTTGATTTGGTTCTATACAAGCCTTGAACTGAGAACCGAACCAAACCAAAATTGACCGGTTCTCCATTTTCTTAACCCAGAGCCAAACTACAACTTGTTCCAAACCGAAAAAATTTAGTACAAAGCCATCTGTTTGGTTAGGTTCTCGGTTTGAACCAGACCAAGTTGCACCCCTAGTTAAAATATTATGGATTCCAAGGTATTATGGCAGAGTCCCTCAAGTCCTGACTTGAGAGCACGACAACATGAATAAGAGGAAAAAGTGAAAAGCACAAAAGAGAGATGTCTTACAATGTAGATAGTTCAACCCAAGGGGGGAGAACCCGGTTCAGAACCATAAACTTCTTTAGATAGGGACACAAAGTTCAGTGGTGTAGTTGACAACCTTCTGAAATGGCCATTTTGACGCCCAGACTGGGAACGGGGTGTGAGGAGCTCAGGGGTTGCACTGCCAACTGAGAGCCGCCGATGTGTGGGAGTCATGGACCCGTTTCCATTTGTACGGTATCCGTTTGGGCTCCTAAAGCTGTTGCTTCTTTTTGGGCTTGGTTTAGATCCGTACATGGCTTCCTTCTCCGTAAGAAGAAGATCGTGTAGCTTCTTCTGATCCTGTTAAAAGGGGTGACATAAATGTCAATGTAGTGTTGTTTATAGGGAAACCAAAGAGCCGAAAATGTGGAACAAAACAATACCATCGTGACAAAGTCAGGATTCAAGAAACTTTGGCAAGGGAAAAGTTCAGAAAAATCACAAAAAAACAAAAATATAATATTACTCAAAATAAAATAAAATTGCAAAATTTCATATTAAACTATAATATAAAAATGTAATTTTCAAAGCTTTGTGAATAAGTCAGGATAAAATCGTCAATTGAAAGAAGAGAGATTTACTTGGCAAACCTAATGTGTTGCATTTTTATCAAGTTTATTACCCACCAAACGTTACTTTACCAAGTTTGTTACCCAGCAAACCTTGGAATGGGTATCCAAATCATAAATTTTTACTTGATGCGGTTAATTTTCTACTTAACATACCTTGGAGTGGTTGGTAACTGCATCAATTTATCGCATCCAAAAACATCTATTTAATAAAATGCAACTGAGTTGGAACAGTTGTGTGTGACACAAACATCCAAACAACTACAGTTTTGTGTAGACAAATCCAACTAGGATAAATCTCTCATCATCTACAATTTTGTGGGTGAAACCTCCCATCAAACTAGTGTCATATGACCCATTTTATTTCCTTTACACCTCCTCTAATTTTACTATATTTTCTCTTCTACCCCTTTCATCCACTTTATTATTTTTCATTTTTTGCCCCTTTAATATCAATTTTTTTCAATAATAACCCTCCAACTCTTTTTTTTTCACTTTTACCCTCTAACCCGAAAGACGATGCCCCATCAAACTTTATTATATTTTCTCTTTTACCCATTTAATCCACTTTATTGTTTTTCATCTCTTACCCCTTTAATCTCAATTTTTTTTAATAATACTCATTCCATCAAGCTATAGTTTGTTGAGACCCACTTTATTTCATTTGTTCTTCACCTCCCCTAACTTTACTATATATCTTCTTTTACCCCTTTAATCCACTTTATTGTTTTTAATTTTTTACCCCTTTAATTTCAATTTTTTTATAACAGTTTTGTGGGTCAAATCTCCTATCAAACTATAGTTTCATGGGACCCACTTTATTTCCTTTGTTCTTTGCCTCTTCTAATTTTACTATATTTTATCTTTTACTCCTTTGATACATTTTGTTATTTTTCATCTTTTACCCCCTTTAATCTAATTTTTTTAATAATATCCCTCCAACTCTATTTTTTTCACATTTACCCCCCTAAACCGGAAAGAGGATGCCCCTTCCTCTAACTTTACTATATTTACTCTTTTACCCTTTAAATACTTTATTGTTTTTCATCTCTTACCCCTTAAAACCTCAATTTTTTTTTAATAATACCGTTTCCATCAAGGTATAGTTTATTAGGACCCACTTTATTTCATTTATTCTTCACCTCTCCTAACTTTACTATATTTCCTCTTTTACCCTTTTAATCCATTTTATTATTTTTCTTCTTTTACCCCTTTAATTTCAATTTTTTATAATAATACCCCTCCAACTTTATTTTTTTCGCTTTTACCCCATTAACCTGAAAGAGGGCATGGGTGAAATCTAGTGATCTAATGCCATGTGGATATAAAGGACAAAATCCTAAGAACTATGAAAAAATATTGAAAAATAATAATTTTCACTGTTGAATTTTAGTTTAAATTTGGGAGTTTAGTAGCCATCAATTTTCGACACCTATCAAGCTCAAAAAGGATTTTTTTTTTTTCTTAATCTCTTCTTAATGAGTTTTTCAATGAAATCTAGAAGGTCGTGGTGTTGGATTGCCAATTTGGTAATCCATGTGGACCAAACGACCCTTAGTAAGATTTTCAATCTTACGAAGTTGGTCATGTTAACCTGATTCATGAAATTGCAACAGATAGGTCTGTTGGGTAAATCTCTCTTGGAAGAACACAACTTAAGAAAATCGGAGAATTTTTTCACTATGAACAATACCCGATAGCGCTTCTTCTCCTCTTCCTTTTGTTGCTTGGTTATTTTATACTCCTCCAGCATTGATAATAGTCGTACCTGAACAAACATGGTATGATTACTTGAGAAAAGCGATAAAATGACACATCTCTGATCTAACCGATAAAAAACCCAACTTACTCCATCATATAGAAACATCGTCTTTCTTTCCTTTTCCCAGGCTAGAGTTTTGTTCTTCAAATTGTCTACCATAGCTGGAAAATGGAGAACTTTGTTAGCTCCAAAGGAGAGAGAAAATAGAGAGAAACAAAGAGAGAGGGTACCTGGAATCTTGTTTACAGTCACTCGAGCACGTTCCGCACGTTTTAGGTTTATGTGGGCACCTCTTCCAGCACTATATTTGTTATCATCCTGAATCCAGTAAAACCATCAAATTTAAGAGCAAGCCAGGATCCAGACTCTTGTTAAAAAAAAAAAAAAAATTGAAGATGATACACCCAGAACTATATAAAATTAACAGAGATTTGCTACTTCAAAAAATTATGTGCTAAGCTAATGAACCAATGGCATGACGCCATGTCTACTGAAAAAAAATACTAAAATAAAACACTTAAACTGCTCTGAAATTCTCTCTATTGACCAATTACTTTTCCTCATTTAATACACATGGCGTCATGCCATTGGTTCATCAGCTTAGCACATAAATTTTGAAACAGAAAATCTTTGTTCTATAAAATTGTACTTCAAGAAGAGTTTAAAATTATTTTTTTTGATAAATATAAAATTGTATTAAGAAGAAAAAAAAGATACAGAAGCCGGTCAAGATGACCGACCAAAACTAATTAAAATTGTACTTTCAAGAAGAGTGTTAATAGATCCTGAAAAATCACACGCAATGAAATCATGGCAACGGCCATGCATAATGAAATCATACCATGTAATAGGTAATAGCTTACTTGGTTATAGTCTTCAAGCCAAATTTCCTCTTCACAGGCTGCAAGCCACCGGTCTATTCTCTCCATAATTTCTTTTCGGTTAAAAGCTTCATCTTTTGCTATTATTATCTGTGCTTCAATATTAGCCAAAAGTTCAGAAGGATCCACGAGCCCTGAACAAGAAAATTTGCACTTAAGTTCAAACCTTAATAGTTAGCTCTACATTTCAACTGAAGTAATATAAACCATACCAGAGTCTATTAATGCATTAGACTTCTCAGGAGCGGTGCTCATATCAGGCTCAATATGTGCTTTTCTGCAAATTTCCTCCAATTCTAACCTCTTTTTCAGAACAAATTCTTTCATTCTGCTGGCTTTCAGTTTAGTTAGTCTCTCAACCTCTGTCGCCGCCTGTTAAGAGACAAAATTGAGATCTAAGGATTTATTTTCTAAACATTAACAGAAGTCCATGTGAGGGTCATTCTTCAAACCTGCTCAATAATCTCTAGTGAAAGAATGCCAGATTCCGTAACTTCTGGTTCTGATGAACCAAGGATGAAAGTTAACTTTCCAAAACACCTCCTCTCTTCTTCGGGTGAATCCATTAAGTTCCAAAGTTCGAACAATGATGCCAGGATATCTTTCAACTACAATTCAAAACAGGGTTTACTCAAATTTCAGAGAATAAATAACCGTCAAAACTTATGTTACCTGGTTTGTTGATTCATTTGGATAGAATTCGGGTTCACGGTTCGTGGTTTGCCACTCTTGAATGAACACGGTTTGTAAAGGTACTTCGTGGTGGATATTTAAGTCATTTGTGTTAATCTCATAGAAGAAGACTCAGGTCAAGGGGGCATTTCATCAGTCTAAAAACAAAGGGGTATCTTTTGGAATTTTTAGAATAATGGCTCTCTCTCAAAATTCACCAAGATATGGGGGTTCGTTAGGTTTGCTGTTTTTAATGAACCCACTACAAATATAACCTCAAATTGGTTCGGTTTGTACCCATTCGCAGTTCACTATTATATTAATGAACTCGGTAACATAGGTCAAAACTACAGAATCTTAGATTTTGTTTACCTTCTGAATCCGGTTTTTCCGTTCCAATTTCAACTTAAGGGTGGCCTGATCTAGACCTTCCAATGTAATATCACTGATATTTGTGCATTTTTCTGGACTTGTTTCATCCAGACTTGGGTGCACTTCACTCACGGTCTTCCCAAAATCCAATTCAAGCACTCCACATAAAGAATGCACTTCATTTACATACTCCAAAACCTTGTGAAGGCGGTCAGACTGCAAGAAACAGAATATTGTAATATGGAAGCAAATCCATCAAAATTCTCTACGGAAAAAAAACAGAGAGAACTGATTTCCATGTAAATGGCATACCTTTTCCTTTTGTAGGGTGTGAAGATGTGTCTGATATTCATTAAGCTTTCTTACTGATAAGTCTTGACCCTCCATGTCCAAGGAACTAATTGCAACATCATTAACGTGATTGTACCCCGAAATCTCTCCACTGATTTTCTCGATTTGTGCCTTTATCTCTGCAAAGTGTTTGATGCGTTCCTCTTTCTTTTTTCTCAAATCTTCTACTAATGGTGAGATGGATGCAAGCTGTTCTTTCAATGATGCTGACCTTTTCTCTGTTTGTATCTGAAAAATTCATAACATTGTCCACACCAAAGACTCATTATTCAACTGATTCAAATGCATAATTTTGAATTATTGAGATTTGTGGCTGTTTGATGAGAAATGGAAACTTCATTAATTTGATGATGAAGTGATGATACGTGAGTTCGTGTCTTAATGATAATATCTCACTCGACAAAAGTCGCAAAACCAAGAAATCTTGCACTTGATGATTATTCTTATTAAATAGTGCAAATAAGACTTGTATTTTCAGGTAATTACATCATTATCATTAAAGCTTTACCCAAAATACCCGAGGATTTTCACTGCCATGTTGTTGGAGACACGTTCATTTGTAGACCCCTTGGTCCCGAATAGGCCCATACTGAGGAATTAGGTGGAGGTCATCATCAAATAAAGGCCCTTTGCTTTATTCCCATATCATTTGGTCCTTAATTCCTTTCAAGATTGGTTGGGGATTTGAAAGGAAATGAGTAATGGAATCTTTAATGGAAGGGAGGAAGACTTTGAGAAGATAGGTCTTAAGATCAAAGTTCACTCTATTATTAATCATCTCTTTTTTGTTGGGTAAGATGGACTTGAACGACCAACCTCAACATTGCTCTTGCTTTGCATTTTGCAATGTGTCAAATTGACATCATGATGTAAATACCCTTGCTGATACTTATCAGAATGCCTATAATCGATTTAAGATGCATCGAAGAAAGAAATCAGCTACATTGACCGAGTGAACTCTGTTTGACCGAATCAACTCGACCCAAGCTTTGACCGGTTCACAAGACCCAGTCCAACTTCTCTTAGGACTCTTTCTTTCATTGAGTTTCTATTTTTGAAGTTTCTTAAGTAGTCCTAGTTAGTTTCTATTTCAATTTTAGAAAGTTTATTATTTTCCTAGTTAGTTTCTAATTTGTATTATGTTTAAAATTCATTTCTATTCTTTAGGTTATTATTAGAAGTCTTTTTAGATGTCCAAATTGAATTCTAATAGGATTAGAAGATTAGTAATATGTTATAGATAGATTCTGAGGTTACTTTTTAGTATTTTAGAAGGTTTCTAAGTTGTTATGGAATTATCTATATAAGGAGCTCACATAAACAAATTCAGTGAAGAAATAAGTTTTTTTTATAAGATTGATTAATAAAAGAAGAGATTTTTCTTCCCTTTCTTTGTTTTTTCTTAGCATAAGAGCCAGATCTTGGTTCTTAATTTTACTGTTTGCGATTGATTTCCATCAATCTAAAACCAGATTGAAGTTTCTAGTCTGTTTTACTCAACATAGAGATTCTTCATTACTCTTAGTTATTGGGATTTCACCCAAGAACCAGATTTTTAACATAAACTCTAGGTGTGTGTGTTCCACCCTACATCACATCAACTGAGAAATGGGTCTAAGCCCATTGCTAATCTACTCCAAAGGTATGTAAAGGATCATTTTCAATGTTTTTGTCTTTCAAGTGAAGTGCATTGCTTTAATTTTTTCTTAGGCTCTTTTTCTCTTGTATAGCATTTTGAGACTATTTACCTGTCTAGGTTGTATCTTTAGGATTCATTCCCTTCTTTTACTAAAGCAAGTGTAGACAAAAAAGAAAGGCAATAATAAAAGAGAACTTCTATTGGCACCAACTTTTACTAACGGCACCCCCAAGATGTGCCAACTCTTTGGTGATTTACATATTATTGGGTTGACTTTAGCATAAGTTGGTGTGGCAAATAGAATTTCTCTAATAAAAATGTAGTTGGTTCTTAAAGCCTGCAATGGTGTACCGTTGAATGAAGACTATGCTCCCCAAGGACAGCCATAAGTGTCGCAAGCTCAGCTTCCTTTGCCGCGACAGACTGATTGAGTCGTGCCTTTGCATTGCTTGCCTCATCAACCTTCCTTCGATACACTTCCAAGCACTCCCTCTCGAGCTCAAACAGCATACGGTCCTTCTCTGCTTCGCTCTCACCCATCTCATTCCATATATGCTGTGTTCATAGCAATTATCCCAAAAAAAAAAAAAAAAACTCATAATTTTAAAACCCCAATCATGTTTTTATATTCTTTTGATAGAAAACTTATAATCCAATTGACTAAGGGTCTATATGATTGTGGAGGAAAATCGACCAGAACATCGTTTCCTTGGGAAAATGCTATTTGCAATTGTGCATTTTTGCGAGAAAAACATTTTCCTACGAAAACAATTTCCCATATTGGTGAGTCAATATTCTCAGTACCATTTTCTGGGAAAAGAGTTTTCCGGAGAAAAAATTTCTCTGCAGTGAAAAATGTTTTAAAAAACATTCTAACCCCCAATTTGAACACTGGAAACCCCATTGACACCCAATTCTCATGACCAGGTCAAATGTCCATTTCCAGTATATAAAAAAAATAAAAAAAAGGAGAGATTTTTAAGAGCTTTCTTCAGTGTGAACTTGATTTGAGAAGTCTAAATTTCTCAACAAAAAAAAAATTTTGAAAAAAGGGCAAAAACAGACGAAGAAACCACTTATTTGGTTCCTTCATAAGAAATCTCAAAATTGTTTCCTCTGCAAAATCCATGAAGGGAAAAGTGATTAATTTCATAATTAAAACACCTTTACATTTTCCCAATCCAAAAAATTTCAAGAACCTAAAGTAGATTTCTTTTCCACCACAGAAGTCAGGATTCAGGAACCCATCCATCCAACAATCATGAAAGGCGAATCCACCAAAACCCAGCCTTTGAGATAGAAAACAAAAAGAGAAGAACAAAGAAAACTAACAATAAAACAAATGCAAGAAATAGAGAGAGAGAGAAAGAGAGAGCACCTGAAGTTCTGACAGTAAAGCACCACAACTGATTCCCATCATACGGACACTGTTGGTCCCATTTGGACTTCTAAGAGCTTCCATTATTGTACGGACACAGCACCACAAACTCCCTCTCTCTCTCTCTCACTTTGCCTCTCTCTTTCTCTCTCAAGAAAGATCACTAAAGAACTGAAGAAACAGAGGAGAGACTGAAGAGAAGTCTTCAAAGCTCAGCTTATAGAAAGAGAAAAAGAAAACCCAAAGACTTTGTCAGATCTGAGCTATGAAGAGGCTTCAGAAATCTCCATTAAAGACCCTTTTCTCAAGCTTTGAAGAAGAATCTCCATCTCCATAACCCAGAATTTGTTTTCTAGTAATACAGGAAACTCTCTACTGCAAAGTGTTTAGGCAAAAATCAAGCTAGAAAAAACGCCATTAAAGATGTTTTAAGCAGAATCAGAGAGAAAGAGAGAGTTAGGGTTTAAGAAGGAAGTAATGTGTGTGAAATCATTAAGAGAATGAAAATGGAACTCAGACTCAGAGAACATTTAGGGTTTTTGAGTGACTGATTGTACACAAAATGTACAGATACTCGTGGAAAAGAAAGACTTCTTTTAGAGTGAAAGAAAGAAAAGGGTAAGTTTATGATGTTTCTCCATAAGAGTATTTTATCTGTTTCTTATTTCATCACCGTAGATCTTCTTATTCATATTGACGGTTTAGATTTCTCCTATTTTTACGCTATATATAAGCGGGAATGCACGTGCATGCATTTATTTACATGTACTTCCCCTAATAAGGGTATTCATCTTTCAAATAAAGAACTTCTATTGACACCTCAACTTTTACTCATTACAACCCAATTTTTAAAATTATTTATTGCACCCCAATTACTGATTAAAATTATATCTCAACATTCCAAAATAATATAACAATCATTCAAACAATTTGGGTAGTTGTTCACAATTACGAGACTCATATAAAATCCTAAAGCCCCAAAATAAAAATCTAGCAAAAAAGCAAAAAAAAACCTGAGAGAGCTCTATCATCACTACAACTTTTAATTATTTTCAATTATTTATTTATTTTTAATTAGAATATAATAAATAAAATTTGGAGTGTCAATAGCAAATCTCATATACTTAGGGGAAATGCACATGCGTGCCTTTATTTCCATGTACTTCTTAGTACAAATGGTTCCCTTAAAAAAGCATTGATCGCATTCATCCTCTAAATAACGGCATCAACCATTTATTGATCATAAATTTTGGAAAAATTGATTATAGAATCTAAGATGTTGGATGCAAAATATCTAATACCATTAAAATATTACTTCATTTAATGGGTGGTTTGTGAAGTATTGCATCTATTTAGGGGATTTGGGTGAGATATGATGTTCTAAGAGGCTAGTTGCCTTGCCCTTAGTAGTCGGGCCTACTGATTCGGAACCCCCCATTATCAAAAAAAGAAAAAAGGAATGATGCTTAATGATTTAATTGAAAATAAATAATATCTTTATCTTTTAAAATAGATAATCTTTTAATTTTGTTGTTCATTTTGTCCAATATGATGACACTATATCCTTTTGTTATATGTATTAAATCGTTACAAGGAGAAGTTATCTTGTCAATAAAAAAATAAATGCTTCGTGAAGGACAAATTTGATACTCAGTTGAAAAAAAAAGTTTGAAAAGAAATTTCTAACCTTGAGGGAGAACATATAAATAGTACTTGGGTTTGGGATTAATAAGTGAAATACTTTATAAAAAAGTTATTTGTTGTCTTTTATTTTTAATTTTTTTTAATTTCAACTAATATAAGCATTGGCCTATTTTTCAAACCAAAATACCAACTTATAAGCATGTTTTTCTTTTCTTTTTCATTGTCATTTATTCTTATCTTTTATTTGAGAGTCGTGTAGGAGTGACCTCAATAGAGAATATACGGGGGACATCTTGACATGGTGGCCCATGCATGCTAGTAGATACATTTCACTTGTATCTCGATAAAATGCATCTACGAGCATACGTGCACGACCACATCAAGAGGTCCCCCCACTAAGGTCACTCCAACATTAATCTTTATTTGATTTCAAATAAATATGGATTTAACTTTTCATATATAAAAAGTTGAATGATTTGAATTAAGGTATTGAAAAATTTAGAAAGAAAGAGAGATTTTATTGCCACACCAACTTTTGTTAAAGTCTCTTCAATCATATGCAAAATAACAATCACCAAAGAATTAACAAACATCTTTCGTAGGCATTAGCAAAAGTTGGTGTGATAATAGAAGCTCTCTTTCTAAAACATATTAATGTATCAATCGAGAGGAAATTTAGGAAATTGAAGAGTATGTCCGATCCCAAATAAGAATAGCTACATCCAAATGTGATTTCCATCATTCAACAATGTGCTATCTCATGAAAGTATGATTGATTCATTATTAAAAAAAAAAAAATTACACAAATTGTATGAAGAAAAAAATGTAATAAAGCTTCTTTAATTAAAGTATAAGTAAACTTAAACTTTAAAGAAGGGTTATTGGGCATGAGTTGACATTAATGGGGGGATTGATCACTTTAACAATACTCTTTAGTATCACTGCTGGAAAGCTAGGGCCACAGTTATGTTTGGATTGAGAGAAGTGGAGAGAAGAGAAACTCAATTTCTCTCCATCATTTGGATTGACATGAGAGAATTGATGATAATTTTGGAATTTTAAAATATCTTAAAAGAGAGTTAGGGGTGAAGTTGAAATTATAAAATATTTTAAAAGGCTTTCTTTCCATTTCTCTTCTCAGCTCTCCACTTTTGGAGAGAAAGAAAACTCACCTATTTTTCTCTCATTTTCTCTTCGATTTTTTTTTCTCCTCTCCCCACTTAACAATCCAAACAAAAGAAATGGAGAGAAACTCATTTATTTTCTCTTCTCTTCTTTCCATTTCTCTCAATCCAAACACAATGTATAGAGAATTGAGAAATTATTGTGAATAACTTTGTATTAGATATAGGACTAATTATCTTACTTTATATTGAATTGGCTTATTTCTATATACGTCGTCCAATGTGTAGATATTTTTATCTTACTTTGTTGATTATACATCAAGGAAATTATGGATATAACTAATAAAATCATTAAATTATAGGTCGTGTGGATATAAGAGTCAGAAGTACTTAGAATATAAATACTCTTAGAAGTACTTTTTGAAGTACTATCCAGACTAGGTGGATAGTGTTTCTCATTTTTTTCTTTTTTTCCAAGAGTTTCATAAAACTATTAAGAGAAAACATTGTAAATTTTCTCAATTACATTAGTTAGAATAGATAATGGTGGGAAGTACTCTTCAAATTTATTGATCCAATATTATAAAGACCACGACAAAAGGCAAGAGAAAATGGTCCCAAATGTGTTATAATATTACGATGAAATGGCAAAAAGAATTAATAGAATCACTACAAGAGAAGTTATACGATGCTCTTAAATTCTAAACTTCCAAGAGATTTTTGGGACGTAGAAGTTACAACAATATGTTTAACTTATAAATTGATTATCCATGGTCTTTTTGATGTTGTCATTCCATCTACCTAGAAAAGAGAAGGTGTTGAGCGACAAAAAAAATTCTTAATAATTCATAAAAATATTCCTTTGGAAACATCTAAAACAATTCAAACGGGGTAAATGAGTATTTCAAACATCAGTTTGATATAAATCAATTTTTTTTCGAGTTGAAAGCGATCCTTGATTCATGGTGGAAAACTTACTTAATACCTTCAAATTCAACACTAACAACCAAATAAAGTTATACTCAACAAAAATTTTGAATAATGATGGCCATCCCTACATGATAAAAGGAGATGTGCTATTGGCACGCCAATTTTTACTTCTTACACTCTAATTTCTTAAACCATTTATCACACCCCATTAAAAATTAAACACACTCGTCAAATATAACAAAGGTTTGGCTCAAATTATTATCTCAACGTAACAAAACATTATAGCGTTGGTTCAAACAATTTCGTGTGCTAAATATGATGAAATTATGAGTTCGGTACACTGTTCATTTTAATTCTCAAAACATGGTTTTCCAGTGAATTCGTCACGTTAATAATCTATGAATTCGCTGATAAAAAACCAATGTTTTTGCCCTATCAACAATTTTTTTGGCAATTTATTTACTAATGCATTTATTATAAAAGTGACGAATTCACTAGAAAAACATGTATTGAGAATTAAAATGAACAATGCACCGAAACCCTAATTTTAACATAAGTTGTGCATGTTTTAGGCAAAATCCCAAAAATAAAAGAGAGCTTCTATTGATTCCCCAACTTTTAATTCTCCTCAACTATTAACTTATTCTCTTTTATTCTTAGTTGGCGTGTAATAAGTAAAAGTTAGGGTACCAATAGTAGCTCTCTAGAAATTTTTGTGTAGCAATTACCTTTTACCCTGTATGATTACTGACTAGTCAAATTTAAAATGTTGGAGAAAAAAATGAGGAAAACAAACTTTTACTCAATAAATGTAGATCCCTTAATTTGGGGTTAAACCGCGATAACTTGTTTTCACGAAACCCTAAAGATTGGCTAGAATAATAAGGCTATGGTTTGGTTGATAACCTTTAATTAAGTAGGTGACACCATTGTAATCAAATAGTGATCTTTAAGGTTACTTTATTTGCCTAATTGATTTTTCAACAACCAACATAATTAGCATCTCAGCTAAAACGATATAAAACAACTTGGAAACAGTGGTTGATGTGGTGGATTTGGTGACAAGAATTGAATACTTTTCCAAATAGATAAATGCATGGAAGTCACTTACATGATTAGAGCTAAGCAACCACCATAGCCTTTTTAATCATTATTTTCTTAATGATTTTGCATCACCAACCAATGTTTTAATACTTAAAGCTTTGACTTGCTTGAAATTTGGTCGAGTTGAGTTGACGTCATAAATCACGAGTGGGTCGATTCAATGTGTTATCTAAAAGAATAGAAAATTATTATTAATCATAAAACAAACCATCATTAGAACCAAAAGGGGGTCCTCCAAGATAAAAAATAACTCGTACGACATTCGAGTGCAGTTGACTCAAATCATAGGGATGCATGATTACAAAGAGTTGACGAGTTACTGAGTAACCTTGTATGTCCATCTTAATGGTACCATGGTTTTAAAACTTGGTTTCATGTCTCGTCTCATCCATGCCAGATACCAAGTTGTCTCAAACGAGTTTGAGACGTCTCGTTCAACAATGAGAAAAATGAATGTGGGGTATTAAATCTTATCCGATACATTGACTTGTCCATACGTGTTGTCCATGCCTGAAACTGAGATGACTCAAGCAATACGTCTTGGTCTCAGATGAGTTTTGAAACCATGAATGGTTTAAAATATAATCCTGGTTTGATGTTTGAACATGGAGACTACGAAAGAGGGTAAATATATAAACTGCAGCTGCCATTGGATGATAAATATTGGATCCCACATTGCTTTGGTGTCATTTTCTACAATTTTTTACTGCATTTATTTGTTCATTAGAAACTCAAAGCTGATAAGAAAAAAACAGTAATGGAGATCTCTAAAATGATATATTTAAATATAATGTGAAAATCTCCTACAATGCTATACCATTTTAAGCTTGATTTTTATGACATTATTGACTTCATCAAAGAGAAAATTATTGTATCTACCCTTTAACTTTTCATAATTTTACATAATATTTTAGGATTCAAGAAATTTAAATTATTCAAAAAAAAAAAAAAAAAACCCTCAGAAATACTACAATTTAAATAACATTACATAGTAAATTGATGATATTAAAACGATTTTTTTTGGATGGCAATCTAAATCTGTTTCTACAACTTCTAAGTTGCATTGGAATATGTAAGTGTCAACCAACTAACTTATGATTTTAAGCTCTTATTAAAAAGGGGTAGCTTTCGACAAACAATCTTAGGGGGACAATCTTGGAAAATAAATTTTGTCCTATATTACTTAAAAATTTCGGATTAGGCTAATGTTTTGTGAGGATGATCTCTATGGTGAGGAGATCATCCTTGCAAAAAATAAGTCCAATCTAAAACGTCTAACCCCATCAAAAGTTGTTTACAAAGTTAAAGAATTATGGATCGTCAATCTTTATCATTAATTTGTAAATAACTTTTGATTTGGAGGTTTCATATTGGACTGATAGAGATCATATTCACAAAAAATCAGCCCAATTCAAAATGTTTAAGTCATATAAGACAAATTTTACCTCCCAACATTGTCCCCTTCAGATTGTTTGGCGAACGCTCCCCATTAAAAAGGTCAATGTTATATAATAAAGTTATTGTGATCTAAGGGCCATATAACTTTGAAGTAAGATAATATCAAAGTAGAGTTTTTTATTTTGTATTAGGTTCACGGGTTCAAAAGACATGCTTCTGAACAAAATGCAATGGACGAACATGATTCATGGATGGATATCCGACCCCAAATCTTTGAGATAAGACTATCATAACGATGATTAGGTCGGTAGGTTGTTCAGTCCACTTCTTAGTGGTCTTACACAGTGAAAGTTCAGCTTGATTGGCAATTCTTAGATGTTGATTGATGCGCAAATCAAATGACAGGAAACAACCATTAAATAATTTCCAAATGATGGATAGAAATATCTTCAAATATTGATTTTGACGTCTATGATCTAGAATTAATGCATTGGCGGTGAATCAACTCTGAATGTCATAGGTATTCTTGGGAGTAAATAGGACTTCAAAAGCTACGTCCATTTCCAAACCATTTGGTAATATATATAGGTTTCCTTTTTCATTGGAAAGTGATGGTGTTAATATCTATAAGATGTATAATATTGTCCCAAAAAAGGAAAATAAAATATGGTGATAACTAGGGCCACTTCCAGTGGATTTTCTCGAGATTTCTAAGTTATGAGAATCTTGAGGAATATTGGTGTGGGTGTACTAGGGCTGTCAATGGATCGAATCTGACTCCAATTTGATCCTTCTGATTTGATAATAACTTCTGATCTAGATTGAGGGTTTTGATTTTGATAAGGATGTGATTCTCATAACGTGTTGTACTTGATCAATCATATCTCAATCCAATAACACCTTAATAAGATAGAATAGGAGAAAAAAGAGAAGTTTTGAGTTTAAGCCCTTTGTCAGCCACCACAGTGATTTATCACGGCTTACCTGGTATCATAGTGAAAAAAAAATCTATACTTTGAGCTACAAACTTTCTTCCAAAGCTTGAGCCCAACTCCATGTTATGGCTTTGCATGGTTTGATGGTACTGGTTAACAAGAAGATACTATTAATCAATGCACGCATTTTGCTCATTGCTAACCTTAACTTGTAAAGGCCATAGTAACAAAAAAATCAAGATTTTTTTATAAAAAAAATGCTTTTAAAACATGTTTTGCACCTTTAATGACTAAAACAATAATAATAAAAAATCACATTTTTTTTTTCATTTAAAAAAAACAATCAACAAAAAAGAAAAAACTAAACTAAACATTTTTTTTTAATGTGGGATTCGATACGTAATAGACTTTGGTGATTCATAAATGTAGAAATATAGGATGATAATATCTTAATGTTATGATTTTTCATTTTTACGTTAATTTATCATTTTGATGAACAAAAGATATGTTAATGAGTTCACTTTTTTTGACATCATAGCACGCATAATTATATTTGAGAACATGTGATAATGGAAACATAGAATAAATTAAATAAATGACTTATGTATGATTAGACATATACATTTTTCATATATTTTTTATTTTTTATTTTTCATTGTATTTAAAAAAAAATAAAAAAATAAAAAAATCAAAGTTTGCCCTCGCTATTTTAAACCCGTACTCTGACTTTTTGACTGTGGTTAAATGTATTTATAGTAGTTTTTGTGGGAGAAACATTATAAATTTTTTCTAGCTTTCGAGCATAGTATATTCAGTGTGCACCTCTGTTATTTTTTTTCGGATTTTCACATAAGTCAATTACTCTAATTGATTTTTTCTTAGTTATTGTTTTCTTATTCATTTCCAGCGAATTTCGTACCCTACATTGAAGGTTGGAATTTTTTCAATAAAAATTAACCCAAACCCAATATGATTTCCTCCATATTCACTCAAGCTTGATTCAGTTGAATTGAGTTGGAAATTTTTGTTCCGATCTGGATCCTAACCCAATTCATATTTAAGCCAAGTTTGGGAAAATCTTGCCCTGACTTAAATTAGATATACATCTTTTCAAATTATTAGGTCATTCCCTTTGACTTAGGTAAATGTTTTCGACCCGACAAATCTATGAATGTCCCAACCTAATATTATATTAAAAAAATGAGCATTTTACCTAAAACAAAAGGAAAAGAGAGACTAAAATTACTAAAATATTTATCAAAATGGGGAAATATCATTTTGGGTAAGCTAATATTATTTTCAAAACATTTAGGTTTTAAAATAGAATAGTGATTTTTTGACACCCCCTCTAACACACGCCCCCTGACGTGGCATGAACTAGAATCATAGATTTTTCCATTAGGATACACAACTCTACATTACCATGAATATGTGCAGAGTTGTGTATCCTGAGGAAAAGAATCTATGATTCTAGCACATGACACATCAAAGGGTGTACCGGGGCATGTGTCAGAGAGGGGCGTCAAAAAATCATTATTCTTTACGACAGCTAGTAATTAATTTACTTTTACACATATTTTAGAAGAAAAATAATGATGATGTTAATGATCATGGTGACATCATAGTCGTCAATTTTTCAAATATCATAATGTTATTATATTTGACCAGATCCCATGTGCATATACAATATACATTAACATATGCAGTTGGTTATTAAAAAAAATACTTTAAAAAAAATATATTAAGTAAGTTTCATAATGTTTTATTAAGAAATATATTGTCCATTTATTAAAATTTTGACCCTTAGGAGACATACAGATATGTATGTGATGGCATAATGACCTTATTATTTCAAAAGAAAAAAAAATTGATCATGTATCGTAATAATGGCCGCTATTTAACATTTTAAAACATTATTTTAAATGATAATTTATCCTAATAATTAGTTCAATTAATATATCTTAGGAAATCAAGTAGCAGATATCTTCTTATTTGTTGGAATATTCTAGGCTCAATTTGCATTTTTTTTTTTTTTTTTTTTCGTTTTGCATGGACCCCAATGTGTTAAAATCTGATAGAACCGGTGGTTTGACCATATTTTGTTAATAAAATTGGTTCAATCAATGAGCCACGGGATTCTATAAAAATAAATAAAGATAATTTAAGAAAAAAATATTTCTACTTTAAATTTTCTTTATAAATATAAATTGGTCCAACCAAATTGAACCAAGGTCCTACAAATTTGATGAATTTTTTAAATTGATGAACCCTATTTAAGGCATCTCTTGTACTTGGAAAATTCTTAACGGTAGATACAGATTGGTTAAATTGAGGCATGAGGGTCCCATATTTGATGATTTAATTAAACAAATCATGATTAATCTGATTACAGCTAAGAAAGAAATATCAAGAAACCTTCACCTACCTTCATTATTTGAGTATTAAAGATAAGACCTTTGTTATTTGAGAGAATTACAGATGAGGGAAGCCCTTGTGGTGGGGAATAAACCTTTATAATTATAAGAGGCATGATTATCCAACTCCCCCACGTGGCATACTTAATTGACTCCCCCCTTACATGAGGTGTGTCAAAACCATAGATTTCCTCTCATTGGGATACACAATTGGACAAATTTATGGGGATGTGCAATTGTATATCTCAAGACCTAAAGTCTATGATCCTGATACATCCCACGTTAGGGGAGTCAATTGAGTATGTCATATGGGGCGGTCATATCATCACCGCTCTATAATTAATTATATTAAATGGATATTACTAATCAAAAGAACTTCTATTACCACACACAATTTTACTTAAAACACTTCAAGATAGGTGAGCTAATTTCTTAGTAGTGGCTTATGAATTGAGGTGCCCTAAGAAAATAATGGTGTGGCAACAAAAGTTACCCAATTTGATCAAGTTGATTAAAAAAGTTGAACTTAGTTGTCACAGAAATTTGCCGAGATGATGATTTAGTTAGGCCAATAGGTTGGTATGGGAGTTTGTCGGTCTTGATTTTTTTAAGTGGAAGTCCACATAAGATCAACTTGAGTTTGGGGAATGGTGACTAAGGTGAGTCCCTTTCAACCAACTTTTCTTCCTAATTTGGGGCACAAGGTCTCAATTTTACCATATAAGTCCTACTTTCCTCAGAAAATAATTTGCATTTGTATAGTATGTGAGCTATGAAGTTCGAAGTGAATAAAAGGGATGTTTCTTAAACAAAAGGAATTTGTTATCTAAGATTAGTGTAGTTAGAGGCCAATAAGAAAGAATTTGGATGAATTTTTAAAAGAGATATTTATGAAGAAGTGACCAATTTTTGATGAATTCACTTATTGTTCATTTTAATTATCATAATGTCAACGATAACATTTTGGAGATTTTTATAATGACTATTTCGCAAGTTTAAAGTGTGACAATTTCACTTTAAACTCATGAAATTGTCACTCTTAACTTGTGAAATAGTGATTTCGTTCTGAATTTTTTTTAACGAAAACATGATTAATCACATTTTAATCATTAAAATGAACAGTGAGTCAAATCATAAATAACTCATTTTCAACTCACAAAATGGTAATTCACCTTTTTTAAATTTGGACATAAAATTATAATAATTATGAAAATAATTCAGATATGATTTAATATGCATATGTTGATTTAAACTTGATTGAAATATAGAGTAAAGAATGGTGATAACATGACCCCGACGCACTTCCCCCCTACGCCCTCATCATAGAATCATAGATTAGTTGTCTCAGGATACACAAGAAAAATATGTATGGTTATACATATCCTAAGACAACTAATCTATAGTTTTGAGATGGGGGCGTGTATCAAAAGGAGGTGTTAGAAAATCATTACACTAAAATAAATTACCTTCTCATTGATGGTTGAACTTGGGGGAGATTTGATATAGTGTAGTCTACAAAAGGTCATTTAGAACTCTAATGGTCTTTGAAGGTGCAAATTTGTTAGGTTGGTTAAAGTTTATGAGTATTAATGTCATGACCTATTTCAAAACTCATCATCACCTATGGATTACTGACCAATAGCCACTCGTTTACAATTTTTTTAAATAATAATAGGAAAAAAGAAAAGAAGAAGCCTAATCGACCTCCCTATGAAGCTTGCCCCCACCTCGAGTATGAAATCCTAATGGATTCCAATCTCTTTAGTGGTAAGAGATGTGGTTCATTTCTATTTTTTCCAACCTAGATAAACTCTAAAAAATTATTTTCATTAATTTTTTTTTACTTAAAACTCTATTAATCGAAAATAACCCTACTGAATTATTTACAATTGAATCACAAGATACAAAATATTATGGAGAGCCACATTCCATGTAATCATAGTGTATAGGATAGAATTTAGATTAAATTCAAACCCTACATGTGGCATGATCTGAGAGGGTTGAAAGATTAGGTGGGACAATATTTCAGCACGGCTCTACCTTGTGGTACTTGAGATGCTAATCAACTCAGCATGCATGAATTGGGATAATTACCTACTAAAAGAGTAGATACTTGGACAAGTTTGACTAATTCTCAAGCAAAATTGAGAGAGTATCCCAAAAACATAGGTAGGAGTGATTGACAGTGTCAATTACATTCTTTACTAAATGGATAACTTCCAATTTTGTGAGAACTTTTCATTAGCTAGTCCTAAAATCAAGGAAATGATTTACGTGTTTAAGAGGGCAATTAATGAATGAGGTGGGCCAATAAGTAGGAAAGGAGGTCCTGAAGAAAATGACTTTTGAAAAGTGGTGGAACTTGTTATCCATTATTTCCTGCAACTTTTATTCTAACTAGAGTATCAGAGGATATTTGGCAGATATCACACCAGTGCCCTAGTTCAAAGGAGGAATACAGATTCATAATTAAAGTTGTCGTTAAAGTGTTTGAGGTGAGTTAAAAAATAACCTCTATAAACTCATGATTATCTTGAGACATAACATTTAGGTCTTTTAGCCATACAATATATATAAAAACCCTTAAGAAATTTAGTAGATCACTCAATTTTTTAAAAAATTGGACACGATTGGATTGGAACACGTATAATCGAATCCTAAAACTTTCATTGGCGAGTCGATAGAAATACCCTATTTCTTTTAAAAAAATTCATTTGACCCATCTGACTCAATCGGTTTAACCAGTGACCCAACCTGATAATGAAGAGTTTAATCCTAATATATTTTATCTTATAGACGTAACCTTACACATCTTGGTTCATATTGGAGACGAGAGTGATTTTTTGCTCACAGCCCAACAACAGTTTGACATGTGGTGAGAATGACATTAGCAATAGAGAGAAAATTCTCGCACCTCCTTTGCCCATAGATTTATTTTTAAGATTTCAAATCTTAAAAAGGTTGGGCCCACATTGACCCTCTAA
The DNA here is from genome assembly GCF_017979445.1 of Akebia trifoliata. Lineage (NCBI taxonomy): Eukaryota > Viridiplantae > Streptophyta > Magnoliopsida > Ranunculales > Lardizabalaceae > Akebia > Akebia trifoliata. The sequence continues at coordinate 31,260,266 of NC_141376.1, forward strand.
CAACACAATTTTCTAGATTGCATGAAAATATTCATATTCAAAATAAAAATTATTATAAAAAAAAAAGGTTTTTCGAGCTTCATCTTAACTATTAAAAATGGATGGCAACCGAGCGTCCAAATTTAAAAATAAAATTCAACGGTAAAAAATAACTATTTTTTTAAAGTTCATATAATTTTGTCTTCAACAACCTCGGTGGATCGGATCGTGTTTTTGAATGTCACAAGGTTATCAAATCAGAAAGTTTTCTAGTTTTCACCATGGGTAGGAGAGAGACTTTCTTTTTGTTGATGTCATTTGCAAACGGTTGTTAGTTGTGAGCATTTGGAAATTGATGCTATGCTTACTTAACATGAGCAGTAAATGGTCTTATATTAATTATAGGAAGGGGTGGAGCCAGGATTTTGTCTACATGGGGGCAACTTACGAGTGGAAAAGATTTTGTGGGGGCAACTTATGAGTGATTTTTTTTTCTTTTTTTATGTGGGGGCAAAGAAGAGTAAAAAACATAATTATGGGGGTAATAGTGGCAGATATTTTTATCCACCACTGTTATTTGTCGTAATAGCTCATAGTCCCTTGTAGACTTTGAAAATTATGTCTGGGTAAGTGCTCCCATTGCCCCCAATGTAAATCCACCACTGGCTATAGGGTGAATATCTATTTCGGGATTGAATATGACAAAATTTCGAGTCTGATACACTGTTCATTTTAATTCCCAAAACATGTTTTTCCAGTGAATTCGTCATTTTTATAAGCAACGAATTTATTGATAAAAAATCAACAATTTTACCATATTAACGATCTCACTAGTAATTTATCAACGATTTCGTTGATTATAAAAACAACAAATTCACTGAAAAAACATGTTTTGGGAATTAAAATGAACAGTGTATGGGAATCAGAATTTTGTCATAAGGTGCGTACGTTTTGGGAAATATCTCTTGTAATAAAAAAGAGATTCTATTGCCATGCCAACTTTTGCTAATGCCACCCCAATTCATTTGTAGATCACAAACATTTAGCACACATATTGGGGTGGCATTAGCAAAGTGGTGTGGCAATAGAAACTCTTTGAATAAAATTTAAATAAATTAATGAGGAAAATGACTTGATATGGGTCACATAATTTCAACAAAGAAGTTATGGTCCAAGCTTGGACCACCTTAATCCACTCAACCCATAAGCAGAACCAGGAAGATGGAGCTGAAGTCATTTCATCAAGAATTAAACTAAAGCTTTGAAAACGAGACATTTTCAAACACAGAGAAAAATAAAAAAGTTTAATACAGAGAATCACTCGCTATCAGTAAAGGAAGCTATATCAAAATCAAGGGGTCAGTTAGGTTTCATTAATTTAAGAGTCCAAAAATAAAATATCTCAATGGAAGGCTTATTAATAATCGATTTTTTTATTATTATTTAAGAAGGTACAATTAATTTGACTTTAGTGAAAATTGGTGAAGTCTAGGGTCATCGTTTGCATCAAACAGAAGAAGAAGAAGTTCGATTGAATTTTTAAGTGCAATCAATCCATCAAAAAGAGTGGTGATTTTGAAAGAATTTAATGTGTAATTTCTCAAAAGATAAGCAAAGAGACATGTGGGTCTAGACCTCCACAAAAATGTATTTTCATGAGTTTATTCAGAATAATGGTCGGTTTATATAAAATTTGTTCAGAATAAATTCAAATGATGCAATAATGAGCATGGAGAAAATCCAGTTTGATTTGGACATGGCAAAGCTCTTTTCAAATCAATAATAAGCACGGAGCGTCAAGTTTAAAAACATCTTGCCGCGTGAAACTCTTCATAAGTTTTATTTTTTATTTTAAGTTATTTATAGAGTCTTGATAATCTGACTTAGCCACATGGCAACTCGATTGACTTACCTGACGTGACAAGCTTGGGAATCGTAGATATGCTCTCATCGAGATACAAATGTGCATTTTTGTATCCCTAGGAGAACACATTTATGATTTTCGAGTCTGTCACGTTAGGTAAGTTGATCCACGTGCTTAAGTCAGATTATCACAACTCTTATTTTTAGTATATTCAAATATCAATATCATTGTTGTATGCTTCATTTTTTTTCCGCTTATTGTTGGTATCCCCACACTTTGGGTGAGACTAATGTCACGATCACACGCATTGTCCCCTCGGAAAGCCCAACATGTAAATGGTTGAGTCGAGAATCAACCAAACCTTGGAGGGTGGCCCCAAAGAATTCATTGATTCGTGGGGGTTTCGAACACTTGACCTACCCTTCCTTGAGAAGCTTATCAAGGCTCGGCATGCCACTAGGCCAAATCCTTTGGATTTGTAAGCTTCATTTGCTTCACTTACTCTATCATCACTTTTTCTCTCTCTCACAAAAGTATATCTTTTAAATTTTAGAATTAAAAGTCTTTAAGAAAACAAACATACTTAATTTATTTAATAAATTATATATTGAACAACACAATTATGAATCCACCATGGTCCATAGCTATTGTATATCTTGACTAGTATCACCACTGTTGCAATGTTACTCATGACCTCCAATTAGTTTTATATACATACACACACATTTAGCTCAAGGAGTACCCCCACCTTTGGTGAGACAAATCTACTTGGGACCGCACGCACCATCCAACACCCTGTCACGTGTTACGGCATTTAAGTAATCACATTTCTGTGGAGGGACATGTAAAGATTCAAAGACACAACCTGGAGAGCAAAACCCAATCACACCTTACCATCTCAGCTAGCCCCTAGTGGGTGACCTCCAATTAGTTATGACAAGTATTCCATATCATATTTTTTAAGGTTTCCTTCTCCAAAAGTTTGATTTGCTTGAAGAATTCATTATTGGTATCAACTACCAAGTGAGAAATACCATTATTATTATTATTATTATTATTATTAGTATTTTCAAAGTGTTTTTTTTTTTCCCATCTTATCAGATACTCGTCGTTTTTTTCATTAAAAATTAACTATCAGTCTCATTGGGTACCCAATGGATATCAGATATTTGTAGATCGATTCTGATTACAAGGGTCTGAAACCAAAATTGGAACCGATAGGAACCAGAACCAAAGTTTTATTTAGGTTTTGTATTTGGGTGGGACCAAACCGGAACCGACATCCCTAAGTCAAATATCAATCTTATTATGAGACCACTGGGCCCAATGGATAAGTCAAAATCTTTTGAAAAAGCCCACTAAAACGGCCCATTACACATTATAATGCAGGTGGTATAAACAATGTAAGCCAAAAACTAAAAAAATCAAAATTGCTTTATTATAGATAAAGGTACCATTGGAATATATAGACCAAAAGTTCCTTAAAAGAATTGAATGGTCTCCCCATTTTCTCTCCCACATGCATGTGCACCCCCAGCTTATAAAGATCAAAATTCCTCTCTTTAGAATGAGAACAAAAAGATGGACTCCTTTATTTATCTAACCATCATCATTAAAAGCTTTGTCTCAAAATTTTGGGATCAGTTTTATGTATCTTATATCTTTATTCAATTCTGTCTAAATGTCTCTCATGTTAACTAAAATAACAACATTTAAAATTAAAATGATTGACATGTATGTTAAGATTTGATCGATTGCTTACTTCTTATTTGTACTTTCACTTGTACTATTTATACGAATATTATGTTGGATGATCCAAGACGATCCTCATTATTGAAAATCAATTCGTAATTCGTTCCAATATTGTTAATCATATAAAAAGTTGGGTGTTTTATGGAGGTGAATATTTTTTTTTTAAATTTCATAATTAGATATGATTTTAAAATATTTATATAAAAGGTAAAGTAAAGAAAAAATAGTTACATAAATGGATAACTTGTAATAACCAGTATGTAATTTTACCTTTATACTCTTTTGATTATTTCAAAATGAATTTTTTTTTCTTTTAAGGATATAAAGACAATTAAATCACGGTTACGTAAAAACGTTTTTTTTTTTATATGTAAAATTGATAAATTTTATATAAACACTGGCATGGTAAAAAAAAAAAAGTTAGAGGGGTATTATTAGAAAACTTTGAGATTAAGAGAATAAAAGATAAAAAATAATAAAGTTTGAGAGAGGAGATGAAGAAAGATAATAAAGTGTATTGAAGGGGTAAAAGAAGAAAGATAATAAAATTAGAGGGAAATTATTGACAAATGATGGTAAAAGATAAAGAGAGTAGTTCAACAGCCCTAAAGTTTGTCAAACATTGTGCCTAATATTTTTCAAAACATGGGTTAGAAGCTTTGGAATAAACTGATTTTTTGTGAGGATGATCTCTATGATGAAGAGATCATCCTCACCAAAAACCAGTATGTTCCAAAACTTTTAACCTCATCAAAAGTGATTTACAAAAATTTGAAGGTCCACGATTCTTCAATTTGTAAACTAGGGTTAGAAATTTCAAAATGAGCTGATTTTTGGAGAGGATGATCTCTTCACCGTAGAAATCAGCTCATTCCAAAGCTTCTAACCCATGTTTTAAAAAATGTTTGGCAAACTTTAGGGCTGATGAATTGCTCCCAAAGATAAAAGATGGTAAAAGAGGAAAAATGGGTCTAAAAGAAAAGAAAGCTATATGATATTGTAGAGATTATATTTTAAAACTATATTGAGAAAACATTCCATAATTATGAATGGTTTTCTTTTTTAAAACTTCAACAAAGGCTTTTAACATTTTATTTCACACATTTATTATTTTTTCCTTCTTCTAATTTGGTTTTTCTATAATACTTATTTACACACACCCCCATACTCTGTAAGTTGTAAAGTTGGAATATCTAAATAGCTAAACAGATCTTTTACAGGATCATTTTATTTTATAGAACTTGAAGAATGTGAAAGAGAACAAGAAATCGAGGTAGAGAGTTCGAAACCAAGGTTCAAAATTAAAAAAAAAAAATTGTAATAAGATTTGTTTTTAGATGTTTATTTTGGAATTTGATATCTTGTGCAATTTGAATTTGAAATATTTATGATATAAGAACATATTTGTATCAAGCTTTGAACAAACAACATACAAACTATGATCAAGGAAAACTGATCAGGACGAGAAATGTAAACTTATTTTTGAAGTGGTTATATAGACTCAATTGACATCCCTAGTATAGATGATAGACTCAATACTCTTAAATGGAATAAGAAAACACTTTCCTTACCAACTTAAGTAAGATTTCACATCTTAATAAGAGTAGTTGGACCCATATGCATTACAATATTGACAATCCAATACCACATCCTTCTAAATTTCATGGAAAAAACTCATATTAAAAAAATAAAAATTATTTTGATTTTCATCTAAGATGTTGAAAATAAATGACTACCGAATTTTCAAAATTAAATTATAATTAAAAGTAATTGTTTTTCATATTTTTTAAACCTCTACATCTGTATGGTATCAAAATCATGTTTTGGATGCCAAGACCACGACCTTCTAAATTTTATGGAAAAACTCATATTAAAAAAAGAAAAATTGTTTTGATCTTCATCAAAGATGTTGAAAATGAATGGCTACTGAAATTTCAAAATTAAATTGTAATCAAAAGTAATTATATCAAAATCATGTTTTGGATGCCGCAATGTAAGCTCTCAAGACCAAGGTTAGCTAATTCGTTAGTTTCATACCGAATCGTGAACCGGTTCAAACCAAACTAGTTCACGGGATGATTCGTTCCAAGTTCGTGTAATTGATTGAGATCAAATAATTGTTTTTTTTTTATCAACACCTCCATATGTTGATAGTTTTTGAGATAACCCCCTAAAATCTTAAATTCATAGTCGATCCCTTTGACCTTGGTCTTTATTAAAAGATTGATAAAAAAAATGACCAAATACCCTCATCTTTAACCTATAAACAATAGAAACTTAGATTTTTTTTTTCTTCTCAAGATTTGCCATTCAAACTCTTTTCACTCTACTTATCACTTGAACCTTCAAATACCCTCACCTTTGTGTACTCCTATGAATCGGGTTTATTTTGGAGTGGCAAACCATGAATCATAAATCCAAATTTGAACCGAGTGAACCCACGAATCAAGTAACATAGCTGAAGACCCCTTAAATTTCAAATCTTACTAAGTTAGTCAGGCTAGCCTGACTCATATTCCCATAAAAGTAAAAAAGTGGAGTCCACAGCCCACAGCATGGTGGTGTGTATAAAAAATGTCCAGCTGCGTCATCCGCCGAAAAGATTCCATCCAACGACATCAAATGCTTAAGAAAAGGAAAGTCGGTCTTTGAAAAAGAGAGTGTATGGGCTGGCAGGCATTGGTTTTTGTTTGTCTGTCAAACAAAGTAGCTGAAATGAGGTGGGACCGACCATATTTAAGTTAGGTAAGTAGCGTTTCACATTATCAATTCTACTACAAACAAAAAGTCAGTCAGGACAAGTGGGGCCCACCACGACAAAGAAACATCAGTTAGCTGGATAAGGAAGAACGATTGTACAAATAAGGAGATTGACAGGCTGGATGTCCTCGTGTGTTATTTTAACACGTGTGGACCGATGACGGCTGACCGTATCTACGTAAATCCGGATACTTTTTGTTTGGTCGGTCCACTGAACTTGACACGGTGGGCCCGTATTTACAATAAGCAAGTATGTCTGTCAATGGATCGGGTTTGGATCAGATCGGGTCGATTTGATAGCAACCCTATAGTGATCGAGATTGGTGGGTTTAATCGGATCCAAACCCAATCTAATAAGAATCGAATCAGATCCGGATATTTTTTTTTATGTATGGTTTTAACATACAAAATTTCGAATTATTTCATTGCTAATATAAGAATTTGGGAAAGATAAGAATTTCTATGATAGAAAGATTTTTTTTAATAATCACATTATATAGTCTTAATTCTCTAATAAATATAAATTGTTCCCACCAAATTGAATTACGGTCTAACCACACTCAAACAACTAGACAAATTTTCAATCTGATCATCGGTTTGATAGTTAAAACATTGGTAAACACATTAGGAAATCACCCATTTCATGCTCGTTGTGAAGATTTATATGAGATACTTTCTGAAATTATTCTCCATCCACATGTTTGATCAATCGTTAATGATTTACTGACTTGAAAATTTTCACTCGATCTGTACTCGACTGGGATGGAAAGGATACATAACCATTGATATTTTTCTTGTGTATCTCGAAGAAAAAGATCTATGATTCTATGCTCTTGACATGTCAACCACATGTAAATCAGGTAAAATAATTCAAGTAAGAAAATCAGGACTCTTTATCCATATTTCTTCCTTCCATTGGATAATATAGAGAAGGATTTCCTTGAGCATTATTTCTAATATCAAAACCTGTAAGAGATAGCAAACTTTCTATAAGTTGTTATGAAATTTGCTTATTCTTGCACATTCTAAACTTTTGTGCATGTAACATATATAAGAAGTTATATTTTCTTTGAAATTCCTTAGTGCAAGAGAATTTCTATTCACACACCAAATTTTAACTTAAGCTCCTAGTTTTACTTCGATGTAAATGATCATTCTTTATTATTCAAGGATCACGTCCCATTTTTTCTTCTTCTACCTAATTTTCCATATATATAGTCAGTCTAGGGATACTTTCGATTTTTACATCAATTTGGAGTATGTATATAGAAGACAAAACCACCAGATGGGTGCCCGAGTGGTAGTACTTCAAGGTCAAGGGGGTTGCTCCCCTTTATGGTTTCAAGTTCGATTCCCACTGGTTATTAATATTTGGTGGCCACGAACCGCAATGTTAAAAGCCTTTTTCGGAGGGAAGGGAATAATTGATGCGTGCAAGCTAGCCCAGATACCCTTCTTAACAAAAAGTAAAAAAATAAAAAAATTATATATATATTCTTTTGAGAAAATCTTAGCCAATATTCTAGACAAAATTTTGTCTTATATATAAGACAATTCTTGGTTGAACAAATTGATAAGTCGACTTAAGGCTTTAATTGATTACTTGCTTTAAGAAAGAACAATAACCAAGTCTTTTCTTTCCCATATTTCTCTCATTTATGGAAGGAGAAGGAAATTAAAGGTCCTTTTCCCGACGTCGTACATTTTTTCATTATTTCTCCATTATAGGTAATTCCAATTGTTGTCCTCGTGTATGGATCACTAATTACCATGGAATTTCACAAAGAATAAACTCTTGAACAGGGTCCCCTTTGTAGCAAACTCTCTCTCAATTGTTGAAAATGAAAAATAAAAAATTTCCATTAATACTAGTTCCAATCGATCTCCTCTTATAATTTTTTTTTTTTACTATAATAAATATATAAATAATGATCTAATCGTCCTCACCTTCAACTTGTAAACAATAATATCTGAATTTTTTATCCATCAAAATCACTTTAAACTCTTGGATAATTTTCCCCACTATTTTTCAATCTTATAATTCTATCTACTTGAACCTTCAAACCTTGAAATCAATATTAGATTTTTAAAACAATAGAAGATGGAATTTGGGATAGAAAAATCAATAGTTATTTACAAGGGATTACGATGGATTGAACAAATAGATTAAAATTACAAAAGAGCTAGAAAATAACATTGTGAATGAAATTCTCATACCTATGCACCATGCATTTTAATTCCAAAATGGTAATTTACTGTTTTCGAAATTAATTTGTCTCAATGTACCCTTTTCAATAATAAAAACAAATAACATGAATTTTTTTAGTAAATGAATTATATTATTTATCATTTTAGTAAAGTATAAAAGAAATTCCATTTTTAAAATTGTAAAGTTTTTCCCTACTTTACTTTAGTTTTAGTGAACGATTAAAAAATTCACTTTATAAAACAATAAAATTTTCCCCTCTTTAGTTTTAATAAATGATTAAAAAAATTTAAGTTTATAAAATATCAAAACTTTCCTATTTTTATTTTGTATAAATTGTGAAAAAAATTAATTCCAAAAAGGATAATTTGTTATATATTTTCAGAATTAAATGAATAGTGTGATGCTATGGGAATTTCACAATTTTCTGTGAATATTTTGGTAAATCAAACTAAAAAATAATTTATCATAGAAATTGAAGAGGTTGAAGACAAGCTATTTTTTTTTGTAAGTTGAAGACGATGGCATTGAGATAATTCTTTATTAGTCTTTAAGAGAAGACTGAGGTCAAGGGTCGTGTAACAGTTTGAAAACGTGGGAGCCATGTAAGTAGCTTTATGAAATTATGAAAATGTGACCATCAATTGAGTTGCACGGCCGGTGGTCAACGGTCAAGATTCTCTGCCCCTAAAATATGAGATGTACTTTATGTTCCTGAGTCAGGAAGAAGGAAATAAGTCTTCCTTGCTATACAGGTTGGGACTATTATTGCCATAACAGGTTAGGACTATTAATTTAGAGTCTACTTTGACTTGGGTGGTCAATTGAGACAAACTTCGACTAGGCTAAAACTATGTTTAAATTGGGAATATTTCAAAAAGAGAGTTACTATTGTCACACCCATTTTTACTAGCGTCACACCAGTGTGCATTTTTGTGTGTGTGATTTATATAGGAATTAGTGTGGCATTAGGAACAGTTGGCATGGCAATAATAACTATCTTTCTAAAATTATGACCATTTTTTAAGAGTGCGATTTTGTTGACGCACTATGACTATTCAATCCTATTGGAGGATTTTGTAGAATTATTTATGGAGTACACCCTCTTTTTTATTTTTTCTTAAAGTACTCAAACTATTAATTTATTATAAAGAACTACAAGCATGGTGATGTTGAATTGAAATAGTATGATTTCAAATTGAAATGAAAAATACTTTCCTTACTAACATAGAAAGATTTAATGCTTACTAAGGGTCGTTTGATTAAAATGGATGACCACATCAGCAGTCCAACACTACAGCCCTCTAAGCTTCATCTAAAAACTTATAAAAAACAAAAAAAACAAAATTGTTTTAAGCTTGATATAAGGTTTTGAAAATGGATAGGTATCAAAATTTCTCGTAACTCTCAAACTTAAAATTGAAATTCAAAAGTGAAAAATGATTTTTTATTTTAGAATTTCTTTTTTCAAAGTTCATAGAATTTTGTCCTCTACAACAATAAAGAATCATATCATGATTTTTGAAACCACAAGGTGAGCCCAAGGACCCTTGGTTTCTCCTAGTAAAGGAACACCATTGGTACTTGAGCATCACCTGACATTTCTCTAGTACATATCCCTTTTGGGGTGCTATTAATTCCATTTGAATTTCGATCGTGGTACAAAAACATTTGGGACTGGAACCTAATATTAACACATTCATATAGTCCCCTTGTGGTTAAGGATATCATTATTAAAATATCAAAACTCGAAATCGGGTAGTGGCTAAGGATATCATTCCAATATATTAGTTACTCTTCACATAAAGGCCAAAATCATGATTCAATTGACAAAACATAACCTGAATTAATAATATTTGTTTCCAATGTATATGATGTAACTTCATAACATTTTTTGTTGTCTTACCTATATTATAAACTAAAATAATGTTTGACGAAATAATGTTATTCATAGAAAGAAAAAAAAACTGATCAAAATGTCTTCTAAGATATAATAGACTAAGCAATCTTCATGGCTTTGAATCCTTGCAATACAAAAAATACTTTTATGCCTTGGTAGAAATCCTCCACATGTTGGTTATTCATTTTCTTACAACTGCAAACACAAATTCATATTAAAGCTAATGAAAAAGAGACATTAATTTTACAAGTCTAATAATACAATCAATGATTTTGTATCAAATATTATTTAATTGGTAAAAATCATACCCACTATGATGATGAATATGGAAAATCTAATCTTCGAATCAATCCTTGAGATTCATGAGTTTGTGTCGAAGGTACTTATAAAATGATTGATGCATACAAATAAATGATGATTTTCATTAAGTTCAAAAAGAAATGTCAAGACATAAATTACACACATGTTGAGACATGTAAGTATCACTTGGAAAAAATTGATTATTTCTTTGTTCTGTATACCACCCTATGTAATTATATTATGGGTACATTCTTGACCATGGAAGTAATTGACTTGGGCACTGATTATGCAATGATTGTTGTGCCAATCCAAATGATTCTTGAATAAGAATGAATAAACTTACATATTATATTTTACTCAATCGTTAAAAATATTTTATTACATTAATTAAAGTAAATTATAACCTAGGTAGCTTGTTGCATGTTTAATATTCTACCCATGTTTTGATGCTTTGGTCTCCAAAGAACTTTTAATTCTAATTTTATGATGGTCTTGACCTCGCTTGATTTTTAGATCTCGCAATTGAATATTCTCATTAAAGCTTGGTATTAAATTAACATGGGCATTATAAGTGTCTTTCTCAGATGTCTTCACTAGTTCTTCTTTAGAAATTGAAAATGTTTCCACTTTTACCTCTACTTCTAACAACAATGATTTAGCAAAAGTAGTTATTGCATTTAACTCTGCACTATTTACGACGATTCTTTGTGAAATATGTGATAATTCATTATAACAAGTTGTCGAGGTAGGATCAATATTACTTAAAATTGCATCTCCATATGAGTCAAAAATCATTTCATCTATATCAGCAATGGTTCATCTATTCAAATAGTATTGGGAGAGTAGATTTTTAAAATTTAAGTCACGAAATAATTTTATCTCATGAGAGCATATGATTCCATGGAACTCAAATTTTTTGCAAGTACATAATACCGGTTGCTCTGATTGGTTATATCTAAGTGTACGCACTAAATTCCAACCATCCATCTCTGTAACATTATGTAGATACCAAAATTTGCACAAATCCATTAGGAATTTCCAAAAATCTCACGTTGATTTCGATTAAAAATCCAAAACCCTTCAATGGGTCCAAGTTGTATAAAAATTGTCACTTGACACATTTCCTCATGCATACATGCATACATGCGCCCATGCATCATCTAATATTTTGCATACTCAAACCTTGTCCCTAACATATCCATATAAGTCTAACCAATTACATACTTAATCCCCTAATCCATGAACCAATCCATTATCTATCTCCTAACCCAACACCAAGCCCATTTTTAAACCTAACCCAAATATCCAAACCCAAGCTCATGCCCTTAAAGATGACACATGTTGGTCTTTCATAAGCCCCTAATGCCTAATGTTCAAACTAATTGGAAGATCAACTCCCCTTTTGAAAATCCAAGAATACCCTTCTCAAAAAGTGTAGTCAAACCAGAAAGGTATCTTGGTCTTTGGTAAAAAAAATCAAATGTTGAGAGAACTTCCAACCTACCTTCAAAAGATAAAAATCTTTAAGTACATACATGTAGCTCTCCCATTAGTTCATTTCAAAAATATGCATCCATCCTTACTTTATGAGTTATTTACAAATGAATCAAGGTATACTTTTTACCTACCATTTCACCTTTAGACATGTCACTCTCTTACTCACCCACAAAATTACTTTTGTTCTCTAATATTTATTTACCAAAAAATTAAAGACCAAAAATATTTTTAGGGTTTTATATTACAAATTCCACTCTTACCCTCATAAAAATGAAAAATCCAAAAAGAAATAACCTAAACCTCGTATCAATTCTTTTTATTTTAGGGTTGAACCACTTTATCCGCAAAAATTGTCTAATAATTCTATAAATAGTTTCATTTTTTTATAGGTAAGGTATACTCTCAAACTCCATCTCTCAACCTAAAACTCTACCAAAATCTTTAATCCATCCCTCATCTCCCAACCTTCAACTCGACAACTTTAATCTTCTCTAACCATCTACCCTCAACTAAGTCACTCAACCCTCAAGTTTATCTCTTAAGGCTCAAGTTTATTCAAGACCATCAAGGGACAAGGTGGGTTAGGATCTAGTTAATTTTTAAGTTTGCATATTCTTTTTCTATCATTCTTTTTTTTTTCTTTTTAGAAACCTTTAGGATGTAATGGAGAACCCACCTTCATCCCGAGTAGATTGAACCTCGACTATGGGCATGGAATGTTTGAGACGGTTTGGTTGAAATGATGGATGCTGAAACTCATTTTTAACCAATTTTTTCTCATGCATCATAATGTTCACTATGTACATACACCACACATGCTTAGTCATGATGAAGATATGTTTAACTCTCTTGATATAATTAAAATACTAAGTTTTTAGCCAAGCATGCATACATTAAGATTATAGATTTAAGAGAACTTCGTCCATGTAATTTCTATAAGATCCTAAACCAATATTTCAATTCATATAAAATGTGATGACTTTATGGGATGTTTTCTTCCATACGATATTCTCCATGTCAATACTATCATTAACCCCTCTTCGAAAGAGGTACATACTTATCATGTGCACACACCTACTTTATGTATCTCATGCATTTGTATTATTTTGTTAACTATTAAAAAATGGTCAAGTTTAAAAAGGAAACCAATCTAGGTGGAGAGAATTGAGTATTTAACACCTTCCCTATTCTTTAATCGAATCCCTTTACCTAGATTTTAGGTAGACATACATTTTTCATAAATAAGAATCACTACAATGCCATGAAAAATAAATTTTCTAAAAACTTGATTCGGGTGCCTATTCACACTCATTTTCAAAATAGAATGGTAGCGACTCCAAACAATGTAGCCTTGGCGTTCAAAGATGAATATTCTCATCTCTACACACTATATATTTGGATTGTCCCATCATTTTCTTCTAATTTCAAAAGATGACCAATAATTTATTTGAACTTTTCTTGAAATGAGTAGAACATTTTCTTTGTATATATTTTGGATGCTTCACGCTTTACAGACAAATTGAAAAATAAAATAGGTGTTGTTTGTCTTGACTTATTTTCTGTTTCCCTTTATTTCTCCCTTCGACTAGTCATGGTTTTTGAGTACTAATCTACAAAATCTCAAAGAATGATAGTATTAGAAAAATAATCCTTCAAAAATTTGTTGATGATCTCGCTTATCTATGTTGTGGTCATACACGCATAAAAATGATCACGAATATATACTTGAGCCCATTTTTTGCATAACTTAAACAACCTACTCATTATCTCTCAACCCATAATTTTCAAGCAATATCTCCCAATTTTCTTCAAATTCTTCAACTATTTCTGGATCGTATATGCTTTTCTTGAATTGTTGCGTAAGCGATTTGAAATCAGTAAATGCTTTAGACATGTATTTTGCTGCATTTTGATAAATGTACCATATACATAATTCATGATGCATTTTTGGGAATACAATACTAATAGCATTTGCGATCGTCAAAGCTTGATCTGAAAATATAGTTTTTAGTTGTTTTCCTCCCATCAATTCCAAGAAAGAATTAAACAACCAAATAATCGTCTCAGTTGTTTCACTGTCTAACAAACCACATTCAAAAAGTGTTGTTTGTCCATAATTATTAATGTAGACATCCCAATTTGAACGGGTCCTTACTTGGAAGGCCCCAAAAATAGTGATTTTCCAATAAATTGGGCCAACGGGCCTCGAAGGCCCGAAGCATTAAAATCTGACATTTTTGTCAAATCAAAGCTTCTAAAACCCCTCAATAGGTTAGCAGGTCCACCAAAAGGCTTGACATGTCTCGTTCCATGTAAAATGTCGGTTTTCCAACAAAATAGGCCAACGGGCCTCTAAGGCCCAAAACGCTAAAAAATGGTAGTTTTGATTTAATCGAAGTTCCTAAGACCTCCCAATGGTCTAGGGGACCCACTAAGGGGGTTTGAGCTACCCTACATTGGCCCAACCCTCACCGCTCCAATCTTGCATCTAAAATACCCGATTTTCAATCAAATCCTTCAACGGGCCTAAAAGGCCCGATTTGCCAATACGTGGCATTTTTTATCAAACCAATAATTGTGAAAATCTCAAAAAAATTAATAAATTAAAAAATGTGAGACTTGTGATGCCTACCCCTCCTCTACTTCTACCGCTCCACCTCCGAATCCCCAAATACCCTAAACACTCCAAAGCCCACAAACCCTCAACCATTTTCTAAATTAATTTCTCACCTTACCCCTAACCTAAAAATCAATCCCACATCATCTAAAACTTAAAACCAACCTACCTTCTCAAAATCCAATCCAAAATGAGCCTTACCGAATCCAAAATAACCCACAACCCTCCTAAACCTAAGCCCAATACATTAAAAGCCCACAAATCACTATCCATACCTCATTTATTATCCAACCCACAACCCTAACTCATTAACCACTACCCACATCAACCAATCATCCTCTTAACATCAAAAAATGACACATGTCATCATCCTCTCTCCCCTCCCTCATCTAATCACCTACCCCCATCACCATTCTCTAAACAACCTATCTAACACACATCACTTCCATCTAAAATCACCTCAACCCATATCCTACCCTAACCTAACCTATCCCCCATTCTTTAACCAACCACATCACACCCCATACCCAACATACCCTAACCTATCATCATTCTCTAACATCAACAACCACCCACATCTACACTTATCATTTTCCTTAAAACACTCCAATGAAATCACCTCAACCCATACCCTCCTTATCATCAACTAACCAACTCATACTCTTCTCTCTAATCAAACAACCACCATCAACCAATCAATCAATCTCATCACCTCATTCTCTCATCACATATGCCCCATGGCATCATCTCCTTCTTCATCCCAAAAATCAATCTACCAACCTCTTACACAACCCATTCTCCTAAATCTGAACACCTCACCTCTTCAACTAACCTAGCACTCATTTTCCAAACAACCCTTTTACACCCCCACTCCCCCCATCAACTATCACTCATCTCACCCTACCAAACACTCTACCCAAATAGATTTGGGTAGTATCCAAACCATTTGGATCTAAACCTCACCCATTTCCATTCATTACACATTTACCCTTAATTCTCCTCAAAATTTCATATCCTCCATCCCCAAAACCAATTCCATTACCCATTCTCCTAACCTTTAACCCCATTATACCCCCAAACATTCTCCCAACACTTATAAATACTCATTCTCTCATTCTAAAAAGGGTTACCAAGTTTCACTAAAAAAAAAAGAAATCTAATCTCTCTACTTATCTCCACTACTCTCTTATACCCTATTCTGAAAAAGGAAGTTCACTCTCATAACTCATTAAGGACCTGAGAAGCATAGAAGAATAATAAGAAAGAAAGAGAGAAAAGTGATCTTGAAGCTTCAAGGTGGGTGCAACAAATACCCCCCTCTCTCTCTACTCTTTCCTCTTCCCTCTTCTATCATCCCCTTCCTCTTCATTTTTATTTTAAATGATTTATGATGAATGGATCCCAAGGCTAAAGGTCTATAAGGGTCATTTCCATCAATGAAATGACCTTATGATCAAGTAAAAAATAAACCCCTATCTAGGGTACAAATGTACCTACGTGGTACTTTATTTTTCTCATTTTTTTATTATAAAATGACCGAGTTACTTGAGGTTATCGCCATTTGGTGAGGAGAAAAGGGTGCCTAACACTTTCCCTTTTCTCCAACCGAGCCGTTTACCTCGATCTCTAGGTTTGATTAGTCCCTTATCCGTCGTGAATCACTAAAATATCAAAAATTTCATTTTTGAAAAATATACATTAGGTGATTATTCACACCCATTTACAACATGAATGGTGGCGACTCCAATTCATAGTAGATTTGGCCGTTGTAATGACGAAAACCATGTATCTACAATTAATATCGACAATTGGTGCACATACCATATTATAATTGCTTGTTCGGAAAGTTGTTTCTAAATAAATTGCATCACCAAACAACTCATAATCACGCCTGGACTTTGCATAACAAAAGAAAATTTTACTTATTTCGTATTTTTCATTGGTTCGAAATAAAAAAAAAATGTTTATTCTCTTATTTCTTTTGCTTGAATTAATCAATGATGCATTGTGCATCACTTCTCTTAAGAAATTCAACACGTTTTCTTTGAACTAGATTGTTGCAATTAGACTGAATATAATTAAGATTTTGGACCTCTCTAGCTTTTGCACACATGTAGAAGAAAATCTCTGATTGTCGAAGTCTTGATGAATGCATTTTTTTTATAAATCCAATTTGTGAAGGCTCTATGTGTCTGTGAGACCTCAATAAATGTGATCTCTCAAGCGAAAAAAATTTATGACTATGATTTGTTATAAACTTGATCACCAAATACTTCCTGTTAGGATTGAGGATCATATGAAATATCATTGGACATTGAAATCTCTTATTTTCTCGTCTCTTTTATGATGTTTTGACTTTTTGGTAAGAACTTTTAATATAACAACATAATGTTTGGCTATAGATCTTGTTGGGATTAGATTGAACCTTACTTGTCCTTCATTTCCTCACATTAAACCCAATTATTCTAACATACCCATTATAATAATCATATGCCTCTTCTACATTATCAAATATCATTCCAACAAATGAACCTACCTGATCATTTACCTCTTCTATTCCATGATCATGAAAATCTTCATTATGAGAATCTAAGTATATTTTTTTAGAATCATTAAAAGAATCATCATCACCAATAAAAATATTATCTTGGATTTCAAATTCTTTTTGTTGCATCAAAGACATAATTAAAACTCTTTCCTTTAACAAATTCTTCTGGAGTATCCTATTAAATTTTTTTCCTTTTATTTTTTGTTAGATAATATATCATCAAGAGCTTATTGGTGACAAAAAATATGTAAAATTCTAAACATAGAAATCCAAACAGATATTTGGAAGCATAAAAAAACACTAAACATAAATAAAGTACAATAATAAGAGAGAAACAAAGCCAACATTAAATTGAGGAACACCCCTATTTCGCTACAACCAAAACTAGCTAGCCAATGTCTTTGAACTCACCTTATGGCAACCAAAAACATCATTTGATGCCAATAAGGATGCTAGCTGAGCTTTTATAATAATAACAAGTAGTCATATGTCCATCAAAAAATGTATAATCCACCATACTTTTATTATGGAGTGTGTGTGTGTGAGACTGAAGTCTATAGAGTTAGTGCGATTGTTGTTGAGTGAACATTAATACAACTAAAATTGTGTTGGGTTACTTGCTTTCAAAATCGAGGACACGAAATAGAGTTATGTTGTTTGTGTATTCTTGATCACGAGTGCCACTTCTACGAAGGTTTAGAGTCACCACCATTCATATTGTAAGAATGTGTGAATGGTCACCCGATGTACTTTTTAAGAAAAAGTGTTATTTTTGGCGTTTAGTGACTCTCAATGGATAAGGTACCAATCAACTTTGAAATCAGGGTAAGTGGCTCAATTGGAGAAGATAGAAGGTGTTAGACAATCTTTTCTCCCCACCAAGTGGTGGTAACCTCAAGTGGTGGTAACCTCAACTCAACTCGGTCATTTTTGGATGAAAACATAAAATGAAATAAAAATGCCACGTGTTGGTGATTTATACCCTAAGTAGGGATTCATTATCGACTTAGAATATAGGGAACATTTCATCGAAGGAGATGACCCATATAAAAGTTTAGCCTTGAAATAACATGTTTTTGAAGAGCGTTGGCTAATGGTTAGGAGTCCATTCTCATGGGTTAAGAAGGACCCGAATACCAGTTGCCTCAAAACGATTCAAAGGTTTAAAACAATTTTATTTTGAAAATAGTTATAATCCTTATACTTTCAATCAAACCGAAGTTCGATCTACCAGAGATAGCGGAGGGGGAGCATTATATCTTAAGTCTTTCTAAAAATAAAATTAAGGAGAGGAAGATGATAGTAGAAGAGGGATACATAGAGGGTAGAGAGAGAGAGAGGGAGGGGATTTGTGTTCCTTTGATCCATCTTGAAGCTTCAAGGTTTTCTTTTTTTCCTTCCTTCAAGGTTTTCTTTCTTTCCTTCCTTCTTCTTCTTTGAGTCCTTAGTGAATTATGAGAATGTAATCTTTTTTAGAGTAGATGAAGTGATGGAGTAGAGAATTACATAAATTTTAAATGTTACTTTAGGGATATAATGGGGTGAAGTATTGAAAGAGTAGAGAATTACATAGGTTTTAAAGGTGGAGGGTGGTATGAAATTTAGAATGAGGATGATGGTAGTTGTGTAATAAGGGTAAATGAGTGATTTTTGATCCAAATGATTTAGATCCTACCCAATTCATTCGGGTAGAGTGTTTGGTGAGGTAAGATGAGTGATGTGTGATGAAAAGAATGTAAGTGTAAGGGAGTGGTTTGTTGATAGAGTGTTAGGTAGGTTAAATGGGAGTTGTGTTTAAATTAAGAGAATGGGTTGTGTAAGGGGTTAGTTGATTGGATTTTGAGAGGGTTAAGGGAATGATGACATGTATAAAAAAGGAATGGGGAGATGAAGTGATTATATGAGTTGATTGGAGATAATGAGTGTTTGATATGAGATGAGAGGTGTGGGTTTAATTTGTAGAAATGAGTTTGTAAGTGATGATGAGGGTAGGTTAGAGAAGGGTATGGGTTGAGATGATTTTTAGAGAAAGGCAATGTGGGTAGATGAGTTGTTAGATAAAGGTGATAGGAGTAAGTAGTTAGATGAGATAGGTGAGTTGAGGTGATGACATGTGTCCCTTTTGATGATGAAAGGGTGATTGGTTGATGTGGGTAGTAGTTTGTGGGTTGTGAGTTATGGATTATGAATGTGGATTTGATATGAATAATGGCTTGTGGGCTTTAGTGTGTTAGGCTTGGGGTTTTGTAAAAGCTTTAAGTTATTGGAATAGGTTAGGGTTCATTTTAGGATGGGATTTAATGGTTGGTGTGTTTTAGGGTTTAGGTGGTGTGGGATTAAGTTTAGGTTAGATTGAAGGGGGTGAAAAATGAATTTTTATGAGTTGAGGGTTCATGGGCTTTGAGTAGGTTTGAGGTAATCCGATTTCGAGGGTGGAGCGGTGAAAGTGGAAAAGGTGTGGAGTAGGCCAAGTCCTTTTGGTGGGCCCACTAGATCCTTAGGGGGTCTTAAGTACCCTCAATTTGATGAAATGCCATGTTTTAGTAATTCAAGCTTTTGAGGCCCGTTGGCCAATTTTATTTGAAAAATCGATATTTTTGAACCCTTTCAAGTATGTGACCCGTTCAAATTGGGGTGTCTACAGTTTGAATAAATTATGATCTCAATATTACAAAACCTTATCATTCTATCTTAAACAATTTCAATAATTATTTATGATTGGACTTATGTAGAATCTAAAAGCCCCAAAAAATCTATTAAAGTTTATTGAACAAGCTTGAAGCATAAGATTACAAATATTTTCTTCACTAATTTTTTTTAAATATATTAAAAAAATTCAATAAATTGAAATTATTAAAATAAATTAAAAAATATATATAAATGGGAAAAAAAATCACACATTTATAGAGGGAGATGATAATATCTAGGGTTTGAAAGTAAGAGAAATGCTTAGAAGCATAGAAAAACCTTAATGAGAAAGTTTTTGGATTACCAATAAAAGAAAAGGAGTTATTTGGAGTTCGTATGGAAATCATGCTATTTCAATTCAACATCACTGTGATTGGAGTTCTTTGTAATAAGTTAATAGTTAGAGTATGTCAGGAAAAAGTAAAAAAATGGTGTACTCAATAAATAATCCCACAAAATCCTCCAATAGGATTGGGCGGTCATAGTACGTCAACAAAATCGCACTCATTTTTTAACCCAAGTCGACAAGTTTGAATAAATGACATAATGACTAACTTTTGCAAATCATATGCAAATACACATACTATCCATTAGTTTTATATTTAATTATAGAATTAGAGTCCGCTTGTGTTTATGGCACCGACATCCTTTTTAGGGGTTAAAAAGGTAAAAGAGGAAAAATAAAATAAAATAGAAGGAGTATTATTAAAAAAATCTTTGAGGTTGAAGGGTTAAAGGAAGAAATATAATAAAGTCAGAGAGGTATTATTGAAAAAGGGAAGGAAATGGTGGGGGGAGGGAGGAGATGAAAGTAAAGAAAATAAAATTGAAGGGGGACGAGGAAAGCAATGAAGTGGGGTTATTGTAGATGAAGGGATGTTTATTTTCCACAAGTGAATTCCACCGTTGTGTTTTATTAGATAGATAGATAAGTTATTTGAGTACATCAATATGCAGATCCAATATACTTTTGTAATTAAAAAAAAAATTAATTAATTTGGGATTTCGACTAGTAATGATTATCATCATCTCATT
Organism: Akebia trifoliata; assembly: GCF_017979445.1. Classification (NCBI taxonomy): domain Eukaryota; kingdom Viridiplantae; phylum Streptophyta; class Magnoliopsida; order Ranunculales; family Lardizabalaceae; genus Akebia; species Akebia trifoliata. The sequence continues at coordinate 31,281,412 of NC_141376.1, forward strand.
TTAGTAGTACAGATTTATCAATGGAGAATGCTAATGTTTGGTTTTGGATAATAGCATTATCCACTACATTTACTTTTCAATAATATCTTTTCTTATTTTGTCTTTTAGGATATGTTTGATTGCATGGAAAATTAGGGAAAAATTGAATTTCTGTGGAAAATGACAAATTTTCAGTGTTTGACCCATCAAAAATTCTAAATTTGTGCGGGAAACGATTAGCCAACATTCCTAATTTTTCTTCATTAACAACAAATCATTTTCTTACCCCTTCCCCTTAGAAAATGATTTGCTAACATAGACCAATAAAAAAAAATCAATATATATATATATTATATATAAAGTTAAACAAATTCAAAAATTACAAAAATATCAATATCATACCCCAAAGCTGACGGATACTGGTGACATTCTTCCCAAGTGAAAAATATACCGGTCAACATAAATCTTGTCCATTTTGATAGCAAACTCGACAAAATCAATTGTGAGTAGTTTTACAAAATTTTAGGAGTTCTTATAATTATTTTTACAACAAATTTGTTTTAATCTCAATAATAACAAATTCATCTCAAAACACCTTTATCCATATTCAACCCATAAAATCCAACTAAGAATTACTTAAAAAAAACAAAATAAGTGAAGTAACAAAACCAAGAGCCAAAACTGAAAGAAAATTCACATTGTTAAGGACAATCCTAAAGGATCTAACGAACTCCTAATAGGAAGTAGGGGACCGGTAAGCCTCATTACAATAAAACCAACAAAAATATGAGAACCTGAAACACATAGTTACTAGTGTTGAAAATTGGAAACTTATAGAAGTTGAACTTTAGAAATCCAACTCCACAAACCAAATAGACCTATAAATCACTTAAAAAATCCTTAAACCATATAAAATGACAAAATGCAGTCAAGAACTACATCACTACAAGCAAGAGAGACAATTTTCTATTGAAATGGCATTGTTTAAATGACAAGGATATTGGGCCAAGTTGAGATCAAACTCGTGAAATTGGCATTGAGATCATGATTATAATTTTTGAACCCTTAACTAATCTAATTAATTATAAACACAATTCCTCTAAGAAAAAAAGTTATTAATTCCTCATTTATTTTTTCTATACATGGTGTAATCTTCATCAAACTTGGGATTGAAATGGGTTCAATTGACCGACTTGGTGATCCAGTAAAAGCAAGCTTACATATCCAAGACAAAAAATAGAAAAAAAAAATATATAATGTCTTTTTCATGCCCTAATTGCACCCATGCCATATTTTACCTCTTTTTACTATAATTATCTTGTAACAATACATATAATTTTTTACTATTTCCATGAAGAATGGGTTTTAGCTTAATCACTGACTTTGATTTTTCTCTCTTCTTAGATTCTTGGACTACTCAAATTTTAGAAAAATTCCCTAGAAAACAAGTAGAGAATTACTTATTAATTTATCATTTCTATGCATCATGAAAAACAATAAACAAAAACAACTACATTGACAACAAAGCCTAATTCCAGAGTTTTGAGGTTAACTTAAGGATAAAATTAAAGGACTTAATTTTACAATTACTTCATTTTCTATGGGATCAGATTTGTTTAAGTTCTACTTTTAAGGCATGAAGGGTTTGTTATTCATATAAAAATAAGATTTTGTGAGAAAATATATTATTTCAAAATAGAAGGTTTACCTTAGGATTTTGAGTGAAAATGATCTTCAATGGTTACGGTTTTCAAGGTTGATTTTTCTTAGACATTTTCTGTGAGTGCCCAAACCGTTCGGGTTCTTTGAGGACGAGAGAAAGAGAGGATATTGAGTCTTGTGGGAACTTGAATCGAACAATAGTTAGGGCACCTTTTTCTTCGTTGGATCCTCACGAGCTTTAATGGTTAGGGTTTTTTTGAAGAGAGAGACTCATGAGAGAATAGAGAGGTTCAATGCATATTTTTAGGGTTTTCTGTAGAGAGAAGATGGTTTTCTCTTGAGAGATTGAGTCTTGTGGGAGCTTGAATCAAACAATAGTTAGGGCACCTTTTTCTTCGTTGGATCCTCGCGAGCTTCAATGGTTAGAGAATCTTGAGAGAGAAGAAATGGTTTTCTGTATGATTTTTGTAGAGAGAAGAGAGGATTTTCTGTGTGATAGTTTTGTTAAAACTAATAGGTAGTAAAGTAATTGAGGGAGGTATTTATAAATACCTCAAAACTTTTAAAAAAAATGATGGAATCCAGCTTGAACTCATGTGCTACGTTAAAACGAGATCTAGCCGTTGAACAACACCAGATCCAACGACTGTTTTATATTGTTTTCTAATCCGCCCCCAAACAATAGAAAAGGATTTGGTTGGCAAATAATTTGTCAACTACTATTTTCTCTGCAATCAAACATACCCTTCGTAAAAAAAAATAAGATATGTTGGTATTTGTGTAATGACATTGAAATAAATATTAAAAGTCTTATGAACATATTTATAGAAGTATTTTTGACATTGATTATCAAAATCTTTTATTAAAAATAGGATTGCAACTTGGGCAAGTTAATCCGAACTCAGCCCGATCAATGGGCGAGCTTAGGCCAAGTTGCCTGGGCTAGGATAGCTCAACCCGAGCTCAATTCGGGTTGAGCACAAGTTGAGGGTTCGCACAACCCAACCCACCCATTCTATATATTAGCATATAAATATTTTATTTATTTTTCAACTATTTTTATTATCTCTTCTAAAATATCTTTATAAAACAAAGGAAAAATATCTTTTTATTTATTTTTCTTTATATTTAAATCTATTGCTACATATTTTTATGTACAATAGTACAAAATTTTGAAGATGAAGAGTCCAACCCATTGATATTTACCTAACTTAGGCTAATCTAAGCTTTACCCAATTTTATAAGCTTAATCATAGGTTGAGGTTAATGAGCTCAAGCCCAATGGTTGGGTTGAGTTGAGCTCAAGTTAAGGGTTCTACAATTTGGTTTGAGCCCGGGTTTACCCTCCAAGTCATCGAAGTTGTAGTTCTAAACTACAAACATGACATTTAAATTTAAAGACTAAAATGCCCTTAGCATTTATTATGTAAAAGACAATTTTTATGTGAAAATTAACATACCCTTGTTTTTTTACTTAAAATTATAATGGGCAAGAACAATATTGAAAAATGAATGCGGTGGATAATGCTAACATCCCCACAAGTAGGGGTGTCAATGGATAGTCGAAAATTCCAATCTGATTCGAATTTAAATTCGAAAAATCGGATATTATCCAAAATTTTCAGATATCGAATTTGAATTCGGATAGTTTTATATATCCAAATCTTTATCGGATACGGATTCGGATATTAACATTTCGAATCCGATAACATCCAATTCGAAATAATATCTAATATATATTATTTTATTTGCTTTATTTTATATAAAAATAATATAATATATATTATTTTATTTATTTTATTTATTATATACATAATATGATATATAATAGGTTTTTTAAATAATAAAAAATCTATTGGATAAGGAAAAATTATGTTTTTTTTTAATATACAAATTATTTGAATTCTTATTGGATAATATCCGATATCTGATAGGATAATCGGATTCGAATTCAGATAGAGATTTAAAACATCCATTGGATTCGAATATGAATTCGGATATCAGATACAAAATTCGGATTTAGATTGAGATATTGTTGTATCCGAACCGATAAGCATCCGTTGACAGCCCTACCCACGAGGTCTTAGTCATTAGCATTTCCCTTTATTAATTATAATAGCAATCAATCTAAATAGGGTTTGAGAGAGTCCCACCAAGCTGAGTCGGATTACTTTGACAGTTCAAGCCAAACTTGATGGGTATTGATCTTATCTTAAAAAAAACCTAGCTATTAAAACCATGGTTAGATCCACTCCAAACACGTCTAACTAGAGATGTCTTATATGCCAATTGAATAGGCTTTGGTATCTTGTAATTGTCTTTGGTTTACGAGGTATACCCGAAATGGGCACGCTTGGTGGCAAATATGTGCCTTGTGTCTGTTTGTATATATTGGATATTTTTCCACTCTTAAGGTCTTGAATGATTTGGACTAATCAACGTTTGATGTTCTCTTCTGCTAAGCTCAAAATAATGAAAAATATCTACTTTGAGAGAATAAGTAAAGACATATGCCCGGCACAAGCAAGAGTTCACCAACCACCTAGTGCCTAACTACCTTATTTTGGGGCAAACTTTATTGCGACTTTAATTAGTATTGGGCCTAATTGGACTAAGGTGTTTCCATCTCGAATTGACCTACTTGGCCTTAAGCGAAGGCTATGCTCTAGTTGGCCTATGCACCTCTAACCATTTGGGCTAGCGAGAAATCGATTGAACCTATTTTAGTATTGTGTTGCATCCCCTTATGTAAAAAGCCTTTTATTATACAAAATTGGGCTCACTAACCCTACAGCTCGGTTCTTTTGGTGGACCTCTAATAACAATAGTCAACTTTATTGGCAAGTTATAACTATTAGATTTGAATTTTTTTTTTTTTTAATTTTTTTAATTTTTTTAATTTTATAGATTCTTACTTATTGATTTGATTAATGTTTTGGATAAAACACGTGTTACTAATAAAAATAATTTTCATTTTTTTAATAAGCCTAAATGAGATGTTCTCAATAACATGGGGAAATTGGGTCTTACATGTTCAAAGAAAATCCATCAAGTTTGTATGTTTTTGTTGGTACTTCACATCATTGTTTTTAGTAGGGATGTCTTTCTAAATGCATGTTGAGGTTTTGGAGTGGTCTATTAACAATCCAATTAATTAGTAAAATTTTTCTTTAAGAGCATATCCAATGGTGTCTCCAATTTTAGTGGTAATTCCAAATTTTGTATTTATCTTCCATAAATGCTCTCTAATGCAAATGTTATCTGGACTCTTGACATTACTTTTAGAATATCTTAAAATTTGTTAAATTGTCTTTTATGTTGGAAAAAAATATTTTGAATTATTCTTTTTACCAAATTGCTATCTAAAACATACTAATGACATCATTTTGAGATGAAACATTGGAGAGGTATGTGTCAAATATGCGGCTAAGATATATCATTGTCCCATTTCAAATAATAGCTGAGACTTTAGCTCTTGGCCTAACTCTAGAGCTGATGCTGGATCCTCGCTGAAATTCAAAGTTAGAATGCTGAGGGGGCGCCAAGGGTCTTCCCAAAGCTTAGTGGATCTGCCATTACCTATAAGATGTGTAATATTGTTTAAGGCAAACCCACCTTAAGAATCTTCCTCCAACTCCAAAAAGCCTCCTTGGAAATTTTCAAATTCCAAAAGTTCCTGCCTTTAAGAAAATAGTACCTTGTTTATCTAAGCCAAAGGGGATTTTGGTTCAAACTAATCATCCAAGCATATTGAGATATGACTGCTTTGTTCAAAGCTGCAATACTAACAATACCAAGCCCACCTTCACTTAAAGGTTTGCAAACATCACTCCAGTACATAACACTATTACTTCTCTGTCTATCTAGCCTAGACCAAAGGAACCTAGCACAAATTTTTTTCATATCTTTGACGACCTTGGCAGGGAGGATGAAGCAGTTGCACCAAATAGGTTTGATGTTGAGAATAACAAATCTGACAAGCTCTAGCCTACCTGCATAAGCGAGAACTCTACCTTTCCAGGAATTAATTTTCAAGGAAAGTTTCTCAATCAAATGTTGACAATCTCTAAGGGTCAGTCTAGAAGAAAGCAGAGGGAGACCCATTTATTTGATTGGGAGGGAACCTTTTCCTCAAGGCAAGATGGGATTTTTGTGAAAATATAAAAGGATGGGTTCTAGGTAAAAATATTCATGGTTATTTTATTTTATTTTCGATGGGTTTAGACAATGGATTGATGATAAAGGTTGAATAAGTTGGAGAGTTTGTACATCGTTTGTTTTGAGTGAAAAAAAATGTGAAGTAGAAAATTTAGAAAAGTAGAAAACGATAAAATTTTGGTAGGAAAATCTAAGGTTTCTTCAAAGGGTAAGTAAATGAATTGAAGATAAGTTTGAAGAGGATTGATTTTGGGAACAAAAGTCAAGGGTTATGGGTTAGAGGTTGAAGATGAGGGCATTTGAGTTTCAATGGGCCGGACCAGGCCCTTATAAGCCCAAGCCTGATCGGGTCTAAACTTGATCCGCATGATGCAGGCATAGTTGCAGGCTTTAATTTATATTGTAACATCTGAAGTCATGCAATACGTAGGAACATTTGAGCTCAGGAAATATATCACTCGTGAACCTTTTTATGAAGATTTTTTTTACTAATTACTTTTCAACAAAGCTTTTTGTATAAATTTATTTAAAATATTTTATATATAAGTAGTCGGGTCGGGCTATCCAATGAGTCTAATCTCAAATCCTAACCCGATTATCAGCTCCAAAACACAAGTGTATCTCTCATAGAAAACGCTGAAGTGAGTATAGGGGAGACTTTGTTTCACACTGCGCTAAAGTGAATGTGAACGTAAATGCTTTTCCTCGAGATACAAGTGAAAAGCATCCATGATTTTGTGTGGACCTACACATCAGCGCAAGGGTGAATTTACATTGGGGACACTTACGCCCCCAAATTTAAAAAAAAAAATTACATTCTTCTCTTGAGAATTTGATTTATTTTGAGTTTGCCCCCCCCCACCCCCCCAAAACTTTTGACAGTAACCCTCCATCCTCAATAATGACATTTTTTCTTGATTTAGGTATTCTCTCATAGACTAATAAGAAATGACCTAAATGCTTTTTTTACAATCTCTAAAAGGAAGATTTTTGCCTCAACTACTCTTCTTCATCTTCTTCAACCTTATCTGATAACTATAGTTTGCCCCCACTACAGATAAATCTGGGTTCCATCCCTGTATTAGCATAATGTCTTGTGCAGTCACTCCATCGTGACTCTTCTCTAATATTCACCAAAATGTGGGGTAACCGCTTATTAGAAAAAAAAATATATATATTTTAAAAAATAATAGCTGGAGTACCCTAATTTCTTTGTTATTTAAAGAAGAGAAACATTTTCCTAACTTAGTACAAATTTGAGCCTTACTAAGGTAATTTTACCCAAATGGATTCCCACCTCAGCAATCCAATACCACAGTCCTCTAGGTCGATTTGAAAAACTCAAATTAAAAAAAAAAATTCAAAAAACTTGATCTAAGATTTAAAAAATAGATGGCTACCAAACTTCCTCATAACTCTCAAACTTAAAATTGAATTTTAATGGTGAAACATAAATTTTTTTTGAAAATTTATTTTCTTCAAAGTTTATAGAATTTTATCCACTACAACCTTGAAGCATTAAATCATGTTTTTGGATTCCACAAGTTGAGCCCATGGACCCTTATTGAGGATGAATTCCTTACTAACTTAGTAAGGTTAGTCGGACCCTTCAAAGATTGGTAGTTGACAGTAAAGAGGTGAGTCCATGTTTGACACCGTCATCAGTTCCACCATAACGAAAAGTAAAGTCCGGATAAGTGGACCCCATGATGACCTGTAAACATCAGCGTCCCTATCATCATAGACTCCATATGTAGATCTAAATGTAACCAATTTAATATGTTACACAAACACTCACACCCAACTTGAAGCATTGCGATTTGCTAGTTGGTGTCATGGGTTGATTCCAGTTCTGGTTCCCATCCATTTTCTCAAATCAATAGAATAAAAATTAGAACTGTTCATTTTTCACAATTCCAATTTTCATCAATTCTGAGTATGATTCTCAAATCAATGGAACTAAAATTGGAATCATCAAATTTTTTCTCTAAATGATTTCGATTATCGAATTTTATAGATTTGGTTCCAAAAAATTCATCTCTAATTAGGAATCTAAAACCTTTCAATGGGTTTTGATTTGAGTTTGATTCCACTTAAATGGTTACCCATTGACACCCCAACGGCTCACTGATATAGTATCTAATATTGTCTTGGCCCGGCAGATATCGAATTGACTTATTTGACTCATCACACCCTGAAGTATCAAATCATTTAAATTAATTTACATTTAATCATATTTAAATAATTATATATATATATATATGGGGCGGTTCAAGGGATATATGTAAAAACAATGGTTTTTCAAAATATGGGTTAGAGGTTTTGGATTGAGCTGATTTTTTGGAAGGATGGTCATTATGATGAGAAGATCATCCTCACAAAAAATCAGCTCAATCTGAAACTTCTAAATCCATCAAAAGTGATTTACAAATTATTGACAAAAATTGGCAAAAAAATTGACGGTCCACATTCTAAATCACTTTTAATGGGGTTAGAAGTTTTAGATTGGACTGATTTTTTTTTTTTTTGGGGATGATCTTCCTATCATAGAGATCGTTCTCACAAAAAATCAGATCAATCCGAAACTTCTAACCTGTATTTTGAAAATTTATTAATGTTACATTGTTTTTACATATGTCCCTTGATCCTAGCCTTATATATATATATATATATATAGGGTCCCGTTCAGCAACAAACATTTTGGCAAAACATTTTTCAAAACATGGGTTAGAGGTTTTGGAATGGGCTGATTTTTGGTGAGGATGATCTCTACGGTGAGGAGATCATCCTCACCAAAAATCAGCCCATTCCAAAACTTCTAGCCCCAGTTTACAAGCTAAAAAATCGTGGACCGTCCATTTTTTGTAAACCATTTTTGATGGGGTTAGAAGTTTTGGAATGGGCTGATTTTTGGTGATGATGATCTCCTCACCGTAGAGATCATCCTCACCAAAAATCAGTCCATTCCTAAACCTCTAACCCATGTTTTGAAAAATGTTTTGCCAAAATGTTTGTCAAAATGTTTGTTGTTGAACATTTCCCATATATATATATATATATATATATATGGGAGCGGCTCAACAGCCCTAAAGTTTGTTAAACATTGTTCAAAACATGGGTTAGAAGTTTTGGAATGAGTTGATTTTTTGTGAGGATGATCTCTACGGTAAAGAGATCATCCTATCCAAAAATCAGCTTATTTTGAAATTTCTAACCCTAGTTTACAAATTGAAGAATCGTGGATCGTCCAATTTTTGTAAATCACTTTTGATGGGGTTAGAAGTTTTGGAATAGGCTGCTTTTGGTGAGGATGATCTCCTCATCGTAGAGATCATCCTCGCAAAAAATCAGCTCATTCCAAAACTTCTAACCTATGTTTTGAAAAATGTTTGGCAAACTTTAGGGCTGCTGAACCGCTCCCTATATATATATATATACATTATAAAGTAGATTAATATATGCTCAACAGATCTTTATAAAGATAGCAAACATTTAAAATAAGAGTTGTGATAATCTGACTACCTGGTGTGACAAGTTCGGGAACCATAGATCTACGCTCTTTGGGGAACACGATTCCCTTGAGATACACTTTTTCATTGGGAAGTGCAGCCGTATATCCCAAGGAATGTAAATTTACGGTTACCAAACTTGTGACATCGAGGTAGTCGATTGAGTTTGTCACATGGGGTAGTTAGATTATCACGATTCTTAAAATAATAATCCTGAGGGGTTGGCAATTTTGGATCGATAAGCACTTAATGCCCATAGGTCATGAGTTCGATACCCAATAAAAACATTAATTCCTCAAGGGCCACCCGTAAGGGCACTCCATACTTATCTGGTGATGTGATGTACGGGCATTGCAAGTGCTCTAGGACTAGTCCTTGGACAAGACCATGGTCTATGGATTGGGAAAAGCTCATATACGGGCTCGGTCCACGGCTCTATAATGATACCTAGTTATAATAATTAAAAAAAAAAAAAAGGCATATATTGTACTTAAGTCAACAAAACAGTTTATCAAATACGATTTTGACCGCAAATAACAATCATAATTCATAATCGCAAAAGCTGACAGTATTACCGAATGGGGCCTTAGAGATTGATATAATTTGAGATTTGAGATTTCTGATTGTAACATCTATTAATCTAGTTCATAACAAACAATACCAATTATTATTAAAATATAAATTTATATTTATCAACTAATTTCAATTCAAACTTGACTCAGTGGAGAGCCAAAGAATCCCAAAAACTGTGGGCTTGGGCTTGCAAGGAGATCTGCTACAGGTTTTATTGAAAAAATTAATCAAATCAATGATTTGGGTTCCAGTAGGATCTGAGCTGATAATGATGGGATTTGATAATCATATGAATCAATAATATCCTAATCCGATCGGAACCAAGTACCGATAAAATGTAAGAAATTATGTAAATTATACTATATTTTGTTTTAACATATAAAGTATATATTTTGTATTTGAAATCGAATTTGGTTCGATCTGGAGCCGATCCAATTTCTATCAGCTTGGATTTGGATCCGACTAATCAGATAAAAAGCCAATCCAATCCAATTCTTAATGAATTGGTCCAAGATCGACACCAATCCATTGTTAGACCTAGCTAGAGCCTAGAATCATCTTGTAGGATCAATTTGGGTGGATTTAGGGATCCAATCCAGCGAATTTGGTTGATTAGGGGAATTTAAACTACTTTTTAGTCCCATTATTTTTCCTTATGGATAAAGTTATAAAGTTGTCTTATTTATTTGAAGGATTAAATCTAATAGAACTGTCAATGGATCGGATCAGACCCAAAATCAAATCCATTCAAATCCAATAAGTTCGGATCTGGATTTCAATAAGGATCCGAATTGATAATCTATTAGACCGATTCTGTGTCAATGATGGGCCTGAGTTTCACAGCTAGACGTGAAAACATGAGGACCAAAATTTTAAAAATTAGAAAATTTTGACTAGAGTGACAAGTATATTTAGGCAAGTCAAATTGATATATATGGTATGTTTTTCAAATATTTAATAATATTTTTTATAGTTTAAATTATGAATTGTATTTTTTTTTTTTTTCTAAAAATATATTAAAGATGTTGGAAATTTTATTTCTATAAACATGTTTTTTTGTAACTTGGGTAATTTTATAAATAAAATTTATTTTGATGGTCCAAACAAATAAAGCTTTTTGGAAAAGATTGAATAGCTGCTCAAATGGAAATAAAGGTTTAAATTGGAAATTCAAATTAGGTTTCCAAATACGATGGTTAAGTGGTTTCCATATGGATCGGAGAAGATATCCTTTTTAATTCTATGATGGGCCAAATTAGAGGGTTAATTGATGTTTAAGCGAGCCATCCCCACCTCACACACAACCAATGAGTAATCGCTCAAGTTTCTCATCGACAAAGTCGTGTGTAGAGGCGTGGGTTACGCTACTGTTAGGGATGTTCTTGTGTTGCAGATTGGTCATTTTGAGATCATTAGATTTCCACTATTGTTGATTGAATTAAAGATCTTGAAGAATCAAGATCAAACCAAGGAAGGGATTCATTAGTCTTTATTGCTTTATATCTAATCTTCACATATTGCCATTGTAGACACCCCATTTTTGCCTACACCGAGCCCGAGAACAATAAGAATCTTCCAAGAATGGATTTGACCCAAGGTATTTTTCAAAAGATATTAAAATTTTACTTGGCTGACCCTTAGGTTCGGCCAGGGTTAATTCAAGCTTGGCTAAACCTAAGGTTCAATCAAGGTTAATTTCTTAACAGGTTGAACCTAGCCAGATTTGATTTTTAGGCAGGCTGAACCTCAAGTTCAGTTAATTTTATTGGGCAATTTTGAATCCCATTTGTGCTTGAATTTTTCAATGGAAATGACTCCTTAATCCTCCCCTAATAGCTATTTTGTCAAGAAATCCTTCTCTAATTACCTCATCACCCACGCCTAAACCTCCATTTTTTTTTCTCATTAAGGTATGTGGTAATCTTCATCATCATCCACCATTGACCAAAGGTCCTTTTTGATCCTCACTTAAGGTGAACTACCTCTCTAACCCAAGTTTGTAAAGACTCATTAGAGGCAATTCACCAATCTACCCTTTCATCATTCTTCAAAAATCATAGACTTTCCATGGCATTCAATGAAAATTGACTATCTTCTAGGACTCATGAGCATTTTCTCCACCCTAGAGAATTCCCTAGAACTTGTGCCTAATGAGCCTTTAACCCCTAGTTTGTTGGAGACCTTCTCAAGAGGATTGACCAATTTATCCAAAAACCAACCATATAATTGCATGCTACGTGATCTAATTATCTCCAATTTGACTCAAGGTCAAGGTCCTACGATCATTTTAACCTCCATCAAGAATTCTCTAAAATTATTGGGCTTTTACCTATTTATCCCTTGATCATCTTGATTGGAGAGACCCATGGGTGAATGAAAAACTATTAAGGCCAAGGAGAGGATAAATAATTAGGATATTTCATTGAGGTTTAATGTAAATATTGTGAATTGTAGGATTTAAGAAAAGTTTATCCCCAAGGGTCTCTCAAAATCCTATAAATAAGATCCTTATCCAAGGCAAAAGAGGGAATAACTTAAGTGATCCAAAATTCTGTCATTTTCTCTCCTCAAAACCCTCTAACTCACATAAACTCTTCCCAATCAAATAATCAATACTTGAGGAAGAGGATCTTCAGTTTCCTTTTATCTGTTTTCATCCACTAAGCTAAACACATCCTTAGATGGTGCATCATCAAACTCAACATGTCCATTATCCCCGGAATTCGTATGAGCTTCTTTTCTTTCCACATTCTTCATATACATTACATTTTCATTAAATATGATATCCTTACTTCTAATGGCTTTTTGATTTTCTGGATTCCAAAATCAATAGTCAAATTCATCAATTCCATATCCAATGAAAATACACTTCTTAAACGTAGGATCTAACTTGCTCCTTTCATCAGAATCAATACGAACATAAGATGTACAACATTTTTTTTAAATGGGATAAATTTAACTCTCTTCCTACCCAAGTTTCTTCTGGCAGACCAAACTTTAAAGGGACTGAAGGTTCTCTGTTGATCAGGTATGTAACAGTATTCACAAAATTCGCTAAAAAAGACTTAGGCAACCCATCATATATCCTCATGCTCCTAGCGCATTCTATAATGGTTCGGTTCATGCGATTTGCGGTGCCATTTGTTGAGGCTTCTTAAGAATAGTTTTTTGTATTCTAATCCAAATATGTGCACATCAGTTTTCAAACTCATCACTGTAATACTCTCTACCATTGTTTGACCTTAGATACTTCAACTTCAACTCAGTTTCATTCTCAACCAAGGCCTTCCACTTCTTAAACACACCAAATACATGAAACTTCTACTTTAGAAAATAGATCCAGGATTTTCTTGTGTTGTCATCAATGAAAGTGAAAAAATAACGACAATCACCAAGAGAAAAAACTTTGGCTGGCCCCCATACATCAATATGAACTAACTCTAATTTATCTGATTTTGGAGTCCTTCCAACTTTTGAGAAACTCACCTTCTTTTGTTTTCCAAAGATGCAGTCTTTACAAAAGTCTAAGTTCATCTCCTTTAGCCTAGATAATTTACCTTTGGAGTACATTACCTTCCATCCCATTTTCACCATTATGTCCAAGCCCACGATGCCAAGTATTAGCATCCACGCATGCAGAAGCCACTGTTATAGAATTGTAGGCCCCAGATCAACATAAATGATTTTTTCTTTTTTGCCACGAGCTACTACTATAGATTAACCTAAAAACGTGGTCAGTATCCCCAACTCTGCAAGTTTTCCTATTGAAATTAGGTGCCTCTTCAATTGTGGAACATGTCTCACATTTTTCAATTGTAAATATGTCCCATTCGACAAATTTATTTGTATATCACCCTTACCAACAATATTGCAAGGCTTATTGTCCCTGAGATAGACTCTACCAAAATCACCTTGTATATAGTTTTGTAAAATATCTATATGGAAAGTAGCATGGAATGATACTTCATAATTTACTACCCATATGTCATCGTGTGTGGAAATAGATAAGATCAAAGCATCGGAATCACTACCATAAAAAAGGTTAACAGATTTTTTACCTTATTGATTTTTGATCTCTATAGGTTTCTTTGAAGTTTTGCAATCCCTTTTGAAGTGACCCTTTTTCCTAAAATTCTAGCAACCATCTCTTTTTGCCTGTTTTTCGAACTTGATCGACTTTTACCTTTGTTTCCCCTGTTTGACTTCGTTCATCTTTCTTCAGCACTCAAGGCATTTCTTGAAGTATCAACTGATCCCGATGATATTCTACAAGCTTTCCATTTTAGATGACACCAACAACATCATCAAACTTTAATTTTCTGGAATCAAAATAATTGCTTACAACCATTACCAAGCTATCCCAACTATCTAGTAATCTAGATAAAATCAATAGGGTCTTGATTCCATCTTCAAAGATAATCTCAATGGATTCCAACTGTGTTGTGACTGTATTGAAGTCGTTCAGATGCTCAGCCACACTATCAACGTCAACTATCTTCATGTTGAATAACCTTTTCATCAAAAAAACTTTATTTGAGGCAAAAGGTTTTTCGTATATCCTTAACAAAATGACCATCAAATCTTCTATAGTCTTCTCCTTAAAGATATTAAAAGTCACAGATAGAGCGATAGATAATCGAATGGTACCTAAAACTTTCCTATCGAGAATCTCCCAATCTTCATCTGTCATGTTTGTCGATTTCTTTGCTTTTCCTCCTAGAGAATGCTAAAGGTCCTTTTGATAAAAAACATCATCGATTTGCATCTTCCATAGTCCAAAATTCAAATCATTGAACTTCTCGATTCTTACAATCTTTTCGGCCATTGCTCCCATTTGAACTAAAACTAAATTTGATACTAGTTGTTAAGAAAATAAGTGCAATTGAAACAAGAAAACAAATAAAAAAATCAAACAAAAGATGCAATCACACAAAGAAACACAAAGATTTTTACATGGTTCCTTCTAGATTGAGGTACGTCTACGGATCACATCGATTCTACTATGAAGAAAAAACTTGCAGTTGCAGATTACACCCTTTCACTATTCAATTAAGGCGTGGCTTGATTTACAGTACCTCCTTGTTGACCAGTACTAACAGGCTTCACAAAACTAAGGTCTCGTTTGATTCAATTGTCTGAATTTGCTGTTAGAATTTGCTATCAGAATTTGTTGTCTGAAACTGAAACACTGAAAAGCTTGTTTGTTACAGCTTTGTAAAAGTGCTGTGTTGTTTACCAGAATCTGATAATTATTGTTTGATACAGCTTCTGAAATCTGTTGTATTATGGTAAAATGACCAGAATACCCTTAAGTTAATAGTGCACCCAAACTGCATTAAAAATTATTAGAATACTCTTATAAATATATAATTACATTAAATATATATAAATATAATAAATTTATATTACAAATTTACAAAAAAAATTATTTTAATTTTAAAAAGTTTATAATTCTTTAAAAAATTATAAAAAATTTATAATTCTATAGAAATTTCAGTAGCATCTCCTCTAAAAAATGGACATATGAATTCTTCTGATAAACAAAATATTTGCATAATATGCAATCCAACATAATGCATCAAAAATTACACAACATCACACACAGTAATGAATTTACACCATTTGATGCACCCATGCAACACCTTGGCAAACCTCACAGTGAAATAGGTAGGCCTATTATAGGAAGAAGAAAAAAATTGAAAATAAGTGGAAAAGGGATACAACGAATAAACATATTAGGATTTACTAATTTATATATTTCTAAAGTTCTACTTTAATTTTCTTTTATGTACATAGCATGCATTATATCATCAAAAGAACACAGGAGGTTAAGAAGACCTACAATACTCCCTTAAACTATTCAAATTTTTTGCATAAAAAACACATGAACCCAAGGATATAGATAATGAACTCATGAAGATCATACTCTTTACCATAAAAGAAGTCACCATTTCATTCCTCCCAAATCGCCTAATAGATAAAAAAATGAGGAGTGTATTTGATAACTTGGGTCCACGTGATTCAAAGATTTACAATGCACATGTGGATGACGTTGAATTTGATGATTTTGATGGGATGATCAATTCATAGAAAAGATTCGAGAATGGTGACAAGAACAACAATAAAAATAAAAGTAATGTTAAAAAAAAAATCCTTAGATGCACATGGTAAGAAATAATTAGAAAATAATTTTAAAATATAGATATTTACGACCAATTCAGAGGTTTTTAAAGCAATTTCATTTTAAACATGCAAAATAATTATTTTGTACTGATTTTTTTATTGTTATAACGAAAATGTAATTGTTCACGTTTTAGTAGTTAAAATGAACAGTGGATTTTAGTGTCTTAGATCCCCAAAATGTGGGCTGAGCCTAATTGCTTGACAAAAAAGTATGAAGTGGCCCATGTTGTGACATAGAGCGTGGTAGCTATCCAACTTCCAGAAGTACATGATCAAAAAAAAAAAAAAAATCTCAGGGGCAAAGCTATTGGTTATTAGTCGACCGAAGCAATATTGAGCAAAACCCACCTTTCTTCTGTTTTTGATCAGCACCAAGAGCTGTTTTTGATCAGCACCAAGAGTCGAGTCTTCGACTCGTCTTTTTTGTTTAAAAAATACAATAAAATGACTATAGCTAATTAAGAAAAAATCAAAAACTTCTTAGTTATTTCCATGGTTTAAAATGTCGTTTTGATTCAATATTTCAATTTTTGAATTGTTCTTTTCAAAAAATTCAAATTGTTCTTTTTAAAAAATTCTTTCATAGAAGACTGTGGTCAAGGGAGATATCATTAATTTGAAACATAGGGTTTCTCAAATATTCACAACAATATAGGGTTTTAATCTAAATAACCTCTGTCTTTCATGAAAGACTGAAGTCAAGGGCCTGGCTTCATTGAATACAGCAACTGCAGCCTTGTTTATTTCAGAAAAGAGGAGGAAAAAAAAATCCCTTGAAGAAGACGAAGTAGAAGACAAGTGGGGATTTGGTGATAAATTCAACACGTAAGTGTTACTTCGGAGAATCAACGACTTCATCCAGTTCCTCTCTCTCTCTTCCTCCTTATTCTTCTTCTTCTTCTCTCCCCCTTTCCTTTTTTTATCTATTTTTCCAGAAAACCATCGAAACTGTGTGCGGTTCTGTTGCAAAGAAGTGAAGAAGAGAAATAGAAAAGAAAAATTCGGGGGTATTTCTGTCTTTTCAGTTGAACCATTTTTCGGTGTTGGATTCTCCCGCAAACGCAAACTGAAAAAGCGTCTTTTACCAACTTTTCATATCTGCGTTTAAAAACGTAAATTTGTAACGCAAATTCGTAACGCAATTTCGTAACAAACAATAATTTTGGACCTAACTGCAGATTTTCAGCACAAACGCACTGAAATCTGCGTTTTGAAACAGAAACAAACACCACCTAAGTTGACCAACAAAAATAAACATATACTAATTAGGGAAGAAGACCTAAACTAAGTTGGGAGAATAACTAAAGATAGACAAATTATAATGGACCTAGGGTCCTATTTATGGATAATTTTTTAGTTCTAGAAGGATCTGGTACGTGCAATCATCAGCAGTAAGATTGCTCTTGCGCGTGGAGCATGAAAATGTAAAATGACTTTGATTAATCACCTTTTTATCATAGAACGATTAGGGTCCACCGTGGTGCAGTTGGGGTGCAACAAAAATGTGCCAATTTTGGTCCATAGCTCTTTTATACATCCTTGATTGCTTTGGTGTGCTTGAATTGCTTCACTTTGTTCATATTTGGATTTCTGATCTGAAGTATGCACAATCAACCACATGAATTTTCTATTTTATTCAATTATTCATTCAGTTATGCCTAATTAATATGATAAAACATGTAGAGTGTTGATATGGGGCATAAACATAATTATTTGATAATTAAGGTTCAACTAGGGTCTAGAATGTGATAAGTGCTTGAGAAATGTACATTAAAATCAAGGTTTTAGGGTACTGATCATGATATATCATCACTTTAAAAATAAACAAACTAGCATACAAGCTTGTAAACAATGAAATTGGTGGGGTTTCATCATTCTCGTTTGATGGATCGGACCTTTGAATATCGATCTGGTGAGTCAAGATTAAGAAAAATGACCACTACATGAAGAAGGGTAAATTCGATGCCCATGTTTGTCGAATTTAGCCCTTTTCGCGTAGTGTTTAAAAGAGTTGCGTCAAATTTACCCCTCTTTTCATGTAGTGTGGACTCTTTTATACATTGACCAGCTACAAAATATGATTAACTTGTTGTTTTGGTTGAAAAAATGTGTCAATTATCCAGTGGGGGAAATTGCCTCTATTGAGTTTTAAGATACCCTTATATTTTCAACTAATTACATGCCTCCATTTGCCCCCACTCGCTCACCTCACTCCCCATTTGTCCCCTCCCCCATCCCCTCACCTCCCTCAAATTCTCCTCCTCCTCCTCCTCCCTTTCAATTTTTGAAGAAGACTTTGCCTCTTGGATTGGGTTTTCTCTCGTAGATTGCTCGAAAATAACCTAAATATCATGTTCGTCAACTCCTAACCAAAACCTCTGAATTTCTCTCTAAAACCATTCATGTTCAAGTTCTTCAACTATGCCATTAACTATAGTTTGCCCCTACTACAAGAAAATTTTGGCTTTGACCTTGGATATAATCCATTAGATTAATGGTGATATATCTTCCAAGATAAAATTAATTTCAACGTCCTTAGCATAATCAATCATTGGGACTTGCCAACTAGAATTTCTATAATACACTACAAACTCATTGAAAATCATTATTCATGGGAACCATAATTTTGCCACTCATTGAAAATTTCTTAGTATCAATTCATTGAAATTGAATAACAACTTCTTCCGACCCAAAGAAATTTCCCGTCCTTAGAAATTATTTTTCCACCTAGTCGCCTACCTCCAAACGTTATTTGTTCACAATTAGCCCCACCTCCAATTCTCATTTTGACAATTTTCAGGCACAACCAAATGGAAGAATTCATTTTTTTTTTTTTTTTTTTTTTGAGAAATTCCATTTTTGCATGACCATTTTCTTGAGGAATTAATATGAGAGATTCTATTGCCACACCAACTTTTGCTAACACTACCCCAATTCATATGTAAATAACGAAAGAATTAGCACAAATTTTGCGGTAGTATTAGCAAGGGTATGTGGCAATAGAAGCTCCCATTAATATTTTCTCGAAAATGAATTCCTTTCAATCATACAAACCCTTTATTATTTTAAAATGTAGGGATGATTCAAGCTCATTTAAAAGGTCTGAAGATTATAAATTAGTGGTTTTGAGTTTAGACTCATTGAAATATTATGGTTATGTAGTCATTTAGAATCAAATTTTGTCATCAAAATTGCGATTACATGATTAGTAGAAAATCCCAAGGGAATGACACACGGGCATTGACTACTCTAAGGTCAAATCTAACTGAAAGCCAATCTATCTTCCAAAACTCAAAACCTCAGAAAAATCTATAAAGATTTTCACTATTAGAGAACTATACCTAGAAGATTGTTAGAAATCATCAAACAACAGTTGAAATCTCAAAGCGAAACCAATCTGAAAAAATCTCATAACTCTGCAACGATACCCTAGAAGAAGTTCCTTCTCAAAATCGAGATGAAGATGAAACTTTGCTTGTTACAAATCTGATTTGCTATTGAAGATTTTGAGAAATCAAACATAAGAGAAGTCAGATTTACAAACGAAGATGGGTTTGTTTTATCTATTCATTCTTGCTTGAATAAGAGACCTAATAGGTTTCTCTCAAGGTTTAATCGGTACGGTGAAACGGTTATCAAAGCCCAAACAACTTAAAATCGTATTTGATCATAAACGACTAAAAGTCGTTTCATAGTAGTGTTCCTAATTGGTTGTTTTCTTGTAGTGAGTGTGAACAAGTGGATTTGCTTGAGAGTGGGATATTACGGGAGCATTGACATACATAAATTTATTTAAGGTAGGGTTGTTGATGGACCACAATGGGCTGAGGTTACGGGCTGCCCCATGAATTACATATATGTAGTTTTTTTTTTTAAAAGTCATCCACAAATGACGAAATTCATGATCTCGGATGGGGCCACAACTAAATGGGCTTATTCGGATTGGACCAAAATGTGACCTGTAAACAGTCCTAATTTACCTAAAAGAATATACAGACATTTTGAGAAATTCTAATTATTCCAAAATATAGACATTTTTTTTGTTCTTGTAAAAAAAAAAATTGTACTCTAGAGTGACTCTTTTAACCTCAAATGAGGTTTGGTGGACAACATCAAACATAAATGCCTTGGATATTACAAGTTTCCTACTAATATATAGATTAGCTTCTTTAGGGCATATCCTCTTATCTCAGCCATTCGTTTGACGGGACGCATCAAACCTATTTGAAGCTAGTTTTCTCTTTCTCGTGGGGAATGAAAAGTTGACGGTGATTTTGCTTGAATGCCCCTTGAAAGCGCCCTCGACCCGCGGGGTGCGTAGATCGACTTTTGACCTTAGAGGTTTGGGAGTCTCCACCTAGTTGTAACGGTCTAGGAATCGGATACTGACTCTAATTAGGATAAAAACGACTAATCTACTAAAGAAAAACTAAGTTCGGGGATCACATTACGGGGTTGGAAGGTGTTAGGCACCAACCCCGCCCAGCCAATGCCGGTCTCTACTTATCCCAAATAAGACTACATTGCTAACAAAAAAACCTAGATAAAAAAATAAAAGAAATTTTACCTTTGAACGCAACAATTCTATTCCCTTAGATCTGATAAAACCGTTCCTTGTACTGTACTCCTTGCTTCTTTCTATCTCTGGATCTGATTTTTGATCTCCGAGGCAAGGTATCTCTTTCTTAGATCTGGATTCTTTGAATTTTTTTATGGATTTTAGAGTATTTTTGAAGGGCTTCTAGGTATTTTTCAGGCTAAAATCAAAGTATGGGTGTTAGGTAAGGAGTTGATGCTTCAAAATTAGAGTTTATGGGATGTTAGGGAAGCTTTTTGATCTACTTCTCTTAAATTTTTTTATTTGATACGAAAATAGGGTGTGAGGACCCCTATTTATAGATTTTTTTTAAGGGTTTGTTTAGATAGAATTAGTGTTTAATTAGAATTCTTTTAGTTAGAGTTATATTTTAGTTAGAATTCTATTAGATAGAGTTGTATTTTAATTAGAATTATTTTAAGTAAAGTTATATTTTAGTTAGAATTCTATTAAATAGAGTTATTATTTAATTAGAACTCTATTAGGATTTTGACTTTTGATCTTATTTGATTGACTTTAAGATTTTGACTTTAATCTTACTTGATTGACTTTAATATCTTGACTTTGGTCTTATTTGATTAACTTTAATTTTGACTTTAGTCTTACTTTATTGACTTTAATACCTTGACTTTAGTCTTGCTTGATTGACTTTAATTTTTTGGAGAACCCCCCTCTATTATATCTTTAATTCTTTGGACCCCCAAATGGAGGGGTTCTTGAAGAAATATCTTAGCAACCGTCAACAATTTTACCTGAGAGCCTGATTGATCGATTTTTTTAGTTTAAAATTTTAAATTAATTTTATTAATGTTTCACTTTAATTATTTAATATTTTATTTATTAATTTTAAAAATTTTAATTATAAAAATTGTGAAATTATCGTTTTGCCCTCGAAGAGGAATTTTTGTGTTTTAAGTTGGTTTTTTATGTTTTATGATGTTTTATAATCGATTTTTCGTAAGGAATTCAATTAAAATTTTTGTGTGAAATGGTGGTGAACTTTATGAGGGGCATTTTCGTAATTTTGTCAAATTCTGTGAAAATTGACAAAATAATTTATTTGATTTCGATTTGTTATTTTATGTGTTTGAGAGGGTTTTCCTAAGCGTAATGTAAGCTCTAGAGATATTTTAAGGTTAGGGGTATTTTAGTAATTTGGTCATTTTTTAGTGATGTTTATTGTGAAACTTCTTTTGTTTGAAAAATAATGATTTCTAAACTTTTGGGGTTATATTTTTCTAGCATAGCGTGATTTCTATAGTTTTGTCACTTCGAGATACCTCATCCGGATTTCTGAAACATATCTAGTAACAAAATAAAGCATTGGAATAAATATCCATCATTGGGAATTGTTGTGATCAGGTTGACGAGTTGATTAATCAGGCGAGTGCAAAAATGGGGTGTCTACACTCCTCCCTCCCCCCACCACCTGGGCTTTTTGCTACTCACTACTCCACACCCTTCAAACAAACCCACCAAGTGAAAAAGGTTAATTTTGATTTACATTACTTAGTTTTGATCAAAGTTGTAGATACCCCCTGACTTTTCAAACTGATAACATAATCCTCAACTTCTGTCTTTCATGAAAGATTAATAAAAAATGACCAAAATACCCCAACTAATTTTTTTGATATCAATTGCAAAATCTGTCAACCTCTAAAATATAAAACTAATTCGATATCAATCACAAATATCGAATCCAAACTATTGAACTAATTTTTTTTTCTTTACTCAAATTTGGTAACTATCAACTGTGGAGAGGTTTTTATGCCCTTCCACAGCTGAGAAGATCTTTGTTGTTGTTGATGATGATGGCCTTGACTTCACCATTGATTTCAATCAAGCTCTTTCGAATAATCTTTTCCTGTTCACAATGGTTGGAGACGACTAAAGAAGGTTAAAATCCTCGGTGTGGGGGTTGCCAACGTTCCTTCTACGATCTTGTTAGTATAATCTTACGAAAGAATAAACAAACTTATGAATGTAAGGAACATGATGAAAAATAGAGTTGCAGAGTCTTAAATCTTTTTTTCTCTCTCATTCACTTCCACTCATCTTATTTAATCAGCCAACCTCCTACCTAGTGCCTTCAACTTAGTATATATAGACGAATTATACGGACAACTGTCACCATACGACTGATCTAAGTGTTTAGATGAGATGTTGAACTGAGGTGAACTTGAGTGCTTTGGGAGATGAACCCATCACTTATTAGTACGATTGAACTTGATGTGTAAATATTGTAGCTTATTAAATGTGAAGTAAGATATCTCTGACACACGGTGGCCCATCAGTCTGATTAAGATCTTTTGTATATTATTTAAAGTGAACAAATATACTTAAGTTTAGATACTAGCTAGGGATCAAATATGAGTTTGGATCTGTTGAAACTGTTAGTTGTTAGTGTTGATCGAGTCTTTAGAATATGTTTCTGTTAGTTGCTTTGTGGTTTGAATAATCCTTATTCTTAGAGAGAAGTTGCATGTAAAATGTGGGCTGCATATTTTTCTCTACTCTGTTATTTTTTTAAGGCTATATATAGTCAGTTCATCAATTTAATTGAATAACAAGAAGAACTATTATCCTGACTTCTTTTGTGTTCATTAGAGAAGCAACAAAGAGTTCTTATCAAGTGGTATTAGATCCCCATCACAGGGGCCTGATTGAAATTAAGAAGTAGCAATCTTCTAAGGTATTTAGTAATGAGAATCTGATGACTGAGAGTGGATTTGTGCAACCAGCGATCCCGAAATTTTATGGGCATTATGATCACTGGTGTATGCTCATGAAGAATTTCATGTGATCGAAATAATATTGGAGTGCAGTAGAAGATGAGATTCCTGCAGCAGCAAAAGGAGTTCAACTCGCTAAAGCACAGAAGAAAGTGATTAATGATCCAAGGATGAAGGATATGAAGGAAAATAATTATCTCTTCCAACGATCGATCCTGGAAATCATTTTGAACAAGGATACAACCAAAAGCATTTGGGATTCCTTGAAGCAGAAGTTTCAGGGGATAACATGAGTGCAGCGAGCGCAACAACAAGCTCTCCCACAAGAGTTTTAGATGCTAAACATGAAGGTGGGAGAGTCTGTGAACAAATACTTTTCTTGTATTCTTGCTGTGGTCAACAAGCTGAGAGCCAATAAGGGAAAGATGGACGATGTAGCAGTCATCGAGAAGATTTTGAGATCCATGACACCCAAGTTTGATTACGCGGTGTGTTCTATTGAAGAGTCAAATGATTTGGATGCTCTTACCATTGATGAATTACAAAGTAGTCTTCTAGTAAATGAACAGTGTATGAAAGCTAATGTTGTGGAAGAGCAAGCATTAAAGGTTACTCTTAGAGAGTCTTCAGCAGAAAGAGGACGAGGTCATGGTGGAATTCGAGGACAAGGAAGAAGAGGGGGCAGACGAAACTTTGACAAATCCATTGTTGAATGCTATAACTATCATAAGCTTGGACACTTTCAGTATGAATGTCCAAAAAAGGAGACAGAAGCAAAAGTAAGTTATGTGGAAAGTGGTGAAGAAATGTTGTTGATGGCTTACGTGGATGATAAAGAAGCTAATAAAGAAGAACTGTGGTTCCTTGATTCTGGATGCAGCAATCACATGTGTGGCAAGAGAGAGTTTTTATCAGATTTTGAAGGAAATTTTAGGGAGAAAGTGAAATTGAGAGATAATTCAAGCATGGATGTGATGGGTAAAGGCAATGTGCGAATGCTGGTAAATGGTTTTGTATAGATTATTACT
This sequence comes from Akebia trifoliata, assembly GCF_017979445.1. Lineage (NCBI taxonomy): Eukaryota > Viridiplantae > Streptophyta > Magnoliopsida > Ranunculales > Lardizabalaceae > Akebia > Akebia trifoliata. The sequence goes on from NC_141376.1 coordinate 31,305,833, forward strand.
GGCATATTCTATGTTCCAGGATTAAAGAATAGTTTGACAAGCATTGGTCAGCAAGTTGAGAAGGGACTTACAATTCTCATACAACAAGGTACATGCAAAATTTATCATCCTGAAAGGGCTAATTATGGAGATTACAATGTCCTTGAATCAAATGTTCAAGATGTTTGTTCAAATACGACTGAAGGAGGAAGCTTGTTTCAATTCTTTCATGGAAGATCCAACTCAACTTTGGTACTACAGATATGTTCATCTAAGCTTCAGTGGTCTGAAAGGGAATGGTGAAAAGACTGTCTTGTCTTGAAACATCGTCAAAGGTATGTAAAGATTGCTTGGTGGGGAAGCAATGGAGAGACCCATTTCCTAGGAAAGGCACTTGGAGAGCTTCTCAAATTCTTGAATTGGTGCATGCCGATATATGTGGACCAATCAACCCTATGTTTAACATTGATAAAACATACATGATTAGTTTATTAATTACTATAGTAAAAAAGTTTGGGTTTATTTCTTGGTTGAGAAGTTAGAAGCATTCATTACCTTCAAGAAATATAAGAATCGTGTTGAAAAAGAGACTGGTTTGAGTATAAAATGTCTTTGTACTGATTGTGGGAGTGAGTTCACATCACTTGAATTCACTAATTTTTGCAGTGAGAATGGTATTCGAAGACAACTGACAGCTGCATACACCCCTCAACAAAATGGTGTTGCGAAGATCGAACTATCATGAATATGGTTCGAAGTATGCTTTCAGGAAAGAAGATTCCCAAAGCATTCTGGTTTGAAGCTGTGAATTGGAGAGTGAAGAACAAAACTCCAGAAGAAGCTTGGAGCAGATTTAAACCATCAGTAGATCACTTCAGGGTGTTTGGGTGTTATGTCATGTTCATATTCCTGATTGCAAAATGACAAAGCTCGATGACAAGAGTGTAAGATGTGTTTTACTTGGGTAAGCGAGGAGTCAAAGGCATATAGGTTGTATGATCCCATGTCTCAGAAGATTATAATAAGTAGAGATGTGGTGTTTGAAGAAGACAGTAGCTGGGATTAGGATAAAAGTCATGATGAAGGTATTTTGATTGACTTGAATTGGGGTGACAAAGAACCGGATGCAATTGTTGGAAATAGAGGTGAAGCTAAAACTGATGAGGAAACTGACATTGATGGTTCAAATGGGTCAAATGAAGGCAATCATTTAGCTTAGGTGAAGATCCTTCCCTTGAATATCTTGAACAAAGGTCAAAAAGGCAACCAAGTTGGATGAAAGATTATGTAAGTGGACAAGATTTATCTGAGGGAGAAGACATGGCATATTTAGCCATGTTTGCAGCAAATGATCCAATTTTATTCGAAGAGGCACTAAAAGATGCAAAGTGGAGATCAGCGATGAATGTGGAGATTGAAGCTATAGAAAAAAACGATACTTGGGAATTGATGAATTTGCCTATTGGGGCAAAAAAGGTTGGTGTGAAATGGGTGTATAAGATGAAACTCAATGAAAATGGTGAGGTGGAAAAGTACAAAGCCCATTTAGTCGCAAAAGGTTACACTAAAAAACATGGTGTTGACTGCACTGAAGTTTTTGAATTTGCACATGTAGCACGATCGGAGACAGGTCGATTGATAATTTCTTTTGCAACTTAAAAAAGCTGGACGATTTTTCTACTAGATGTCAAGTCAGTCTTTCTTCATGGAGAACTTAGTGAAGAGGTTTTCGTCGAGCAACCTCCTGGTTATGAGAAGAAAGGTAATGAACAGAAAGTATACAAGTTAAATAAGGCTTTATATAGACTAAAACAAGCTCCATGAGCTTGGTATAGTCGGATAGAGTCATATTTTGCTAAAGAAGATTTCGACAGGTGTCCTTATGAGCATACTTTGTTCATCAAAACGAGAAAATAAGGTAAAATTCTAATTGTCTGTCTCTATGTTGATGACTTGATTTTTACGGGCAATGATGAGCATATGATTGTTAAATTTAAAAATGATATGATGCATGAGTTTGACATGATAGACCTTGGAAAAATGAGATATTTCCTTGGTATAGAAGTCATGTAAAGATCGGGGGATATTTTTATCTATCAAAGGAAGTATACACATGAGGTGCGAAAATGTTTGATATGGATAAATGCAATTTAGTCCATAATCCAATTGTTCTAGGTTGTAGACTTCTGAGAGATGAGAATGGAGTAATGGTGGATAGTAGTTGCTACAAGCAAGTAGTTGGCAGTCTAATGTATTTGACTGGTACTCGGCCTGACATTATGTTTTTGGTGAGTCTTCTAAGTAGATATATGGATCATCCCACATAGCTTCTTCTTTAGGCAGCCAAGAGAGTATTGAGATATCTAAAAGGGACTTCTGATTTTGGGATACTTTATAGAAATAGAGGAGATGAGAAGCTGGTTGTCGATACCGATAGTGGCTACGTTGGAGATTTAGATGACAAAAGGAGTACTTCAGGTTATGTTTTTCTGTTGAGTTCAAGAGCTATTTCTTGGTCATCAAAGAAACAACCAATAGTAATTTTTTCTACCACTGAAGCTGAGTTCGTTGCAGCAGCTTCATGAGCTTGTCAAACAGTTTGGGTAAGGAAGATTTTGAAGGGTTTTAATCATGTTCAAATTGATAGTACAACGGTCTTTCGTGATAGCAGCTCAACTATTGAGCTTTCGAAGAATCCTGTATTACATGGTCGAAGCAAGCATATAGATGTCAGGTTTCATTTTCTTCGTGAGCTTACAAATGATGAAGTTGTAAAGTTAGTCCAATGTAACACTCAAGAATATGTTGTAGACATAATGACTAAGCCATTGCATCTTGAGATGTCTGTGAAGCTGAGAGGTTTATTGGGGGGTTTGCACAGATCCAAGTATAAATTGAATAAATTGGTGTTTAGTTTAAGGGAGGATGTTGAAACTATTAGTTGTTAGTGTTGATCAAGTCTTTAGAATTTGTTTCTGTTAGATGCTTAGTGGTTTGAATAATCCCTATTCTTAGGGAGAAGTTGTTAATTTCCTAGTCACTAGGCATGTAAAATGTGGGTTGCAGATTTTTCTCTATTATGTTATTTTTGTAAGGCTATATATAGTCAGTTCAGCAATTTAATTGAATAACAATAAGAACTATTCTCCTGACTTCTTTTGTGCTCACCAGAGAAGCAACAGAGAGTTCTTATCAGGGCCATGGTCAAATATGAGCTCGAGTCTGATCTTGTTTAGTGAGAATAATAAATTTTTTGGGGACTGTGTGTCACAATCTTAGGTTGGGACAAAAGTGGTATCACATCAACTATTATCATTTGAGTTGATTTTCAATTTTAGGATTGTTTGGGTTCAAACGTTTATGCATCCATGAGTTAAGAGTTAGAAGGTGTAGTACTTGGCTTTAAAGGGAGATCTTGCAACCTACTTATGTCATGAAGATCCGTACGGAATCTGTAAAAAAAAAATTCCTTTAATCTGACTCAGACTGGTCATATTGGGAAGCCTAACCATCTCCAAAAAAAAACTTTGAAGTGGGTTGGCTTACACGTCGTGTCTCCATATTCCAAGGAGGTCTCTCAAATATTAATGAAAATGCATGGGTATGAAATAAATACAAAAATACATGTGTCATGTTGCAAAGAGGATTCTACCAAAATTTTGAAGCAGCATCATCTCCAAGTGATTTCTTGCTTACAGAATTTCACGCTACAATACTACTCATAACTCTCTAACACATGCCACATGAAGCCTAACGAGAGAAATTTTTTAAATTGGGGATGCCATTCAATACACGCAAGCTCATGTGATTGGTTAATCCCATATTTTGTGAACGTTGTGAGCATTATTTTCCTCATGTCTAATCCAACTCCCCAACTTCATTATATAGGCTTCAACAATTTTGAATTGAATTTCATTCTTTGTGTATTAAAATAATTTTTTAGAATTTTACGTTTTATTTTATTTTATCTAAGAAAAATGAGATTTTGGTATAACATAGACAAACAACTAAGATCCTCTCTAGCACACATTTTTTCAAAGAATAATGCTGGAGTGACCTCAATTCACGCTTAGTTGATGTGGAGGTGTGTATAGAATCATTGATGTTTGCCATCAAGATATTAGTGAAAAGCATCTATGGTTGTGTGCGCACCTCCATGTCAGAAAAACATGAATTGAGATCATTCCAACACGACTCTCAAAGAATATAATATATTTTGAAAATGAGTTGTGCTATAGTGACCTCAATATTGTATCTCATATTGCACATCCTGACGTAAAAGTGAGTAGGAATCATAGATGCTTTTTGACTTGTATTTCAATAAAAAGCAAAAAAGCATCTATGGAATCCCTATTCACTTTCACGTTAGGATGTGCCATATGAGGTACAATCTTGAGGTCACTTCATCATTATTATTCTTTAAAAATTGATACTATTAAAAATTACTATGAAATAATGAATTATTGGAAAAAAATAAATATTACCAAACAATGTTGAGGAGAAGGTGACAGGTAGCTTAGTTGGTAAAGTCTATGGGTGATGGTACCATTGACCTAGGTTCATTTCCTACCATCAGTGCATTACTATTCTCATTAAAAATAAACTTACCAATTTCAACAAAAAAGAAGTCCGATGGAAAAGAGATTAGGGAGAGAACCGTAAAATAGTATTCTCATATTGGTTGGTCCTACACTTGCATCTATTTTCATGTGGGTTTGATTCATAACCTAGGGATTAGGGATTGATTTCTACGGGTGAAGAAAGGGAGGGCTCATTATAAACATTTGGTAGTCGTCCCCTTTCAGTACATCATGTTTCATGCTGAATGCAGCATGACTGAGATGACTCGTCCGAGTTATCTCGATATCGTCCACCAACAAGTTGACAAATTGTCTCAAAGACATGATTTGATCTAATTCTAAAGCAATTTTTTAAATCTTTTCCGAGATGACTCAAATAAATTGGATGTCTCGTCTGAGATGATTCGGACGAAACCAAACAAGTTTTAAAACCATGATTGGAATTGAATCGACATAGATTGATTTCAATAAATAAGTACTAGAATCGAATAGAAATGTCAATAAAACGAAATCAACCCGAACAAAGCTAAGATCGGTTTGGTTCGGTTATATGGATTGCCAATTTTCTATCTGCTTTTTTGAAAATAACATATTTTTAATTTAAAAAATTAAATATATAATAAACATAAAATTTCATATAAAATCATTAACCTATCTATTAAAAAATTCACTAATTTATTCATAAAAAATAAGTCATTAATTTATGTCCTAACTTGTAAAATAATCAATATATATATATATCGGTACAACCTTCGGTTTAGATTGATTCTATACAATCCTTGATGGCTACCTGCGAGGTCAATTGTGCAAACATCTTGGAAAGCTCAGCTAGTTGACTGCTAATTACCTCGTTAAAAAGAAAAAAAAAAGATTTGTCAGGGTCGTAAGGTGAAAGCACCCTCAATCCACGGGGTGCGCGGATCTGCTTTTGATTTTTGAGGTTTGGGAGTCGCCACCTAGTTATTACAGTCTAGGAATCGAACTTTAACTCTAAAAGGCAAATAACACTAATTTACAAAAGAAAATACGGGTCCGGGGATCACGTTAATCCCACCCGGCAAACGTTGGTCTCTACTAATTCCCAAATAAACTACATTGCTAAAAAGATCGAAATAATAAATAAAAAAATAAAAATAATCACCTTTTCCGAATGCAACGATTTTGTTCCCTCAGATCTGATAGAACAGTTCCTTGTACAGTATTCTTCGCTTCGTTCTGTCACTAGATTCACTTTAGACCTCCAAGGTGAAGTACCTCATTCTTAGATCTGAACTTTTTTGATTTTTTTTTTATGGAATTTAGGTGTTTTTGAAGGACTTCTAGGTGTTTTTTGAGATAAAGTTGAGGTATGAGTGTTAGGTAAGAAGTTAAGACTTCAAAATTAGGGTTTATAGGAGGTTAGGGAAGCTTTTTGACTTGCTTTTCTTAGGGTTTATTTTTTCCTACGAAAATAGGTTGTAGAGACCCATATTTATAGATTTTTTTAAATGCTTGTTTTGATAGAGTTAGTGTTTAATTAGAATTATTTTAAATATAGTTATAATTTAATTAGAATTTTTTTAGGTAGAGTTATAGTTTAATTAGAATTATTTTAAATAGAGTTATTATTTAATTAGAATTCTATCAGGATTTTGACTTTTACTCTCACTTGATTGACTTTAAGATTTTGACTTAAGTCTTACTTGATTGACTTGAGTCTTACTTGATTGACTTGACTTTAAGATTTTGACTTTAGTCTTACTTGATTAACTTTAATTTTAATTAGGCTTTAACTTTACAATTAATGTTTTAATTATTAATTTCAGAATTTTTAATTATTAAAATTATAAAATTATCATTTTGCCTTAGGAGAAGACTTTTTGCGTTTTAAATCGATTTTCAATGTTCCAGGATGTTTTGGAATCAATTTTTCATAAGGAATTCAATGGGATTATGAGGGGCATTTTCGTAATTTTATTAAATTTTGTGAAAATTGTTGAAATGGTTTATTTGATTTTGATTTGTTGTTTTATATGTTTGAAAGGATTTTTTTAAGTGTAATGTAGGTTCTAGGGATGTTTTGAAATTAGAGGTATTTTGATAATTTGATTATTTTTTAGTGATTTTTATCGTGAAGCTTCTTTTTGTCTGAAAAATGATGATTTCTATATTTTTAGGATTATATTTTCCTAACGTAACGTAGTTTCTATAGTTTTGTTAGTTTTAGATACTTTATCTGAATTTCTGAAACGTATTTGGTAACAAACAGAGCATTGGAATAACCATCCATTATTGGAAACCATTGCAATCAGGTTGACGAGTTGATTAATCAGGCGACTACAAAAATGGGATATCTACAGATGCCCCTCTTTAACAGAGAGTTGAAATAAACTAGATAGCAAATCTATTTTGGTAGATAATGCGATATCCGAGTGTCAAAGCTAGTAACAGTTCATTTTGTAGACTGATTTAGCAATTCATCAGGATGTTCGGATCCTTGAGGGTTAAACTCTCCTCAAATAAAAAGATTGTCACGTCCTCGAGCACAAGCTCTTACTAACGACGCCAGATCCTTGAATTTTAGAAAATTCTCCCTAACTAATAAAAAAGTGCACGTGTGTGCAATGGTGTGATGTTTATTGAGTAAAAATGTGTCAAGTCCTAGAAATCTTCTCTCACTGACAAAAATAATTCAAAATTGAAATGTGATTATACAATGAAAGCAATCATGGCAAGGTTGAACAATGAGGTAATTAGAGTCATAACATTCTAGGAACTTTGCTAAATCCTATTTGAAATTCTTTTTTTAAAGTTCGAAAAAGTTTGAGACTCGTTTATCAAACTCGAGCCTATTGTAGTCACGCTTCTCGGGTTAATGAACTTAAATAATCTTGTTAATTCATTTCATGATTCCAAAAAGTTGGAGTCTCGTTTCTCGAACTCGAATTTATTAGAATCACACTTCTCGGACTAATGTTTACAGGAAGTTAAATAATCCTGTTAATTCATTCTATAATTCAAAAAAATTGGAATCTCGTTTCTTGAACTCAAACTTACTAAGTCACGTTTCTCGGGCTTAGATTTATAGGAACTTAAACAATCCTATTAATTCATTCTATGATTAAAAAAAATTGGAGTCTCGTTTCTCGGACTCGAACTCACTAAGCCACGTTTCTCGGGCTTAGATTTATAGGAACTTAAACAATCCTATTAATTCATTATATGATTTAAAAAAAAAATTGGAGTCTCGTTTCTCAGACTCGAACTTATTAAGCCACGTTTCTTATGCTCAAATTTATAGGAACTTAAACAACCCTATTAATTCATTCTATGATTTAAAAAAAAGTTGGAGTTTCGTTTCTCGGACTCGAACTTACTAAATCATGTTTTTCGGACTTAGATTTATAGGAATTTAAACAATCATATTAATTCATTTTATGATTCAAAAAAAGTTAGAGTCTCATTTCTCGGACTAGAACTCACTAAGCCACGTTTCTCGGGCTCAAATTTATAGGAACTTAAACAATCCTATTAATTCATTCTATGATTCAAAAAAAGTTGAAGTCTAGTTTCTTGGACTCGAACTAACTAAGTCACGTTTCTCGTGCTTAGATTTATAAGAACTTAAACAATCCTATTAATTCATTCTATGATTCAAAAAAAATTCAAAGTTCGAAAGATCGGGCCTTTATTGGCTTATCATGCATTTGGATTCATAATTATTATTGGACTTCATCGGACTTTTAAGTAAGATTTTTCTTTTTATCATGTGATTAAGAACAAAACTTTGGAATTAAATGACTTTAAAAAATGTCCCTAGTTTCAAGGTTGACTTTTACTGGAACTTGACTACGAGACTGATGTAATAGATTACGCTTGAAAAATATAGACTCTGATGTATGACAGATAGAAGAACTGACATTCACTTAAATTTAAGACTCTTAAGATTATCATATGTACAATAAAAGATTGATCATTTTCTTTCGAATTCCTTTTGAAAAAAATGCTTGAGCTGGAGTTAAAAAATCTTGATAAATATTATAATAGAAGATCTTTTTCTTCAAAATAGTTGATGATTCTACATCTTCCATTAAAGAATACTTGAACAAGTAAACATACTCTTGAAGATTTTACAATGTTCAAGATGACTTCTAATTTTTTCGATTTCAACATTATCTTCATCGGATGTGAGCTCTTGGCTGAAAAAAGAATGTTGTGGCTTGAATGGTATTGGATTTTTCTAGTTTCTGCACAAGTTTCCTTCTGAATTTTTCTTTTTGATGAGACATTTCCTCCTATTTGATGATACCCTAACTTTTGTTTAGGTTGCCTTTTCAGGTTTTCAACTTAGCGGATTTTTCTTTTCTTTTTTTAAAGATACCTTGATTTTTACCTAGGTTACCTTTTCAGGTTTTCAACCTAGCAGACTTTCTTTTTTATGGTTATGCCTTAACTTTTGCCTAAGTTGCCTTTTCAGGTTTTCGACTTAACGGGCTTCTCTTTTTTCTAGATGATCTTGAATATTCAACTCGACAGCTTGTTGGTTCCTTACACCTTGACCGAGTCAATTAGTATTTGGGAGGACTTAATAGGTGGGCTTAGGACATGGTTTAGAAAGAAAAGATATAAGGCTCAACTTTCCAAAATGCCCTTAGTTTGATATTCTCTCTTTTCTGTTAATTATTTTGATTTTTTTTAAATGCCCTTAGTTTGGCATTCTTTTCTTTTTATCAATTCTTTTGATTCTTTTTTCTAATACCCCTAGTTTGGCATTTTTTTCTTTTGAACCTTTTAATAGGGGATTTTTCTTTTAGATTACATTTTTCTTAAAAGAATACATTTTTTTGCGTAACCGGGCCTGAAGTAACTTCTCATGTTGCCTAGTACCCCAAATATTTCTTTTTATTTTGGGATCAGGTCAAAATGTAGTTCATACTTAGATTCCCTCCCAAAGTTGGTCGATATGGTTTAGAAAGAATAGGCTATTGATTTTTTTTTAAGGCTGCGATGGATTGAAGAAAGTTTTATTTTTTTGGTAAGACAGGAAAATAGTTCGATCAAAGAAGATCTCCTTTAGTGAAGTAATATTTGATTTGATTAAAGTTCTAGGAACTTGATGTCTTAATTGCTCTATCGAGGAAGGTTTTCTTTTGAGAAAAAGTAATTTTCAATTTTCTTCTAAGAAGGGGTAATCTTCAGTCTTTTTCTAAGAAGGAGTAATCTTCAGTCTTCTTTTGAGAATGAGTGATCTTTAATCTTCTTTTTCGAAGTTGAGTGTATTTGAGTTTTTTATATTTGACATTGACTCGTTCAATCATTTTCAAACTTCGAAGAAAATCTTATGTTCTTTTGTGAATGATAATTCTTTTCTCTGAGTGAAAAACATGATGAATCCCTTCTTACAAATCTTTGCACCTTTGTAGCTGGTTTCAACTGTATCATTCTTAATGATCTTTGACTTTGAAGTCCACCTTTGACTTTGAAGTCCACTTTCGACTTTATGTCTTGATTTAGTTTGGTGCAATCTATTATGATGAGACCATGCAAGAACATTGTTGAATTTCTCAAGTAAATTTATTATTCTCTCATGTTCCCCTAAGGATAATGTATCACCAATTTGTACTTCTTGAGTGTACTATTTAATTTCAATATTTATTAAGTTTGATTAGTAAGCTCTAAGTTAATCCTCATGTTAGATATTATGCTCAAATCATTATTACATACATAATAATCAGAAGCTTCTATATTTTATTGGAATTAAAAAACATAGACTGACAAACTCAACTAAAACTTGAAAGTTGAAGAAAGACTAACGTAACTGAAACAACTAACCGGATTGAAACTCAAAGAAAGCTCAGGGAAAATTATCTACAAAGAGAGAAGGTACTTCTGGGTGGATGGACTACTTGGACTTGACATTGGTACTTTGAGTAGACAACTCTTTTGACGGACCCAAAATGACATAGATGAGAGTTTAGAACGTTTAAGGGCACCTAAGATTAATCATCGATTTTGAAGGTTTTACTTTTAACCACATGATTAAAATTTTGATATAAATTAGTCATCCGGTGGGAAATATCGAATCTAAATACACTATAAGTTATAGTAACGAAGAATGTGAAAAAGATTAGTCACGGGTCTACCCCTGATTAGGATAGAACCTTTGATCAGATAAATTAATTTGATCCTAAGATCGAATTTTTCTATATAAAGTGGTCTGAATATTTAGAAGTGAAACCAATTAGTCCAATTGATTTGATATTAATCAGTTTGATCCATTTGTCAATTGGGCCAACTGGTTTAATTGGTTAAAATTGATCGATACATTTCACCGATTGGGTCGGACCAATATTGCGGGTCTAGTTTGAACGGTCTGGATCGGTCCGCCCACTTACTTGTTGGTTGGATTGATTAGAGCAACTCGGGAACACCCATAGTCGGTTCGGGTCGTGACCTATAGGAAGGCTCCTAAACTCTAGGTTTACTACGTGTAATGTAATTTATCTGGCCACCCTTGCCCAAATGCACCTATATACCTCTCGAGCGTACTCAATCAGACAGTACGTGGTGACTTGGTTTGATATACCGTATAGGTGATAATCTAAAATTTCAACCCACTTCTCTGAAGCTAAAAGCAACCAGTTTAATCCCTAGATTAGAGGTGGCTCGTGATGCTTGAACAAATGCACTCTTAAATCACCTCTTTTCTAGAATAGACGTAGTCTATCTTCCTACTACCGTAGTACATCGGAGCAGGATCTCGCTTAGACATTAGTTTTGATCAAGAAATGCAACTGATGTACTTTGATCATCTTTGATATACTTATGGATACGAGTTAAAAGTTGTAACTTTCATAAATGGTTTGGCATCCCACAAAGGGAACCGACCACGTACTAGTACTACGTTGGCAATCGGGACATGTGACTCTGTGGCTTATAATAAGTTAAAGACTCAGGTCGCTCCAACTAGGGTGAATCGATATACCTTTCAGAGTCACCTGATCAGACGGTATTGATTCTCCAGTTTGATATACCCTAAGGTACGTGATTGGAGTTGTGATTTTCATGAATGACGTCGCATCTCTGAAGAGACCGGGCCATGCACTAGTGCCACGTTGGCTATATGGAATATGCAAGAGTGCAAAGCAATAAACGTGTTAGTGGTGTGTGCAAAACAGGGTAGGGTGTGCCCGGGGCTTTTTGAAATAGATGGGCCCATGAACCAGATCAAACCATTACAATATGAATAGCACATGAATATTGATCAGAACATGTAGAACCCATCACATTAGAATTAAAATTAAAGCAGCCACATTGAACATATATATCAATCAAGATCATAACATATTAGATAGGCAATCAATGGGTACAACACCAAAACTAATAATTAAATTCAATATTGGAACCATCACACAATTTTTAATCCAAGCCAAAAGAATTTTCTTAATTTTTTTATGGTCCAATCAAGGGTCACTTTGGGTGACCCAAAATAATTCGAGATTTAAATGAATATTGAATTGAGAATAGAATGGTAATTGTTGAGATAAGAAGTTGTGATCCCCCTTTTCTTTTTGATTTTTTCAAAGAAAATAAACTTTTCTCTTTAAAAAAAAAAAAAAACTAAAAAAAATTAAATCCTAAAAAAAAATTCATGACAAGTGAGTTGCTATTGCCATGCTACCTTTTACTAATGCTACACCAATTTTTATGTAAATCACTAAGTAATCGCCCACAATTGATGTTAGCATTAGAAAAAGTTGGTGTGCCAATTGTAACTCTCAAACAAAGAAAATGAACATTTTTTTTTTATTAAAAAAAAACTACTAAGAAACAAAGTCCTCTAAAAAACTACTAATTACTAAATAATTGCACACAATTGAAGTAGAGTTAGAAAAAATTGGCGTGCCAATTGCAACCCTTAATCAACAAAGGTGTTCTCTTCTTCAGCAAGAAAATAACAAAAAGGTCTGTCATACATGTCCTTTACAAAAATTGACACATCCATTATTTACTTACAATACACCAATTTTTTTTTTTAAATAATTGTTTACGTGTAGAATGGTGCATTATAAGTAAAAATTGGTGTGTTAATAAAAACTCCTAAAGTCTTTCATCAACCACCTTCCTGTCCCTTTTTTAAAGATTCTATCAATGGAAGAAATTTTGCAAAGAAAAATGATAATTTCTTTAGGGCTTTAATAGGAAAACATTATCTTCATTTTTGTTAGATAAATAGATTTGCGATTCAGCAATAGAATCAACGCAATGACTGCTAGAGAAACCCCAAAACAAATTAAAAATCCAATTTTTATATTAGAAATCTAAATGAGATCCGATCACTTAGCATTACCATGCTGATTTTTCCAATCCAAAGCAAGACATTGTCCAACAAATTCGATTGCCTGGAGGCCAGACTTGGCGGCAAATTGTCAGCTTGCTTTGATCATGGATCTTATTTCAGTGATGAAATAATTGACGCCTTCCATAACAGATCCACCATAAAAAAAACTACTTGAAAACCAGCGAACACATTGATCCGATCCTTGCGATGATGATCCTTCCTTTTCCAATTGTTTCCAATTTTCATCCATATAGAATTGATAGAAAAGAAGCTATAGCTATTATAGAGAGAAAATGAGAGAGAGAGATTATGTTTTTTTTTTTTTATTTGTTGTTTTTCATTTTTTTCTATTGGAGGAGATAAAAAACAGTAGAAATGGATTTCTGCTAATGGCACACCACGCGTAAATTTTTTTTTTTTTTTTCTGATGTTTTTTTCTTGGAATTTTCTCCTCATCACGAACAACATTAAAAAATGCATTTTTTTTTTGTTTCTTAGCATACTACTCACAAATAATTTATTTTCACAACTCGTCGCATATGCCAAGTAACGTACTAAAAAAAATCATCCAAGATTTTTTCTTTAGAAAAAAATTCATAGATTGAATCATAAATTGATAACTCTCATCCCTACCACCATCATTCCGTCATCAATTTATGTCAATTTGAATATTTCATTATTTAGGATCATCCTAAAATGACCCTAGATTGAATCATAAAAAGCGATATTCCAAAATGACATATCCAAAATCAATCCAAATAATGCAAAAAAAAAAGATAATACAACCCAAAAATATAAAATAAACCAAATAATGAAAATGGTTCAACAACCATTTTTTTCACAATATTATCCTCTTAACATCCTGCATTATTTAGGGTCAGTCCGGATGATCCTAGATTGAACCATAAAAATGTGCCAAAGTATTCGGAATCCAAACAAATGATCAATAATTAAGTAAAAAAGAATGATAAAAAAAAAACAAAATAAACAGATAAACAAATAACTAAAAATAAATTAAAATAAAATGTCCTACTGGCAATGCTTCCCATACTTGGGGCTTTTCAAGTTTAATCCTCAATAATCCCCAGTGGAGTCGCCACTGAAAGCGCCCTCGATCCACGGGGTGCGCAGATCCGCTTTTGATTTTTGAGGTTTGGGAGTCGCCACCTAGTTATTACGGCCTAGGAACCGAACTTTGACTCTAAAAGGCAAATAACACTAATCTACGAAACAAAATACGGGTCCAGGGATCACGTTACGGGGTTGGAAGGTGTTAAGCACCAACCTCGCCCGGCAAACGCCGTTCTCTACTAATTCTCAAATAAACTATATTGCTAAAAAGAGCTAAATAATAAAAATAAAAATAAAAATAGTCACATTTTCTGAATGCAATGATTTTGTTTCCTCAGATCTGATAGAACAGCTCCTTGTACATTATTCTTTGCTTCGTTCTGTCACTGGATTCACTTCAGACCTCTAAGGCGAAGTACCTCCTTCTTCGATCTGAACTTTTCTGATTTGTTTATGAATTTCTGGATGTTTTTGACTTATTTTTCGTAGGGTCTATTTTTTCCTATGACAATAAGTTGTAGAGACCTCTATTTATAAAATTTTTTAAGTGCTTATTTTGATAGAGTTAGTATTTAATTAAAATTGTTTTAAATAAAGTTATAATTTAATTAGAATAATTTTAGGTAGAGTTATAATTTAATTAGAATTGTTTTAGGTAGAGTTATAGTTTAATTAGAATTGTTTTAAATAGAGTTATAATTTAATTAGAATTGTTTTAGGTAGAGTTATTGTTTAATTAAAATTGTTTTAAATAGAATTATTGTTTAATTAGAATTCTATTAGGGTTTTGATTTTTAGTCTCACTTGATTGACTTTAAGATTTTGACTTGAATCTTACTTGATTGACTTGACTTTAAGATTTTGACTTTAGTCTTACTTGTTTGACTTTAATTTAATTAGGATTTCACTTTAAATTATTTAATGTTTTAATTATTAATTTCAAAATTTTAAATTATTAAAATTGTAAAATTACCATTTTGCCCTCGGAGAGGACTTTTGCGTTTTAAATTAATTTTCAATGTTCCAAGATGTTTTGGAATCTATTTTTCGTAAAGAATTCAATGGGATTATAGATTTGTGTCATCTATAAAATTTTATGTGCGAAATGGTCGTGAACTTTATGAGGGGTATTTTCATAATTTTATCGAATTTTGTGAAAATTGGTGAAATGGTTTATTTGATTTTGATTTGTTGTTTTATATGTTTGAAAGGATTTTCATAAGAGTAATGTAGGCTCTATGGATGTTTTGAGGTTAGGGGTATTTTGGTAATTTGATCATTTTTTAATGATTTTTATCGTGAAGCTTCTTTATGTCTGAAAAATGATGATTTCTATGTTTTTTGGGTTATATTTTCCTAGCGTAGCGTGGTTTCTATAGTTTCGTTAGTTTGAGATACCTCACCTGAATTTCTGAAACATATCTGGTAACAAACAGAGCATTGGAATAACCATCCATCATTGGGAACCATTGCAATCGGGTTGACGAGTTGATTAATCAGGCGAGTACAAAAATGAGGTGTTTACATAAGGTTCAACTAGTGGTTAATGCCAGTGGACTCTTCGTTGTCCCCATCATAGAGAGGGTTCTTAGTGTCTCGGTTATTGGCGTTGTTGGCCATTATCTTTGGGTCTGATTCACCAAGGCGTTCTAGGTCCTCTATTTTGACTAACCACTTGGATGATTTCGAGTAGTTCGACTCTACTTGCTATTTGCAAACTGACGGCGAAACGAGTAGAAACAAGAATCGAACCTAATTGATCGGTTCTCTATTTTCTTAACCCAAAACCAAATCACAACTTGTTTCAAACCAAAACAAATCAACCCAAAGCTATTGATTTGGTTTGGTTCAAACTAGTTTGGTCCACTTCTCAATTTGAATTGGACCAATTTGCACCTTAGTTAGCTATTCTTTCTTCTAATAGTGCAGGTATGTGATTATGTATTAATTGATTGTACATTGATTTGGTTGAAAATTCATGCTCTAGATTTGTAACAAAGTGGCTTTTATATCTCAACATCTAGAAATGAGGAGATAAGAATTGGGTTTATTCGGATTCCTAATCGTTCAGATGCACAGCTGAACCGATAACTTATTGAATTGGATCTTTGTTTGAACCGGGTCAATAACTGGATCTCAATATTTAAATCAAAATTCGATCCGGTAAGAGCTTGGACCAGGTCTAATCCAACTAACAACTTGATGGAATAGGTCCCTTTTCAAATCAGATCTTTTACTAAATCTTCATATTTGACTTAAAATCCAATATAATGATAGCTATCAATCCTACATATCATGATGTAGGGTTTTCTTCCTTGAGTCTTTTAAATGATAAGATAACCACTCATTTTACACCTATTAAGCATATATTATAAAAGGATAATCCTAGCATCCAAAGTTGTTGGAAATATACCATCCAACACAATTAAATTATTTTACATATATTACTTATCTTTAAAAAAAAAAAATGCCTCTTATTTACAATCACATGAGATTTAAATTCTACAAAAACTCACATTTGTTTGACAAAACTCGATGTTTCATTATTAAAAGTGTTAGTCTTTTCGAAGTATTATTTATTGATAGTGTTTTTAGAACTTGACCATAAAAAAATGAAGATAAAATTAAAAGCAAAGGGACCTAACATGAATTTTAGGTTTCAATATACAAAGGCATAATAATTGATTGATGGACAATTTTAATGATGTTGTTTTGCATCAAACTTATCTGAAAATTATATTTATTATTGTATAAAACCTACGATCAATTGGATGCCACATTGCAAATATGAGTCGAGCTGGAGTGACTTCAAGTTGGAACCTCATACCGCACTCGTTGATGTGAAAGTGGATAAGAACAATAGATGCTTTCATTTGTATTTCAATGAAAAGCATGATTGGATATCATACACTTTCATGTCAATAAGGACGATAACCAACAGTACTCAAAAAGAATAATGCTGAAAAAAGAAGTTATAATCAAGTTGGAAAAGTAAGAGTGACTACGCAGTGACGCTATGCTGACGTGGAGGTATGCACAAAATCATAGATGCTTGTCATTTGTATCTCCTGGGGAAAAACATATATGGCTCCATGCACGCCTTTTCAATAATTTTGTTTTTTTTTTTTTTTTCAAATTTTACAAAAGCCTTGCTAGGTATGTATGCTGCAAATCATTTGCAAATGCAACTAATTTATTGAAATCAATTTTATTGGCGTGTGGTTGCAATGTCCATATCACTAAAATACCACTTATCAAGGAATAAATCAAATTATAAAAGATCCTCGATCCTTTGTACAAGGTATATCCATAAATTTACAAAAACACCCCTCACCCAATATTCATTAATTGTATGTTGAAATTACATAAAGTACAACTCATCGAAGAAAATTTTAAATTATAAAAATAGCTCTCGATACTTATTTTTATAACATGCAGATGTAGGGTAGAATACAAAAACCTAGAGTTTCTGAATTAAAAAAAATAATAATAATAAAAAATTCTAAGTTGAAATTTAAAGAATTAGGAGTAACGAAGAATCTCTATGTCAAGCAAAACAAACTGCAAACTTCAATCTAAGTTTGAGATTGATAAAAATCAATCACAAACACTAAAATTAAGAACTAATATTACTTAAAAAAAATTAAGAAAGAGGAGAAAAGGTCATTTCATTTTATTTTATTCATCAATTTCCAAAAATCTAACAACTCAATTTGTTTATTAGACCTCCTAAAAAATTTATAATTCTTTCTAACAATTTAAAAATCTTCTAAAATACCAAAAATTAACTTTTTAATCTATAACATATTACAAACATTTTAATCTTATTAGAATTCAATTTGGATTCTTAAAAGCACTTCTAATTATAACCCAAATAATAAAAACGAATTTAAAAAATAATAGAAATATAAATAAATTAGAAAATAGACAAGAATAATGTTGAAATGAGCTCAAGTTAGAACCTCAGATGACACTTCTTGACGTGAAAGTGTATGAGAACCATAGATGCTTTTCATCGAGATACAAGTGAAAAAGCATCTATGATTCATATCCACTTTCACGTCAAGAACTATGATGCAAGGTTCCAACTTGAGGTCACTCCAACACGACTCAATAGATAAAATAGAACTACCTAAAGTTGAAATAGAAATTAACTACAACTAATTAAATAATTTAAAAATAATAAAAATTCAATAAAAGAAAGAGTCTTAAGAGAAGTTAAATCAAGTCTTGAGGATCGGTAAAAAATTGGACTGAGTTGACTTAATTTCAATTTTGTTGATTTCTTCAACGCATCTTAAGTAATCATAGGCATTGAGAATTGAGATAAGTGTTGACAAACTTATCTCCATCACATGCATATGAATTCACAAAAATACATCTCATCATAATATATATCACATATGAAAATTATAAAAATACCCCTTATAAATTTTATTAAAAAATAACTTTCAATACTTATTTTAATAGCATGCATATGGATTCACAAAAATACGTCTCATCATAATATATGATTGCATATGAAAATAATAAACATACCCCATATAAATTTTATTACAAAACACCCTCATTCAAATGCATGTTATTGTAAAAGTACAAAAGACATTTTTATTATTTAATAACTTTTTTAATCATGTGTATTTTTATAATTCCAATATGTATGTTACTATGCCTATTGAGAGAGATATTTTTGCAAATTCATATGTATGAGAATATAACAAGTAAGAATGTAATTTGAATAATTTTCTTGATGAGGTTGAATAAGTCAAAATTGTTTCAAGTTTAATTTTAACAATAAATTATTACATATAAAGAAAAAAAATTCACAAGAGATTTTCTAATGATTATTAAGCAATATTAAATCTTTCATTGCAAAATGTTTACGGTTTAAATCATTTTAAAATGCAAATCATGGATACTGTACCAAGCAGGGTAAAACATTTGATAAATTCAAGGAATTTTGCAACTATGCTTCCTATATAATGAAGCATGAAATCGTTGAATAGCACAGTCGTAACAGTAACACAATCCAAGCAATCCATAAGATTCTAATAGAGAATCCAATAAAGTCAACGGTCAAGATTATGAAGTTGTTTGATCCAATATCATATGGTCAACCTACAATTTGCCAAATATACTTCGAAAAGCTAAAAACATAATTGAAGAGTGTCGCCGAAAAAAACATGTGAGGCATAATGAGCTTTTATCTTTATACTCGATCGCCCGGTTTCTCAGATTCACATTTGTTTTGTCTGCCACTCATACTGATTTGACTTAAAATAATATTTATTTAATTCAAACATGTGGGGTCAATTGACAAAGATTGAGACAAAATCTTAGTAAGGGACGGCCGAAAGCTATCACAAAACATATTTTATTTTATTTAATAATGGAAACATACAATCAAAACTACATCCAATCATCCAAAATAAAAAAAAAAATTAAATTATTCTATTTTTACTATTAATAATTAAAATCTTTCAGCTACATAAGCTCAAACAGAAAATAATAACAAAAAAATACCCAACCTCTTATGCTGTACAGCTTATATTTACTGTCCCACCTAGCAAACCCCAATCATGATCATAATGATCAATCATCAAAAAACTTTATCCAAGTTTTAGAGTCCACCTAGCAAATCCAATGGAGTGTACAAGTAGAAGGGATTTTCTTCTTAATTATAATCATAAATATTATTTAATTACCATATAATATTCTAAATAAAAAAATGTCTTTTTTCTTTGTTTAACATAGAGGAGCCCTATGAGGAGTACCTTTCCTCTTGTGCAATTGCTTCTTTGGTTTCAAGAAACAAGAGCTATTGAACCAGCCAATATGATTCTGATTATTCTCTGGGTTTGATTCAGCTTCTGTTGAAACCCATTTTGACTCGGCTTCTGCTTCAATCGAGTTCGATGATTTATCTTCCTTCGTATTCAGTTTTGGATTTTGATTTTCCTTCTCGGAGATAGCACTAGATATTGGAATTTGGAATGAAGTATGGGGAGCGCTACTTTGATTTATTGACTCATCTGCAATAATTGAAACCTGCAATAGATCATTTTAAGACTCGTTATTCATGCATGATAAATTTTTGAGAATTTCTATTGGCACACCAAAATTTTAATTCTAACACACTAATATTTTTTAAATTAAATATTTTACGAGATATTGGTAACTATTCTTTATCATGACATCCATTTTTTTTATTCTCCTAGATAATCATCAAACCCATTTACTCACTTTAAAGAGAAAGGGAGACCCTCTTTATAAAAAGAGATAATGACCCCATTTTTCCTCTTCTTGAGAGATAGAGATAGAGCTATGGATGGATTAATAACATTGAGATTTTTATTTGGAGAGGATTTTTGAAATCTAATAAGAGAAATTGAAGCCATTTCTTCTACAAATGCTCTTTTAAAAAAGAATAACAAATGGATTTTTTTTTTCTTCAAGAGTTTAATTCAAAGAGATTTTCCAAAATTAAAATTCTTTTTGTTTTTGTTTAAAAAACTACCTTCTAATTTGAGAGAAAGTATTTTTTTTTTAAGTTAGAATCTAGATTTTCTTACTGGTCTTTGAAATCAAATTCTTTCAAGTTTTCTCCATTTCTTTTCCTCTCCCTACCTTTCTCTTCCCCCTCTCTCATAGTACTTATCTTCTCCAATTAGGATTTCTTCTTTAGCAATCTGTTTGGATTGAAAGAAATGTAGAGAAGAGAACCTCATTAAGACAAAAGAAGAGAAAAGAAAGTATTTGTTCTCATTCTTTCACTTTCTCCTCAAATCTCTCCAATTTGGGGAAACAATATTGGGCAATTTTCTCTCTACTCTCTCTCAATTCTCTTGGTTAACCTTCTCATCTCTTCTCTCTTCACTTAACTTCCCAAATAAAAAAAATACTTTCCAAGAGACTTACAAGATGATTTTGCCAATTCTTTAACCAAATTAGTGTTATAATAGAGGTTCAACTAAATACTTTAGGAGTTTGATATTACCACATCATTATAATATGAATCCACACAATAAAAATAAGACTTTGGTAGGATTTATTCACTTATGTTGTGAATTCATATTTATATTTTATTCAAAATCATATTTATTTGTTATATTTAAAAAAAAAAATTAATCTTTAAACCTAAATAAGAATTAACAAATAAATGTACATCACCAAAAAATGTGAGTCTACCTACTGAGCTGCCAATTCAACTCTTTGCTGGGTTGCACAAAATTCCATCAAACTGTGTCAACTCAAGCAAGCTTTGAGAGGCAACTCGTTGAATTCAGAGCTACACTTTCTACAAGAGAGCTTATATTAACACGCCAACTTTTACTTATACCACACCAATCTATATGCAGAAAACAGTTTAATTTCATAACGATTTGTGACTTTTAATTAAAATTTGGTGTGCCAATAGAATCTGAAAATAACAAAACAGATGAAAATGTGATTAATGGTTATACCTTGCAAGCAACAGAGCAATATCGATTGGGTTCCATTAAGCTTCTCTCACAGATCTCACATGAAGAACCACTATTTGATTTCGATGGCTTCGATTGTGGACGAGTGTTTAAAAACACAACCTTTGCATTATTAGTTATATACGTCTGCAAAATCAAATCGAAGCAATTACAAGATGTAATTAAACATAAAAAGCTATCTAATTAAGTTCTTAACTTAATTAAAGAAATTTCATAATAAAGGAAAATTGCATGATTGAATCGAAAATTAACCACAAAAAAACCTAATTAAGCTAATAATCAATCAAGATTTAAAAACACCTAATTACATTTTCTTGATTAATAGAAAGACCTAATTAACTTTGTAATCAATCAAAATAGGTCAAATTTGAATGAAATTAAGAAGAAGAAAAAAATCAAATTAACCTGAATTCTGGAAAAGTTAATCAATCAAATAAATTTCATAAATAAGGGAAAACTGCATGAATGAATCGAAAATTAACCTTCTTGTAATCAAATCAAAATATATAAATTTTGAATGAAATTAAGAAGAAAAAGAAATCAAATTAACCTGAATTCCGGAACAATTGATGTGCTTTTGCATGTCTTGTAAGCGAACAACATCTTGATAAACATATCTACGGATCTGAAGCATTTTATGGAGAAAATGAGAGTACAGACAATGTTGACAAATGCATTTATTGCAATCGATGCAGAACACATTCATTTCGTTCTTCCTGAGTTCTTGATGATCGAAACAAGAACCAAAGAATTTACTCCTTAATAGCTTCTCTAACCATTCTTCCGACATCTTATTCTTCTTTGGTACTTCAATCGCGTAACGAACCTGTAAAATTAAATCAATTAAAACCGAAAAAAAAAAAAATCAAATTCAAAAAGTTCATGAAAAATCAAAATCTCAAAAATTAAGAAACTATAACATTAAAAAAACTCCTAATTTAATCTAAATTGAGATCAATAAAACCAAAAAGGAAAAAAAAAATCAAATTCAAGAAAGAACATAGCAAATCAAAATCTCAAAAGTTAAGAAACCTTAACATCAAATAAAAAGAAAAGAAAAAACTTACCATTTGATCCAATTTGGGATCAATTTTAATCTTAATTTGAAGAAAAATCAGTAATTTTGGCGATGAGAATCAACATGAATAAATAATTTGATGAGAGAAAGGAAGAGAGAATAAAAACTCTGCCTTTGCTCTGCAGTCTGTATAAATCCAACTTTTACAACCTGGCCTACTAATAAGCGGGAACAATAGTTAATCTCAGCCGTCTAATTATCTGAAATCTAACGGTGAAGATTGAGTGAGAATTTCGATGTTCTTAAAAAATGGGGACCGTTGGATTTGACTAATCTTGGATTTATGATGTGGGCGTATTGGAATTTAGAAACCCTAAATTAATCACTCGAGAGGGGAGAGAGAGAGAGAGAGGAGTGTCGCACACAATCGGCGACTTTGTATAGTTGGTTGACACGTGGCATATCTGAGCCACTCATGTCTCTTCCCGCCATTTTGAGCGAGATTTCCGGAATCCAAGAGCCGTTTCTTTTGGAGGTGGGGAGGCTCCGTTCTTGGGCTTCGAGATTCCATAATCACGGAATAAATGGTGAAGATCGAAATACCGAAATTACCCTTTTTTTTATAAAGATTTTTGACTAGATTTTAAAATGCTATCAAGATTCTACGTTGGATACTCTTTTGGGCCCACTAAGAATCTAATCGAATGGTTGAAAATCAGAAATCATAATTTAGAAAATGTTCGTCCAGCAACAGAAAAGGTGGGCTACTTTTTAAGAAACTAATTGAATCCAATTGAGAGTTCAAGAATAAAAGGAAACTAAAGATCTATATTTAAATCAGTCGGAGAAAATCAAGGGATTTTTTATTTTCTTTAGCTAAGTAAAGGCGTGGGATACGACACATTACAGTTGGAAAACCTAAAGTACACGGAGTTACTTAAAAGGCATGGAGTAGGGCATAAATGGGTATAATGATCCAAATGGGGTTTGGATCTAGGAAATGGATGTAGATCGAATATGAGTCATGGTCTAACTAGAAGATGGGTCATGGATTCGACCAATTCCTTGGATAATCAACAAGGTTCCTATGGATCAGAATAAGGAGCGAATTGTATGAATCAAAATTAGATCCGGAAGGATATCACCTTGTTCAAAGTTGGATCAAGATCCATATGATTTTAAAATTTTGTTTACGATTCATTTTCAAAGAAATTTGAAATCCTTAGAAATATGACAAGTGAAATTGGGGACAAATTTTTTTTTTTTTTTTTTTAATGATAGAGTATCCTGGTAGACAACGAATCGGATCCGTATCTGGGTTTTTGCCCAGTCCATAAACCATGGTGTGTCCAAGGATTAGTCATGAGGCATGTAAAACTCTTGCACATCACACAGACCAAGTAAGTGAGGGTTCGCCCTCGCGGGTGGCCCATAAGGAATTAATGCTCATATTGAGTATCAAACTCACAACCTACAGGTATTAACGATTTATCGGTTTGAAATTACCATTGTGACAACCCCTTGGGGTTAAATTCAAATCTCAAAAAGAAGATAAGATTTTTGGGGAGGTTGAAGATGATGATTTTTAGAAAGAAACCCAAAAACATTAATTATATATTCCAAAAAATTTCTCCATTTTTAATGAATTTATTTGAATTAACTGAATGCAACTAGAGCTGACAATGGGTCAGATAAATTTATTCGTAATTATTTTTATCCAAAAATTTTTAGGGTCGGATATTATAATACATTGAAAAATAATTAAATGTATAAATATAATAACATATGTATATATGTGTGTTGGGTCCCTTTCAGCAACAAACATTTTGGCAAACATTTTGGCAAAACATTTTTCAAAACATGGGTTAGAGGTTTTGGAATGGGCTGATTTTTGGTGAGGATGATCTCTACGGTGAGGAGATCATCCTCACCAAAAATCAGCCCATTCCCAAACTTCTAGCCCCATGTTTACAAGTTGAAAAATCGTGGACCGTCCATTTTTTGTAAACCATTTTTTATGAGTTAGAAGTTTTGGAATGGGCTGATTTTTGGTGATGATGATCTCCTCACTGTAGAGATCATCCTCACCAAAAATCAGCCCATTCCAAAACCTCTAACCCATATTTTGAAAAATGTTTTGCCAAAATGTTTGTTGCAGAACATTTCCCATGTGTTTGCTTAAATATAATTTATAACATATGAATATAAATTTTATTTCTATCATTTTGTGCATTTATAATATTTTTTTTCTCTTTAGGGATAAAAAGATAATTTCACCTTATGACAGATTAGTTACTTTGAAAATATCATTGTCAGAAAAATATTTTTCTTTTTACATGAGTTTAATAAAACATTGAATCAGGAAAATCATAACTTAATCGAAAAATAAGAAATTCTTCATATTATGGACGTAACCGTCATTTTCATTTGAGTAATTTATATTTTTTGGTACCCATTTTCGAACCTCTATCTAATTACTATGGTGGAATATTCTAAAATAATAATTTATTTGATAAATATAAATAAGATCGAATCTACTCAAAGATCGAAATAAAAGAAAATCAATCATCGTTTTAATTTATTATTCAAAGAGTTTAATAAAAACAACCCAAACATTCCTCCAGGATAATCCATCTCATAGGGTCTAGAAAATAAACTAAAATAAAAATAAATAAAGCTTAACATGATTTATTACTTTGTATAATTTATTTCAAGATAAATCAAGATTGAAATAAAAAAAATATAAAAATTATTTTTTCTACAATTCGACTAAGGCACATTTTAGGGATGAGCATCTTACAAATTTGAACAAACAATGTAAGAAAAATATTAATAGGTACTATTATATCCACCCATGATTTAATCGAGGTAATAATCATATCAAATAAATGGAGAATATTGTAAATATTCTATTGTGAAAATGATATAAAAATTTAAATAAATAAATAAAATATGCCTTGCAATGATAATTCATGAAAATGTTTGACCTACATAACTTGGGGCATAAATGCACAAGGTCATATACCAACATAACACGAGGTCTTTCACGGGACATTTGAAACCTTTCACTGTAAAACATTCTGGCTCTTTATTGTTTAATTAATATTTTTATCAATCTGTTATGTCAATGCCAAAAATATCATTTTTGAACCTCATTATCATGATTCATTCACCATTAATGAATTTTTCTCCCATAAATGATATATAAAAAGAAATACATAACTTTTTTCTTACATTAAAAAAAAGAAGATGCATAAGAAACTTTAAAAAAAAATAAGATAATATCATTATAACAAAAAGATCAAGAAAAAGTATAGGTCTATACCTACGTAATCTTTTGATCTAAAAATGAAGTATATTTTAAACTTTAATTAGATGAAGAACTTTCATGTTTCGTCTGAGAGCAAACGACTTTAACAAATAGAAATTCTAGGAGTTCTCCGATAGTTTTTTTTCTAACAAATAATAGTATTTCTCTAAGTATATTTTTTAGTAGAGTGAGATGAGCACAAATTTGGAGAGATTTCTAGGATTTTGAAAATTTTATTTTTCTCATCCCCCAATAATAGCATAGTTTCTTAACAAATTGATGTGGCATTGATTTTATAGTTTGCGTCCATTTTAGGCTAAACTACTCCCTATCTCATCATGATTATTGGTTATTGATTTTTGAATCACATGAAAATATCTTAGAGTTCAATGTAATTAAAAAAATATAATTAAAACACATGTTACATTTTGGATAAAAAGAAATAAGGTTTTATATAATAGGGAAGCAAAACGTAGCATAAGAGAATTTTATAAATTCAAAATTCTCAAATTTATGGGATAAACATCAATTAATCACCTCATTTTTTCTCTCATAATCCAAAAATAATTTAAAATTATAAAATATTATTTTGAGGTAACTTTTGACTTTTGAAATTTTTTTAAAAATCTCTCCTCGTTAAACCTCGCATAAAAAGACTAAAATACTATTTTTTTTTTTTTTTTTTAATTTCACAATTTTTAAAAAATAAGACAATCAATATCATCATATTATGTTTAAAATTTTATTATAAAATATATCATGATAAAATATAAGATTATTATGAAATAAATTATATAGAAAATAAAAAAGTCAAAAAAAATACGTACATGACAAAATAGTCTAAAAATTTTCTATTTCCTAAAATTTAGAAATTTGATATGTTTTGTAAAATTATATTCTAAGAATCTTTTAAGATTTGATCGAAGTGAAATTTTGATATTTAGATGCTCAAAAGTACAAATTACTCATTGTAAATGATGACTTCAATTTAAATAAGTGATAAGGTATCTATTATTTTAAAATATTTACAATAAATTAATATATTTAAATTTGTAATACATTGAAGATTTATTTGTTAAGTGAATTAAATTTTCGTTAATATAAATATCTGATTTAAAATTAGTTATTTAACTCCAATTTGACATTTGATCCATGTTAAGTTTCTTTGAGTTATTTGATTTGATCTTAATCAATTCAAGTTTAAAAAGTAGTGCATAAAGTATTATTATTTTTTTTCAAGTTGAAAGTATTGTTAAATTGCGAGTTTTGATGTAAATTGGTGTATTTGAATATAATAATATATTATTGACATGTGTTGGACAATATTTACTAAGGCGTTGATCATTGTCATGTACTATAAAAAGATAAAAAGTGTATCACAGAAAATGTGATGAGAAAAAAATAAATATGTTCTATATATTTTTGTAGCAATTAAAGTAGCGCTACCAAAACGTGGAAACTCTAGTTAGATTCGATTGCTTTAGAAGTTTAAATTATTGTTTTCATAGTTAATAGAAGATTTTCTTATCATATTTTTACTCAATAAAATTTAGATGTTAATTGCATTAAGTCTTATTTTGAAAATAAAATTATTTGAAACATTAGGCATTTGCAAGTATATTCAAAATTTGATGATGAAATTTCTTTTAAGGGAGTAGATTGTACAGCACTGACAAATAATTAAGTATATAAATATAATATTATATGAGTGTTTGATTAAATATAATTAATAATATATATATAAATTTTATTCTATCATTTTCTGCACTTATAATAAAATTTTCTCTTTAAGAGTAAAAAAAAGTAAATTCACCTGATGGTGGATTATTTACTTGGAAAATATTATTATCAGAAAAATATTTATTTATTTTACATGAGTTTAATAAATTCTGTTAGTTTTAGAAATCAGAACTTAGTAAAAAATTAAAAATATTTTTATATTAGGGATGTAATCATTATTGACATTTGAGTCATTTATATTTTTAGGCAATCAAATGTCAAAATTTCACATCGGTCAAATTATGAAAGATGCTTATAATATAATTTTATAAGACATATCAGATTTCCTAAATTTTAGGTGATATGACATAGTTGGACTATTTTACCCTTCAAATATTTTTATGACTTTTTTTTTTATGATTTACTTTGAAATAATCTTATGTTTTATCATGATATATTATATAATAAAGTTTTAAAAATAATATGATGATATTGATGACCTTATTCTTTAAAAATTGATAAAATTTTGAAAAATGATATTTTGACCTTTTTATGCGAAGTCTAGTGAGGATGAATCTTTTTTAAAATTTTCAAAAGTCAAAGGGTGCCTCAAAATAATATTTTTGAATTTTAAATTGTTATTGAATTGTGGGAGAAAAAATTGGATGATTAATTGATGCTTATCACATAAATTTGAGAATTTTGAATTTGTAAAACTCTCTCATACTATGTGTCGTTTTCCAATTGCATAGAATCCTATTTCTTTTGATTAAAAATGTGACATGTATTTTAATCTTATTGATTGATCACAATAAACTCTAAGATATTTTCATGTGGCTCAAAAGTTAATAAACAATAGTCATGATAGGGTAAGGAATATTTTAGCCTAAATGGGTGCAAACTATAGAATCAATGTCACACCAATTTGTTGGGAACCTATGCTACCATTGGGGATGAGAAAAATAAAGTTTTGAAATTTTAAAAATCCTAGAAGTCTCTCTAAATTCGTGTTCATCTCACTCCACTCCAAATACTTAGAGAAACACTATTATTTATTAGAAAAACACCATCGAAGAAATCTCTAGAATTTTTATTTATTAAAGTCGTTTGCTCTCAGATGAAAATGAAAGTTCTTCATCTAATTAAGGTTTAAAATATACTTCATTTTTAAACCAAAATATTACGTATGTGTAGACCTATACTTTTTCTTGATATTTTCATTATAATAGTGTTATCTTATTTTTTTTTTAAAAACTTGTGTATATTTTTTATTGTAAGAAAAATTATATGTTTCTTTTTATATATTATTTATGAGAAGAATTCGTTAATATGAATAGATCGTGATAATGAGGTTTGAAAAATGATATATTTACATTAGTATAAGGAATTGGTAAAAACTCTGGTTGAACAAGAAAGGGTAAAGAGTACCCGATGGTAAAAGGTCCTAAACATTCTATGGAAGGTCTCGTGTTATGTGAGTATATGACCTAGTGCATACATGTCCTGTGTTATATGGGTGAAACATTTACATGAATCAACACTGCATGATATATTTTATTTATTTATTTAATTTTTATATTCATTACATAATAGAAGATTTACAATATTCTTCATATACTCGATATGATTATTATCTCAATTAAATCATGGATGAGTATAGTTGTACTTATATAAAATTTTCTTATGTTATTTATTCCAAAAATTTAAATGCTCATCCCAAGGACGTGTCTTAGTTGGATTCTAGAAAATTGTATTTATATATTTTTCTTATTTCAAACTTGTTTGTCTCAAAATAAATTATACGAAACAATAATTTATGTAGGGATTTATTTATTTTTATTTTATTTTATTTTCTAGACCTTACGTGATAGATTATCCCCAATAAATGTTTGGGTTGTTCTATTAATTTTTTTGAATAATGAATTAAAGTGAGGATTGATTATTCTTTTGCTCTAAACATTAAGTAAATCAAATATTATTTGTATTTTATGTAATAAATTATTAATTTTAGAATATTCCAAAATTTTGGTCTAATACAGGTTGAAAATATCTTTTTTAAATGGACAAAATCATCGAAATCGGATGAATATTAAATTTTATATATTTAAAAAAAATAAATAAACCATTGGAATTTCTGTTGTCTTTGCAAATGAGTTCTGTTTTAGATCATTTTTATTTCAGAAATATTCTTTTTTGAAGATAGTCAAAATATGAAACTTTTAAGTTTATATGTTAGCTTTCCAAACCTACTGACTATTCAAGAAAATACTAAGCGTGTAATCCACAGTGATCATTTATTTAAAATAGGTCTGTTTTATCCACAATGAGACAACACATATTTGCTAATTTTTTCTGAAATTTTCTTTCATTATGTCTTATATAATGTGTGACTATTGTATTTTTATGAAAAATAAATTTAATTGAGAATCTAAGGGTTTAGAGAACGCACCACATCGAAATATATCGATAATCGAATAAAATCATTTATTTTGGATTATCGATGTTTACTTTTACTATTGACTGTTATAAAATAATTTTAAGTGTTAACTAAGAAATCCCTTTTACTAAAATCATATATTTATATATATATATGGGGGCGGTTCAAGGGCCATATGTAAAAACATATGAAAAAACAATGGTTCTTCAAAATATGGGTTAGAGGTTTTGAATTGAGCTGATTGTTTGCAAGGATGGTCACTATGATGAGAAGATCATCCTCACAAAAAATCAGCTCAATCTGAAATTTCTAAATCCATCAAAAGTGATTTACAAATTATTGAAAAAAGTTGACAAAAATTCGATGGTCCACATTCTAAATCACTTTTAATGGGGTTAGAAGTTTCAGATTGGACTAATTTTTTTTCGGATGATCTTCCCATCATAGAGATCATCCTCACAAAAAATCAGCTCAATCCAAAATTTCTAACCCATATTTTAAAATTTTATAAATGTTACATTGTTTTTACATATGTTTTCTTAGATGTCCCTTGAACCTGATATATATATATATATATATATATATATATATATATATATATATATATATATATATATATATATATATATATATTATATTAAATAATTTATAATATTTTGACCTTCAATATTTGGATCAATATCCTGACTCACGAGTTATGGGTCGGGTCGTAGAATCAAATTTTGGGGCATCACGGATAAGGATATATGTCTTATCCAACCAAATATCCGTTTATCCGAGTTTAGTACAATAAATTCACAATAATAATATATGGATAACCTTACCTTAAGGTTTTTCCATTATCTACACAGTAAGGTATATTCGATTGAACTTGGGTAAAAGTTGGATATGGATATCCTTTAAAAAAGTGGATGAATAATCAGATATCTGTTTTATCCACAATGAGACAACACATATTTGCTAATTTTTTCTGAAATTTTCTTTCATTATGTCTTATATAATGTGTGACAATTGTATTTTTATGAAAAATAAATTGAATTGAAAATCTAAGGGTTTAGAGAATGCACGACATCGAAGTATATCGATAATCAAATAAAATCATATATTTTGGATTACCGATGTTTACTTTTACTATTGACTGTTATAAAAAAATTTTAAGTGTTAACTAAGAAATCCCTTTTACTAAAATCATATATATTTTATATTAAATAATTTATAATATTTCGACCTTCAATATTTGGATCAATATCCTGATTCACGAGTTATGGGCCGGGTCGTAGAATCGAATTTTGGGGCATCACAGATAAGGATATATGTCCTATCCAACCAAATATCCGTTTATCCGAGTTTAGTACAATAAATTCACAATAAAATATATGGATAACCTAACATTAAGGTTTTTCCATTATCTTCACAGTGAGGTATATTCGATTGAACTTGGGTAATAGTTGGATATGAATATCCTTTAAAAAAGTGGATGAATAATCATATATGGATATCCTTAGAATAAGTGGGTAAATAATCAGATATGGATAACTGAATATAGAGTTGGAAAATGATATGGAAATAGTTTCATTCGACCCACACCCAACCCATTGCCAACCCTAAATGTAACTATCATTTGAGGGGTCTAATGTTAGGTTTGTCTCAAATATTACTAAAATGTAGACGGGTGTCCACATTAGGGGAGAGGGACAACAATCAAACAAGGGCATGTCATCCTTTGGAAAACACAAGGGATTCTCAAATATTCTCCCATGTCTACAATTGAGAGGGGCAAAAGACATGGGATCGGTTTTGGGAAAAAGAGAATATCTTAAATATTCACATAAATCAAAGGGGTTGTATCTAATGTTAATTTTATATATATATATATATATATATATATATTTTGTTGATAAGTAGCAATATATTCATATGAAAAAAATAATAATACTAGGCCAGTCGAGGTGACCAACC
Organism: Akebia trifoliata; assembly: GCF_017979445.1. Lineage (NCBI taxonomy): Eukaryota > Viridiplantae > Streptophyta > Magnoliopsida > Ranunculales > Lardizabalaceae > Akebia > Akebia trifoliata. The sequence goes on from NC_141376.1 coordinate 31,337,707, forward strand.
TAGCAAGACCTTACAAACAGACGCTACTCACCAGAAATACAAAGCATCCCATCCCAGTTATAGATAAAATCCTTGAAGACGATCCCCTTAAATTCTATAAAAACTTTGGACCAACAAAACAAAAGACCCAAAATTGAAATAATAGTTTCTGTGCCATCTTTTTGATTCCTCTCAAAGATACGTCCATTTCTCTCCTGCCACACCCCCCAACATATTGCGAATGGTGTAATACTTCAAAGTAACCTCTTCATGCCACCAAACGAACATCCACTCGATGTCCAACTCATGAAAAGGTCCTTTATTATTTTGGGCAAGCAAGTTAATATACCAAATAACTTAAGGAAATGTGCCCAAATTCCATACGTGAATTTGCAATGAAGGAGTAGGTGATCTGAAGATTCCCTATTGTCCATACATAAAATGCAACAGCTTGCCCCATACCACCCACGCTGCATCAAAAAATTCGTCATTTGGATCATTCCTAAATAAGCTGTCCATGTGAAGAAGGCAACTCTTCTTGGCACCTTCGGGCCCCAAATTGATGCATATGGGAAGGAGATATCACCATCATCATTATACAAGGAATGGTAAAAAGAACGTACCGAGAACCTATCATCCTTGCTTGCCATCCACACTCTCTCATCCTCCCGATCCCTACGGAGCTCAAAACATGAATCAACATCAATTACTCTACCAACCTCTGCCAATTCCAAGCCGTCAAGACCCCTTCTGAAACCAAAATCCCAAGCCTATTCGCCGCCTACCAATCTTCGGAAAGCTATGATAGGAAACCCTTTTTTCGTGGATATGGAATACAACGAAGGAAACAACTCTATAAGGGACTGATTATTGCACCAAATATCCTCCCAAAATCTTACTTTGTTCCCTTGACCCACTTTGAATTTAAGCCTCGACTTGAATAGAGAAATGGTATTCATAATACCTTTCCACATCCCACAACCATATGGGTGTCTAGTTGGGCCACTCTCTTACTCTGTTCGCCTAGTCCCATATTTTCCTTCTATCACATGTCTCCACAAGTTATTGCCATCAGACCCAAACTTCCATAACCACTTCCCCTTCAATGCTAGATTCATTGTTCTGAGTCTTCTAATCCTGAGGCCACCCTTTTTCTTGTCTGAGCAAACTTGCTTCCAATTAACTAAATGATGCTTTCTACCCCCACTTCTGTCATGCCATAAGAAATTACGAAACAACTTATCTAGCCTTAACTCCACAGTACGGGGCAAAGTCAGCATAGATAGAAAATAGATTGGGATACTAGATAGGACACTTTTAATCAAAGTCAACTTGCCCCCCTTGGACAGATAATTTGCTTGCCAAATCGCGAGTTTTTTTCTCAACTCTCTTTACTATCGGCTCCCAAATCAACACCATCCTGTATGGGGCCCCCAACAAAATCCCCAAATAAGAGGAGGGAAAGCTATCCACATGCCAACCCAATGAGGACGCAAGTAAGGAAACACACCTGACCTTGTCGACTGGAAGTACCTTGCTTTTTCTCATATTAATTGGGATGCCTGACACTGCTTCGAAACAACATAACAAACCACCAAATCTTCTTGTCTGCTCCATGGAATCATCTAAGAAGACTAGTGTATCATCTGCAAACTGAAGATGGGAAACAGTGATGTTGCCTGCTCCTATTGAGAACCCTGAGAAAAACCATTCACCACCCCTCTCTCCACCATCTTCTCGAGTGATTATGCCATAATGATAAATAAGAAGGGGGATAGAGGGCCCCCTTGCCTGAGACCTCTAGTACTCCTAAAGAAGCCGCAAGGCGACCCATTCACCAAAATCGAAAAGGATAGGGAAGACACACACATCATAATCCACGAGATCCATCTTCCACCAAAGCCCATTCTCCCCAACATGTATTCCAAAAATTGCCAGTTAACGTGATCATAAGCTTTCTCAAGATCTACCTTGCAGACCACCCCCGCTTTACCTGACTTCAATCTAGAATCAATACATTCGTTTGCTATTAAGACCCCATCTAGAATCTGTCTCCCTTTAATGAACACACTCTGATTATATCCTATCAGTCCTTGAATGACACCTTTTAATATTTTAGCAAGGATGCTCGTGATGATTTTGTAACTAGTATTCACCAAACTGATGGGCCTCAAATCTTTGATGTCTTCTGTCACCACTACTTTAGGGATTAAAGCAATGAAGGTAAATTTATTATATATATATTTGGGTTGGGGGGGGGGCATCTCTAATGCTTATTCTTTTTAAATAATTATTAAAATATCCTTTTAAAATTAAAGAAAAAATTGTGGGGGAATCTCTAATCTAAAAATCTCTTTTTTTAAATAGTTCTTATAACATTCTTTTAAAATTAAAAAAAAAAAAAAATTTTGGGGAGGGGGGGGGGGGGGGGGGGGGGGGCGAGGGGCAAACACCATAATATGTCTTTAAATTTTTTATATTGTGAGTACCTCCCTATAGAATTTAAAATTTCTTGTGGGAGGGGGATTGTCTTTACTGTAAAACCACTCGAGTATGAGCAAGTACAAGGCCCTAAAAATAAGTAGGTTGCTTTTAGGCTTAACTTTTAATGAAATAATAAGTGTTAGTGTGTTACAAGTTTATTTGGGTTGGGTTGGGTCAACTTGGGCCAGAATAATAAGTATCTCACAGGCTAGAATGTTTAGGTATGGCCTAACTATTTATGTTTCAAGTGTGGTTTGGGCAATGTTGGGATTATTTGAACCCTGCCATTTATTATCCTTGACTTCTTTCATGAATGTTTCGATCTTCGGCTTGGGCCAGAATAATAAGTATCTCACAGGCTAGAATGTTTAGGCAGGGCCCAACTATTTATGTTTCAGGTGTGGTTTGGGCAATGATGGGATTATTTGAACCCTGCCATTTATTATCCTTGACTTCTTTCATGAACGTTTCGATCTTAGGCATGCATAACCTTACCAATTTATCAAATTGGTATTTGTTGAAGTGGTCATAATGTTTCCTACCATAATAACGGAGTTAGGATTTGGTAATTATTTAGTTGGGTATAACTCGAATGAATTTGAAAAAATTGATAGAAAATAAGGAAAATTTTGGAGATTATCAACATATATATGCTTTTGGATTTCTTACCAAAACCTATTTTCTTCAACCTCTCGAAAAATTCTATCTTCTTCTTGATGTTTGATTGTTAAAGAAAAATAAAATTTCGAAGGTGGAGGGTAAAAATGTTACTATATTCTATGATAATCGATGAATTGTCGTTTAATTCATTGATTTAATCAACTGAACTCTTATTCTGAGAATTTTATGAAATTTAATTTTTTTTAAATATGGAGTATTTTGTGGCTATATTGCCCATCGTATATTTTTTAAAGGATCAAATATGTTAAAAGTTGGATGATGTATTTCAATCAATAGATCATTACAATGATTTTGATACACTCAATTTCTAAGAGAACCATAAGAAAGGAAGTTGAGAAATACAAATCAGAGAGAGAGAGAGAGATCTGACTCAGAAATCTGATTACCTCATTGGCATCGTCTTTGCCAAAGTTCAAGGTTGGTTAGTCGATTTTCTCTTTTTCTTCTTCTTCTTTCTTCTTTATTTTTTTCCTGATACAAATTTGTTTTTTATCGAATAAATTTCCCTTAACCATAGTCAGCTCTCAAAGACTCTTGGATTTAGGAAACTCCCCTCAAATTTTTAGTAATATGTGAGAAACCCATTTATTTTCAAGCTAATTTGTAGGTAATATGTGATAAACCCCTGTATTTTTAAATTGATGACATGTCCTTTGACCTGGGTATCTTCTAAAAGATCCATTTTAATGTTTCGAATATATCATTTGTTTCAATATTATAGACACCTCAATTTGATCGAACAAGCCCGAGAGCTCGTTTGAATCTTGCATCAAAGATTAAATCAAGGGAATTTTGAGCAAAAAGTGAAACCCACTTAAACCAATCAAAGATGATCAATCAAGATCATCAAAAATTCAATTTTTGCTTGGCCATATGGATCGAACGGCTAAGTATAGCTTTGCTTAGCCGTGTAGTGCATATGACCAAGCAATTTTTTTTACATTGACTTGTCTTATTAATATGTGCATGTTTAATTTACACTGGCCTTACGTCAAGAATAACTAAGGATAATTCCTTTTGATTGTACCTAGAACACATGCAATTCAGTTAGGTTGTTGAGAAGCCCATGCGTGCATGAGATCCTTCACAGGAAATGACTTCATCCACCCTCTAATTTTGATTTTTTCCTCTTCTAATTCCTTCTTAATTCCCTAAACACCCATGCCTAAACTCTCACTTAAGGTCTTTTGGTAATCTACTTATTCTTCTAACCTTGACTCAAGGTCATTTTTGGTCTTTACTTAAGGAAAATAACCTCTCTAACCCAAGTTTGTTAAGACTCATTAGAGTGTATTCTCACTCATACTCTTTCACTCTTTTTCAAAGTCCAAAGTGATCACATGGCATTAAAAGTAATATTGACTGTCTTTCAAAAACTTTGGCCATTTTGTCCACCCTAAAGAATTTTCTTAAACTTGTGCTCAATGACTTTTGTACTCCTAGTTTGTTAGAGAATCTTTCAAGGGAAGTAATCAAAGAGGACAAAAATCCATCAATTAATTACATGCTATTTAACCTAGGCCTCTAGAATTTGACTTCAAGTTAAGGGTGGTCTACAACACTTCTATCCCTCCTCAAGAATTCCCTTGAAGTTATGATGCAATTACTAATTTATCATTTTATCATCTTGATTGATGAGACATGGAGGTGCAAAAAACTATCAAGGACATCTTGATGATGGGTATTTAGCATTTTTCATTGATGTTTTTGTGAGAATATTGAAAATTCTAAGTTTTAGGACCAAACTATCCCTAAGGCTCTCCCAAAATCCTATAAATAGGAGACCCATTCAAAATAAATAAAAGAGCTCATTTGATGATCCAAAATTCTACTCAAATCCCTCTCAAAGCCCTTTAGCCTTCCCATTCTCTCAAACCTATCTCAAAAACCCATAGAAGAAAAATCTAAGAAGAAGAAAAAAGAAATCTCCATTCCCCCTCTCTAACCCACTACTCTACTATTCCCCATCTTTATTTTAAAGTGCCTTTCCCTTTATTGCTTTTTTTTTTTTTAATGCTTTAGTAATAAAGATTTGTGTTGTCTTAATTAGAGGCTTGGGGGTAGAGAGTAATTCTTCTTAGGTTTAATCACCTCCAATAAGTCCTCAATAAACTCTTTGAGAGCATTAGAATAAGTTGTCTTTACTTTCATTTATTTTCCTTGCACTTTAAAATTCTTAGAATAATTGTCTTTTTATTTTTCTTTGATGGCAATATAGTTAGAAAGTAAACCCTCATTGAAGGTAATCTTCTCTTGTTAAGTCCATCACATGCATACACTTTGCACACACCCACTTTTTAAAATGGCCATAAGCAAATGGTATAGGTCCTTATGACCTTATAACAAACTTTTAGAATTAACAAAAATAGTCCAAAAAAATAGACAAAAATCTCATGCATGTAGTCTTGATTCCAATATGATGAGATTCAAGTTATGAACCCCACAAAAAGATCAAACCAATAAAAAAGCCTTTTAAGGGAGCATATGAACTAGTTTTGAAGCTTTGGGATCCCAAGTTATGAAATTCAAGTGGATTTTCATCAAAGTCACAAGCTCATAAAAAAATCCAGTAAGCATATACTTTAGTGTATGGCTTGCTCATCCTCTTAATTTGCATATTTTCTAAAATTAGATTATAGCTCATTTTTTTATATTCTCTTTATAACTTCTTATATCTTCAAAATCAAAAGAATAATTTTAAATACTTCATTCTATGTTCATATTGGTAAGCATCAATGAATGGGAGGGACAAGGTGCCTAACACTTTCCTTGTCCCTTAATCGAGCCTTCTTGCCTAGGACTCTAGGTAGAATTTTACCTTACCGTTGAAAGTGAATCACTACAAGCCAAGGAAAAAGAATTTCCTAAATTTATCTTATGGTGCCCATTTACACTTAAATTGAATGGTGGTGACTCTAAAACCTAAATAGATGATCTTAAATCTCCCCAAAAATCTCAAAACCTACGTATGTACATGTATGTTTCGGTATCGTTTCGATATTTTAGAAATCTGAAATATCGATACGAAACAACATTTTAAACCTTAGTTGTCACAAATGTACCATAAGCCTTTTCTTTGTCTTGCTTGCATCTCAGGAAAAGTCAATTACTTGTGTGGTGGTAATAATGGTCAAACTATTGTGAGAGGATTGGAAGTTGAACCCTTAAAATTATTTGTTTATTAGGCTCAATTTCGAATCATTGCAACATCCTCTTGGTGTAACGCCAAGTGGAAGGCCTGGCTGATTGTGGTGGTAGAAAACATTCTTACCCCAACTTGAAGAGTGATTGTTTGCTCACAGACCAATATTGTTTTGACATGTGGCACTGATGATGTAAGTAATAAGAAGGAAATTTCTTTCTCTTGCCCCGCAATCCACTATCAAAAAATCTTTATTTTTAGATTTCAAATCTTAAAAAGTATTGTGGGATCCACATGGATTATCATACTGGCAATTGAACGCCAAAACCTTCTATATTTCATGAAAAACCTTATGGTAAAAAAAACGAAAAAAATAAATAAATTTTTTCGAGCTTGATTAATAGTGTTGAAAATGGACGGCTACCAAGCACCCAAATTTAAAATAAAAATACAACGGTGAAAAATAACATTTTTAATTATATATATATGGGTCGGGTTCCGTGTACACATATATCTACAACGTGTTTTGTCCTATGTGGCTAAAAGTTTTGGATTGAACTGATTTTTGGTGAGGATGATCTCTATGATGAGGAGATCATCCTCACCAAAAATCAGCTCAATTCGAAATCTTTAACCTCGTCAAAAGTGATTTACAAAAAATGGACGGTCCACGATTCTTCAACTTATAAATATGGGGTTAGAAGTTTTAAAATTAGCTGATTTTTAGTGGGGATGATCTCCTAGTCATAAAGATCATCCCTACCAAAAATCAGCTCAATCCAAAACTTTTAACCCACATAGGACAAAACACGTTGTAGATATATGAGTAGATATGTGTGTACACGGATCCTGATCTTATATATATATATATATATATATATATATATATATTTTTAATTTTACCATCTACAACACTTTTGTATTGGATCATATTTTTGTATGGGAAAAGATGATCTTATCAAGAAATTTCAATTTTTTACCATGGCCAAGAGAGAAAAATTCTTTTATTATTGCTTGTGTCATTAGGAGTGATTGTTTGCTCACAGCATTGTGAGCAAATTTGTTCACAGACCAACAATGTTTTGGCATGTGGTGCTGATGACTTAAGTAATAAGAATGAAATTTCTCTCTTGCAAGCACATCCAACCCAAAAATCTTTATTTTTAGATTTCAAATATTAAAAAGTATCATGGGATCCACATTGATTATCATATTGGCAATCGAGCATCACAATTTTATAGATTTCATGATAAAAAAAAAATCAAAATTTTTCGAACTTGATCAATGGTGTTGAAAATGGACGGTTACCGAGTATCCAAATTTAAAATTAAAATACAATGGTGAAAAATAATATTTTTTTATATTTTTGAAATTCATAGAATTTCATCATCTATAGCACTTTCATATTGGATTCTATTTTTTTAATGTGACAAGATGATCTTATTAGGAAATTTTGATTTTTTACGATAGGTAGGAGAGAGAAATTTTTTATTATTATTAATTACATCATCAATGCCCCACGTGAAAATGATGTTGATTTGTTATAAAAAATTTTGAAATAAAAAAAATCCAATTAGGTAGGAGTCTGGTGGTCTTGAGACCGGATTCGACAATTCTTGCAATATTTTTATTTTAGCGAGTTGGAACCCAATGCCCATCCCATCCCATTGGACAGACCTTTGCCGATAAGATAGCACAATAAACCTAAACAAAAAGACAGCAAAACCTACAATTTTTCCTTTTTATAAGCAACTTGAACGCCTCTTTACAAGGCTTAGGCTTACCCAACCATGTAGTCTTCTTCATTGCTACCTACCTAGCTCTTGCAATGTGGTCTTGATGAGTTATTGCTTCCTATCTGTCTTTTTTTCCTCTTTTTGCTCACCGCTTAACTTATTATGCTCTTTGATGAGAAATGAGGACCACAGACTGGGTATTATTTTAGTCAATTTATCGATCTGACTTAACAAAGTCATATCGAGTTTGGTCGGCCTGATCAGAAAATTTTCAATATAAAACAATACCTGCTTTGAATCTGGCCTGAATTGGCCAAACTCAAGACAAGTGTTATATAAATTAAAATGTGATTGAGTGACAGTGGGATTCTACTTTAAACACGAAAAAAATAATAATTAAATAATCTTGAAATCTAATAAATCAATTATGCTAATAGCCAATTTGATAGAGTTTGAGTTGGCCAATCCACACCATACACAAAGCACTCTACGATGAGAGAAATAATATCATAAAAAATTAGAAATTGAACTATTTTATACTGCTAATAGGTCTGAACAATGATTTGTTAGACCCATGTAACGTGTGGTTTTATTGACCTTGGTTAAGTTGACCTCAACGATTTTGATGTCCAAATCGCTCAAAGATTCTATGATATTTAGGAATATCAATATTAATAGAAACTCAATATAATTAGAATTCTATATTATTTAAAGATTAGTAAAAGACCTTGATGGATAGGAAACATACTAAAATAATGATTCTAGGCCTTCAACCCCCATCTATAAGATGAGATCGGCTACTCATAATGAAACGTTAAATACATAATAATTTGTGGAGAACAACAAAATAAGAGAAATGATATCTATCAATCACTAATCCAACCAATCCATATATATAGAAGGGGGAAGGTCAATCTAGCAATAAAAATGATCAAATTTGATTAGGATTTCGAAATCTACGAGGAACGTGAATTGAAGCACGTACTTCCAACATATTGAATCAAAGATTAAATTACGATGACACAAGATAAATAATCATTCCCTGATTTAATTTGACATGAATATGTATGTTTGAGATATGTGTTGATTAGTTTCTATTGGAACAATGAAAATCATATTGAATATTTGAATGTGTAAATTTTTACAACACAATCGGCACCAAACATGGGCGGATTTACAGTAAGGTACTTGCCCCCAAGAGAATTTTTAATGTCTATGGATTAATGAATTATTGCGATAGATTTTAATGGTAGAGAAAAAAATCTGTCATTATTACCCCCACAAAAAAAAAAAAAAAAAAAGCCACCCCTAGTTGCCCCTACAACTATTTTTTTCCACTCTTAGTTGTCCCCACAAAAAAATTCTCTATTCGACTGCCCTCACATGGGCAAAATTCTCACTCCGCCTAAGGGTGTCAATGGGTACCTATTTACCCGAAATCGAAAACCCTGGTTTCGATTCCCTTTTTATTAGAATCGATTAGAGTCAGGTCTAATATGGAACCAAAACTATTAGGTTCAATTCAATGGGTACCTGGAACCAATTTATTTTTACATTATTCATGATTCAAGGTAATCCTATATTTTAAAATTAATATATATGATATAAAATTCTTCAAATTTCATATAAACTAGATATTTGAGTTTACGATGAATCATTTTTTTTAAATTTATTACTTGTAAAGGAAATACATTTTAATATTTGAAAATAAAAGTTATTAAATCATCATTTTAGTAGAGCAAATTATTATTAAGTTGATACTATACAAATAATATGTTATTTTTTAGAAGAAATTTTTTATAATAATAATTTTGAAATAATTTTTCTTATTTTATTATTGAGAATTGGAATCGATGGGTACCCATGATTTTTAATGATTTCGGTTCCGATTCCGGCTCCACTTATTTTAAAACTAGAATCTGTAGACATCCTATTTTTGCATTTGCCTGATTAATCAACTCGTCAACCTGATCACAACGGTTCTCAATGATGGATGATCATTCCAATGCTTTATTTTGTTACAAGATACGTTTTAAAAATTCAGATGAGGTATCTCAAATTAACAAAACTGTAGAAACTGCGCTACGATAGGAAAATATAACCCCAAAAGCTTAGAAATCATCATTTTTCACACAAAAAGAAGTTTCACGATAAAAATCACTAAAAAATGATTAAATTACCAAAATACCATTAACCTTAAAATATCCCTACAGCCTACATTACTCATAGAAAAATCTATTCAAACACATAAAATAACAAATAGAAATCAAATAAATCATTTCGTCAATTTTCATAGAATTCAATAAAATTACGAAAATACCTCTCATAAAGTTCACGACCATTCCACACAAAAAATTTCATAAATGACACAAACCAATATTTCCATTGAATTCCTTACGAAAAATCGATTCTAAAACATCTTAGAACATAAAAAATCGACTTGAAACACAAAAAGTCTTCTCCGAGAGCAAAACGGTAATTTTATAATTTTTATTATTAAAATTTTTTGAAATTAATAAATAAAATATTAAATAATTAAAGTGAAACATTAATAAAATTAATTTAAAAATTTGAACTAAAAAAATTGATCAATCAAGCTCTCAGGCAAAATTGTTGATGGTTGCTAAGATATTTATTCAAGGACCCCCCATTTGGGGGTCCAAAGAATTAAAGATATAATAGAGGGGGGTTCTCCAAAAAATTAAAGTTAATCAAGTAAGACTAAAGTTAAGATATTAAAGTCAATCAAGTAAGACTAAAGTCAAAATCTTAAAGTCAATCAAATAAGACCAAAAGTCAAAACCCTAATAGACTTCTAATTAAATAATAATTCTATTTAACAATCCTAATTAAATAATAACTTTATTTAATAGAATTCTAACTAAAATATAACTCTACCTAAAACAATTCTAATTAAAATATAACTCTAACTAAAATAATTATAATTAAACACTAATTCTATCTAAATAAATACTTAAAGAATTTATAAATAGGGGTCTTCACAACCTATTTTTATATAAAAAAATAAACCCTAGAAAAAGTAGGTCAAAAAACTTCCCTAGCCTCCCATAAACCCTTTTTTTGAAGTCCCAACTCCTTATCTAACATTCATACCCAAATTTTAGCTCAAAAAACACCCAAAAACCCTTCTAAAACACCTTAAAATTCATAAAAAATCAGAAAACTTATAGATCCAAGAAGAAGATACCTCAACTTGGAGATCAGAAATCAGATCCAGCAACAGAACGAAACGAAGAATACTGTACAAAGAGTTATTCTATTAGATCTGAGGGAAAAAAGTCGTTGCATTCGAAAAAGGTGACTATTTTTATTTTTTATTGTTATTTAGGTCTTGTTAGCAATGTAGTTTTATTTGGGAATTAGTAGAGACTGACGTTTGCCAGGCGAGATTAGTGCCTAACACCTTCCAACCCCGTACCGTGATCCCCGGACCTGTATTTTTTAGTAAATTAGTTGTTTATTTATCCATTTCGAGTCAATGTTCAGTTCTTATACAGTAATAACTAGTTGGCGACTCTCAAACTTCAAAGGTCAAAAGCGGATCCGCGCACCCCACGAATCGAGGGCGCTTTTAGAATCATAATTGATAAGAATCGGAATCAATAAAATATAAAAGTTATGGTTCCAAATATCATAGGAATCGAATCGGAATCGACTCATTGACAGCCTTAGCTCCGCCCCAGCCAACAAACTATAGTTATTTCACGTAATTAAGATCCAAATTAGTTTTAATCAAACAAAACTAACAAAGGTAGTAGTAGAAACCATTTTTTCCTTTGTAATAAGGATAAGGAGAAAAAAAAATATTTTCAACTCATCACTTAAAAAAAGGGAAGAAAGAAATTACAATGTCTAATCTCACCAAGACTTCTTCAATGGCTTCTCTAACAATGCTGAGAGGTACATCTCCTTAAGCTCAGGTCCCCTATCAAGCTTCCTCCCCACAACCCATTTTACCTTGTTGAATCCAATACTTTCAATCATTGGCTTGTACACTTCCTCCAATTGCTCCTCGACACAAAAGAAATGGTCTAACCAAAACAACCCACCAGGCCTAAGCACCCTATATATATCAAACAACAAGAAATGTAGCAACGTCGTTGGTATCCAATTACTCAAAACATGCATCGAATGAATGATATCAAGCGTGTTATCGAAGAAGGGAAGCCTTTGAGAGATGCTCACATACAAAGGTACAACACCTCTTGAAGCTATGAAGTTGTTAAAAGGACCATTAAAGTTCATCGAAGTTGTTACAATTGTTATGTTCCTCTCCATCATTCTAATTGCAAATGATCCCGTCCCACCTCCGATATCGAGCCCAATTCGAATTGTACCCGGCTTTCTATAGCCAAGTACGTCATCGATTGAGAAATCTAGCCCACCACCACTACTCAATGAAATCCAACGAGTCTTCTCTCGACCATTGAGATCGAAACAATCCTTACAATCATCAAAACCCTTTTGATTACGCTTTCGGTTGATGAGGCAAGAGTAATTTTTGCAAGAATAGGCGGTCCATACAATGGATTTATCCGAAGGGGTAGACCATAGGCTAAGAGGGAGTGGGTAGGGTTCGACATAGTCGGGAGGAGAAGAAGGGCGGCACCGACGACGAGGGAGAGGTTCACAGCCCTTGAGAAGAAGTTTTTGGGCTAGAAGTTCGTCGTCAGGGCAAGACCCATTGATGTTGTATGACATGTAGTGCTTGAGTTCATTGCGGAAGCGTGTGCATGGGTGGCCTATTGGAGGATGAATGGTGTCGGAATCAAAGTTGGTGTTGTATCCAAATGGGAGTAATTGTTGTGATGTAATTGCAAGGAATTCAGATGGGAGGCTTGTAATGGTAGGAGAAGTTGCATCATCAGTGATGGTGGTGGTTGGGTTGAAAGAACAATAACAAGAAGAAGAGGAAGAGAAGAAGAAGAAAGTGAAAAGATTAGAAGATAAAAGGAGGAAAAAGAAGAAGAGATTAATGGATAGAGATCGGGTTGTGTGGGAAGTATCCATTAGTTTTGGTTATCAGATGAGTAAGGGTGGTGGTAACGGCGATGACGGTGTGTTTTTTGTTTGATTCATATTTCAGAGTTTAAAAATAAAACTGCTATTGGAAACCCAACATGTAATTGTTATATCCTAATTAAAAATATAAAAAATAAGTAAATAGTTGACAAGAACATTAAAAATTGGGGTCTCAACAGTAACTCTCTCTCTCTCTCTCTCATGTTTTTTTTTTCCCCTAATAATTGGGCATCCTTTGAAACAATGGAACAGCTGGTGTTTTGGGCTTTCATCAATCCGACCATGGTCTTGTCCAAGGACTAGTCTTGGGTATGTACAATACTCGCACATCACACATCCTCATATTTTTTCCCTTTTCTTTTTGGGATTTAAGATTGTACATGGCCCTAATTATAATTATAAATAACTGTTGAAACTGTTATAATTAATGTTTAATTAATAATTTGAGTCAAACCCTTGTAATGTTTGAATGATTTACTTTAATTATTAATTGGGATGTGAGAAATAATATAAGAAATTGAATATAATAAGTAAAGGTTGGGGGTGCCACAGTTCTCTTTAAATATATTTTTTAATATTTTAAAATAAATTATTAATTTGCTATCGATGAATAAATATTAAATATAACAACAAAACTGATCAGTTGAGCTTCTGACATGACTCCTCCAGTTTAAAGATGACAGCCAAGTCATTAATTGATTAGATACCATCCGAGTAGAGAACTGGTTTCACCAAGGGGGCGTTAGATTCAGATCATAGATCTTGATTCTTGATATTGATTATGGATTATAAATCAAAATTGATTTTTAGAATCCAAAATCTCTTTTGGAAAACACTTTTTCTTAAAACAAATCTTCTGAAATTTTTTTTTACCCAATTCCACATATTGAGATTGAAAATGGGAGAAAATATTTGTTCTAGAGATTGAATACAAAAGATTTTTTAAAGAAAAAATTAAAGATTTTTGAAAGGAGATTGAAAAAGATGACATTTAAATCATTTTCAATTTAATTTTCAAGTATTTTATACATTTACGAGGCATGTTAAGATTACTCAAAGAATTATGATGATTTATATTTTTTATATTTATTATTATTAGTAGTAGAACTACTATTACTACCACGAGGGTTATTAATTATTATTATTATATGATGTATTCGAAGATTGTCATCAATGCACTTAGAGAAAAGGAAAAAAAATGATCATCATCAATGGTTAGTCTGTGAGAATAAGGAAAAACGACATGATAATTGTTCTTGACTCTTCATGTTTCTGGGTTTGGATTGTGAAAAAATCAGGTTTATAACATGAATCAAACGATACTTTAGATTTAGAATCTAATAATGAATCAGAATCAAATTCTAGAATCCAAACCAAATGCCCCCCTAAATTTGAGGAAATTCATTGGAGTCAAGCCAAATTGTCCTAGCTAGTTTTCTTTCCACCAGTTTTAAAGCTATGATTTATTTGTATGTATTTCTCTATGCCTTTTTGTTTATTAAAAATCTTAGTTGGAATCTTGGAGTTGTTGCTTATTTATTGGGAGAAAAAAATAAAATAGAAAAAAAAGGGTCAAAGTTAGATGGGCCTGGTGAAGGGTGAAACAACGTAGTAGGTAGTAACTAATAATAATTATTATAAGCCATATTACTATTAAGTATTTGGGGGTGGTTTGATTCGATTTGGAGCAGGTTGCGGTTGAGTTCCGGGTTACGAAAAATGGAGAATTGATCAATTTAGTTCGATTCTCGAATTAAATTTGTATAGAATCGAACCAAATCGAAAATCAAACCCTTAAGCATCATATATAATAATTATTATGAATTATTTTAGGAATTAGGACATAGATTAATGATCTTTTATGAGTAAACTAATGACTTTTTATGGATATAATTGTGATTTATTGTATGAAATTTTATATTTGTTTTTTCATTAAAAAATATTACTTATAATTTATAGAATATTAATCATCTATATAATCGAACCGAACCAAACTGACTTTAATTCGGTTTGATTTGATTTGGCTCTAATGGAATTTGGTTCGATTCTGATTCTTATTTAGTGGAATCGACTTATGTTGGTTCGATTCTAATTTGACCCCAAACCGAACAAAGTTGCACCCCTAGGTGTTAATAGGCACAAATACTGTAATTTGTACAAGCTGTGGGCCTCTTAGCCCATGAAACCTAATGGGTGAATTCAATTCAATTGAATTTCAATCTTACCTATCACCGTTGAAAAATTCTATGACAAACCTCCATGTGGCACCAACAAATGGGGTCGGATTCAGAGATGTCGATCACAAAATTTTAAGAATTAAAAAAATAAGAATAATAAGAAAAAGATAAGCTGTACCTGAATTTAATATTTGGGAGTTTGGAGGTGGTTCATTTTTAAAGGAGCCATGCCACACTTACTTCCTAAAACACTGCTTTCAACATTTCGTGAAAAGAGAACCGTCGATTTTCTCCAGATCACGCTAATCATATATCGAGTAAAATCATTTATGGTTTTGTCCAAACAACCCCTTCAATGCCGTGCTGGGATATTGTTATTGGAAGTCAGTTTAGCATTTTCTTTGTTAAAGTCTTTGATCAAAAAAAAAAAAAACGCCTTTAGCTTAAAAATATTTTATCTTTTCATACCCTTAATAAGAGAGAGGGATGGTGCATGCTTAAGTTGGTCATACCAACCTAACTATTATAGTAATGCATGTAAGCAATATTTTTAGGAGTGTTAAAGGCGCCTAGCTATAGGCAAAGGTTTTTAATCATAGAGATCAATCTCACCAAAATTCAGCTTATTCCAAAACTTCTAGTCCCTATTGGAATTTAAAGGGTTGAATTTGAAAATCCTTTAATATTCAATTAATTTTAACCATATCGTAAATCAATCCATTAATCATAGGGTATTTCAATCCCATGTTTGCTTTATGCTTTATACTTTTTATTTTATTGCTTTAAGTTTAGTTGATAGTTTTATTTTTTACCTTGAGTAATTTTAGTCCCACATCGACTAGGAGAAGAATTGATTTGCAATTCTTAAATAGTTGTACTTCTAATAGTTTTAAAGTGGATAGAAGTAGTAGGCGGACTCGCGGGGGCCCAAGAGGTAAAGTCAAGGTTCCAATTGGAATTTGGATCTACCAGTCCGAAAATCTTAATTCGTGTGCGCACGTACGACATGCGCGCAGGGGGGTGCAAAATCTTGGATTTACACTTCACGTAGGTGTGCGCGAAGGCCCGTTTTTGCTTTAATTATCAAGGCTCAAGCCCAATTTAAAACGAGATTGATTTCTATGGAGACAGTCTCCAATTCCGTGCAAGTGAAAAACTCAATAAATTTGATGGAAAGAATTTTAAATTCTGGCAACAAAAAATGTTGTTTTATTTAACAACATTATATTTGGTTCATATCATCACTCAAGAATCAGTTTCTTTAGATGATGATGAGAAGGACCAAATCAAAAGAACCGAATATCGGAAATGGGAACATTCCAATTTCATGTGCCAGAATTATATCCTAAATGGATTAAGTATTGTCCTTCATAAGGTGTATTCCTCTATTGAGTCTGTCAAGACATTGTAGGAAATTCTTGAAAAAAAATATACTTTAGAAGATGCAGGCACAAAGAAATTTATTGTTGGACTTTTTCTAGATTTTAAGATGGTAGACTCTAAGTCAGTTGTATCACAATTTGAAGAATTTCAAATCCTTATTCATGAGATTCATGCTGAAGGCATGAGTATAAATGAAGGATTCCAAGTTGGATCGATAATTGAAAAATTATCACCATCTTAGAAAAACTTCAAAAATAATTTGAAGCATAAAAAAAATGAAATAGGACTCGAGGATCTAGTGATAAGACTTAGAATTGAAGAGGATAACCAAAAGAATGAGAAGAAGAGTGAAATAAATTCCATGATTTCTAAAACGAATGTAATGGAAGAAGAACTTTTCAAATTCACTAGAAAGTTCAAACTCGGATTCTAGAAAAAATATGTAAAGAAAAACTTGCATGGTCCAAAAGTCAATATCAAGAAGATCAATGGAAATTACTATTTTTGTAATAAACCTGGACACCAGGCTAAGGAATGTCACAAAAGAAAAAAATTAGCAACACCATCAGAAACATGAATAAGCCAATGTGACTGAAACTCAGAACCTATCAGCGGTTGTTTCAAAAGTGAATCTGGTAAGAAATACCAATGATTGGTGGCTGGATATGGGAGCTACTAAACACATATGCTCTAAGAGATGCATGTTTTCCTCTTACAACAACGTTAGAGATGAAAAGTTATTTATGGGAAATTCTTCCACATCCGCTGTGATCGGAAAAGAAAAAGTGAATGTGAATTTCACATCTGACAAAGTTCTGACTCTGAATGATGTGTTTCATGTTCCAGACATTCGAATAAATCTAGTTTCAGGTTCTCTTTTAAGTAAGAGAGGCTTCAAAATGGTGTTTGAGTCTAATAAATGTATAATTACAAAGAATGGAATATTTGAGGGCAAGGGCTATTTATATGATGGATTATTTAAATTCAATATAATTTTTTATTTTATTAATAATATTAATTCTTTTGCTCATATTTCTGAGTATTCTAATATTTGGCATATTAGATTAGGCCATGTTAAGAATAAATCGGTTATCAAATTAATGAATAGTAGTATGATTCCTAAAATACATATTGATACATCTAAAAAATGTGAAATTTGTGTTGAATCAAAATTTGCTAAAAGACCTTTTAAAAATATTGAAAGATGTACAAAACTTTTAGAATTAATACATTCTGATTTGTGTGATTTCAAATACGTTCAATCTAAAGGCGGTAAAAAAATATTTCATAACTTTTATTGACGATTGTACTAAATTTTGTATGATATATCTTTTAAGTAGTAAAGATGAAACATTATAAATGTTTAAAATTTATGAATCTGAAGTTGAAAATCAATTTGAAAAGAAAATAAAAATTTTAAGATATGATCGAGGAGGAGAATATGAATCTAATCCTCTAACTATATTTTGTCAAGAAAATGGAATAATATACCAAACTACTGCTCCTTATTCTCCCCAACAGAATGGTGTAGCTGAGAGGAAAAATAGAACTTTAAAAGACATGGTAAACTCTTTACTTGTTAGTTCAGGTGTACCTTTAAATTTATGGACAGAAGCCCTTTTAACATCTTGTTATATTTTAAATAAAATTCCATTAACAAATTCTGAAAAATCACCTTATGAACTTTGGAAAGTTAGAACACCTACTTTTAAATACACGAAAGTGTGAGGCTGTTTAACCACGGTGGCTATACCTTAACATAAAAGAATAAAATTAGGTCCTAAAACTATAGATTGTATTTTTATTGGATATGCTATTAATAGTAGTACGCACAGATTTCTTGTATATAAATCTGATATAAATGATATTAATTCTAACACTATAATAGAATCCAGGGATGCTGAATTTTTTGAGGATGTGTATCTGTGTAAGGATAAAATTGAAAAACTATTAAAGAGACCACACTTTAAATTATCTAATAATGAACCTAGAGAATAAGAGTCTGATATAGAACCTAAGAGAAGCAAGAAAACTAGAATAGTAACATCCTTTGGACTTGATTTTATTAATTTTATCTTAAAAGGAGATCCTCAAACCTTTAAAGATGTAATTTCAACACCTGAGGCTCCATTTTGGAAAGAAGCTATAAATAGTGAAATGGATTCAATTATGAGTAATAACACTTGGAAATTAATTAATCTACCTCTTAGTAATAAAAAAATTGGTTGTAAATGAATTTTTTTAAAAAAATTAAAATTTGATGAAACTATAGATAAGTGTAAAGCCAAACTAGTGGCTAAAGGGTACAAGCAAAAAAAAAAGTATTGACTTTTTTGACACTTATTATCCTGTTACTAGGATCACTTCTATTAGAATTCTTATTGCTATAACTTCCATTTATAAATTAGAAATTTATCAAATAGATGTAAAAATTACCTTTTTAAATAGAGAACTTGATGAATAAACATATATGGACCAACCGGAAGGATTTGTAATTAAAGAATTAAAGAACATGAAAATAAAGTTTGTAGATTAATTAAATCTTTATATGGTTTAAAACAAGCTTCAAAATAGTGGTATGAAATATTTGATAATGTAATGATATCAAATGGATTTAAAATCAACGAAGCTGATAAGTGTGTTTATTATAAAACTGTCGTTGATTCTTATGTGATTATTTGCCTATATGTAGATGACATGCTAATTTTTGGATCTAATATAAATGTTGTAAATCAAACTAAGAAATTATTGTCTAGAAATTTTGACGTGAAAAACTTAGGTCCTGTTGATTTAATTCTTGGAATAAGAATTTTTAGAAATAATAATGGATTTGATTTATCAGAATCTCATTATATTGAAAATGTTTTGAAATGTTTTAATCAGTTTGATTGTATTCCTGTAAAAACACCTTTTGATCCAAATTATAAGTTGATGAAAAATATTGGTAAATGTGTTTTTCAATTAGAATATTCTAAAATTATTGATTGTTTAATGTATATTATGAACTGTACTAGGCCTGATATTGCGTATTCAGTAAATAGATTAAGTAGATACACTAGCAACCCATTATATGATCACTAGGAAGTTTTGGTGAGGATCATGAGATACTTAAGGTATATCATGAGTTACAGACTGCATTACAATAGGTATCCTACCGTATTAGAAGTATACAATAATGCCAATTGGATATTAGACTCAGAAGAGTCGAAATCCACTAGTAGCTATATATTTACACTTGGAGGTGCAGCAATCTCATGGAAATCCACCAAGCAAACTTGCATAGCTCGTTCCACCATAGAATCTGAGTTTATTGCCATGGACAAGACTAGTGAAGAAGCTGAGTAGCTAAGGAATTTTCTTGTTAATATTTCTATTTGGCTTAAACTGGTATCTATAATATCTATTCACTTTGACAACCAAGCTGTCATTGCAAGAACAAAAAATAATGTATATAATGGCAAGTCAAGGCATATTAAAAGGAGACACAACTCTGTAAAACAACTACTCTCTAATGGAATTATTTCCATTGACTTTGTAAAGTCTAAGGAAAATTTGACGGATCTTCTAACAAAAGGATTATCTAGAGAGTTAGTTGCATCGACTTTGAGGAGAATGGGCCTAAAGCCTATTGATTAAAAATTACTTCAATGGAAACCTAACCTAATTGTTTAGAGATTCCAAAAAATAGGTTCAATGGGAAAACTAGTTGAATATAATTTAAAAGAAAATACTAATGGAACAGAGTGTTCCAAGTCCATTCCTATGAAGTGTTTATTATTGCTTGTAAAGAAGAAATGTTGAATTATAATTCTTAATGTTGCCTATACTTGTAAAAGTAGAGTATATCAGGGTACTTCTCATAGGCACACCTAAATGAGTGTAGAATTGGACCGATTCTATGAGAGTTAAGGCTAAGCTCTCTAAAGCACTCATGATACTAGGATATGTTCCGGGCCAAAATGAACACCATCGATAGAATTTGATAGTTGATTGAGTAACTTGTGTATATAGTCTATTTTTTTGATTTACACTAAAGGTTGACAATTCAAGGCTTAAAGTCCACTGATCGACTTGTAAATCTGATAGACTTATACTAAGTAAGATTCAAGTCTAAAAGACACCTATACTGAAACATGGTTGTTCAAAGTGCTCTTTTTTATATATATATATTTATTTTAAGTTTTCTGCATTCATGTGGGGGATTGTTGAAATTTAGAGGGTTGAATTTGAAAACCCTTTACTATTCAATTAGTTTTAACCATATGGTAAATCAATCTATTAACCATAGGGTATTTCAATCCCATGTTAGCTTTATGATTTATGCTTTTTTACTTTATTGCTTTAAGTTTAGTTGATAGTTTTATTTTTTGCCTTGAATAATTTTAGTTCCACATCGACTAGGAGAAGAATTGATTTGCAATTCTTAAATAGTTGTGCTTCTAATAGCTTTAAAGTGGATAGAAGTAGTGGGCGGACTCACGGGGGCCCAAGAGGTAAACCTAAGGTTCCAATTGGAATTTGGATCCACCAGTCCGAAAACCTTAATAAGTGAGCCCACGTATGACGTGCGCGCAGGGGGGTGCAAAATCTCGGATTTATACTTCACGTGGGTGCACGCGAAGGCCCGTTTTTGCTTTAATTATCAAGGCCCAAGCCTGATTTTATTTAAAAATTCTAGACATTTTTTATTATGTTTGAACCAACACAATGTGTCTGTTCGATCTAAACAGTCACTTTCTCTTTAATTTATATCCAATGTTTAGTCACTTTAAACACACTTGATTTCTCTGCTATTTTTATATTTCGACTACTAGTACATCTTTATTCTTCGTTGTGAGAGCACACAACATCATCAAGTTCGAAGTTACGTTCCAATTTAGAGTATCATTTTGGATACGTGAGTTATTGAATCCTGCAGAACGAACGCTTACAGACTGTGGTATCGTAGTAGGGGCGAATTTCGTTTTAGGACAATGTTTTGTGCCCACCTCAACTATTTTTTTAGGTAATATTTTTTATCACATTCAATTTCAAAATCAAGATTTGTTCTAACTTCTTTTCTCTCTGCCATAAGAAATCAGTATTCAGTAACAACAGTCCCATCAAAAGTAATTTACAAAAAAAGAACGATCAATGATTCTTCAATTTGTTTTGATGGGGTTAGAAGTTTCGAATTGGATTGATTTTGGTGAGGATAATCTCTTTATCATAGAGATTATCCTCACAAAAATCAGCATAATCCAAAACTTTTAATCCATATAAGACAAAAATATTGATATATGGTGTGGGGGCCCTTACTAAGAACTGTGGTGCCTTTTTACACGGGTCATATTTGTACAATTATATTGAGAGAAGGAGGAGAACAATAGTTGGATACCCAAATTTGAGATATAAAAAACTCCTCCACATTTCCATTTAGGATGTTTCTAGACCTATTATTTTTAATAGTTGCAGCTACGAATCTTCTCAATTTTCCTTAATCAATCACGTCTTGGATAATGTGATTCATCCTGTACTAATCATCTATTAGGTAATCTTCGGTTCGGTGGTATTCACAGTAAGGCTTTTCAACCCTTCCCTTGTAATTGGCTTAGGGCTGTACAAAATTCGGATCGCCCCTTATGTGTTTTAAAATCTCTGAAGGCTTTTTAGTGAGGGATGTCATCATCCTGTTTGCATTCCACGGTACCCTTTCTTACATGTCCCAACTTTGTTTCTTCTCATTCCTCGATTGATTTTCTTGAGTTCCGGTCTTATCAATGCCTTTTTTCAGAGTTATCACACTCATTGTTGACGAATTCCCTCACACTTGGGCCTTTAAAGCATTTTCCAAGTTGATGAATTTCTCGACCGTTATGTAAAGATATTTCATTCTTTCTGGTAAGTCAATAATCAGTTCTTCATACAGTCTAGTGCCATGAATGACCGCGTTTACTTAGGCTGAACTACCAACTTGTCATCCAAATTTTCTACCTACATTGCTTGGGTTCGAAATGGAGTAGTGAAAACCCAAATGCTTTATCCTTATTCTTACCTCAAATTGAATAAGACATTGGCCTTCACCTTCCTTATTTGGTTGTGAATTTACTGAGCCATAAAAACCTCTTCCAACTCTGAGAAACTTCCAATCGAGCCTACACTTAACCCTTGGAACCAAGAGATAGCTCGCTGACCTTAGCATAGACGAGAACATCTTGCACATCAAGGCATCATCTCCCTGGTACAAGATCATCTGGCTCTTGTAATGCATGATGTGTTCCATTGGGTTGCGCGTTCCATAAAAGGTGTCATATTTTGGTGTGTGAAACTTTTTGGGTGGGTTAGAACAAATAATCCCTTCCGAGAATGGTGAAACTTATAAGTCTCTCACAACTGACCGAATCAAGCGATCGAACTGATCTTCCTTTGCTGCAGTTCCTCTTTTCTTCAACAATTCCTCTATTTCCCCAAGGTCATAGGGTTTGCAAAAGGAACATATCGATTAACACCACGGATTTCCTTTTCTCGCCTCCCAAAATTCAAACTCTCATTTCTTGTTATTTCCGTTGCTCTTATTGTCTTTAATCCTTCTGCTAGTTGTTGCATCCTCTCTTCATTGACCTTCTTCAGCGCACAAAGTTTCTTCGACTGCTTCTTTGTTGCAACTCCACTCGTATTTAAGCAAGAAAAGTATGTACAGCCTTTGGAGGCTCTTGGTTCCTTGTTATTCCTTGGGCTCCAATAGTCCCCTAACTTCCTAGTGCTAATTGAGCTCCAATAGCTCCCCTCGACTTTTCGTTTCCTTTATTCACCATGCTTCGTCGTGTTCTAGTTTGTTTCCCACGAATGAAACCAATTGTAATAGTCTAATTTGTGATTTACCTAGAGATGCGAGCCTCTTTACTTGATTGAATTTGATCCCCACCCTCAACTTGTTAGTCCTGCACCACAATAACTTCGACGCCCAAGTCAGAAAATAGAAGTATAGAACCTCTCCCTAAGTCAAAAATAATACACCTTTTTTATGGTGGCCTATTCTTATTTATAGATTTATGGAATGGTTTCCTCCTTTAGCAAGTTTCCTAGATTGCCCTTATCTTTAATCGGATCTTTCCCTGATCTTCTCCCCCTTCTCCAATTTGTCTTCTCATAGTAGGACTGCTCAATTTAGTATGGAATGCCATAAACTTAGGGATTTACAATGATCGCTAGAATTTGTCACACTTCTTAACCATGTGGTTTACGTTACGTTTCACTCGATCTACCATTCCTTATTAAAGACGATGCCCGAGCTGTAGGCTAGGGTTGGCAATGAACTAAATTTCATTTGGTATCTGACAAAAAAAAAAAAAAAATAATAATATGGATTGATGATTTAGATGTTCAGATCAGATTTAAATTGAAATATATAAATTCAATAAATTTTTAGATCAATTGCAGATTAACCCCAATTTGATTTGGTAGATATCTGAACCGCATATATGCAAAATACCCTTTGACGTATCATCGTCCACTCTTTCTCTCTCATTATTAATGACAAAAATTTACTCTTAACCGTTCTTCCTCCATCTTTCTCTCTTTGTTAAATACAAAAATTACCATTTACCTTTATTCATCTATAAACAAACTTTGAGGCAGGCAGCATGTTTCAAAATTTTGAAGAAACCTGCTTCATTGGATTACACGTGGCGTATCCAAGGAGGTATTTTAAATTTTGATGGAAATATAAGGATGTGAAATAAATTCAAATGCCACGTGTTTTGTAACGGGGAGGGTTTATTCAATTTGAGCTCTTATATTCCACTCTTTCTCTCTGTTTATTCAATAAAAAACTTTGCCCAAAAACCATTATCCTAAACCTCAATCTCAAAACACTATTTCTTTCTCCTAAGCCCATTGTCTTCAACCTCCTCCTCCCCTCCTCTCTCTCTCAACCCTAACGTCCGTTAATGGTGAAATATGATGAAGGAAAGAAACGCTGAACCATATAATAAAGAAATTGGTGCTAATGTCCACAATTGGCTTCAATTTGAGCATCGAACCATTGGATTATTATCCAATCTCTCACTCTCTTTTAGAGATCTAAGAAGATGAAAAGGGGAAGCAGACAAACCAACTGAACAATCGCGTCATAGCTAGCATGGAATAAAGCTTGCCCACAATCTTACCTCTTTATGGTTGCAACAGATTTTTCATAGATTTATTACGGAGTTCATCACCAATTTTTTTTTAAACAAGAAATACTGAATCCGATTTTTTAACATTGAAACTGGATCATATTAGATTGGCTTTCTATCGAGTGAACCCTTAATCGATTCGGATTCGGTTCATAATTTTTTATCCAATCAGATATGGATTTTGTGGCAAAGGTTTCGGATCAGTAGCAGCTTGGTACCGATCCAATACAGAACAGATCCATTGTCAGTGGTGTAGGCACGATGGAACTCTAGTATAGATATAAATGAGTCGGGTTCAAGGGACAATAAGATATTCAAAGTTTTTTAGTAAAATATGGGCTAGAAGTTTTGGAGTGGACTGATTTTTTATGAGGATAATTTCTATTGTGTGGAGATTATCCTCACCAAAAAATCAGCCTATGCCAAAATTTCTAGCCTATATTTTATAAGTTGAAGAATGGTGAACTGTTAGTTTCTAGTATTTAAGCCACTTTTGATGGAGTTAGAAGTTTCGGAATAGGCTGATTTTTGGTAAGAATGATCTTTGTGATAACTTTTAACCTCATCAAAAGTGATTAACAAAAAAACTTTGATTATCTTGTTGTCCATGAATTCCAATCTGTGTGTTTAAATCATTAAGAAATTTATTACTTATATCAAAAAATAATAAATCCGAGAATTTGGCCGAGTTTTATTAACTTAGGTTCATATTTCTAAAATATTGACAAGTCATTAATCAACATAAAGAACAAGTCAGATTGAAAATCTCACTTCGTTCACAAACAACACCGAGATGAATCCTGTCAGTCATCATGACTCGGTCTATGACCATTTTTTAAAAGTATGATGACAGCCCTCAGAATTTATTGAGAATGGACCAAAATTTATTGAGAATGGACTTCGAGATAGGAAAAATTCATGAGGTCGTCACCAAGATTTTAGTTCTTTACTGGCTAATGTAAACTCTAAAGATTTTGGGATTTCTTCTTTGAAGACTTCATGTTTTGACAAATTTTTATGTTAGGAGGTGAATCGGACATCTAATAGTGTTTGTTTTCTTAGGTATGTGCTTTTGCTCTTCATCTACCACCTCTTTAGGTTCTCCTTTCAATTGATCGAGTATTGCACTATTTACTAATAAAATAAATAAGAAGACGAGATACATGGACCATTCGCAAAGCACAAAATTTTAAATGTGGTCCACACGGATGAACGATTAAGTTGGCTTCAACTGTCATATTAGATGTCTCATCAATAAATATATATATATATATATATATATATATATATATATATATATATATATATATAATATATATAGGGTCAGGTTCAAACGACAACCATTTCAACACACATATAGACAACGTGTTTTGTCTTATATGGGCAAAAATGTTTGGAATGTGCTGATTTTTTGTGAGGATGATCTCTGTGGTGAGGAGATCATCCTTGCCAAAAATCAGCTCATTATGGAACTTCTAGACCGTCCAATTTTTGTTGAAAAATTATAGACCGTCCAATTTTTGTAAATCAATTTTGATGGGGTTACAAGTTTTGGAATGGTATGATTTTTTGCCAGGATGATTCCCTCATCACAGAGATCATCCTCACAAAAAATCAGCCCATTCCAAACATTTTTGCCCATATAAGACAAACACGTTGTTTATATGTGTGTCGCAATGTGTGTTGCAGGAACCCGACCCATATAGGGTCAGGTTCAAACGACAACCATTTCAACACACATATAGACAACGTGTTTTGTCTTATATGGGCAAAAATGTTTGGAATGTGCTGATTTTTTGTGAGGATGATCTCTGTGGTGAGGAGATCATCCTTGCCAAAAATCAGCTCATTATGGAACTTCTAGACCGTCCAATTTTTGTTGAAAAATTATAGACCGTCCAATTTTTGTAAATCAATTTTGATGGGGTTACAAGTTTTGGAATGGTATGATTTTTTGCCAGGATGATTCCCTCATCACAGAGATCATCCTCACAAAAAATCAGCCCATTCCAAACATTTTTGCCCATATAAGACAAACACGTTGTTTATATGTGTGTCGCAATGTGTGTTGCAGGAACCCGACCCATATAGGGTCAGGTTCAAACGACAACCATTTCAACACACATATAGACAACGTGTTTTGTCTTATATGGGCAAAAATGTTTGGAATGTGCTGATTTTTTGTGAGGATGATCTCTGTGGTGAGGAGATCATCCTTGCCAAAAATCAGCTCATTATGGAACTTCTAGACCGTCCAATTTTTGTTGAAAAATTATAGACCGTCCAATTTTTGTAAATCAATTTTGATGGGGTTACAAGTTTTGGAATGGTATGATTTTTTGCCAGGATGATTCCCTCATCACAGAGATCATCCTCACAAAAAATCAGCCCATTCCAAACATTTTTGCCCATATAAGACAAACACGTTGTTTATATGTGTGTCGCAATGTGTGTTGCAGGAACCCGACCCATATATATATATATATATATATATATGGGAAATGTTCAGCACCCTAAGTTTTACCACACACTTTAACAAACGTTTTTTGTCCTACATGGGTTAGAAGTTTTGGAATGAGCTGATTTTTGGTGAGGATGATCTCTATGATTAGAAGATCATCCTCCCCAAAAATCAGCCCATTCCGAAATGTTTGGCCCCATGTTTACACGTTGAAAAATCGTGGACCGTCCATTTTTTGTAAATCAATTTTGATGGGGTTAGAAGTTTTGGAATGAGCTGATTTTTGGTGAGGATGATCTCCTCACCATAGAGATCATCCTCACCAAAAATCAGCTCATTCCGAAACTTCTAACCCATGTAAGACAAAACGCATTTGTTAAAGTGTGTGGTAAAACTTAGGGTGCCGAACAGGACCCTATATATATATATAAAGGATCAGGATCCATATGCACATAAAACTACTCATAAAGCTACAACGTCACAATGAGAAAAAAAGCCCAAATTTGACAGTCTTAAGCCATCAAATTTCATAAAATTCGATGGACCAAGGGGTTGAATTAAAGTCGAATTTTTCATTGTCAATTTTTTTGTTTCAACGGGTTGAAATTGTCAAATTAATGAAGGATGGGATAAATTCGACAGCTCTAAGTCATTAAATCTGAGAACATCAAGAATTTCGACGGACCTAGACCGTCAAAATTCACTTTATAAAATTCGTGGGCTTAGGCCCGTCAAATTTTATTGTCGAATTTTTCAATTTTCACGTAGTGCATGTTTTGTCTTATATGGGTAAAAATGTTCATAATGGACTGATTTTTTGTGAAGATGATCTCCATGGTGAGGAGATCGTCCTTACCAAAAATCAGTCCATTATGAAATTTCTAACCCCATGTTTACAAGTTGAAGAATTCTGGACTGTCCATCTTTTATAAACCACTTTCGATGGGGTTAGAAATTTTGGACTCGACAAATTTTCATGATAAAGAGATATGATTAAGGTTTTTTTGTTTTGTTTTACAAAGAGATAAGATCTCTAAGTTTCAATTGAAGTCTTAACAAGATTATGCTACAACAGGGAAATGGTATTAGCTTATAACTAATCAATCTAGTCTTACCCTCCCCAATGTATGATAATTCTAAATTCAATTGAGTTGAGTCAACTTGATCAATATTTAAATTGACTCAACAAGTTTTGCAAAATGGGTTTTACACATAGTTGAAAATATCTCAAAAGTTCAGACTCTAATGTCCATCAACTCAAGTAGAAAACTCGACTTAGTTGTTATCCTCCACAAAATATTATATATTGTAGATTAACTCAATCGAGTTTTTTTTTTTTTTTTTTGTGTGTGTGTGTGTGTAGCCAAGGGGGATTTGGGCGAGTTTTTAACCTGATTTGGTTCATTTTAATTTTTTAGCTGATTCAACAAAATTGAAAAACTGAGTTCCTGATTTACAAAGTTTGACTCAGCCAGTTGGTTCCATCGAGTTCAAGTCCAGGTCATCTTTAAATCAAATACAATCGAGTCGAGGCAAATTGGCTTTGACTCAACTAGTTTTAAAATTTTGGTCTTACCAAGTGAGAAAGGGAATAAATAGGGGTTATCATGATTTCTCTAACATGAACAATTACAGTAAGGCCTACCCAACCAACTGGTAAGAGAGATGATGTTTGAAAGAAAAACTAACTAACAAAAATATTATTTTAGATGGTAAAACAGGATCATAACATGATTGGTGCATTAGCATTGCACTTTCTCCAATTTGGAAAATTACCGCAAAAAAGATCATTGATGTATTAATCGATGATTTATTGATTAATTGTTGAATAGGGTAACACCTCCAACTTCAAAATTTAACTTCTTTAACCTTCAAACCTCAAGAATTAGATATAGAGTTAAGGGAAGCTAAAAATAATGAATTTTGAGAAGGAACCCAAAAAAAGTCATTTGTATAATCCCCAAAAATTTGCCCGAATTTATCATGAAAATCAGTCCATTCCAACTTAGTTATCACGAAAATTTGCTCTTATATTTCGTGAAAGATTGTTTCCAGTTATGTTATAAAACTTGATGAGCCGACTCAGATTAAGACTTGAGTCAACTTGACATGACTAGAGTTAGTCATAAACTTCTTGAATCATCTCATGACATGGAAAGTGCTTTTCCTTATGTAGATCTTATTTATTGAAAATTTGATGAGCCGATTCATCTGTACATCTAGTTTTTTACCATTATATATGAGGAATTACTCCATGTCAATGATATATTTATATTTTTTGAATTTTTTTCCAAGGTTTTATAGATTTGGAAACATAATGGAAAATTTGTAAATGTAATTATGAATTTTAAATTGAAATGTAATTTAACATATGATTAACTCGAGCTAATTTTCAATCGGTCGAGTGGATCCAGCTCGAATGGTGGTTGAGTCCACAATTGGGTTAACTTGATTTTCCTAGTTTCAAATTAGGGTACCAACTCAAGGAGAAGCTTCTATTTCCAAACAAATAAGTTCAAAATGGTTGAAGGAAATTATTTCAACGATCCCATATATGCTATTCCTCCCTTGAACAAAAGATCAAGCTGATCAGATGGTCTTAGTCTTTATAATTTGAAAAATAGACTCTTTTTACAGACAATTTCCCTTCTAATTTAAAAGAACTGATTGGATGTTTAGGTATTTGATTGGGTAGATCTTCAATGGCATCTTCTAGAAGGATTACCCAATGTTGAAAATGTATAACACTTGTTTTCATTAAACATTCTGTCAAAGGAAAAAATACCACTAAAAAAAAAATCATTCTTCCACACTGTTTTGTCTAAAACAACTTATCCTTACCTAATGTTCTTTATAATAATGAAGGTTTTATTGGTACAATTATATACATAGTGAAAACAATGTAAATAATAGAAAGGGGAAACTACTAAAACAGTTAGGTATTTTGCTGAAATTACTCAATAAATCATATTATTAATTACAAAAATGGTTATTTGATGCACGATTGTTGTATGAATAATTTGATGAATTATTTCAAACGCGTCGATTGGAGCAATGGGATATATCTATTTATCTATCTCTTGAATTGAAATGGGAGTAGGTTTGAAAAAAGATCCTAGAGTGTTTAGGTTGGGCCAAGAGGGTCTCTGTTGGCATTCGTCCACGAAAAAGCAAACGTGTAGTCATTTTTACTGATAACGAAGTTCTTTTGACTGATAACAAGCAGAATATCAATACTTATACCAGTAATCATGATGAAATTACCAGTAATCGTGCTGAGTTGAATTGAATGTAGGTTCAGAGAAAGGGTAAATAAGTAAATAACAAATGTGACTAAACAATATAAAGAAATCCATTTTGGTATTATGAAAAAAAAAGGTAACAACAAGATAAAAATCGCACACAAGGACTTACGTGGTGTGGCAGTGTGTCTATGCCCACGAAACATAACAAGAACAATCATTATTTTCTCATAAAGTCCGGATTGTATGCATCCAGGGTGGAGGATTGAAGTCCTCCCACACTTCAACACATGCCATGTAAATCATAATCCAAGGACTTAGTGCTTGAAATATCTCCTTTTTAAAATTTCTTTGAATTGTGGCTGTGTTGAGGTGTGGGAGGAGGATTTTAATCCTCCACCCTAGGTGCATATGATCTAGACTCTCTCATAACTTTTACTGCACTAGAGATCTCTATTTATAAAGTCGGGAGTAGATAAAACAAACCTATCTCCCAAAAAATGGAAGAAAAAAAAAAAAAAAAAAACTAAAGAAATACAAGACATCTCATGCACGAGAGCTGCATATAAATAGTTATGAAATGAAGTATATGACCATTTCTTTTTCATTATAAGATAAACAAATATATGAGATTATACAGATTTTTTGCAAAAAAAACTTGTCAGTTTTTGTAAAATATCCATAATAGAACTATAATATTTAGTTCACATTGGGAATAAGATAACATATTGGAGTTAATTGTCACATTGTATTATATTGGAAACCTAATGGTGTGTAGGGTTGGTTTTCAATGAATTCTGAATTTTATCAATTTATGTAGGCAATGAGAGAATCTTCTCTTTTGGGAAGAGATCGCTTTGGAGTTTCACTCCTTGAACAAGAAGCACAAGAGGTATGGTCCATCTTCAAATACATTGTTTGTTCATTTATATAGCTTCTTCTTAATCATTTGTCGACAACAACAAATTTTAGACAAATTGGTGATTAATTAATGCTAAGATGATAAGACGGCAACGACAACAACATCTAAAAGATTTAGGATCGGCTAAATAAATCATATGTTCCTCCATATTCCACTGATAGCATGTTTCTTCATCCTATCATGGTCTATTCAGAGTTGGAATGGCGTCCTTCCAACCTAAAAACCTTAATGGTTAAAAACAAATAATGTGATTTTCTAATTTTCTTTTGGACTATATATAGTTTTTTTTTTTTCCCACCACTTTGATTCAAGCACCCACGTATGTGTCGCAAAATTATTTCTCTCTATTCATGCTCTATGTTAATGTTTATAATTGTATTTAGTAACTTATGTTTTATCATTCCCCACATTTTCAATGACAATTCTAATAATATTCCCATCATTTTCAAGAAAATTGTATAATTTTTTTTTGAAATATTTCTACAATTCCAACCTTAACTTGGCTGAAATAGACACTAAAATCAAAATTTAGTTGCTTCATCTCGAAGTTGTTACTAAGATTTTTGTACAACTAATTTATGAACTTGTATCAGATCCTTATCAAGGGATTTGACACTATGTTTACAATAATTATCAACCTCATCCTTTTTTCTTTTTCTTTTTCCCTTTATTTGATACCCTCCTCTTGGCACTTCTAATTACTTTGTTTTACAAACATTGTGTCTGATTCAAGTAATTAGTGCAATTCTTATTTTTATCCATCAAATCAAGCAGAGGAAGCTATAAGGTATTTGACACCAACTTCCAGAGACAAGGAAAAAATGTGTTGTTTCCTAATTTTGGAATGGATATGTTAAGAATCTAAGGATGTAGTATTGATGGATTGTGCCCATCACTCTAAAGAAATATTCAAAAATAAATTCCTGACCAGATTACAACATAAGGGAAAAAATAATAATATTATAAAAATTAAAATTCTCAATCCTTCATTTCCATATCTCTTGCTAATAATTCTCAATTGATACTCAAAACTCTCAAATTAATGAGATCTAACATATCCTCAGATCCAACTTATTCACCTTTAGCTAGTACTTTTCTATTAATATTACAACCTCTGAACATTGATAATAAAATCATACAAATTAGAGCACCAATATAGACTTTCAAATGTTCATATCTCTTAATTTGTACACATATTTCATATTTTTTTTTATAAAGAATAAAATAAATCACAATTCAAAAAGGTCTTTCAAGCTCCTTGAAATCAGCTGATTCAATACATTCAGACTTACCCCTGTAAAGATTCAGCAATTTCAACAATTCTGTGGCCTTCTCCTTTGTTCTCTCACCACAACCAACTTGTAAGAGCAACAAAAGCTTCTGAAAAGCACCCACTTGAAGAGCCTCCACTAGAACACCTCCATCCTCTCTTTTTTCATTCTTACAAAGCTTCCAAAGAGACGAGACAGCAAACTCGGTTGCCATATCTGACACTCGGAGAAGTTTCTTGACTAAGACTGGCATAGTTAGGGAATGATTATAAGCTTGTTCTCTTCCTTCCTCACAACCACAAATTGCGTCGAATACAGCTAGGGACTTCTCATTTATGCTTCTTTCGGAGTCAACAAGAATTTCTACAAGTAGTGAAACCAAACCCATCTTTGCCAATCTTGATTTAATTTCATCTCTAGATGAAGCCAAGTAGTAAATAACCATTAAAGATGCTTTTGTAGTTGCAGGGCAGATGGGTTGTTTAATTAGCTTAAACAATGGTTCAATCCCTTCCTTGATCTCTGCTAAGGCTTCTACATGTCTTTGATCCAAAGATTGAAGTTCTTTAAGTACCAAAACTGCGTTCCGTCTTCCCGAGATATCTCCACACTTCAAAAACCATACTAGGCAATTTAAAGATGTCGATGAACCCAAGTACATTTGGGCTTCTGCATCAAGTGAAAACGTTGATGTAAGTAATGATAAGATTGCCTCCAATATCCCAACATGTTGCTCAAACGATGATTTTGCAAAGGTTTCAAATGCTGCTGATAATACCCCTATTGTTCCATTAGCAACAATGCACCGCCTATTACGCTCGCTCTCCTTCGCCAAGTTCTTGATCTTTTCCACCAATTCCCAACACTTGGATTGAAAACTCGACTTAGTTGTTATCCTCCACAAAATATTATATATTGTAGATTAACTCAATCGAGTTTTTTTTTTTTTTGGCGAGTTTTTAACCTGATTTGGTTCATTTTAATTTTTTAGCTGATTCAACAAAATTGAAAAACTGAGTTCCTGATTTACAAAGTTTGACTCAGCCAGTTGGGTCCTTCGAGTTCAAGTCCAGGTCATCTTTAAATCAAATACAATCGAGTCGAGGCAAATTGACTTTGACTCAACTAGTTTTAAAATTTTGGTCTTACCAGTGAGAAAGGGAATAAATAGGGGTTATCATGATTTCTCTAACATGAACAATTACAGTAAGGCCTACCCAACCAACTGGTAAGAGAGATGATGTTTGAAAGAAAAACTAACTAACAAAAATATTATTTTAGATGGTAAACAGGATCATAACATGATTGGTGCATTAGCATTGCACTTTCTCCAATTTGGAAAATTACCGCAAAAAAGATCATTGATGTATTAATCGATGATTTATTGATTAATTGTTGAATAGGGTAACACCTACAACTTCAAAATTTAACTTCTTTAACCTTCAAACCTCAAGAATTAGATATAGAGTTAAGGGAAGCTAAAAATAATGAATTTTGAGAAGGAACCCAAAAAAAGTCATTTGTATAATCCCCAAAAATTTTCCCGAATTTATCATGAAAATCAGTCCATTCCAACTTAGTTATCATGAAAATTTGCTCTTATATTTCGTGAAAGATTGTTTCCAGTTATGTTATAAAACTTGATGAGCCGACTCAGATTAAGACTTGAGTCAACTTGACATGACTAGAGTTAGTCATAAACTTCTTGAATCATCTCATGACATGGAAAGTGCTTTTCCTTATGTAGATCTTATTTATTGAAAATTTGATGAGCCGATTCATCTGTACATCTTGTTTTTTACCATTATATATGAGGAATTACTCCATGTCAATGATATATTTATATTTTTTGAATTTTTTTCCAAGGTTTTATAGATTTGGAAACATAATGGAAAATTTGTAAATGTAATTATGAATTTTAAATTGAAATATAATTTAACATATGATTAACTCGAGCTAATTTTCAATCGGTCGAGTGGATCCAGCTCGAATGGTGGTTGAGTTGACAATTGGGTTAACTTGATTTTCCTAGTTTCAAATTAGGGTACCAACTCAAGGAGAAGCTTCTATTTCCAAACAAATAAGTTCAAAATAGTTGAAGGAAATTATTTCAACGATCCCATATATGCTATTCCTCCCTTGAACAAAAGGTCAAGCTGACACTACAGTAAAATAGGGCTATAGCGACGGTCGTGACCGTCGCTATAGGGAAAAATACCGTAGCAAAAACACGTAGCGACGGCCAGGGAGGCCGTCGGTCGTCGTCGCTAAATAGTCCATCGCTATATGTTATATCGACGGCCAACTAATTCACGGACGTCGTTAGTGCAGGACTTATAGCGACAGCCAATGCTGGCCGTCGCTATAGGGTATCATTTTTAAAAAAAATAAATTTACTCTTTAGCTACGCTTTTGGCTTTTGGCCGTCGCTGTAAAGGTTTTTGAAGAAAAAAAAAATTTTATTTTACACCAGCCCCCTCATGTATTGCAGAATATTGGAGATACCCCTAATATTTTGAAATTGATGACCATGAACCCACTTACCAATATGAAAAGACCCAAATGCCCCACTCTACTAGAGTTCATTGTTTTACTATTACACAGATTATGATACAACATGAGCTACTAATTTCACTTTTACATTACAAAAATTATAACTAATTAGTTGTCTTTGCTGAGGTCTTGATAGGATATGAAGCATCCGTGGCTATACCACATATTCCCTCTTCATCAACTATGCTGTACTACATTCTTATGTAAACTTTCTCACCCCATGAGTTCTTCACTATCCAATACTTGGTCCTATCTAGAGTTGCTCCATAGCCCACGATCGTCACCCCATGAACTAGTTATTTGCCACAATCTCCCGTGAATACACCCTGTGATCATAGTCAAGTCGATTCATGCATATAAATTAAATTCAAGGTTTATACTAAAGCACATCAAATCAGTTTATACTAAAGGTTTCGGATCCACAATTTATAGCAATATTTATATGGATGATCCACAATTGTAGCTCCCTGCAAAGTTATAATTCAAATGCAATGAACAAACATGGATATTGAGATAGGACTGCAAATTCACGAAGATATGGGCACATTAAAGATCAATAAAGTAATGTTAAAAGCTTGCAATGTAACTGGACAAGTCAGTAGGTATATGTATGCTCCATCAATTCAGTAGACATCCACCTTTCCCACCAAAGTAATTCAATTTCTCCCCAATACACATCAATTTCATTGTTTCATAATCAAGAGTTTAGATTGGAAACTTACACTGAGCAAGACAGCAGTTTCAAGGGCATGAGCCTCTTTGAATGTTACATAAGCAGTGCAAGCATATTCTCCAGATCTGTTTATAACAAAAGGAATTCACCCGTCATGAAAAAATACAATTACACACACAACACATTTTTTTTATGAGTAAGCTGGACTTGAACCCATGACCTCAAAGTTTGACTGAGCTATGGGTCTAAGCCCACAGGCACAACATACATTGGAAATGGTATAAAAGAAAATGCAATTACACACACAACATACATTTTTTGATAGAGATTTATAACGAACTAAAGACAACAAATCCAACCCATATTAGTTATGATAGAAATCAGTTTAAATAAGATGAGAAATCGACAAATTTAAGAAAGATTGGCCGGGGGGGTAGGTCCAGCCACTACAGTAAAATGATGATGCAAATCATCAACATCATACATTATCACATCACAATAAATTAGCAGATATTTTAATATTCGACACATTAAAAAAATAACAATAATACATATATATATATATATATAGAAGATCAATATTAGCTATAACATGATGATGCACATTGCACCACATCATGTACTGCCCATGTGATAATACATCATGCACATCATGCATCATGAACCATGCCATTTGAAAGCTCACCTCAGCTTGGCCCTTGGCTTGACCAGCTTTGTAACCCATGCTTTGAGTGTTACCAGACATCTTTGTTTTTCTCTTTTTGAGTCTTCAAACACAAAAGCAAAGCAAATCAAATTCTCTCTTTCTTTGATTCTGCAAAGCCAAGCCATACACCACGCTGATTTATCACCCATTGTTCTCCGAGCTTCTTTATCGATTCCTAATATTCCATTTGGTATTGAAGTCTCATTCTACAGTAAAGTAAAATAGGAAGACAACAAAAAGTCAGACACTATCAAGAAAATTAAATTAAACACTACATGGAGCATGACAAGCATGAGTATCTAACAAAATCCACGTCAACAACAAAATACACCA
This sequence comes from Akebia trifoliata, assembly GCF_017979445.1. Lineage (NCBI taxonomy): Eukaryota > Viridiplantae > Streptophyta > Magnoliopsida > Ranunculales > Lardizabalaceae > Akebia > Akebia trifoliata. The sequence continues at coordinate 31,374,649 of NC_141376.1, forward strand.
AAATTTACTAGCAAAAGGATAAAATGAACACCATACTGCCAAATAAAAGCATAGCACAATGACTGTATAGCTTACAAGTAGAGTAGTGTCCAGAAGTATAGGTCAGCCATTGCTTTCAACTCCACCGTCCATTCATTATACATATCCCTGCAAACCAAACATCAGCCTAGTTTAGTGATATAATTTGAATTTATTGCCACTATAATATAATAGATTGCACAAACTAGAATTGGTCATTCATAGGAGTCTACGTGGACCAAAATCCAGAATCCAAGCCCATCCTCTGGCCTACCATGTACTGTACTCCATTTGAATGGCATAAATTAGGCTTTTTCGTTCAAGAGACACCTATTTTTGAACCATGCCATGTGAGGTGATGTGGAAGACACCCTCCACCTGAGCTGCCCCATTTAAAGAAATCAGTTAGTCCAGAGTTCTGGATTGTCGTTGTACACGTGTTGGTTCATTTTGTAAGATAATGGTGGCTGCTGTGCCGTCTATCTTCGAACTTACATAAAGCTGGATCTCTTTTCAGGATCTGCAATCACTGGCCCCATTGGGAAGGAGTGTGCTGATTTGTGGCCCAGAATTGCAAGTGCTGCCAACGCAATTGTTTAGGGAGTTTAATCCAATCGTATTTTCAAGCGTTAGAAATGTAGATGCAACTATGTAGCTTTGATTTGCTTTTGTTTTCAATATTTTTTTTGGGTAAATGTGGTCAAATGGGAGTTGCTTTTATTCTATGTTTTTTAATGGCTTGTTAAACATTTTGTTCCAAAAAAATTCTGAAGAAAACTGTATGGTTGAACTTGTGGGGTTTTCTATATACAACTAATAAAGGAATGGGGATGAGAAGAATGTGGAGACATTGAAAGGTAATTTTCTGCTTAATTAAATATTTTGTTAAAGGATGCCAAAGGTCTCAAATAGAGTAATTTGATTGAGAGTTATGTCAAAATCACCTTTGGAGTTTGATTTCAAATATTTTGTTAAAGGTTCTGAAGTCAAGGTTCTGAATGCCAAAGGTCATTCAATATAATTCATGATTGAGTTTTTTCTTTGAACTCTTGCTTCAAGAGTGGTTTTTTTTTTTTTTTTTCTCTATTTCAAAAAAATAAAATAAGAAGGGGAAAGGGGTGAGGGTGAAAGTTAATTTCTCATGCTATCATTTTGAAAATATAGAAACCAACAGAAATAAAAAACTCGTCGGTGCTTCCAAACTCACTCATGGAGTCGTTTTAACTGGTAGTTTAGATTTATATAAAATTTCATTTAGCACTTAAGTAGGACCCTTGTGTACTAGATATACCTGGAAAACAAAGATCAATTATGGAAGGCCAAGACAAACAAGCAAAATCTTGTATTAAATAGAAAAGAAATGGAAAACAAAGGTCCCCAATTTGTAGTTGCAACTACACCAATGGGAGCAAGTATTTGATGGGTCCTTCCTTGAATAATCTCCTATACCAATAGTTGATTCAACTGCATCACAAGCATCGATATGGCATTGTTTTGGAGGGGCAGAAAAAATTGGTGACTGGCCAGTAAATCGTTTATAGTGATTATAATCTGATTGAGTCAGGTTTTGCTCTCAGGAGATCTCTTAGTTTGGAACTCCTTCAATTTTAGGCCCACTCTCCATGTATGTGTAGCCAAGAAAAGAAAATTGAAGTATATTCTCAACCTCTATCTCTAAAGCTGTAAAGCATACCTGTGATATGTATTCTTTCATTCTCCCACTGACCGACTGATCTAATGCTCTCTCAGCAAGCTCATAAAACAATGTATTGCCTTCTGGGCCATTAACCTTGTTCTTCTGCAAATATCTACGCAGTAAAAACAGAATCAAGCAGAAATCTGGGGAAAGCCATCAGATGTTGATGCTGCTCGCAAGTAAAATCATAGCTCGTGTCTGTGTGTATAAATTCACTCTAACCTCTGTTGGACGATTGCCTCTAATGCCTGCTTGAGGTTTCCAAGGAATGGATGGCTTTCATCGGTTTCAGAAAGTCCCAGTCGCCTCAAATGATGCCACAGAGTTTCTGCAGTTCTCTCCCAATTCCAAAAAGTTGAATCCATTTATTTTGAGAACAATGAAAAGCAAAAATGAAGCAAGAGATTGCTAATGCAAGCTTGATACATGGAGTAATTGCTAAACCTAAACAGCATGTTAGAACACCTGGTGCAAAGGCAGGAGTTGTGAGTCCACATAAGACATTTTTAGCTAAAATGTCAACCTTATCAGATTATCATAACCATCTAAATATTTGAATTATGATATTATTTTGGATAGCTTAAACGAATTTGACAACCCCTGAACAGGTCTATTGTTTAGATGGTTGGGATCCGCAATCAGCTAGATCTTGGCATAGAGGGTTTCTACGTAATGCACACCAACAAACGGGTAACAACCACCTATAAGTGTGAAACTTGCCCAAATGTTCTCCTTATTGATGGTAATTACTGTCTATAACTCTTAAGACTGTAGACCTGCTCCATTATGAAACATACCTTCTGGGATTTTGCCTCCCGCAAGATATACTATACTGATAACAACAAAAGTAAAGCCTGTCATGTGCGAAGTCTCTGTATCTTCGACATATTTCCTATACACATCAGCAGACAGCTCGCTTATAATTACATATGATTTTGCATCTGTAACACCTGGATTGCATTATCAGAACAATAATTAGTGTCAATGCAGGGAAAGTATAAGATGTGATGAGCCATATTCCTAGTTAGGACATATTCTGTATCAGAGAGCGTTAATAGCTTCTCACTTTGTTGTGAAGAACGACCCTGATTTGTGGATGAAGAGCGAGACCGTTGAAGTTCCCTCATTTCAAACCCAAAAATTTTAGAAAGCTTCTCTATGGCTTCTTTAATAATAAGAGAAGGAAGGGCCCGCTGGCGATAGTTTTTGGTTATCAGTTGAGTGAGTTCATCCCTTTTGATAGGACACCCAGAGTTCTGATGGGTTTTGAAGAGTACATAGCGGATTACTTCTGCAACGAGCTTATCCTTTTCCTGCAAAAGAACATTTCACAAATCGAAAAGGGGAAAAAAATCTAAATTCTTCTGAAAGAAAAGGTATCAAACTCAGAAATGAAACTAGGTCACTGTAAACCTCTTTGGAAATGTCAATCTGAGAGAAGTCTTCACCTGAATTCGCCATCCTGTACCAATATATTTAAACATTCAGTGCTTCTTATATAAACAGGTAAATTAAGTTTCTTGAAAAAGATCGCCCAAAGAGCCCAAAGGGAAGGAGAGCTTTTCAAATGTAATATAAAAAGAACAGTTGAAAAGAATCCTCAGTGGCAGAATTAAAGAGAAGATCCTGTGAAAAAATAGAAAAAGGTACCCGTGCTACTATCAATCAAAAGAGGATGGAATAAAAAAAATTGTGAATAAGAACATTATATGTGCGTGCACATAAATATAAATGCATATCAAATTTGACATAGACTCAGTGTTTCTGAATGCACATTTTATAGAAAAGGCCTAAAGCCACCACCCAGCTATTTCAGAACAGCTTACACATTCCACGGATTCGTCAACATGGCCATTAGGGCATGTCTATTCTATAAATAATAATGTAATAATTATGAGTTTTTATGTATTTTGGTATTTCCACAGGGAAAGGATGGAATGAGTAGAAGAAGTAGTCCATGCCTATGCTGCATGCTTGGCACCATGCAAAAAAAGACTTGTATGAACTCTTCTACACCCAAAAAAACAATAATCGCTAAATAGATAACTGTAACCAGCCCTTTCGCCCCAAGTTTTCTAAAGAATTCAGCAAATCAAATAGCTAAAACTACTATCAATAAAACAACTTGGATCCAAAGGGCATAGATTAGAATCCTACGTGTGTTCGAATAAAAGGAGGACAACTTCCCATTATTCATTTGTTGAAAAGATTCAAATCCTAAGACACAATAAATTTTTATTAGTTTAACTCCTCAATATGAACACGAAATGCAGCACGAAATGCAGACGAGAGAGAGAGAGAGTGAGGCTTCGTTTATTTGCAGACGAGAGAGAGAGTGAGATTCGTTTTCAAATTTCAGACGAGAGAGAGAGAGACAGAAAACGAAACAGAATTCGTTTGAGACGAGAAACAGAGAAAACGAAGAGTGAGTGAGTGAGTACAGCGAGAGTGAGTGAGTGAGTGAGTACAGCGAGAGTGAGTGAGTGAGTGAGTGAGTGAGTGAGTGATTTTGTGCGAAATAAATCTTATATAACGACGGTCAAACTTTGACCGCCACAAAAAGTCGTTGTATTAGCTAATTTTTCTTGTAGTGTGATCAGATGGTCTTAGTCTTTATAATTTGAAAAATAAACTCTTCTTACAGACAATTTCCCTTTTAATTTAAAAGAACTGATTGGATGTTTAGGTATTTGATTGGGTAGATCTTCAATGGCATCTTCTAGAAGGATTACCCAATGTTGAAAATGTATAACACTTGTTTTCATTAAACATTCTGTCCAAGGAAAAAATACCACTAAAAAAAAAAATCATTCTTCCACACTGTTTTGTCTGTAACAACTTATCCTTACCTAATGTTCTTTATAATAATGAAGGTTTTATTGGTACAATTATATACATAGTGAAAACAATGTAAATAATAGAAAGGGGAAACTACTAAAACAGTTAGGTATTTTGCTGAAATTACTCAATAAACCATATTATTAATTACAAAAATGGTTATTTGATGCACGATTGTTGTATGAATAATTTGATGAACTTTTTCAAACGCGCCGATCGGAGCAATGGGATATATCTATTTATCTATCTCTTGACTTGAAATGGGGGTAGGTTTGAAAAAAGATCCTAGAGTGTTTAGGTTGGGCCAAGAGGGTCTCTGCTGGCATTCGTCCATGAAAAAGCAAATGTGTAGTCATTTTTATTGACAATGAAGTTCTTTTGACTGAAAACAAGGAGAATATCAATACTTATACTAGTAATCATGATGAAATTACCGGTAATCATGCTGAGTTGAATTGAATGTAGGTTCAGAGCAAGGGTAAATAAGTAAATAACAAATGTGACTAAACAATATAAAGAAATCCATTTTGGTATTATGAAAAAAAAAGGAAACAACAAGGTAAAAATCGCACACAAGGACTTACGTGGTGTGGCAGTGTGTCTATGCTCACGAAACATAACAAGAACAATCATTATTTTCTCATAAAGTCCGGATTGTATGCATCCAGGGTGGAGGATTGAAGTCCTCCCACACTTCAACACATGCCATGTAAATCATAATCCAAGGACTTAGTGCTTGAAATATCTCCTTTTTAAAATTTCTTTGAATTGTGACTGTGTTGAGGTGTGGGAGGAGGATTTTAATCCTCCACCCTAGGTGCATATGATCTAGACTCTCTCATAACTTTTACTGCACTAGAGATCTCTATTTATAAAGTCGGGAGTAGATAAAAAAAAACCTATCTCCCAAAAATTAGAAGAAAAAAAAAAAAAAAAAAAAAAACTAAAGAAATACAAGACATCTCATGCACAAGAGCTGCATATAAATAGTTATGAAATGAAGTATATGACCATTTCTTTTTCAATATAAGATAAACAAATATATGAGATTATTCAGATTTTTTGCAAAAAAACTCATCGGTTTTTTGTAAAACATCCATAATAGAACTATAATATTTAGTTCACATTAGGAATAAGATAACATATTGGAGTTAATTGTCACATTGTATTATATTGGAAACCTAATAGTGTGTATGGTTGGTTTTCAATGAATTCTGAATTTTATCAATTTACGTAGGCAATGAGAGAATCTTCTCTTTTGGGAAGAGATGGCTTTGGAGTTTCACTCCTTGAACAAGAAGCACAAGAGGCTTGGTCCATCTTCAAATAGATTGTTCGTTCATTTATATATCTTCTTCTTAATCATTTGTCGACAACAACAAATTTTAGACAAATTGGTGATTAATTAATGCCAAATAAGATGATAAGACGGCGACAACAACAACGTCTCAAAGATTTAGGATCGGCTAAATAAATCATATGTTCCTCCATATTCCACTGATAGCATGTTTCTTCATCCTATCATGGTGTATTCAGAGTTGGAGTGGCGTCCTTACAACCTAAAAACCTTAATGGTTAAAAACAAATAATGTGATTTTCTAATTTTCTTTTGGACTATATATAGTTTTTTTGTTTTGTTTTGTTTTCCACCACTTTGATTCGAGCACCCACGTATGTGTGGCAAAATTATTTCTCTGTATTCATGCTCTATGTGAATGTTTATATTGTATTTAGTAACTTATGTTTTATCATTCCCCACATTTTCAATGACAATTCTAATAATATTCCCATCATTTTCAAGAAAATTGTATAATTTTTTTTTTGAAATATTTCTACAATTCTAACCTAAACTTGGCTGCAATAGACACTAAAATCAAAATTTAGTTGCTTCATCTCGAAGTTGTTACTAAGATTTTTCTACAACTAATTTATGAACTTGTATCAGATCCTTACCAAGGAATTTGACACTATTTTTACATTAATTATCAACCTCATCCTTTTTTCTTCTTCTTTTTCCCCTTTATTTGATACCCTCCTCTTGGCACTTCTAATTACTTTGTTTTACAAACATTGTGTCTGATTCAAGTAATTAGTGCAATTCTTATTTTTATCCATCAAATCAAGCAGAGGAAGCTATAAGGTATTTGACACCAACTTCCAGAGATAAGAAAAAAATGTGTTTTTTCTTAATTTTGGAATGGATATGTTAAGAATCTAAAGGATGTAGTATTGATGGATTGTGCCCATCACTCTAAAGAAATATTCAAAAAGAAATTCCTGACCAGATTACAACAAAAAGGAAAAAATAATAATATTATAAAAATTAAAATTCTCAATCCTTCATTTCCATATCTCTTGCTAATAATTCTCAATTGATACTCAAAACTCTCAAATTAATGAGATCTAACATATCCTCAGATCCAACTTATTCACCTTTAGCTAGTACTTTTCTATTAATATTACAACCTCTGAACATTGATAATAAAATCATACAAATTAGAGCACCAATATAGACTTTCAAATGTTCATATAAAATTCTCTTCATTTGTACACATATTTCATTTTTTTTTTTTTATAAAGAATAAAATAAATCATAATTCAAAAAGGTCTTTCAAGCTCCTTGAAATCAGCTGATTCAATACATTCAGACTTACCCCTGTAAAGATTCAGCAATTTCAACAATTCTGTAGTCTTCTCCTTTGTTCTCTCACCACAACCAACTTGTAAGAGTAACAAAAGCTTCTGAAAAGCACCCACTTGAAGAGCCTCCACAAGAACACCTCCATCCTCTCTTTTTTCATTCTTACAAAGCTTCCAAAGAGACGAGACAGCAAACTCGGTCGCCATATCTGACACTCGGAGAAGTTTCTTGACTAAGACTGGCATAGTTAGGGAATGATTATAAGCTTGTTCTCTTCCTTCCTCACAACCACAAATCGCATCGAATACAGCTAGGGACTTCTCATTTATGCTTCTTTCGGAGTCGACAAGAATTTCTACAAGTAGTGAAACCAAACCCATCTTTGCCAATCTTGATTTAATTTCATCTCTAGATGAAACCAAGTGGTAAATAACCATTAAAGACGCTTTTGTAGTTGCAGGGCAGATGGGTTCTTTAATTAGCTTAAACAATGGTTCAATCCCTTCCTTGATCTCTGCTAAGGCTTCTACATGTCTTTGATCCAAAGATTGAAGTTCTTTAAGTACCAAAACTGCGTTCCGTCTTCCCGAGATATCTCCACACTTCAAAAACCATACTAGGCAATTTAAAGATGTCGATGAGCCCAAGTACATTTGGGCTTCTGCATCAAGTGAAAACGTTGATGTAAGTAATGATAAGATTGCCTCCAATATCCCAACATGTTGCTCAAACGATGATTTTGCAAAGGTTTCGAATGCCGCTGATAATACCCCTATTGTTCCATTAGCAACAATGCACCGCCTATTACGCTCGCTCTCCTTCGCCAAGTTCTTGATCTTTTCCACCAATTCCCAACACTTGGATTGATCTCTTTTTTGAGCTGCAGATGTAATCCTTGAAAGAATTTCTGAGACCTCAACTGGGGATATCGGAATTCGTGGTGTTGGAATCCTCTCAATACCATGAGAGCGATTAGCGACACACCAATCTTGTATCATTCTCGTTATAGTATGATTTGGGATCTGATCGAAGCTCCTTAACATTTGATTTGTCACCGGGCAAGTGAAATTTCCAGCTTCCATCCATGTCTCAATGCTTTCACGATCATATGTGATCCCCGTCGATAATGTAACTGGATCTTTCATTAGGTCTAGTGATATGGGGCACCGGAAATGGGTTGGAATCGTGACCTCCATGTTTGGGTACACATTGGTTTTCTTGTTTCCGGCACGCCGGCTGGCTCTTCGTTGTCTCCAAGTTGATATCATTTGTTTGGCTGTGTTGGTTGGTATGATGAGAGAAACAAGAAAGATAAAAAAGGAAGAATGATTTTGCGTTTGTGAAGAAGAGAAGGGAATTCTATGGGTATATATATGCATATATGTTGTATGTTTAGTCAGATAATACAGATCATACGCGGTTGGTTTCAACTTTAAACTTCTGTGTGAATAAAAAAATAGAGCATAACATGGAACCTTTCAAACGGGAGGGTGAGAAGTTAGAATGTCTGGATCCTGTACATCAGGGAATGAGATAATTATATAACTTCAGTTTTTGAAGCTCATTGTTGACCCTATAATATTTTTGGAAAATACTGGACTTCCTTCCTCATGCTGACGTGGCAGTATGTACAGAATATAGATGCTTTTCCTTAAGCTACAAGTGAAAAAATCAATTGTCTTGTACACAGCACCATGTCACCCAAAGTGTTGAATGCAGTGTCGAGGGATGTTAGCGTAATACTCAATATTTAATTAAAAAATCAGTTCGATTAATAATTTCAAGTAAATGGGTTCAAAATCTCGTATGTATAACACCTCAGTCTTCTAGAGATCATGACCTAGATAAGACTAAAATATAAATAAAAAAAAATAGAGTTTTTTTATTTTTAATCAAAGGCTTTGTAAATGAGCCGTCATTGAACTCTCAAATTTAAAATTTAAATCAACAGCGAATTTTTTTTTTTCTTTTATGTTCTTAAAATTTTCGTTCTCTACGTCTGTATGGCATCCGATCATGTTTTTGGATGTTGCAAGAATGGGTAGTTACGAAATTTTCCTAAGTAATTTAATCACGAATGTTTTTTCATAATAAATTTAACATCTAAGATACTTACGTGGATATGAACATGGAGATTAAATTTTTGAAGAGTGAAACGAATGAGTAGATATGAAAACAATTGCAATACTAGGGTACATAGCTCTAACCATACTTGGATAGTTGGAGCTGGAGGACAAAATTGAAACGTTCAATCTACCCAATATTTTTGAAATAAGACTTCAATGAAGTGATGATGAAATTGAAGAACGAGAAGGCCCGAAAATTGGAGGCCACATGGCCCAAAAAGGATGCATTGAGTTGGGTAACTAATCTACTCCTTAGATTATAGGATCTAAAAGTCGGTTGTGACTTGTGAGGAAGAAGTGAAAGGTTTTGAATATTTGACCGTTGAAAGTTTGAAAATGTACACCAGAGGATGGTCAGAGAGGGAAACAATTAGAGCCCTGAAGTTTGACCTGTTGAACAAATTCCCGTCAACGAAGCGGTGCACTTGACCCAGTCCTCTCTCTCTCTCTTCGAGTCATCTTTTCAACTAGTATACGTTATTATTTGTTTTCTGTCCAACTATAACACGTACTCAACGCGCAACCCACCCTTCTCGTTTTCAAATTTGTTGACGCGAACATAACACGCACCAACTTTAGCCAACACATTTTGGCTCAATACAGCTGAACCGGATTTTGGGTGTCAAATTGAGCGGTTCAGGCCCGGTTTGAACTGAATAAGTCAATTGAAATCGAAGTTTGGACATAAGTTGCGTATAATTTGGGAAAATTCCCTAAATTTCAAGAGGAATGGTGTGCTATTATTAAAAGTTGGTGTGCTCATAGAATCTCTCGAAAGAAAAGATGATTGGATTCTAGCTAACAATAAATTTGGCATTGACTTAGCATCAGAGAAAGTTTGCCAAGTATCACGTTAAGAGAATGTTAGTTTGGGAGTTTAATTACACATTATTCCTTTTGCATTGGTTTCCACAAGTTAACTTTATCTTCAAGAGATTCAATTAACCTTCATTTACAAAAACAATTTTGCCTTCAAACACATCTCCACTAAAACTCATTCCAAAATTGTATATGCCAACAATAATGCTCCAAAATAAATGTATTAATTGATATTTTCTTGAGATCTCAAAAATTTTAAAATAAATAGAGAGAGAGAGAGATCATAATTTTGTGAGGACCTTGTTCTATGAACATCATGTATCTCTAGCTTTAGGTGGACCTAAAAAAAAAAATTTAATTTTAATTTTTTGCTTATCCCCACCCTTTGTTTGAGACTAATCCCATAGTTACACACACTGTCCCCTTGAAATGTCTTATGTGCAACTAGTTGAGTCGAGGGTCAACCCGACCCTAAAAGGTTGCCCCAACGAATTCATTGCCTTGTGAGGTTTCAAACTCTTCACCTAATCTTTATGACAAGCTTATCAAGGCTCAGCTTGCCACTAAAATAATTTAAATATGTTTGTTACTTTTAACCATTCTTTTTAATATGCCAAGATGACAATATGCAATGGATATAATCATCCATAAAAATGGCTCAAACGACTTCAAGCATATTGTATCAAGGTAATATAAACAAATTTCTTTTAGGATATGTTTGATTGCACATGAAAAATAAGGTGGAAAATCAATTTTTATGGAAAATGACATTTTCAAGTGTTTGATTGCACATGAAAATGAAAATTCATTTTTCATATCAACCAAAAAGTCCACCAAAACATGGATTTCACTTTCTTACTCGTATGAGTGGGAAAGTGAAATCCACCCAAAATTTTCATCCCCAATTCTTCCACACTCATATCTTCTTTTTCCCTACCACCACCATCACCATTACAATAACCTTGTCATCGTCACCATCTTCGTCACCGTCACCGTCACCATCGTCGTTGCCGTCACCGTCATCACTATCTCCGACCACTTTCTCTCTCTCTCTCTCTCTCATCTTCTCCGCCGCCACCACCACCACGCTCTTCCTTTATCTTCCTCATCATCTTCTTCCTCACTTACTTCCAGCACCACCACCACGACGACATCCTCCCCCCTCCCTCTTCCTCCTTATCTTCTTTTTCCTCTTCCTCTTCCCCTCCTCTCATTTTTTTTCTCCTCCTCCTTCTCTCATTCTTCTTCTTCTTTTTCCCTAGGATTTTTTCCAAGTATAATCAAACAATAGAATTTGATTTTCCAACCCTACATACTTTCCACCACTATTTTTCCATGGATTTCAAATTCCATGGAAAGTCACTTTCCATGCAATTAAACATACCTTCAGAGCTTTCTTCGATATAGATTATGGATCACCACCATTTTCCAAGTGAGGACGCACACGTTAAATGAGTAGTATATATAATTTCGTTTAAAAGATAAAAATATTTGTAGTGAGTTTTGTCAACTTCTCAAGATAATGAATTCCTTTATTTGCATACATCAAAAAAGCCAATTGCACCAACTTATGTGACTTTTGTTTAAATTTTTTTTTTGCAATTTTACACTTTCATTATGATTTATTGTAGGCACCTTCACATACCGAAAGGTGTGTGCAAAAATCCCACCAATTGGAAACAACACTTCACTCTCACCGATTGAAACCTATAAATTTCTACAAAAAATATTAAATACAAATTAATTTGCATGGATAAAGGCATAATGGCCATTACACTCAAGTATTTTCATTTCTTCGGTGTTCATCGATAGATTTGAAGCAATGAAGGTAAGTTTTATAGGATTTTTATGATTCATCTTCTTTATTTACATTTTTTTGATAGTGTTATGTCATATGGAATGAGCAACGAACATAATCACATGAAATTTGTTTCATTTTCAAGTATTATTAACCTTTGTAACAAATGTTAGAAGCAAAAGATTGTTGTTTAATTTTTCGATGTCGTTCGATAGATTTAGACTGAATGTGGAAGAATAGCTTTGGTATGTACATACCAAATAGATTGATAGTAGGACTTCAGCTCAAAGTGAAGCATCAGATCCACCTAAGGTTTCTTCAGTTCAAAGTGAAGCATTACCTTCTTCTTCTAGGCATACAATGAATAAGGTACTAATCAAGAAGTGTTTATTTTATCGGAAGAGATCATATGATCGTGAAAGATACATCCAACATTTCATAGATGAGGTATTCAAGTATATTGTAGATGTAAATGAAATACCCAAGGATGAAAATTGTGATTTTAAAGAGGTTGCTGGACTTTCTGGTATTTGTTCCTTATAGAATGATACTTCCTTTTTTTTTTTAATGTAATATATGAACAAATAATTTCAAACCTTCTTGTGTTTACAAGTAGAAGTCAGTCCATAGGGAAGCAATGTTATCAATAGTTTAACGAAAATTAAACGAGAAAAAATAGTTATGTTTCAAAAATGAATTTTTGGAATTATTAACTACGAATTAAATTGCATAAAATAAATAAATCAAGTAAATAAGCAATTAAATGTCTGAGGAATTAAATATGTCATGAGTCAGATTAGTAATTAGCTCATTTTTTATTTATGTTTTTTATTACTCGAATTAAGGTCACGTCTAAGACTCTTAATCCGGAAGATATATCTTAAGTCCGAAGTCCAAGTCTAAGGTCTCATTCCCTTGTGATGCAATAATTTTTAAGGATTATCCATCACTTCGAGCATCGATCATAGTAAGACTTAATCCAATAATGATCAATCATGACATGTGATGGAAAATAAGGAAAATTATGTTTAAAATAATTTAAGCTTTAAGGTATATGAAGTGAAACCTATTAATCATCTAATGATTTTAATAAATTAAAGTAAATGCTTGCTAACTGTTAAACTTGCTCACTGCTTCTTTAATTTCCTAGACGGAAAGAATCTAGGTGATCATCGCAACGTTAAGTAAATAAATTAAAAGAAAAAGAAATAGATAGAATGGAGACTGAAAGCTTTGATTGATCTACAACTTGTCGATAACCTCCATTCTTCTTACGACAAAATTTAAACTAAATTTACAAAATGAAAAACGAAAAAAAAGATGGGGGAAAAGAGTAATGAAAATTGCATAAATTTTGCAAAGTAGCAAGGTATAATATTTTATCATAGGCTTGGGGATTATTTATAGGATTTGGATAGATGAAATAGTAGAAGACAATGTAGTGATGGGGTGAAGTGGAAAATATAAGAATGGTTGAGTGGAAAATAAGTGGGATTTATCTTAACTTAGTCAAAAATGCTTTGAAAATTAGGTAAGTCTTGGCTTTGGGCTTTGATTAAACTTGAGCTTTAGGGTCTATTTTGAATACACTTAATAAAAATGTGGTATCTCCGAAATACTAACACAAAGCCCCATGTCAAATCTCGAGGTACTAGGTGATGCTTCAAAATTTCGACATGGTATCATCTGTTTATGTTAGCATTTCAAGGCACTAAATACATGCTTCACCTGATAAATAATATACATAACAACCTGCTTATGTACATACAAAATATAATAACAACAGTGACCTATTTACATCTAATAACGTACGATAAATTAGAGTGCGGAAAGATAAATAAAATATAGGATTAAAGTCCTAACGTTTTACCAAAATCTATAATACTCCTGACGAATTAACACCACTAGAAGGTATAGCCCTAATATTCACTAGGTAACGGATTCTGGTCATCAACCTGACTTATCAGATAATCCTCACTCGTGCTCTACACTTGCCTTGCCAAGCTTTGGATTTGAAACTAATAAAATAGAAAAGAAAAGGGCGAGTAACAATGGTTACTTAGCAGAGAAGCAAATAATTTCTATCAATAATTTCTCCTAACATTAACAAAGAAACATACTAAATCATTTTAACATAAGTAAAATTTTACAGAATAAATTAAGATTAACAGGTATGTATAGTCAAGGATGAGTAACTGAACATTTTTAAAACTCACATTCAATCAATTAATAATACTCACTATAGCATTTTCTTTTATGCAAATCTAATTGACTAAATGAAAACATTAAACATGCATTGCATTTTAAATATCAAAATAAGACAATAGTGCATAATACACAATGGTGGAGTAGTGGAATTAAAGAATTGAGATTCACAATTGGATCACTCCTAGTTGAGACATGATATTTCATAATAAAGTATTAGTTCCTGATTTTGTAGATAATCGTTGTTTATCACACTTGGAAGACCATTTATCTGACTCAGCCTGGTCATTTGACGTGATCGTAAGTAATATGTCTCTTTTCGATGTGTCTAAACGTTCGACTACTATAGATTGTGAGTGATCATTGATTAATCATCTTCGTCTATGCCTATCAGGTGTGTCAGTGATTCCCAAATATACAACTCCATTCGTATATGACCACCTTTACATTACAAGTTCATTAGTAAAGATAAAGATGAATAAACTAAGATTCCAATTGTGACTCCACTCTCATACGTGTCTCATACCATGTATGAGTTTGGCGGTTCCTACTGTGGATTCCAGGATAATATATCACTCCAGATGATATAACATATTATTCCTTCAAGTATTCACAAGTTCTTTAACAGTTCAATAAATAGTTGCATATACATATCATTTCTTTTCTTTGAAAATAAATAAGAAATTAACATTACAGAGTTGAGAATGGATATCTAATTTTCTACCATGTGACTGTGGCCACATGGTTAAAATAAATAACATAACAGAAACAAAAATTGCGCCTCGCGCTATAGAAAGTAAATAAACATGCAACCAATATCATTATCCCTATATATGCATTCTCCAACCCACACACAACATTATAATGTAAAATACAGACATCGGCCCTCGGGTGTAATTCTTACATTTTATAATTTTATCCATTTTTTTTTTATTATTGCACTTTTTACGTTTTCAAACACATATTTTATTTTTAGATATTCATTCACTCAAATATTTATTTTCTGCTATTAAATCATTTTTCACATTTGAAAATTTATTTTTATCATTTAAATTAAAAATTTACAAAACTTATATCAAAATGGGGTCTAAGTAGTGCATAGAACTCATTTGGTGGAAATAACCCTATGAAATATCATATCCACGTATAATTTGTTATAAAATACAATTAAATACATCAAATATGAAGGTCCTGATATGAATTTTAAATAACGAAAAAAGTTCAATATTTTTGTAACACATAATAAATTTTTATTAAAATCCTAAATGCAATTTTCACAATCTATAGTTAGCAATAGAAATTGAGAGTCTCTACCAATCTCTATGCTACAGAATTGAAGCACGTGTATGAAAATCGAGATGATCAACTCAGAAATTGAGGTGGATCAGACATCAAGATGGTTGATTTTTTATCGGATCCGGTGGTTTCAAAGATCTAAATATCGTCATCCTTTCTCCTTTCTACGACGGAGGACGGTTTGGCCTCGAAGTAGATGAAATTTGAGGTCGAAGTTTCGAAACTCCCATGTATCCTAAGATTGTTTTTCAACGAAACAGAAAGAAAGAAAAAAAGAAAAAGAAAAGAAAATGTGTGGGTTTTGTAGAGGTCGATGCTACGGATGTTTTTTTCTTCTTCGTCGGAAGTTCACGACAACCTGTTCGTGACAAATCTAAGGTTGAAAGTTGAGAAATTTTTTTTTTTTAAAAACTCTCGGTTAGTTTTTATGCATTGGAAGAGAAGATAAATAGTGATTTTTATTTAACATTTATTTATATATGTTGACGGGATGAAATCGATATTTTTAATATTGTTTCGTTTGATTATAACTTGACCGTCCGAACTTCTAAAGTGACGAGTAAATACTCTATTTTATATAATTTTTCATTCCAGATCTAATGACGTGGTCAAATTCTATTTCTAATAACAATTCACTTTTTTAGCCTGATGGGACCATAAAATTGATGTTGTTTCCGTTTTTTTTTTATGACAATACGACTTTCTAGGTTCTAAAAATGATAAGTGTAGATACTCAAATTTGACTGGAACCTCGATAGAAAATGCCCCAAAATTCATAAAAATTGGGACGGACCTCAAAGATAAAACCTTCAAATTTCTTTCAATAAATGGCCTAAGGCCCTACCCACGTGGCCTATGGACCCAAAGCTACCCCACCACTCTACACTTTTCAACCTAGTCCAACCCAAATTCAATTCAATTCAACCCACTACTATACCCAAGCCCAACTTACCCCCTAAGCCCATACAACTCAACCCATCATCTATCACTACCCAAGCCCAATTCTCAACCCAAGCCCAATATCACAACCAATCAACTAAGATTATCAAGGTGGGACACTTGTCACCACCTCAATTCACTTCCCTCATTCAACTACCTACTCCCATCACCTTTTTCTAAAAAATCATTTACCTACATCTCAACCCATACCCTTCTTTAACTTACCCTCGTCATTTCCTGCAAATCCATCTTCACAAACCAAACATACACCCCTTCTCTCCAATCAAATACTCATTATCTTCAATCAACACACATAAAACATTTCATCCTATATCTTTTGACACATGTCATCACCTCTTTCACCTTCCCAATACCTAACCAACTAATCCGCTTGCACAACCCAATCTTTTAATCAAAACTCACTTCCTTTAACTCACCAAACACTCAACCAATCAACTGCCATCTTACGACCTCATTCTCTCAACCAAACACTACTCATTTCATTCCATTTAACACTCAACCAAAATGGGTTGAAATATCCAAATCATTTGGATCACAAATGATCCATTTCAACATCCTTCCACAAATACCCTTCCATCTTTTTTAATTAAAACACACCCCTCTCACAAACCTTACACAATTCTACCCTTTCTTATCATTTCACCCCATTTTACCCCTAAAATAACTCCCAAAATTCTATAAATCCCCTCTCATTCTCAACACAACCACCCAATAAAAAAAATGCATCCCTAATAGAAAAAAATACATTCCCAATAGAAAAAAATATACAATGATACTTTCTTATTTCTCCACTCTCATTCTACTCACTAATCACCCTCAATTTTTCAACTTATCAACTTAACCCTCAATCATCAAAGGTCTAACTCCTTATCATATCAAGATCAAGACAATGAAAACTCATATTTTAAAGAATCAAAGAAGATGAAGACAAGGTCAATGTGGGTTTTGGACAAATAATCCCCCTTTTCTCCCCTCCAACTTCCCTCTTCTACTTTTCTCCCTTTTCTATACCTATACACATACCACGAAAGTTTTGAGCCATTGAAATGTCCCTTTTTCAATAAGGGTGCCCTCAATGGTTTAAACCAACATCAAAATCCCTCACATTCGAGGGCACATATCGAATCTTTTTTATTTTATTTTCAAAACGATTGAATCTGAGATTACCACCAATCATGAAGGAAGTATGGTGCCTAACACCTTCCTTACTCCCTAACATGGACCCCCTTACCTAGATCTAAGATTGGACCAATTAGCTATATCCGTACGAGAGTCACTAAAATGCCAAAATAACATGTTTTTCAAAAAATGCAACTTGGGTGACCATTCACACCATTTTCCAAAAAGAATGGTGGCGACTCCAAAAAAATCCCAAAGTGGGAAAGATATTTGAAAACAAAAATCTTGTGTCCATAGCTTGGTGACTCCATTGGGAAGACCACTAGAAGGTCTGACCCTTTTTTTGATTCGATCATTTTAAAAAGAAAAAAAATAGTTTCATTTGTTTGCATTTGTGCTTATCTACTAACATCTTTTATGTCTTTTTTTTTTTGTCATTGGAGAATGTATGTAATATTTACTTATTTTACGCTTTGTATTTTTTATTTTCATTGGACAAATGATGTTTAAGATTGATACATTTTTTCAAAAAATGCACGTGCACATGCGATTCATAGCTCAATGCACAAACCACCCCCTCCCTTGCTAAAATCTTAACCCTAGATGTCGATATTCTCAAATCCTCGAGATTGTTATTTTGGTTAGCGGGGAGGAGAACATCCTCCCCATTCACCAAGATAAGACGTGGACACTCCGGTGTACATTGAGGTTTGAAAAATGGGTAGTCGAAAAATTGTCCACAAGCCCGCATGCATCAAAACGTAATCAATAGACTTAGGCCATTAAGATTTTCAAAATCAAATGTGTATCCATCCCATGTTGATTTAAGACTAATTTATCCATAAGGATCTCTTAAAATCCTATATATAGAAGATCGTTCCAAGACAAAAAGAGGAGTTTATTTTGGTGGTTCAAAATTCTACCAAAATCTCTCCTAAACCTCTCTAGTTTTCCCATTATCTCAAATCTATCTCAAAATTTATAAAAAAAATACAAGAAGAAAAAGACCAAGGTGGGATTAAACCCTCCAACCTCCCCATTTAATCTCCGTACACTTACTCTCCCCTTTTGCTTTACTTTCAAGCACTTTTCTCTATTTAATTTACTTTTTTATTTTCTAATGTAGTTCTTTAAATTTTGAAGTTTAGAGGCTTGGGGATAGAGAAAAATCCCTCTTAGAGGTAATCTCCCCCAATAAGTACTTAATAAATTCCATGAGAGCATTAGATGAGGTTATTTTACATTCTTTATTTCCATGCAATTTAAATTCATAGCGTAGATATTTTACTTTTCTTTCATTTTAAGTTTTCTAGAATTATAGTTCATCATTTTTTTAATCTTTTTTTATGAAAATAGTGCTAGAGAGTAAATTCTCTTAGGACGTAATCTTCTCTTAATGAGTCCATCCTATGCATACACTTTACACACACTCACTCTTAAAATGGTTACAAGTGGGGGTATAAGTCTTTCTAGGTTTATCCATAACCTTTAGAGCCAACAAAAATAGTCCGAAAAATTGATAAAAATTTCATGCATAAAATTTGATTCAAGCATGATTTTGTTCAATCCATGAATATCACCTAAGAATCAAATTAACAAATAAAGTCTCTCTAGGGAGCACATAAACTTGTTTTGAAACTTTGAGACCTTAAATGATGAAATCCATATGGATTTCCGTCAAAGTCCCAAGCTCACAAAAAAGTTACAGCAAGCACCTACTTCTAGTAGGGACTTGCTCATCATTTTGACTTGTTCATTTTTTTAAAAAAAAAATTATTGTCAATTTTCCTTAAAAAAAATTTATAGCTTCTTCTATCTTTAAAACCCCCCAAAAAATGAGTTTCAAATTTTACTTTTGATCAACTATGGTAACCATCTTAGGATAGGAGGGACAAGGTGCCTAATACCTTCATTGTCCCTCAACTGAACTCCCTTACCATAGAGTCTCTAGGAAGACCCTTTCTCTATCCATATGGATATGTGAGTCACAACAAGCCAAGAAAAAATTAATTTCAAAACTTTTTTTATAATATCCATTCACACCTTAATTGAATGGTGGCGACTCCAAACCAGTGACCCAAAGGTTTTGAAGATCATGTATCTACAAAATACATGATCTCAACCTTTCAAACACAAATCTTGGAATACTTTTCCCGATGATAAATCTCAAACATTGGATTTTGCATTTAAAGGGTTGGGGTTATGTGTTTTTTACATAAGTACTTTTTAGGAGTCAATGGATCCTAACCCTTAATTTATTTATAATTAAAAAAAAAGACAACAAAATATGGTCATAAACACACAATTAATTGTTGTAAACAATAAAGTGTGATGGTAATTAAGCAATATTAAATCAGAACGATTAACCAATGAGAAAAATAAATAGACTAACATGGTTTGAGGATCCAATACAAACATCAGTGAATATAAACGGAAAAGCAACTACAACAGTTGTGTTAAATGTTCAATTTTGAAATCAACAACCAACCTGA
This sequence comes from Akebia trifoliata, assembly GCF_017979445.1. NCBI lineage: Eukaryota > Viridiplantae > Streptophyta > Magnoliopsida > Ranunculales > Lardizabalaceae > Akebia > Akebia trifoliata. The sequence goes on from NC_141376.1 coordinate 31,394,657, forward strand.
AACAACAAGATGATTGAAGAATCAATTTGGACCAGCAAACAATGTAGAAGGCATGTGTTGTGCACGTTGTCCTAAAGGAAATAATCACCCTTTGTCTCATGCTTAAGGGTTGATTGGTCTTCCTCCCAAGATTCAACCGGAAAAACTTGATTACAAGAACAATAATAAAAACTCAAGAATTCTCAGGATGTACTCTAGCGAAGAAAAACATATTTTATTTAAGAACAAAGGAGAAAGAACTCAAATAAGAAGAAAAAGAATATAATTATTATTATTTTTCTGTGTTTGAAACCCTTCACACCATCAATTTTTATAGAGTTCTAAACAAAGAAGGATTCTAAAAGCAGTAAATCACTTCCCATTCAATCGAAAGACTTGTTATTTCTAGGATGTAAGATTAGAGAGAATAAATAGAAAAATGATGTGAAATAAAGTAACAAAATAAATTATAAATACCATAAAAATACTATCTTAATATTGAAATGAATGAGGCTTATATTGGACAAAATAGACTTAAGACAGATTTTGCCCTTATGATGTACTAATAGTTTTTGGATGTCCATTTCTTAGGATATAACGCTCCACATGTGTACAATGCAACACTCCTAATGTATATGTACAAATGAACTTGTACTGTGAATTGTATTCTCAAGGACACACGAAAAAAATCTCTTGAAAACAGAAGGGCATTATGCAAGTAATAACTCAAAAATTGAATGAATGCAAAAATTGTAACAAATGAGAATCTATAGAATTAGAAGTATCTCTAATGTACTTGAGTTGTGACTTTTCGAATAGACACACATGTCTGTAAAGTTTGGGTTGTGACTGTTCAAACAAACACACATGTCTGTAGAGTTGAGATACCATTTGTGTCATTTAAAACAATTATAAGTTGACTCTACTTGACGTTTAAATTCGAAGACTTGCACCCCCCCTGAGCGCGCATTCCATGTGCACATATACACTAAGATTTTTTGGACCAATAAGCCCAAATCCCTTTTAGAACCCATGGGCTCTCACTTGCCATGGGCTTGACCCATATCTATCTCACATTTACTACACAATGTGAGAGCTTCTATATAAGAGTTACACTATTTAGTTGTTTTTATTCGATGTAGGACTAAAATTTTACATCACAACTTACAAACAAATGACTTAATTCTTACTTTAACTTTTTCTTTTACTTTTACTTTCATTTCCATTCAAACATTAGAATAAATTCCACATTAATCCACCACTTGTTCCAAGCATTAGACACGTGTAAGATTAGCTCTAAGTAGTTCAAGTAGTATTTGTTACTCAACAGATCAAACATCATACCAAGTCAAAAATAATAGAAAAGGATAAGAAAAATGGTAAAATGATGTTAAAAGAGAAGAGAGGTCTAGGAATCGAACCTTCCTCACCTCAAAATTTCATTCACAATAAATATATATATAACATTGACTAGCTTCAAGATGTAAAGAAGACCCACCCCTATTGAATAAGCATGTAAGACAATTTACATGTTAAAACACCCAATATCCAAAGCACCTTTTTAAAGGAAAATGACAATTAAAAGATACACTTGACACTACGTCAAAAAAGTCCAAATTCTGCACTTATTTAGCGTTAATTTCGACGGCCCAAGTCTCACGTTTATATTCGCCGGCCCAAAATCAGCAATTAAGCCCACCAAAAAAAATCGACAGCCCCAGCCCAACGAACCACCGGGTTTTTTTCTTTTTTCTTTTTTTCTTATAAATAAATTAAAATGAAAACTATTTTGATTTTCTGAAAATGAATGGTTTTAGAGAGAAGTTCAGAGATTGGGAATTTCTCTTCGATCTCCCTCTTCTCTTAACAAATCCCTTTCGACTTTGAATATCTTCTCAATCACCCTCTTCGATCTACACTCACAAACTCTGAATTTCTTCTCAATCTCCCTCTTCGATCTACACTCACTAATCCCTTTCGACTCTGAATTTCTTCTCAATCTCCCTCTTCGATCTACACTCACAATGTTTTGAGCAATCGAGCAGACTTTCGAGAAGCATTAGAGAACATTGAACGCCGATCAAACCAGATATTTGAGAGGCATTCGAGAACATCGATCGATCAAACCAGAGCTAGCTCAGATCGAAGAACACCTAGCTCTTTTCACTTCATCGATAGAGTTTTGATCTGTTCAAATCCAGAAATCTTCTTCCTGCCTCGTTTTAGCCTTTTAAAAGGTACATTTTATAATTTTCTCTGTAATTTCAGTTTAATCTAGTTGAAATTCTATTTTAGATGCTTTAATCTAGTTTACCGGACTTGTTTGTGCTAAAATGAAATTCTAATTGTAAAGTTATTAGTGGATTTTTTTTGTAAAAACCCTAATTCATTTTTATTTTGAAGGTTGTCATATTCCAAGATGGAAAATATCTTAGTCTTAAGGAAGTTTTTGAGAGTTTGAACTTGATAGGGTATACCTTTCAATGGTCTCATTGATCAATTTTCTGGAAAAAAAAAATCTCTTTTTAATGCCTCCCAATGACATTTGCAGATATGACCTGAATGTTGATTTGTTGGATGTGCATGCTGATAAGAATACCAAGTTGAATATGACATGCCGAGTTTACATGGTGTTTGTTAATTATTTATTCTTTATAAGAAACCTCAACTATCCATTTCAGAAATTTGAGTTCTACCACACTCACAGAGTCCAAAACAACTATCTCTTTTTAATTATGTTTTGGGATTATGTAGAATAAGGAGCAAGCATTTAACATCTCTTCATGCTAGAACATTTTTCATGATTCCTTGATACCAATATATTCTTTTAACATGCAGCCCGTACTTGCTACCTATGATGATGTGTTTAAATTGATATTTGATTACATTGATCATCTCTTATAATTGGTTCGCCCAAGAAAGCTTCTTTATATGGCAATTGGTGAGCTCCATATCAGCTTCTCTTTGCATTTGCAACTTGCACCAGAATAGGTTTTAGCTTAATTCTAAATTTTGCAGATGGGGTTGCACCAAGGGCTAAAATGAATCAGCAGCGTTCACGGTGATTCAGAGCTGCAAAAGATGCTGCTGAGGCTGTAAGCGTTCTTCCATGTATCTCAAATTTACACCATATATTATAGGTCCATTAGTGACTACATCACATATATCATTGAGTATACTGTTTTTTTTGTCTATGATAGTTGGAAGGTAATAATAACTCCATCTTGTTTTGCAGTTTCTCTTAAGTGTCTTTATTCTGTTTTGTCACCTTGTTTTTGCTCCACTTTATATTATTTTCATCAGTTATTATCACAATTTATTCTTTTGTATTTTTCTGACTTTGTGGCTCTATTTGTTGGATGGTTGATTTTCCTTGGTCATGATCATTTTTCCTCAACTATACTTGTACCCATGTAGGGTGGCTCACTAAATGTCAAGTAGTCATGGTTGGTTGGTAGGTATAAGAGAGATCAAAAGTATCAATAGTTCTCACAAAGGGAAGTTAGAAGTGTCCATTCGGTCTGGTTTTAGTTAGGCTGTCATCAACAAGTCATGGACATAGTACACATTGAGTACATTTCTAATATGGTTCCTCACATTTTTTTTTTCTTTTCTGTCTTCTCATTTGGAAAGGCTATGATTTGATTCTTGGAGACAGGAAGGTTACTGTTTTTGCGTGTGTGATCAATATGTTCTCGAGTCTGTGTGGGTAAAGTCCGAGAGATTAATTATGATATTGGTCGATGTTGAGTGAATTTGGTGTTTATTGGATTTAATTTTTGTAGTAGTAAAAAATAACGTAAATTTTTTTTTCTTTTCTTTTTTTACAGCTATTCTTATTTCAAGGATGAAGTGATGTCGTTAGACGAGGCTGAGATAGCAATGATGGATTTATACTTGGAGAGGGCTCAAATAAAAGATGGGCAGAGCATCCTCGATCTGGGGTGCGGGATGGGAGCTTTGACTTTACATATTGCACACAAGTAAACAAGTTGCCATGTTATAGCGATTACCAACTCTGTGTCACAGAAAGAGTTCATGGAGGAGAAGTGCAAGTAAGTCTAATTTGGGAAGATGCCACCTTCATTATCATAATTAAGTTGTTTAAAGTCTTGGTATATTGATACCACGACCTAGTGTTAAATACTATTGTTATTCTAATTGCTATTCTCAACTTAGAAGTTCGGATTTAAAGCTTAAGGTGATACCTATTTGTTTTTAATCTTGTATTGCAGGCATGTATTTGTTTGTAAGTTCGTGGTGAGGCGGGACTATAAAGAGGATTGTGGGAGAGGAACCGATTAGGAAAAAGAACACCGGGACTATAAAGATCCATCCTTGGGATGGCAAAGCATGTAAGCATTCACATATTTATTCTTTTTTACATGCAATCAATATGTACTCTGCATGTTTGGGTGAACTGCTGTAACTGGTTCTTAAAAGCCAAGGTCAAGGTTAGGCTCGTGAAGAATACTGAAACCCTTGATGTGGATGTCAGATTATATGATTTTATCATAAAATTAAATACCATTATTGTTCATTATCCTCTTGAAATGGAAATTACTTTGAACTGTTTTACAATTTCCTTTAGTGTCCTCTTAACCGATTTAATACGCTCTTTTGGATTAATCTACAATGGCATATCTATCACAGAACAGATTATATTTTTTCCGTTAAAATTTATGTTCATTGAAGTGCCAACTTGGCCAAGTTGGTAGAGACATGTGGAGTGTTGTTCCCATGTCTTAGGTTCAAACCCTCTTGAACCCAACTTCACCTTACTAACCACCAACCCTTTACCTATCAAATGCACTCTTAGACTAGCATTAAATGCACAATCTCACACTTTAATTGACTTAGCACAAAAGGCAGGCATGAGAAGAGCAAGAAAATGATTATGAACCAAAGAGCTTGCACTTTAGGTAGCATTTAATTCTGTTGCAAATATTGTTTGTTTCCAAACTAGGCATGAGGAATCTGCAATCAGGCAGAAATCTAGAGTGCTCTGGCTTGAATCTACAGCTACGGTTATGTGTGTGCCACCACATCATTTTTGTCGCCTTTGTGTCTCCGTTTGTGTAATTCCAGCATTTTCCTTTTTCTAATATTGTAGTTACACAAATAGATCACTTTAATATTTCCTATAGGATTCACGACATATATTAGATTTAAGGAAACCATTCTTCTCCTGAATCCTGATAAAAGGTTTCAACCACTGTACTAACAATTGTTAAAATGTGTTCATCAACGATGAAAAATGTTTCCTTTTTTTAGAATTTTATGCTTTTACATCCACGTGGCACCTTATCATTTTGTAGAGTTCTCAGAATTTTGTGATTCACAACGAAATTTTTTTGCAGGAAATCATCACTGGAGCTGGCCATACTAGTGCAGTTGACTGGTGGGCTCTTGGTAAGTTTGTATTCCACAACGAAAGAGGCATAAAGGGAAGAAAGAAGGTGTTGGGTGTAAGATTGAAAGCCATGGAAATCAGGTGTTTTGCAGTAAAGGAGGAGATGTGGAGTTATGGTCTGAGATTCTAATAGGTTCTTCAAGAACTAGTGCAGATGAGTTAGAGGAGAGTTTTTAGGAGGAATTTGATGGGGAGGATGAAGGATATGGGTGGAAATAGAATAACCCATTTGGGTTTTGGAGGAAACAAGATGGTTTTACAAGGAAAGATCAACAATCTGTTGAAATTCGGCAGAATTCTGTGAGGGGGTTTTGATCCTCAAACTGTGTGTTTTGTAAACTAGTAGGATGTTAGATGAAATTGTTTGATACAAGATTTGCTAAATTCAAGTTATTTTTTTTATTTTTTTTATTTTTTTGTAAATATTCTTTTAATTCAGCTTGATTTTACTGTAATTGTTTGTAGAAAAAGTTTTAATTGTTTGTTCTTATAAGTTGTAGGGATAAATTGATGGAAGACCATCAAATTAATAGAGGAAATCACAAACAATTACAGTCAATGTTCTGTTAAAAAATTCCAAAAAATTCGACGGTTTTGGGCCGTCTAATTTAAAAAATTCGACGGTTTTGGACTGTCTAATTTAAAAAATTCGACGGTTTTGGACTGTCTAATTTACAAAATTCGACGGTGTTGGGCCGTCTAATTTATAAAATTCGACGGTTTTAAGCCGTCGAATTATATCAAAATTCTATGGTTCTCAAACGTCGAATTTTTTTTCGACAAGGCCAAATTCGACAGATGAATTCGACGGTTGAGGCCGACGAATAGTTACATAATTCGACGGTTTTGGGCCGTCGAATTTTGTGTATTTTCACGTAGTGTGATTTGTTTTTTACCTCTATTTATACTTTGATCCTCGACAGCCATGACAAAAATGAGAAGAAAAACCATTCTCATACATTTGACTAATATATAAGTACCTATGAAACAACTAAAGAAATCAACAATTACTTCGCTTATTTATAATCTACAATAAGGTATAAAAGTATGTTATATGTTTTGGTAATCATCGACAATGTTCTCATGAATATCCTACAACGATCCTAAGATTGTATAGAGCTTAACTTTATGTGTTAATGCATATTTAAGTGCTTTTCGTGTATTCATATGCTTGTATCAAATGGTATTTAAGCTAGTACCACTTCTCAAGGATTGAATCTAAAAAAGGGGTGACTTGGAAAATGGCCACCTAATGGCCCAAAAACAAGGGTATCAAAGTGACAAACGCTACGAGTTAGCAACCATGAATATCAGTGGAATGGACAACCTAGGAAAAGGGCTAGTGGGTTGCACCAATAAGAGTACCAATTGTTGGTTTATGGCCCTAACTTGAATTTTTTGGGGGGTATCTTATAGCCGGAGGTGTGGGGGCACATGCTCCTGAGGGGAACGAAGTTCCCTCCCAATTCTAGGTCAAAGGCTCAAATTTGACTTTTTTAATTTGGGCATCCCTACAACTTCTAGGGGTATTTTCATAATTGAAAAATGTGTGTTTTGCCCTAGGATGCCATATATATTCCAATTTTAGAAATCCTAAAAGTTGAATTGTATTTTCATAGTTTCCATCAATAAAGAATTATCATCGTCGCCCGTGGACATAGTCAAATTTTTTTGTAGTCTCAATTTTGTGTTCTCTGTTTTCTCTGTTTTAATCTTCATAGTTTATCAATCTTGATCGGTCAAAAGGAGATTTTTCACAACACCAATGTAACATACATGGTTTTAAATCTCCCTTGACATCTTGTCTCTTTCATGGACGAGACCGAGTCATCTCGGATGAGGCAACTCGCCTCGGACGAGATAAATCATTAGACTTGGCTTCTCTCTCTCTCTCTCTCTCTCTCTCTCTCTCTCTCTCTCTCTCTCTAATATATATATATATATATATATATATATATATATATATATTTGCTTTGACGGGCTGCGCGTACCAACCACCCTAGCACTATTCAACAGTTACATATTGCCATTTTTATGCAGATGGGCATATAAAGATTCGAAACTATGGTTTAGAGATACTTATTCACACACATTTATATAAAAATAATCATAACTTTTTTATAAAAAAGAAAGTTGATTATAAGATGTTTAATCATGAAATCATATTTTGTTTAGATAATATGCATTTAAATTCTAAAAAAATGAATTATTTTAATAAAGATATACAAAATCAGAGTTGACTTGGTCAAGTTTTACGAGCTTGGACAGGATTTTCAAAATCTTGGCTTGAGTCATCTCACAAGATTCCACAGGCTTGAGACACCTTGTCTCTGTCTCGTTGATGGACGATACCAAGATGACTTGGGCATGTCATCTCAGTCTCGGATGAGATTTTAAAACCGATATCCAACACAAAGTGCATCATCCTCTACTTTCTCCACCAGTACGCGCGGTCTATGCACTTTTAATATATTAATTAATTAGGTTCATATAAGATTATCACCATAAGTAATGTGGAGTTACTCCCCAATGATAGCTCAGAAGAGAGAAGAGACTGTTGTTCCACTTGAACATTAGAAATGTAAATTGACTGGGCCTGTTCTTTATTTATTTTTGGCCTAGTTGAAGACAGTTGATGGTCTGGGCTTGGGCCAACTGTAAGTTATGGATCTTTCCTCATAATAATCTTGAAAAGATTATTATCCACTCAATTTTTTGTCAACTCCAAAGCTGTTTGAACCCAGTTGACTCAGCCGAGATTTCACTAACTTTGCCTATATTTTCAAAATATCATAAGAGTGGAATTTTATACCTATGGTTCCTATTCCCATGCGCTTAACTGAGAATTTTACTTGGGGACTGACTACTTTGACATCAACTAGTACTAGTGGCACTCCAACCTAAAAAATGCTTACTTTTTGTATCTTTTAATGTTTTTATCTTATACCCTTTTCTTCCACCTTGATAAGGAATTTTACAAACCAGCATTAGTAGGAGTTCCTGTAGACTATAAAGATTTTATGAAGCTTAGGCTCCATGTTTCCACTATGATTTTCAAGAAGAAGAAAATAATGCTTATGTTTTTACATTCGCAATCATACTAGTACAGTTCAAGTTGTTTTGTTAAGTGATGGAGTACAACGCGTATTAAGTGATATGCAACCTATCTATCCCTTTTATTTGTTACAAGTTTATAACTATTAGCTTTCCTAAAATTAGATAAGACTTGTATTTTGTAACACTCCCACCCTTGATTAGGTGACAATATTATCTGTTTTGAGTTTTCCTCATGACTTTAAAGCGCGTTATTTCAAGGTAAGAGAATTGAACTACCTATAGTCCAGAATCTCGAATGCCCCCCCCCCCCCCCCCCCCCTTCTTTCCTCCTCTTCTTTGCCACCGTGAACCACGAATTCACAATGATGCATGTCCGATCGATCATGGGTCTAGTATGTAGCACACTGGCAAGAATGTACAACAATCCCCACCTAACAAGAGAGCCATCCTCAACTCTAATATCATTATTAATGCCCCCACCCTTGACCAAGTTATAAGATTTTCTGCTTTAGATTATTCTCATGATTTTAAAATGCATTGTTACGAGCTAATTAGGGAGTTAGACTACTTATAACCGGGAATCTCGAAACGTCCCCTAGTCGATATGGGACTAACTTTACCCCCTCCCTACTATTACACCCCGAAACTACAAGCCTAGCCATCCTTCCATCCAGTAATGCAATGACGAGGGTATGACATATTTTTCCTCAAATTTTATTCTAACTCCATATGTAAATAACTCTATGATTCTCAAATATTATACTACGAAACCAACTTTTCTTGTGGCCTACAGATTTGACTAAATGTCGAGAAATACCTTTTTCAAATTCAAGACTTAACATATATTCAAATATCCAGCCAAATGTCATTTTTTATTGAATCTTCATGTAAACATCATTTTTCTCAGTACAAACGTCGCTCCATGAAAAAATGATGTAAAATATTGAGCTCGATCTTTTAAAGGTCGAAGTGTCAACCTCGAGAGAAAGACTTAACTTTTCACACTAATATGGCCTAGGTGCTTTTAGTGTGTTGGTTAGGTTTGCAGAAGATCCTAGTGTGTATCTCATATGCTTGTGCAGACCCACATAACTGAACATGCTTACCATATAAAAGAAATGTTATTGGTATACCGATTGTCACCAAAATTATTTTTAACCATGAAATAAATCATTTTGGAGTGATTTGGATATATATCCCTTCACTTTTGGTGAATATTTATTTGAGATACCCTCCTGTGTTTTCAAGTTGATGACATGCCCTTTGATCTCAGTTTTCTCTAATTGATTAATTAAAAATGTGCTAAATGCCCTTTCCTTTAACCCGTAGCCAAAACAACCTAAGAATTTTCTTCCCAAAACCAATCATATTCAATCTTTTGGGTCAAAATTTTCTACCCTCATTTTCAATTTTAAAATTCTAACAACTTCAATCTTCAAATATCCAAGAACAAGACAGTGTTTAGGGAGGTGAAAAAAATTAAGGATTTTTCACAAGGCAAGGTTGGAAAAGATGGATTGAAGATGAGGTCAATGTATTGAAAATAATTTACGATAGGGTTTGTAATTCTCAAGATCATAAAATTCAAAGGGGATAGGCTTAAAATCACTTCGTTCATATAAGCCCGGACCAAAAACATAATAATAACAATTAAATAATTTTTTTATTAAATAAATAATTTGACAAATAGTTGTTAATGAAATAGCATTAGTAAATTCTATTTGGGTAGGACACTTTATGGGTTCTTTGACCATGATCTTATTGTTCATCTTGTTGAGTAAAAACTTATTATTATGAAACCAAAAAACAATGAACAACTCTGTTCTATTGAATTTTAGCTAAATTCGCTTGGTTGTTTGAATATATATATATATATATATATATATATATATAGATATATATTTTTTCTGAAACATTGAGGTTGCTTGGTACCTTTGCAAATCATTGTAAAAATGTCATAAATGCAATTATTTTCAGAGTTGTGCAAGGGTGACATTGGGATTTACTGTGATTCTCACAGTTCCGATGTGGGTTGTGCACATAACCTTAGATGTGTTTCCTCAAGATATGAGTAAAAAGTATCTACAATTATGTGTGCACCTCCACATCTGAGATGTGAGAATCGTAGTAAATCCAATGTCACGCCAGCATCAATGTTATTTTTATGATTTCTATGATTCCATACATACCTCCTGTGGATACGGGATTTTCGATGTTCTTCAAACATCCCTTCACTTTGGGTGTTTTGGAGTCGTCACCATTCAAATGCGGAATTGGGTGTGAATGATCACCCGAAGTTGTATTTCTTGAAAAACATGTCACTTTGAACATATGATGACTCTCATTGGATAATGCACGCGGCCCAACCCTTGATTCAAGGTAAGGGGGTCCATTTGTGGAGTAGGGAAGGTGTTAGGCACCCTACTCCACCCACACAATGTGGTAACCTCGGATTCGGTTTTTTAACTTAAAAAGAAAATGAAAATGAAATTAAAAAAAAAAAAAAACATTTGATGTGTGCCCTCAAGTGTGAGGGACTTTCGATGTTGGCTTCAATCATTAAGGGTACCCTTATGTAGAAGGGGCCCTTTGGTGATTTAACCCATGGTGGTGTGTGCAAATGTGTGGGAAAAGGGAGAGTAGAAGAGGGGATGTGGAGGGGGTGTTCCTTTTGTTGAACCCACCTTGTCCTTGAGTTGATCTTCAAATATGTCTTCCCTTGAGTTGACTTGGACTTGCTTGAGGTTGTAGAAGATTGAGTTGAGTTGAGAGTGAGGTGTTGAGAGTAGAGTAGAAAGTTATAGTTTTTAGAGGATTTCTTATCAAAATTTCATTAGTTGTGGTAAGAGGAGAATGGAGGGGTTTTTATAGAAGTTGGGAAGTATTTTAAGGGTATAATAGAGTGAGGGATTAGAATAAAGGATAATGGCATGGGTTTTAGAGGAAAAGAGTGTGAAATTTGAGGGGGAAATAAGGGTAGTTTTGTAATGAGGGAAATGGATTGTGTTTTAACCCAAATGGTTTGGGTCTTACCCAAATCCATTTGGGTAGAGTGTTTGGTGGGGTGAGATGAGTGATGGTTGATAGGAGGAATGGTGGTGTAAGGGAGTTGTTTGGGGAATGAGTGTTGAGATGGTTGAAGAGGTATGATGTTTGATTTGGAGAGATGAGTAGTGATTGGTTTGATTTTGAGAGGATTGAAGGGATGATGACATGTGACAAATGGAGAGATGGAAAGATTGGTTGATTGGTGATGGTGGTTGGATGATTAGAGAGAAGAGTATGGGGGTGATGGTGGGAGGTATGGGTTGAGGTGATTTTATGAGAGTATTTTGAGGGAAAGTGATGGTTTGATGTGTGGGAGATATGGGTTATGATGTGGGTTGTTAAAGAATGGGGAATAGGTTAGGGTGTATAGGGTATGGGTTGAGTGGTTGGTTGTTGATGATGAAATGATGGGGAATAGGTTAGGGTGTGTAGGGTATGTGTTGTGATGTTGGTGGTGATGCTGAGAGGATGGGAATAGGTTAGTAGGTTAGGTAGGGTTATGGGTTGAGTTGATTAGATGAGGGAGGTGTGAAAGGGTGTGATGACATGTGTCATTTGAATTTGTGATTGGTTTGATGAGATTGATAGGTTGGATTGGGTTTGGGTATTGAATCGGGCTTATGTTATGAGTTGGGTTTTGGGTTGATAGGCTTAGGTTGGGTTTGGGTGTGGGCTTGGATAGGAAATTGAATAGTAATTGTAATGGATTTGGGTTTAAGAGGAATGGTTGGGCTTGGGTAGCATAGTATTGGGTTGAGTGGATGTGGGTTGGACTTGGGTAATGAGTTGGGTTTAGGTTGGGTTGGATTTAGGAGTATAGAATAAGGTGGTTTGGGTTTGGATAGAATAAAGATGGTTTTAGGTAAAATAATATGGGGTTGATTTAAGGATGTAGGAGAGTGGTGGTGAGGTGGCGGGTCCATGGGCCACGTGAGTGGCCTCGGACATTTATTAGTTGAAAATCGATGGTGTTCTTGTAGGTTTGGGCCTTGGGCGCATTTCAATTTTTCAATTTTTTGAGGTATTTTACGTCGAGGGCCCGCTCAATTCGGGTGTCTACAGCTGCCCCTCTTTGCATGAGTTGCG